>NC_052155.1:14109544-14842659 GCF_902713615.1 Scyliorhinus canicula | reverse complement strand
CTCAGCTGTCAGTCAGTCTGTCAGTCAGCCTGTCAGTCAGCCATTCACTCAGCTTGTTAGTCAGACTGTTACTCAACCTGTCTGTCAGACTGTCAGTCAGCCTGTCAGTCAGTCTGTCTGTCAGTCAGCCAGTCACTCAGCCTGTCACTCAGCCGTCACTCAGCCTGTCAGTCAGTCTGTCAGTCAGCCTGTCAGTCAGCCATTCACTCAGCCTGTTAGTCAGACTGTTACTCAACATGTCTGTCAGACTGTCAGTCAGCCTGTCAGTCAGTCTGTCTGTCAGTCAGCCAGTCACTCAGTCTGTTACTCATTCTGTCACTCAGCCTGTTAGTCAGACTGTCAGTCAGCCTGTCACTCAGCCTGTCACTCAGTCTGTCAATCATCTGTCAGTCAGTCTGTCAGTCAGTCTGTCACTCAGCCTGTCACTCAGCCTGTCACTCAGTCTGTAACTCAGCTGTCAGTCAGCCAGTCACTCAGCCTGTCAGTCAGACTGTCACTCAGCCTGTCAGTCAGCCTGTCACTCAGTCTGTCACTCAGCCTGTCACTCAGTCAGTCAATCAGCCTGTCACTCAGCCTGTCACACAGTCTGTCAGACAGCCATTCACTCAGCCGGTCAGTCAGGACTGTTTGTCAACCTGTCTGTCAGTCTGTCAGTCAGGTCAGACAGACTGTCACTCAACCTGTCAGTCAGTCTGTCAGTCAGTCAGCCGGTCAGTCAGTCTGTCAGACAGCCATTCACTCAGCCTGTTAGTCAGACTGTTACTCAACTGTCTGTCAGTCTGAAAGTCAGCCAGTCACTCTGCCTGTCGTCAGCCTGTCAATCAGTCTGTCAGTCAGCCTGTCAGTCAGCCTGTCACTAGCTGTCAGTCAGCCTGTCAGTCAGCCTGTCAGTCAGCCAGTCACTCGCTGTCAGTCAGCCTTTCACTCAGCCTGACAATCAGTCTGTCAGTCAGCCTGTCAGTCAGCCTGTCACTCGCCTGTCAGTCAGCCTATCAGTCAGTCTGTCAGACAGCCATTCACTCAGCCTGTTAGTCAGACTGTTACTCAACCTTTTGTCAGACTGTCAGTCAGCCATTCATCAGCCTGTCAGTCAGCCTGTCAGTCAGCCTGTCAGTCAGCCTGTCAGTCAGTCTGTCACTCAGTCTGTAACTCAGCCTGTCATCAGCTGTTAGTCAGAACTGTCACTCAGCCTGTCCTCAACACTGTCGTCAGCCTGTCATTCAGCCTGTCACTCAGCCTGTCATCAGCCTGTCACTCAGCCTGTTAGTCAGACTGTCACTCAGCCTGTCAGTCAGCCTGTCACTCAGCCTGTCACTCAACCTGTCAGTCAGCTGTCAGTCAGTCGCCTGTCAGTCAGCCTGTCAGTCAGCCTGTCAGTCAGCCTGTTACTCAGCCTGTCACTCAGCCTGTCACTTAGTCTGTCAGTCAGCCTCAGTCACATGTCAATCAGCCTGTTAGTCAGCCTGTCAGTCAGTCTGTCAGTCAGTCTGTCACTCAGCTTGTCAGTCAGCCTGTCATTCAGTCTGTCACTCAGCTGTCACTCAGCCTGTCTCTCAGCCTGTCACTCAGTCTGTCAGTCAGACTGTCACTCAACGGTCAGTCAGTCTGTCAGTCAGCCTGTCAGTCAGCAGTCACTCAGCCTGTCAGTCAGCCTGTCAGTCAGCCTGTCAGTCAGCCTGTTACTCAGCCTGTCACTCAGCCTGTCACTCAGCCTGTCAGTCAGTCTGTCAGTCAGACTGTCACTCAACCTGTCAGTCAGTCAGTCACTCAGCCTGTCAGTCAGCCTGTCACTCAGCCTGTCACTCAGCCTGTCACTCAGCCTGTCACTCAGTCTGTCAGTCAGACTGTCACTCAACCTGTCAGTCAGTCTGTCACTCAGCCTGTCAGTCAGCCAGTCACTCAGCCTGTCACTCAGCCTGTCAGTCAGCCTGTCAGTCAGCCTGTTACTCAGCCTGTCACTCAGCCTGTCACTCAGCCTGTCAGTCAGCCAGTCACTCAGCCTGTCAGTCAGCCTGTCAGTCAGCCTGTCACTCAGTCTGTCACTCAGCCTGTCACTCAGCCTGTCAGTCAGCCAGTCAGTCAGCCTGTCAGTCAGCCTGTCACTCATTCTGTCAGTCAGCCAGTCACTCAGTCTGTCACTCAGTCTGTCACTTAGTCTGTCATTCAGCCTGTCACTCAGTCTGTCACTCAGCCTGTCCCTCAGCCTGTCATCAGACTGTCACTCAGACTGTCAGTCAGCCTGTCAGTCAGCCTGTCAGTCAGCCTGTCACACGCCTGTCACTCAGCCTGTCAATCAGCCTGTCACTCAGCCTGTCAGTCAGACAGTCAGTAGCCTGTCAGTCAGCCTGTCAATCAGCCTGTCAGTCAGTCTGTCAGTCAGTCTGAAAGTCAGCCAGTCACTTGCCTGTCAGTCAGCCTGTCAGTCAGTCTGTCAGTCAGCCTGTCAGTCAGCCTGTCACTCCGCCTGTCAGTCAGCCTGTCACTCAGTCTGTCAGTCAGCCTGTCAGTCAGCCTGTCACTCAGCCTGTCACTCAGCCTGTCAGTCAGCCTGTCACACAGTCTGTTACTCAGCCTGTCACTCAGCCTGTCAATCCGCCTGTCAGTCAGCCTGTCACTCAGCCTGTCACTCAGTCTGTCACTCAGCCTGTCACTCAGCCAGTCACTCAGCCTGTCACTCAGCCTGTCAGTCAGTCTGTCAGTCAGCCTGTCAGTCAGCCTTTCACTCAGCCTGTCACTCAGTCTGTCACTCAGTCTGTAACTCAGCCTGTCACTCAGCCTGTTAGTCAGACTGTTACTCAACCTGTTTGTCAGACTGTCAGTCAGCCTGTCAGTCAGCCTGTCAGTCAGCCGGTCACTCAGTCTGTCACACAGTCTGTCACTCAGTCTGTCAGTCAGCCTGTCACTCAGCCTGTCACTCAGCCTGTCACTCAGCCTGTCACTCAGCCTGTCAGTCAGACTGTCACTCAGCCTGTCACTCAGCCTGTCACTCAGCCTGTCACTCAGCCTGTCAGTCAGCCTGTCACTCAGCCTGTCACTCAGCCTGTCAGTCAGCCTGTCACTCAGCCTGTCAGTCAGCCTGTCACTCAGCCTGTCACTCAACCTGTCAGTCAGTCTGTCACACTGTCTGTCAGTCAGCCTGTCAGTCAGCCTGTCACTCAGCCTGTCACTCAGCCTGTCACTCAGCCTGTCACTCAGCCTGTCACTCAGCCTGTCACTCAGCCTGTCATTCCGCCAGTCATTCCGCCTGTCAGTCAGCCTGTCACTCAGCCTGTCAGTCAGCCAGTCACTCAGTCTGTCACTCAGCCTGTCAGTCAGCCTGTCACTCAGTCTGTCACTCAGCCTGTCACACAGCCTGTCACACAGCCTGTCAATCAGCCTGTCACTCAGCCTGTCAGTCAGCCAGTCAGTCAGCCTGTCAGTCAGCCTGTCAGTCAGCCTGTCCGTCAGCCTGTCACACAGCCTGTCAATCAGCCTGTCACTCAGACTGTCACTCAGTCTGTCACTCAGCCTGTCACAGCCTGTCACACAGCCTGTCAATCAGCCTGTCACTCAGCCTGTCAGTCAGCCTGTCAGTCAGCCAGTCAGTCAGCCTGTCAGTCAGCCTGTCACTCAGCCTGTCAGTCAGCCTGTCAAGCAGCATGTCAGTCAGTCGGAAAGTCAGCCAGTCACTCTGCCCGTCAGTCAGCCTGTCAATCAGTCTGTCAGTCAGCCTGTCAGTCAGCCTGTCACTCTGCCTGTCAGTCAGCCTGTCAGTTAGTCTGTCAGTCAGCCTGTCAGTCAGCCTGTCAGTCAGCCTGTCACTCTTCCTGTCAGTCAGCCTGTTAGTCAGTCGGTCACTCAGCCTGTCACTCAGCCTGTCAGTCAGCCTGTCACACAGTCTGTAACTCATCTGTCACTCAGCCTGTCAGTCAGCCTGTCACTCAGCCTGTCACTCAGCCTGTCAGTCAGTCTGTCAGTCAGCCTGTCAGTCAGCCATTCAATCAGCCTGTTAGTCAGACTGTTACTCAACCTGTCTGTCAGACTGTCAGTCAGCCTGTCAGTCAGTCTGTCTGTCAGTCAGCCAGTCACTCAGCCTGTCACTCAGCCTGTCACTCAGCCTGTCAGTCAGCCAGTCAGTCAGCCTGTCAGTCAGCCTGTCACTCAGCCTGTCAGTCAGCCTGTCAAGCAGCATGTCAGTCAGTCGGAAAGCCAGCCAGTCACTCTGCCTGTCAGTCAGCCTGTCAATCAGTCTGTCAGTCAGCCTGTCAGTCAGCCTGTCACTCTGCCTGTCAGTCAGCCTGTCAGTTAGTCTGTCAGTCAGCCTGTCAGTCAGCCTGTCAGTCAGCCTGTCACTCTTCCTGTCAGTCAGCCTGTCAGTCAGTCGGTCACTCAGCCTGTCACTCAGCCTGTCAGTCAGCCTGTCCACAGTCTGTTACTCAGTCTGTCACTCAGCCTGTCAGTCAGCCTGTCACTCAGCCTGTCACTCAGCCTGTCAGTCAGTCTGTCAGTCAGACTGTCAGTCAGCCTGTCAGTCAGTCTGTCTGTCAGTCAGCCAGTCACTCAGCCTGTCACTCAGCCTGTCACTCAGCCTGTCAGTCAGTCTGTCAGTCAGCCTGTCAGTCAGCCATTCACTCAGCCTGTTAGTCAGACTGTTACTCAACCTGTCTGTCAGACTGTCAGTCAGCCTGTCAGTCAGTCTGTCTGTCAGTCAGCCAGTCACTCAGTCTGTTACTCATTCTGTCACTCAGCCTGTTAGTCAGACTGTCAGTCAGCCTGTCACTCAGCCTGTCACTCAGTCTGTCAATCAGTCTGTCGTCAGTCTGTCAGTCAGTCTGTCACTCAGCCTGTCACTCAGCCTGTCACTCAGTCTGTAACTCAGCCTGTCAGTCAGCCAGTCACTCAGCCTGTCAGTCAGCCTGTCAGTCAGCCTGTCAGTCAGCCAGTCACTCTGCCTGTCAGTCAGCCTTTCACTCAGCCTGACAATCAGTCTGTCAGTCAGCCTGTCAGTCAGCCTGTCACTTGCCTGTCAGTCAGCCTATCAATCAGTCTGTCAGACAGCCATTCACTCAGCCTGTTAGTCAGACTGTTACTCAACCTGTTTGTCAGACTGTCAGTGAGCCATTCACTCAGCCTGTCAGTCACTGTCAGTCAGCCTGTCAGTCAGCCTGTCAGTCAGTCTGTCACTCAGTCTGTAACTCAACCTGTCACTCAGCCTGTCAGTCAGCCTGTCACTCAGCCTGTCACTCAGCCTGTCAGTCAGCCTGTCATTCCGCCTGTCACTCAGCCTGTCACTCAGCCAGTTACTCAGCCTGTCAGTCAAACTGTCACTCAGCCTGTCAGTCAGCCTGTCACTCAGCCTGTCACTCAGCCAGTCAGTCAGCCTGTCAGTCAGCCTGTCACTCAGCCTGTCACTCAGCCTGTCAGTCAGCCTGTTACTCAGCCTGTCACTCAGCCTGTCACTTAGTCTGTCAGTCAGCCTGTCAGTCAACATGTCAATCAGCCTGTTAGTCAGCCTGTCAGTCAGTCGTCAGTCAGTCTGTCACTCAGCTTGTCAGTCAGCCTGTCATTCAGTCTGTCACTCAGCCTGTCACTCAGCCTGTCTCTCAGCCTGTCACTCAGTCTGTCAGTCAGACTTTCACTCAACCTGTCAGTCAGTCTGTCACTCAGCCTGTCAGTCAGCCAGTCACTCAGCCTGTCACTCAGCCTGTCAGTCAGCCTGTCAGTCAGCCTGTCACTCAGCCTGTCACTCAGCCTGTCACTCAGCCTGTCAGTCAGTCTGTCAGTCAGACTGTCACTCAACCTGTCAGTCAGCCTGTCACTCAGCCTGTCAGTCAGCCTGTCAGTCAGCCTGTCACTCAGCCTGTCACTCAGCCTGTCACTCAGCCTGTCACTCAGCCTGTCACTCAGTCTGTCAGTCAGCCTGTCAGTCAGTCTGTCAGTCAGCCTGTCACTCAGCCTGTCACTCAGCCTGTCAGTCAGCCAGTCACTCAACCTGTCAGTCAGCCTGTCAGTCAGCCTGTCACTCAGTCTGTCACTCAGCCTGTCACTCAGCCTGTCAGTCAGCCAGTCAGTCAGCCTGTCAGTCAGCCTGTCACTCATTCTGTCAGTCAGCCAGTCACTCAGTCTGTCACTCAGTCTGTCACTCAGTCTGTCATTCAGCCTGTCACCCAGTCTGTCACTCAGCCTGTCCCTCAGCCTGTCACTCAGACTGTCACTCAGACTGTCAGTCAGCCTGTCAGTCAGCCTGTCAGTCAGCCTGTCACACAGCCTGTCACTCAGCCTGTCAATCAGCCTGTCACTCAGCCTGTCAGTCAGCCAGTCAGTCAGCCTGTCAGTCAGCCTGTCAATCAGCCTGTCAGTCAGTCTGTCAGTCAGTCTGAATGTCAGCCTGTCACTCTGCCTGTCAGTCAGCCTGTCAATCAGTCTGTCAGTCAGCCTGTCAGTCAGCCTGTCACTCTGCCTGTCAGTCAGCCTGTCAGTCAGTCTGTCAGTCAGCCTGTCAGTCAGCCTGTCACTCAGCCTGTCACTCAGCCTGTCAGTCAGCCTGTCACACAGTCTGTTACTCAGTCTGTCACTCAGCCTGTCAGTCAGCCTGTCAGTCAGCCTGTCACTCAGCCTGTCACTCAGTCTGTCACTCAGCCTGTCACTCAGCCAGTCACTCAGCCTGTCACTCAGCCTGTCAGTCAGCCTGTCAGTCAGCCTGTCAGTCAGCCATTCACTCAGCCTGTCACTCAGTCTGTCACTCAGTCTGTAACTCAGCCTGTCACTCAGCCTGTTAGTCAGACTGTTACTCAACCTGTTTGTCAGACTGTCAGTCAGCCTGTCAGTCAGCCTGTCAGTCAGCCGGTCACTCAGTCTGTCACTCAGTCTGTCACTCAGTCTGTAACTCAGCCTGTCACTCAGCCTGTTAGTCAGCCTGTCACTCAGCCTGTCACTCAGCCTGTCACTCAGCCTGTCACCCAGCCTGTCACTCAGCCTGTCAGTCAGACTGTCACTCAGCCTGTCACTCAGCCTGTCACTCAGCCTGTCACTCAGCCTGTCAGTCAGCCTGTCAGTCAGCCTGTCACTCAGCCTGTCACTCAGCCTGTCAGTCAGCCTGTCACTCAGCCTGTCACTCAACCTGTCAGTCAGTCTGTCAGACAGTCAGCCTGTCAGTCAGCCTGTCAGTCAGCCTGTCACTCAGCCTGTCACTCAGCCTGTCACTCAGCCTTTCAGTCAGCCTGTCACTCAGCCTGTCACTCAGCCTGTCAGTCAGCCAGTCAGTCAGCCTGTCAGTCAGCCTGTCACTCATTCTGTCAGTCAGCCAGTCACTCAGCCTGTCACTCAGCCTGTCAGTCAGCCTGTCACTCAGTCTGTCACTCAGCCTGTCACACAGCCTGTCACACAGCCTGTCAATCAGCCTGTCACTCAGCCTGTCAGTCAGCCAGTCAGTCAGCCTGTCAGTCAGCCTGTCAGTCAGCCTGTCCGTCAGCCTGTCACACAGCCTGTCAATCAGCCTGTCACTCAGACTGTCACTCAGTCTGTCACTCAGCCTGTCACACAGCCTGTCACACAGCCTGTCAATCAGCCTGTCACTCAGCCTGTCAGTCAGCCTGTCAGTCAGCCAGTCAGTCAGCCTGTCAGTCAGCCTGTCACTCAGCCTGTCAGTCAGCCTGTCAAGCAGCATGTCAGTCAGTCGGAAAGTCAGCCAGTCACTCTGCCTGTCAGTCAGCCTGTCAATCAGTCTGTCAGTCAGCCTGTCAGTCAGCCTGTCACTCTGCCTGTCAGTCAGCCTGTCAGTTAGTCTGTCAGTCAGCCTGTCAGTTAGCCTGTCAGTCAGCCTGTCACTCTTCCTGTCAGTCAGCCTGTTAGTCAGTCGGTCACTCAGCCTGTCACTCAGCCTGTCAGTCAGCCTGTCACACAGTCTGTTACTCAGTCTGTCACTCAGCCTGTCAGTCAGCCTGTCACTCAGCCTGTCACTCAGCCTGTCAGTCAGTCTGTCAGTCAGCCTGTCAGGTCAGCCATTCAATCAGCCTGTAGTCAGACTGTTATCAACCTGTTGTCAGACTGTCAGTCAGCCTGTCAGTCAGTCTGTCTGTCAGTCAGCCAGTCACTCAGCCTGTCACTCAGCCTGTCACTCAGCCTGTCAGTCAGCCAGTCAGTCAGCCTGTCAGTCAGCCTGTCACTCGCCTGTCAGTCAGCCTGTCAAGCAGCATGTCAGTCAGTCGGAAAGCCAGCCAGTCACTCTGCCTGTCAGTCAGCCTGTCAATCAGTCTGTCAGTCAGCCTGTCAGTCAGCCTGTCACTCTGCCTGTCAGTCAGCCTGTCAGTTAGTCTGTCAGTCAGCCTGTCAGTCAGCCTGTCAGTCAGCCTGTCACTCTCCTGTCAGTCAGCCTGTCAGTCAGCGGTCACTCAGCCTGTCACTCAGCCTGTCAGTCAGCCTGTCACACAGTCTGTTACTCAGTCTGTCACTCAGCCTGTCAGTCAGCCTGTCACTCAGCCTGTCACTCAGCCTGTCAGTCAGTCTGTCAGTCAGCCTGTCAGTCAGCCATTCACTCAGCCTGTTAGTCAGACTGTTACTCAACCTGTCTGTCAGACTGTCAGTCAGCCTGTCAGTCAGTCTGTCTGTCAGTCAGCCAGTCACTCAGCCTGTCACTCAGCCTGTCACTCAGCCTGTCAGTCAGTCTGTCAGTCAGCCTGTCAGTCAGCCATTCACTCAGCCTGTTAGTCAGACTGTTACTCAACCTGTCTGTCAGACTGTCAGTCAGCCAGTCACTCAGCCTGTCACTCAGCCTGTCACTCAGCCTGTCAGTCAGCCTGTCAGTCAGTCTGTCAGTCAGCCTGTCAGTCAGCCATTCACTCAGCCTGTTAGTCAGACTGTTACTCAAACTGTCTGTCAGACTGTCAGTCAGCCTGTCAGTCAGTCTGTCTGTCAGTCAGCCAGTCACTCAGTCTGTTACTCATTCTGTCACTCAGCCTGTTAGTCAGACTGTCAGTCAGCCTGTCACTCAGCCTGTCACTCAGTCTGTCAATCAGTCTGTCAGTCAGTCTGTCAGTCAGTCTGTCACTCAGCCTGTCACTCAGCCTGTCACTCAGTCTGTAACTCAGCCTGTCAGTCAGCCAGTCACTCAGCCTGTCAGTCAGCCTGTCAGTCAGCCTGTCAGTCAGCCAGTCACTCTGCCTGTCAGTCAGCCTTTCACTCAGCCTGACATTCAGTCTGTCAGTCAGCCTGTCAGTCAGCCTGTCACTCTGCCTGTCAGTCAGCCTATCAATCAGTCTGTCAGACAGCCATTCACTCAGCCTGTTAGTCAGACTGTTACTCAACCTGTTTGTCAGACTGTCAGTCAGCCATTCACTCAGCCTGTCAGTCAGCCTGTCAGTCAGCCTGTCAGTCAGCCTGTCAGTCAGTCTGTCACTCAGTCTGTCACTCAGCCTGTCACTCAGCCTGTCAGTCAGCCTGTCACTCAGCCTGTCACTCAGCCTGTCAGTCAGCCTGTCATTCCGCCTGTCACTCAGCCTGTCACTCAGCCAGTTACTCAGCCTGTCTGTCAAACTGTCACTCAGCCTGTCAGTCAGCCTGTCACTCAGCCTGTCTCTCAATCTGTCAGTCAGTCTGTCAGTCAGTCAGCCTGTCAGTCAGCCTGTCAGTCAGCCTGTCAGTCAGCCTGTTACTCAGCCTGTCACTCAGCCTGTCACTTAGTCTGTCAGTCAGCCTGTCAGTCAACATGTCAATCAGCCTGTTAGTCAGCCTGTCAGTCAGTCTGTCAGTCAGTCTGTCACTCAGCTTGTCAGTCAGCCTGTCATTCAGTCTGTCACTCAGCCTGTCACTCAGCCTGTCTCTCAGCCTGTCACTCAGTCTGTCAGTCAGACTTTCACTCAACCTGTCAGTCAGTCTGTCACTCAGCCTGTCAGTCAGCCAGTCACTCAGCCTGTCACTCAGCCTGTCAGTCAGCCTGTCAGTCAGCCTGTTACTCAGCCTGTCACTCAGCCTGTCACTCAGCCTGTCAGTCAGTCTGTCAGTCAGACTGTCACTCAACCTGTCAGTCAGTCAGTCCACTCAGCCTGTCAGTCAGCCTGTCACTCAGCCTGTCACTCAGCCTGTCACTCAGCCTGTCACTCAGCCTGTCACTCAGCCTGTCACTCAGTCTGTCAGTCAGACTGTCACTCAACCTGTCAGTCAGTCTGTCAGTCAGCCTGTCACTCAGCCTGTCACTCAGCCTGTCAGTCAGCCAGTCACTCAACCTGTCAGTCAGCCTGTCAGTCAGCCTGTCACTCAGTCTGTCACTCAGCCTGTCACTCAGCCATTCAGTCAGCCAGTCAGTCAGCCTGTCAGTCATCCTGTCACTCATTCTGTCAGTCAGCCAGTCACTCAGTCTGTCACTCAGTCTGTCACTCAGTCTGTCATTCAGCCTGTCACCCAGTCTGTCACTCAGCCTGTCCCTCAGCCTGTCACTCAGACTGTCACTCAGACTGTCAGTCAGCCTGTCAGTCAGCCTGTCAGTCAGCCTGTCACACAGTCTGTCACTCAGCCTGTCAATCAGCCTGTCACTCAGCCTGTCAGTCAGCCAGTCAGTCAGCCTGTCAGTCAGCCTGTCAATCAGCCTGTCAGTCAGTCTGTCAGTCAGTCTGAAAGTCAGCCAGTCACTCTGCCTGTCAGTCAGCCTGTCAATCAGTCTGTCAGTCAGCCTGTCAGTCAGCCTGTCACTCCGCCTGTCAGTCAGCCTGTCAGTCAGTCTGTCAGTCAGCCTGTCAGTCAGCCTGTCACTCAGCCTGTCACTCAGCCTGTCACTCAGGCTGTCACTCAGTCTGTCACTCAGCCTGTCAGTCAGCCTGTCAGTCAGCCTGTCACTCAGCCTGTCACTCAGTCTGTCACTCAGCCTGTCACTCAGCCAGTCACTCAGCCTGTCACTCAGCCTGTCAGTCAGTCTGTCAGGTCAGCCTGTCAGTCAGCCATTCACTCAGCCTGTCACTCAGTCTGTCACTCAGTCTGTTAACTCAGCCTGTCACTCAGGCCTGTTAGTCAGACTGTTACTCAACCTGTTTGTAAGACTGTCAGTCAGCCTGTCAGTCAGCCTGTTCAGTCAGCCTGTCACTCAGTCTGTCACTCAGTCTGTCACTCAGTCTGTAACTCAGCTTGTCACACAGCCTGTTAGTCAGCCTGTCACTCAGCCTGTCAGTCAGACTGTCACTCAGCCTGTCAGTCAGCCTGTCACTCAGCCTGTCACTCAGCCTGTCAGTCAGTCTGTCAGTCAGCCTGTCAGTCAGCCTGTCAGTCAGCCTGTCACTCAGCCTGTCACTCAGCCTGTCACTCAGCCTGTCACTCAGCCTGTCAGTCAGCCTGTCACTCAGCCTGACACTCAGCCTGTCACTCAGCCTGTCACTCAGCCTGTCAGTCAGCCTGTCAATCAGCCTGTCACTCAGCCTGTTAGTCAGACTGTCACTCAGCCTGTCAGTCAGCCTGTCACTCAGCCTGTCACTCAACCTGTCAGTCCGTCTGTCAGACAGTCAGCCTGTCAGTCAGCCTGTCAGTCAGCCTGTCACTCAGCCTGTCACTCAGCCTGTCACTCAGCCTGTCAGTCAGCCTGTCACTCAGCCTGTCACTCAGCCTGTCAGTCAGCCAGTCAGTCAGCCTGTCAGTCAGCCTGTCACTCATTCTGTCAGTCAGCCAGTCACTCAGTCTGTCAGTCAGCCTGTCAGTCAGCCTGTCACTCAGTCTGTCACTTAGCCTGTCACACAGCCTGTCACACAGCCTGTCAATCAGCCTGTCACTCAGCCTGTCAGTCAGCCAGTCAGTCAGCCTGTCAGTCAGCCTGTCAGTCAGCCTGTCCGTCAGCCTGTCACACAGCCTGTCAATCAGCCTGTCACTCAGACTGTCACTCAGTCTGTCACTCAGCCTGTCACACAGCCTGTCACACAGCCTGTCAATCAGCCTGTCACTCAGCCTGTCAGTCAGCCTGTCAGTCAGCCAGTCAGTCAGCCTGTCAGTCAACCTGTCACTCAGCCTGTCAGTCAGCCTGTCAAGCAGCATGTCAGTCAGTCGGAAAGTCAGCCAGTCACTCTGCCTGTCAGTCAGCCTGTCAATCAGTCTGTCAGTCAGCCTGTCAGTCAGCCTGTCACTCTTCCTGTCAGTCAGCCTGTCAGTCAGTCGGTCACTCAGCCTGTCACTCAGCCTGTCAGTCAGCCTGTCACACAGTCTGTTACTCAGTCTGTCACTCAGCCTGTCAGTCAGCCTGTCACTCAGCCTGTCACTCAGCCTGTCAGTCAGTCTGTCAGTCAGCCTGTCAGTCAGCCATTCACTCAGCCTGTTAGTCAATCTGTTACTCAACCTGTCTGTCAGACTGTCAGTCAGCCTGTCAGTCAGTCTGTCTGTCAGTCAGCCAGTCACTCAGCCTGTCACTCAGCCTGTCACTCAGCCTGTCAGTCAGTCTGTCAGTCAGCCTGTCAGTCAGCCATTCACTCAGCCTGTAGTCAGACTGTACTCAACCTGTCTGTCAGACTGTCAGTCAGCCTGTCAGTCAGTCTGTCTGTCAGTCAGCCAGTCACTCAGTCTGTTACTCATTCTGTCACTCAGCCTGTTAGTCAGACTGTCAGTCAGCCTGTCACTCAGCCTGTCACTCAGTCTGTCAATCAGTCTGTCAGTCAGTCTGTCAGTCAGTCTGTCACTCAGCCTGTCACTCAGCCTGTCACTCAGTCTGTAACTCAGCCTGTCAGTCAGCCAGTCACTCAGCCTGTCAGTCAGACTGTCACTCAGCCTGTCAGTCAGCCTGTCACTCAGTCTGTCACTCAGCCTGTCACTCAGTCAGTCAATCAGCCTGTCACTCAGCCTGCCACACAGTCTGTCAGACAGCCATTCACTCAGCCGGTCAGTCAGACTGTTTGTCAACCTGTCTGTCAGTCTGTCAGTCAGCCTGTCAGACAGACTGTCACTCAACCTGTCAGTCAGTCTGTCAGTCAGTCAGCCGGTCAGTCAGTCTGTCAGACAGCCATTCACTCAGCCTGTTAGTCAGACTGTTACTCAACCTGTCTGTCCGACTGTCAGTCAGCCTGTCAGTCAGCCTGTCACTCAGCCTGTCACTCAGTCTGTCAGTCAGTCTGAAAGTCAGCCAGTCACTCTGCCTGTCAGTCAGCCTGTCAATCAGTCTGTCAGTCAGCCTGTCAGTCAGCCTGTCACTCAGCCTGTCAGTCAGCCTGTCAGTCAGCCTGTCAGTCAGTCTGTCACTCAGTCTTTAACTCAGCCTGTCACTCAGCCTGTTAGTCAGACTGTCACTCAGCCTGTCACTCAGCCTGTCAGTCAGCCTGTCATTCAGCCTGTCACTCAGCCTGTCACTCAGCCTGTCACTCAGCCTGTTAGTCAGACTGTCACTCAGCCTGTCAGTCAGCCTGTCACTCAGCCTGTCACTCAACCTGTCAGTCAGTCTGTCAGTCAGTCAGCCTGTCAGTCAGCCTGTCAGTCAGCCTGTCAGTCAGCCTGTTACTCAGCCTGTCACTCAGCCTGTCACTTAGTCTGTCAGTCAGCCTGTCAGTCAACATGTCAATCAGCCTGTTAGTCAGCCTGTCAGTCAGTCTGTCAGTCAGTCTGTCACTCAGCTTGTCAGTCAGCCTGTCATTCAGTCTGTCACTCAGCCTGTCACTCAGCCTGTCTCTCAGCCTGTCACTCAGTCTGTCAGTCAGACTGTCACTCAACCTGTCAGTCAGTCTGTCACTCAGCCTGTCAGTCAGCCAGTCACTCAGCCTGTCACTCAGCCTGTCAGTCAGCCTGTCAGTCAGCCTGTTACTCAGCCTGTCACTCAGCCTGTCACTCAGCCTGTCAGTCAGTCTGTCAGTCAGACTGTCACTCAACCTGTCAGTCAGTCAGTCACTCAGCCTGTCAGTCAGCCTGTCACTCAGCCTGTCACTCAGCCTGTCACTCAGCCTGTCACTCAGCCTGTCACTCAGCCTGTCACTCAGTCTGTCAGTCAGACTGTCACTCAACCTGTCAGTCAGTCTGTCAGTCAGCCTGTCACTCAGCCTGTCACTCAGCCTGTCAGTCAGCCAGTCACTCAACCTGTCAGTCAGTCTGTCAGTCAGCCTGTCACTCAGCCTGTCACTCAGCCTGTCAGTCAGCCAGTTACTCAGTCTGTCACTCAGCCTGTCAGTCAGCCTGTCAGTCAGCCTGTCACTCAGCCTGTCAGTCAGTCTGTCAGTCAGCCTGTCACTCAGCCTGTCAGTCAGCCTGTCAGTCAGCCTGTCACTCAGCCTGTCAGTCAGCCTGTCACTCAGCCTGTCAGTCAGCCTGTAAGTCAGCCTGTCAGTCAACATGTCACTCAGCCTGTCAATCAGCCTGTCACTCAGCCTGTCAGTCAGCCTGTCAGTCAGCCTGTCTCTCAGTCTTTCAGTCAGCCTGTCAGTCAGTCTGTCACTCAGCCTGTCAGTCAGACTGTCACTCAGCCTGTCAGTCAGACTGTCACTCAGCCTGTCACTCAGACTGTCAGTCAATCTGTCAGTCAGACTGTCAGTCAGACTGTCACTCAGCCTGTCAGTCAGCCTGCACACAACCTGTTAGTCAGTCTGTCAGTCAGACTGTCAGTCAGTCTGTCAGTCAGCCTGTCACACAGCCTGTCAGTCAGTCTGTCAGTCAGACTGTCAGTCAGTCTGTCAGTCAGCCTGTCAGTCAGCGTGTCAGTCAGACTGTCAGTCAGACTGTCAGTCAGACGGCCCAGGCAAGTTTGTCTCTCTAACCTTCATGAGCACTGGAGAAGTGCAGCAAGAAAAATACTGTAAAATCTACATGGCGAGTTGACTAGTTAAGTGATCTAATTGAAGATTTATCGTGGACCAAAGTGTTAAGTCAGCCCTAGGAATGTAAGTTCGGCATTCCAGCAGTACAAGCGATCAGCAACAAAGACATTTACCGAGGTCGAGCCACTGAAGGGCTCCATCAAGGTGACTGCGGAAGTTAAGGAGCAGGATGTGGACTTGCCTTTTCACATTGTTCAAGGAAACATTCCAGTATTGTGCGAGAGATCTTGGTGAAGGAAGATTCAGTTAAGCCAGACCATTGTGAACCAACATGTTGATTCGATGATGACCTTCAACCATTTCTGAGAAAATCTGCGAAGGTATTTGAGGGGTCACTTGGATTCATGGCTGAGGTTGAAATTACACTTAAGATAAAGGCAGACAGCGTGCCAAAATGTTTGAAAGCGCGTATCATACCCTATGCTATTCGACCTAAATTAAGGGAAGAACTTGGGAGGTTACTGAAGACATGAGGCATTGAGCCTGGTACCATCAGCCATTGGGAAACGCCAATAGTCCCAGTCGTAAAGAAGAATGGTTCAGTGCAAATGAGCGTGGATTTCAAAATGACTATCAACCCTGTATTAAGGGCTGATTAATATCCTTTACCATTCATCCTCGACCACTTATCGAAGATTTTTGCCGGTCTCACAGGAGATCAAATATTGAGCAAAACTGATCTCTCCCAAGCCTATCTACAAATTAACACAGCTATCGAGTCTCAACTGTTACAGAATCACAGAATAACACAGGGCAGAATTTTGCTTTTAAAATCATAGAATTTACAGTGCAGAAGGAGGCCATTCAGCCTATCAAGTCTTCACCGGCCCTTGGAAAGATCACCCTACTAAAACCCACACCTCCACCATATCCCCGTAACCCAGTAACTCCACTTAACCTTTTTCAACACTATGGGCAATTTAGTGTGGCCAAACCACCTACCCTGCACACTTTTGGGTTGTGGAGGTGAGACCCACGCAGGCACGGGGAGAATGTGAAAACTCCACACGGACAGTGACCCGGGGCCGTGATCGAACCCGGGTCCTCAGCGCTGTAATAGAGGGCGGAAGAGGCCCTTCGGCCCATTGAGTCTGCACCACACTTGGAAAACGCCTAACCTGCCTAGGTAATCCCACTTGCCAACACTTGCCCCACAGTCTTAGCTGTTATGATGTGCCGAGTGCTCATCCAGGAACTTTTGAAAGGATGTGAGGCAACCCGCCTCTACCACCCTCCCAAGCAGTGCGTTCCAGACCGTCACCACCCTCTGGGAAAAAAAGCTTTTCCTTACACCCCCCCCCCTAAGCTTCCTGCCCCTGATCTTGAACTTGTGCCCCCTCATGACGGACCCTTCAACTAAAGGGAACAGCTGCTCCCTATCGACTGGATAAAAGCAAATTACTGCGGATGCTGGAATCTGAAACCAAAGAGAAAATGCTGCAAAATCTCAGCAGGTCTGGCAGCATCTGTAGGGAGAGGAAAGAGCTAATGTTTCGAGTCCAGATGGCCCTTTGTCAAAGCTAAAAGACAGAGAAAGTGGGAGATATTTACACTGTGGAGTGAGAATGAAAGATGAGTCATAGCCACAGAAACCCAGGGAAATGTGGTGCTAATAGCCACAAGGGGACAGAGTGTGAATGGCAGTCCCCAGAGAGACATTTTGTCCTTTCCTCATCCCGGTCATAATTTTCCTCGTCACAAACGAAGGATTTGAAAGCACCGACTTGGGTTTGCGATTTCCATTCAAGTGAGATTAATCCGTGTGGACCCCACAACAGGAACCACTGCGTGAGTAAACTTGAGCAAATCTTGCAGAATATGGACACGATGTTCCCGCGGAAAAAGCATCTAATCCCTGGGCAGTTCCAAAGTAGGTGACCCACTTATCTTTTCACTACTCCAGGTACAAAGGGTTTAGAGTTAAGTCTGTTGAGAGGGGAGGTTAAAAACTGGGAGAATTTTTTATGTGTGTGAATCTAAACTGAGCATTCCTTCCTCAGTGAGCTGACACCTTGTGTTTCATTCTGGTGCTCACAATCACAACCTTTCAATTCAGTAACCTGTCCGATAAACTCTCAATGCAGTTCCTTTCAGAAATGTTATCCGTTCCATTTAGAAATGAACAAAACTGTTGTTTTTAACAGCTGCGAGCTCAAGCTGTTGATGTTTATCGAACCAGCATTGAATCCTGACAGGGCAGAAGGAGGCCTTTCGGCCCATCAAGTCTTCATCGACCGTCCAAAAGAGCACCCCCTTTAGGCTCCCTCCCTCACCCTGTACCCACACCCCCACCTAACCTGCACACCTTAGGACACTAAGGCGTAGTTTATTATGGCCAATCCACCTCAGCTGCACATCTTTAGACTGGGAGGAAACCGGAGCACCCGGGGGCAATCCACACAGACATGGGGAGAACGTGCAGACTCCACACAGTGACCCGAGGCTGGAATCGAACCCGGGTCCCTGGCGCTGTGAGGTAGCAGTGCTAACACGAGGCCACCCTATGCTATCCTTGAACAGACTTTTGAATTATAGAATCATGGAGTGCAGAAAGAGGCCATTCAGGTCCCAATGCCTGTGCTAGCTCATTGAAAGGGCTACCCAATTAGTCTCCATTCCTTACTCTTGCCCCCACAGCCCCGAAAACCTTTATGTGTTGATGTGTTTGCCTTTTGGAAGTGACGATTGAATCTTCTCCCACTACCTTTACAGGTAACGTATTCCGGATCACTAATGATCGTTCCTCATGTTGCCCTCGTTCTTTTACCCATCACCTTCAGTATGTGACTACTGGTTATCAAATCCAATTAATGCTGAGAGAAGTGTGCAATTCACAAATTGCAGAATCCGATGCTCTTTTAATATCCGTAAGAATTAGCAATGCAATAGAACAGTAATCACGTACAGGTCTTGCCTCTATATTTTGATTAAGTGCAACTAGCTGGGAAAGTCAGTCAATCTGCCAAATGAAGGTTTGTGGACAGAACTTGAAATGAACATAAGACCTAGGAGCAGGAGTAGGCCATCTGGCCCCTCGAGCCTGCTCCGCCATTCAATGAGATCATGGCTGATCTTTTTTTGACTCAGCTCCACTTTCCGGCCCAAATACCATAACCCTTAATCCCTTTATTCTTCAAAAACGATCTATCTTTATCTTTAAAACATTTAATGAAGGAGCCTCAACTGCTTCACTGGGCAAGGAATTCCTTCGATTCACAACCCTTTGGGTGAACAAGTTCCTCCTAAACTCAGTCCTAAATCTACTTCCCCTTATTTTGAGGCTATGCCCCCGAGTCCTGCTTTCACCCGCCAGTGGAAACAACCTGCCCGCATCTATCCTATCTATTCCCTTCATAATTTTATATGTTTCTATAAGATCCCCCCCGCATCCTTCTAAATTCCAACGAGTACAGTCCCAGTCCACTCAACCTCTCCTCGTAATCCAACCCCCTCAACTCTGGGATTAACCTAGTGAATCTCCTCTGCACACCCTCCAGCGCCAGTACGTCCTTTCTCAGGTAAGGAGACCAAAACTGAACACAATACTCCAGGTGTGGCCTCACTAACACCTTATACAGTTGCAGCATAACCTCCCTAGTCTTAACTCCATCCCTCTAGCAATGGAGCCAAAACTCCATTTGCTTAATATTTTATCATTTAAATAATAATCCCTTTTGCTATTATTCCTACCAAAATGGATAACCTCACATTTGTCAACATTGTATTCCATCTGCCAGACCCTAGCCCATTCACTTAACCGATCCAAATCCCTCTGCAGACTTCCAGTATCCTCTGCAATTTTTGCTTTACCACTCATCTTAGTGTCGTCTGCAAACTTGGACACATTGCCCTTGGTCCCCAACTCCAAATCATCCATGTAAATTGTGAACAATTGTGGGCCCAACACTGAACCCTGAGGGACACCACTAGCTACTGATTGTCAACTAGAGAAACAGAGAAAATGGTGAATGTGCATGCATTTTCAACCACCATCAATCATGTTGTTGTTCCTTTTGACTTTTTTCAATTTAGAGTACCCAATTCATTTTTTCCAATAAAGGGGCAATTTAGCGTATTCAATCCACCTACCCTGCACATCTTTGGATTGTGGAGGCGAAACCCACGCAAACACGGGGAAAATGTGCAAGCTCCACATGGACAGTGACCCACAGCCAGGATCGAACCTGAGACCTCGGCGCCATGAGACTGCAGTGCTACACACTGCGCAACTGTGCTGCCCTCCTTCCTTTTGACTTTTAATGATCAGTTAATTAGGATGCCTAAGATCTGAATGTGTAGAAATGTCAGATAAGAAGATGTTATATGCGTAGAGTTGTGGGAATATGACATTGAATATGTCATATGAATATGACATAGGGGCTGTTTAGCACACTGGGCTCAATCGCTGGCTTTGCAAGCAGGCCAGCAGCACGGTTCGATTCCCGTACCAGCCTCCTCGAACAGGCGCCGGAATGTGGCGACTAGGGGCTATTCACAGTAACTTCATTTGAAGCCTACTCGTGACAATAAGCGATTTTCATTTCATTTCATTGCTTGTAATTTTCTTTCAAAATGACTGATCTTTGCTTAAAGATCATTTCCTACTGGGATATGTGCAATAAACACAAAGTGACTAAAAGTACAGCATTATTAGGAAGGTGTTGACTGCTTATAATGTCTGCAATGAACTTCTTCTACTTTATTTTGCACACAAAAGAATGATTGGGGTGCTTTGCAATTGGCGGAATCTCGGTATTTCTTGGTTGAGGTGTAGGAGCCACTCGCGTCTGCACACCACCTCCTCCAAGTCCAGGGGTAGCCTCAACTGGTTTTCTGGGTCCAGCTATCTCGCATTCCTCAGGTCGACAGAAACCAGCTGAGGAACCTTGGAACATACGGACACTGGGAGACCATTCAGCTGCTCAAGCCTCTTCCAACATGCAGTGGCTGACCACTGCAGATCATGGCTGACCTGCGATTAACTCCATATGCTCACTTTCACCCCTTATCCCTTAGGGCCTTTAGTTAACAGAAACCTATCCTTCCCCAGATTTTAAATGAATATTTGATCTTGCATCAACTGTCATTTGTTGAAGAATTTGTACCACCTTTCCCTTTGTGTGACATTTCCCGATTGAGGTGCAGGTTTCTCTTTGGCAGCTGGTGGGATTTCCATCCCCCCTTGGACGGAAGTTTTGTCTTGGAGAGCTGTCGGCCGCAGCTCACAGACTCCTCCAGGCACAGTGCCGCAGTGGCCAGAAGAGTCCTTGGACAGCAGTTGAGGTGAGTAGCAGGGATTGTGGGGTCAGGGATGGAGGGCCCGGAGGGTGGGGCGATAGGCCGGGGGAATGGGCAGATACTGGGAGGTGAAGACCGAAGCCCATCGGTCATTGACCCTAAATCTGAAGGGGACATCAAATTGAAGCATTCCCCCACCCCTTTTCCGCCTGAGATTGAGATTTGTAATTTTTTCTGTTTGGCACCCTGATCTATCTGGCATGTGCCAGCCCAAGGATTGAGGCAGGGTGGGAAAAGACCCTTAAGTGGCCATTAAGTGGTCACTTAAGGGCCTTAATAGGGGCAAGGGTGGACTTCCTGTCCGAGGTCCGGCCCTCCGTAAAGTTGTGCCTGGGTTGCGGTGGGCGGGTGCCCGGAGGGAATCCTGTGCATACTATTTCATGCTCCACACCCCTGCCACCCGAGAACCCAATGGGGGTGCGGCAGAAGTGTACAATCTTGGCCCAGCAGGCTCTTTGGACAACCTCTATCCCGAGCTCTTTGCCATTTAGAAAGTGCCCTCTTCTATCTTTCAGCCTCAGCAAACATGGATAAGTGGCTTTCTCTCCCAACATGTCAGTTGTTAATCAATATGTTGAAGCACCGACACGCCTTCTTGCAGGACCTTCTTGCACTGTGAGTGCCTGCTTTGGCTGAGTGGGAGTGTTTTCGGAGTTGGGTGAACACAGGGGGTTAGGTGAAACTGGAGGAAGGTGAAACTGAAAAGACTGAGTACGGAGCTCAGTCTGGGCAGGAGTGGAGCACAGCCGAGTTTCATCAACACCAAGGTCGGATTTCTGTCCTCATTGACTTCTCAGCCAGCATCACAGTGAAACAGTCATGAAGGTGGGGAATAACTGCGAAACAGCACAAAAAACTGTCAGTCGGGGTCATGATAACACAGTAATGTAAGTAAAATAAAATAGGGCAAGGGAAGTAAAGTTAGCCTCAGGGAGGTAAGTAAATAGTATTCTTCTATAGCTTAAGTTTTGTTAAAAGGGAGTGAATAAGGGGCTTAAGGGTAGTCACGGCAGGAGAGCTCACACCCATGATATGCTCCTCCTGTGCTATGTGGTAAATCATGGAAGCTTCAGTTGTCCCTGGTGACCATGTGTGTAGGAAGTGTGCCCAACTGCAACTACTGCCCAACCACATTTCAGAGCTGGAGTTGAGGGTGGATGCGCTGTGGCGAACCCACAGTGCTGGACAGCACATCAGTGAGGTGGTCACACACTGCAGGTGAGGATTGAACAGGCATGGGTGACCACCAGGCAGAGCAGAGGAAGGCAGGTAGTGAGGACTCCCCTTTGACCATTCCCCTTCGTAACAGATACAACGTTTGGGATGCTGTTGGGGGAGATGACGGTGTCGGGGAAAGCAGTGGCAGCCAACTTCATGGCACCATGGGTGGGTCTGCTGCACAAGAGCAGAGGAGGAAGAATGTCAGGGTTCCAGTGGTAGGGGATTCAATTGTAAGGGGAACAGACAGGCATTTCTGTGGCCAGGCAAGAGACTCCAGGATGGTATGTTGCCTCCCTGGTGCCAGGGTCAGGGATTTCACTGAACAGCTGCAGGGCATCCTGACGGGGAGGGGCAAACAGACAACTCTATCAGGGTACAAATTGGTACCAATGATATGGGCAGAAAAGGGATGAGGTCCTGAAATCAGAATTTAGGGAGCTGGGAAGTAGATTGATAAACAGGACCCAGAAGGTAGTAATCTCTGGATTACTTCCAGTGCCACGTGCTAGTGAGTATAGAAAGAGAAGGTCAATCCAGATGAATGAGTGGCTGGAGAGATGGTGCAGGAGGGTAGGCTTTAGATTTCTGGGACATTGGGACCGTTTTTGGGGATGATGGGACCTGTACAAGGCGGAAACCGAAATGGGATCAGTGTCCTTTGCCAGCGCTGTTGGAGAGGGTTTGAACTAACATGGAATGGGATCCTGACAGAAGGTTCAGAAAGGATGGATGCATTCCAGATTGTTACGGAAAAGAAATCAAAGTTCTAAACTGGGGGGAAGGCCGATTTTAATAAGATCAGATATGATTTGGACAGAGTCGTCTGGGAGCAGACATTTTTAGGTAAATCTGAGACAAAACAGTGGGACGCATTCAAGAAGAGAATAGTGAGAGTACGGGGCCAACATGTTCCAATCAAGAATAAGTGTGGGACCAACAAATCCAGTGAACCCTGGATATCGAGGGATATACAGCATCGGATGAGGAGAAATAGGGAGGCTTATATACCGCGGGCTCAATATAGCAGAAGCCCGAGAGGAGTTTAGAATGTGCAAGAGGGAACTTAAAAAGGAAAATTAGGGCAGCAAAAAGGGGACATGAAGGGATACTGGCAGGTAAAATAAAGTAAAATCCTGAGTTGTATTACAAATACGTTAAGGGGAAAAGGACAACTAGGGAAAGAGTAGGGCCGATGAAGGACCACAGTGGCAATTTGTGTGTGGAGCTGGAGGATGTAGATTGGGCTCAAAATAACACTTTATGTCAGTGCTCACGCGTGAGAGGGATGGTATGCGTATAGAAATCAGGGAGAAGGACTGTGATAAAATTAAAGAGATTAACATAGTCGGAGAACAGGTTCTGATTGGCCTGGCAGGCTTAAAAGTAGACAAATTTCCAGGGCCAGATGGAATGTATCCCAGACTGCTGAGTGAGGCAAGGGAGGAAATAGAGGCAATCATTTTCAATTCCTCTCTGGCCACAGGAGAGGTGCCGGAGGACTGGAGGATAGCCAATGTGGTCCCATTATTCAAGAAGGGGGGGGGGGGGGGGGAGAAGCGGTAAACCAGGAAACTACAGGCCAGTCAACCTAACGTCAGTGGTGGGGAAACTATTGGAAGTAATTCTGAGAGACAGAGTTAATCTGCATTTGGAGAGACGTTGATTAATCAAGGACAGTCAGCGTGGTTTTGTTAAGGGGAGGTCATGTCTCAACAACGTAATTGAGTTTTACGAAGAAATGACCTAGGTGAGGCAAATACAGTTAACATAGTCTACTTGGACCTCAGCAAGGGTTTGATAAGGTCCCACATGAGAGACTGATAGCGAAGGTAAGAGCCCATGAGATCCAAGGAAATATTGCAAATTGGATCCAAAATTGGCTGAGTGGCAGGAAGCAGAGGGCGATGGTCAAAGGGTGTTTTTCTAACTGGAATCCTGTGTCCAGTGGGGTCCCACAGGACCAAGTGTTGGGGCACTTGCTGTTTGTGGTTTATATGAATGTAGCAGGGTTGATCAGTAAGTTTACGATTGATACGAAAATTGGTGGGTGGTAAATAGTGAGGCAGATAGCCTTCGATTACAGGAGGATATAGATGGGCTGGTCACATGGACTGATCAATGGAAAATAGAATTCAATCCAGATAAGTGAGAGGCGATGCACTTGGGCAGGTCAAACAAGGCAAGGGAATACATGATAAATGCCAGGACCCTGGGAAGCACCGAGGAGCAGAGGGGCCTTGGTGTGCATGTACACTGGTCCCTTAAGGTAGCAGAGCAGGTGGATACAGTGGATACAGCCTTTATTAGCTGAGGCATAGAGTTTAAGAGCAGAGAGGCTGTGCTGGAACTGTATAAAATGTTGGTTCGCTCACAGCTGGAGTATTGTGTGCAGTTCTGGAATCCACATTATAGGAGGGATGTGATAGCACTGGGAAGGGTGTAGAGGAGGTTTACCAGGATGTTGCCTAGGCTGGAGAGTTTTAGTTATAAAGAGAGATTGGATAGACTTGGATTGTTTTCCTTGGAGCAGAGGAGACTGAGGAGGGACATGATTGAGATGTATAAAATTATGAGGGGGCTAGACAGAGTAGACAGGAAGAAACCTTTCCCCTTGTTGGAGGGTGGGTCAATGACCAGGGGGCATAGATTTAAGATGAGGGGCAGGAGGTTTAGAGGGGATGTGAAGAAAGGCTTTTTCACCCAGAGTGTGGTGGGAGTTTGGGATTCGCTGTCTGAAAATGTAGTGGAGACGGAGACCCTCATAACATTTATGAAGTATTTAAATGTGCACTTGGCATCCCAGGGCGTGCAAGGTCATGGGCCAAGAGCTGGAAAATGGGGTTCGAATGATTAGATGGTTGTTTTTGACTGGCGCAGATGCGATGGGCCGAAGGGCCTTTTCTGTGCTGTATGATTCTATGACAACACTAGCCACATCCTGCCGATTAGCCCTTCTCGGCCCCCTTCCCCCTCAGCCCATCTCCAAGCCAGGTCAATAATTTGCCTTCAATCCCGTGAGCTGCCATCCTCACGTGAGTGCCCAGGTGTGGCAGGTTGCAGTGGGGCATTCGAGAGCTGGCTCAAGGAGGCAAAAAAACAATACATCTTTTAAATAATGGGCTCAGCCTGGCGGAATCCTGCCCTGCCATTGGTTTCACAGGCAAAGAAAGATCTTCAATTCGGAAATGTGCACTGCTATTGGACCTCAAATACCATGAAACACACATGCTCCCCAAAGCTGGAAGAAGCAATATATGGTGAGCTGCGCAGGAGGATTTGAGGATACACCTGCCAGTTTGATTGACCGGTGTGGCTGACAAACAGCTGGGTAGAACATCAATAATTATTTTTCAAAGAAGCACATATTACCCGTGGGCAACAAAATTTGAAGAATATACTTTGGCATTTTTACCTCATCACTCACGTGAGCTCTTGTCTGAATGGATTTTAAAACCTGGTCTGAAGAGATTAATAGCTTGGGATGTGGCTAACCTGGAACTGCAATGAGAAACTGCAGACTTTACAATGCTTCCTACATTACGGCTCTGACCATACTTCAGCTGTACTTCTTTGCCTGTGAAGCACCTCAGGATATCTCAAGGTCATGAAAGGTGTGATATATATGCAAACCGGTCTTTCTTTTTATAGACAGCGGTTTTCGAAGATGGAATGTCACCTTCATCACCTGTCATTTAACCAAAGGTTGAACAGGCTTCGGAGGAGATCGAGCTGCAGGCCTGTGTGAATCGAGTGACTAAATTGAAAGTCAGAGGTTAAAGCAGCTGATTATGGTTTTTTTTTATCATATGCCACAAGCTCCCGGTCGTATCTCGGATTTATGGAACTGTTGCTCATTCTCGGCCACAACTGTATTCCAAACTCAAACTTTGCAGGTGATTGGCAAATCGACCCAACGCAATGTAAAAAGTGAAACCCTGGGCGGGATTCTTTGTCGGCCGCCGCCGCAAGTGGGAAGGGCGATTGGGCGTAGGATCGGTCGTGAGGCTGAAACTGTAGCTGATGCCCGGCGGAAATCCATGTTCGGGTGCCTTTTCAGCGGAGTTGAAACGTTCTACTCTACCCGTACAGTAAACACCGTCTGCATATCATGGGCGGGATTGTATAAGCCCGCGCCGGGTCGGAGAATCGGCGGGGTCGTGGGAAATTCCTGCCATGCCACTCCGACGCCGGGACGCAATTCTCCTGCGACCAGATATTCGGCACCAATCGCGCCCGCATGGTCGCCGTGGCACCGGTCGGGGGCCACTGAACGAGGCCCCCGCGGCGATTCTCCACGGTCAACCGGCCGAACTCCCTCTGAGTCCTGCCAGTGTGGTTCCAATCTTGTCATAATATACACCAGTATATCATGGTGCAGACACACACTGACGGACACACACAGGGACCAATCAACATGTACAAACACCGAAGCCAATCACCAGTTAGAATCCACACACTATAAAGGCAGAGGGCACCACGGTTCCCACTCATTCTGGGTGCTGCCTCTGAGTGTAACAAGAACTCATCCAGCCCAGCACAGACTTACAACACGCGCTGAGAGAATCAACGGGTTCGGACAAGGCTTAGGTCTCTAGTTTAAGTTAGCATCAATTAGCCCACAGTCATCGTGTGTTAGTTAGTTAGAAGTAGTTAATAAAATTGAGTTGAACCTTCATCAGTGTTGGAAGTCTCTGTTCATCTCTCAAGTCTACACTAGCCAACACTTCATGATACCAGGTGTTGAGGGATGCTCACACTTCTGAGACCTACCTTTCAGTGATCTGCCTTCCACCAGTCTCGCGCCATCCTACAGAATGGACTCCGTTCGCCCGTGGACCACCCGGCGGGAGTTCGGACTCGCGGCCGTGGTGGACATCCTGGTGGGGAGGGGCGGCGGGACCTGACTCTGGGGGGGGGGGGATCTCCACGGGGTCCTGGCCCACAATTGGGGGCTTCCGATCAACGGGCGCCCACGATCTGGAGGGGGCCTATCTCCTTCCGTGAGTGCCTGCTGTAGGTCTCCGCCATGTTGCGCAGCTCCGGCTCTATTGGCATCTGTTGCTGCCAGTCCTGGAAGCCCGTTCCCGTCTGAATACTCATGGCCATGGAGCATAGGGAGTGGGCCATCTCCCTCTGGATCTGTGCCACATCTCTCTGAGCCTGACTCAAGTCATCCAGTGCCGGCAATACTGCCTACACCATTAGCCATGACCCGCCATGACTGGGCCACACTCTGGAGTGCCGCTGCAATGTCTCGGTGGCCTTGGTGCATGGCTGCCTGTGAGAGGGCAGCCCTGTCCTGGGCCTCAGCCATCAGCTGCACAGAGTGCCCCAGGCCTTGGACATCCTGACCCATGGCCGATACCTTCACCCTCAAGGCTGCCACTGCAGATGCCACCAATGCGGTGTTGGACTGAGTGGCACACATGGTTGGCACCACCTCCTGCTCCTGCATGCGGTTGGACTCTTCCACCTGGATGGTTGCTGATAACCCTCAGGCAGTCCCAGGCTCTGCCACTGAATCTCCACTATCGATGGGCCGCCCTTTCCACTAGCCTGAAACACGTCTGGACGTCAGCTAGTCCCTGGGGTCGGCCCACCCTCTAACTGTCCACCCCCTTGGATGTTCCTACCTGCACCTGATGCACTTCATCACATGTGTAGTGTGCACTAGATAGTGATCCAGGAGCCACTTCGCTAAAGTGCCCAACCGAGGTGAGTGTCTCTGGGATGGTGGAGGGTGTTGGAGACAGTTGTGACAGGAACTGGACTGGTGCTCCAAGATATTCCGGGCTGTGGTTCGAGGGCTCCTGTCGCTGTCCGTGTCCTCTTCCTCGCTGCTATCAGCTTGGGTTTGGGTTGGGGGTCAGGGGTTGGGGATACCAGAAGGGCCCGCCTCATTGCCAGGTGTTCCTGCAAGACACAATATATGACGCAATTGAATCGCGGGTTGGGGTGGTGGTGGTGGGGCTGTGGGAGTAGAGGGGAGTGTGGGGGTAGTGTGTGGGGATGGTGTGGGAGTAGAGGGGAGTGTGGGGGTAGTGTGTGGGGATGGTGTGGGAGTAGAGGGGAGTGTGGGGATAGTGTGTGGGGATGGTGTGGGAGTAGAGGGGAGTGTG
This sequence comes from Scyliorhinus canicula, assembly GCF_902713615.1. Lineage (NCBI taxonomy): Eukaryota > Metazoa > Chordata > Chondrichthyes > Carcharhiniformes > Scyliorhinidae > Scyliorhinus > Scyliorhinus canicula. The sequence continues at coordinate 14,815,286 of NC_052155.1, read as the reverse complement.
GGGGTAGTGTGTGGGGATGGTGTGGGAGTAGAGGGGAGTGTGGGGGTAGTGTGTGGGGATGGTGTGGGAGTAGAGGGGAGTGTGGGGGTAGTGTGTGGGGATGGTGTGGGAGTAGAGGGGAGTGTGGGGGTAGTGTGTGGGGATGGTGTGGGAGTAGAGGGGAGTGTGGGGGTAGTGTGTGGGGATGGTGTGGGAGTAGAGGGGAGTGTGGGGGTAGTGTGTGGGGATGGTGTGGGAGTAGAGGGGAGTGTGGTGGTAGTGTGTGGGGATGGTGTGGGAGTAGAGGGGAGTGTGGGGGTAGTGTGTGGGGATGGTGTGGGAGTAGAGGGGAGTGTGGGGGTAGTGTGTGGGGATGGTGTGGGAGTAGAGGGGAGTGTGGGGGTAGTGTGTGGGGATGGTGTGGGAGTAGAGGGGAGTGTGGGGGTAGTGTGTGGGGATGGTGTGGGAGGTAGTTGTGGTGGTGAGGTTGGTGACACACCTGCCATTGGGAACGGCGACTCAGCGAGGTCTCTCTTGCTCGCATGATGCCGACCTCCACCTTGGCGACTGCCCTCTCTCTGGGCCCACCAACCAGATTCAGTGCCCGCTGCTCTGCTGCAGTGAGGGGCCGCAGAGCCGGCGGTCTTCCTGCGGTCTTTTCCCTCTCCCGGCGACTGTGGGTCGCCTTCTCCTGGTGGGGGGGGGGGGGGGGGGGGGAAGGGAGGCAGAAAACGCAGTGTTAGGCAGTTGGACGCATGCAGCACAGGGGGTGGGGAGCCGTAGGCCTTCGTGGCCAGGGCACCTGGCCATGGTGGCCGGTATGGGTGCTGGTATGTGGTGTAGGGTAGGGAGCGTGCACACTGCCAGCAGTTGCGGTCGCTCGCCCTCCGGCTGCGCGGTGGAGGGTGGGGCGGGATTACAGGTGTCTGGGCGGGCTGCTCACCCAGGCTGCCCTGAGGAGGTTGTGCAGTTTTTTGTAGCACTGCCCTGCCGCTGGGGCTAGCCCATTGACGTTGAATTGCACCAATTTTTCTGTCGTAGAGTTCCATCGATCCTGTCCCGGCGCCCGCACGGAAAATCTTGTCCCTTTTCTTTTTTAAACTCAGGAATGCACTGGCTGAAAAGCTGAAAGGAAGCAGATTCGAACGTAATTTTCAAAAGGGAATTGGAGCGAAGGGAAAGGATTGACAGGCTTATGGGGAGAAAGCGGGAGGGGGGGGGAAACTGTAGCCACCGAGGATGGCCACTTTCAGAACACAAAATGGACACTCACAGAGAATATAGGGAATGCGGACAATACTAAGCAACAAGCAGTCACAGAGCCTGGATGTATATTTGGGAAGCAGTCAGCAGACGGAATCGAAACTCTGGGTGGATTACCGTATTGATGGCCCATCTCCGAGGGACAAAGGACTAACACTCAGGTAGTTGATAATGTTGCAGACACCCCGGCACCAGTACCCCAACTTAAAGACACAAACAAAGCAAAGACAACGGCCACCTGAGACACACCCAGCCATCAGGGCACCCACCCCTTTATTGGTTTCGATCGATGACAATGATCGAGAAGCTGCCCAATTAATTGGGACCAAGTTTACGGCTGCCTAAAAGCGTGCAAAGCCCCTCCAAGTATAAGAAGGAACCCCCAAGAGACATTCGCTCTCTTGGATTCGGCTCTCAAGCGGAGAGACCCATCCACCAGCATCACCAGAAGCAAGTGAGTTCAAGGTCAACGCTCCCTACCAGACGGACGACCTTAGCTGTTCTCCTGTTACCTCTTCGAACCCAACAACCTCAGATACGAACATCGGCCATTGTTCCTCTGACCTAAGTGGGCACCCGAAGTTAAGAATAGGTGTTAGCGATAGAGATAGTTTAGTTTGTAGTATCATTGTGCATGAGTAAACCATACTGTGTGTAAATAAATACCATTGACTTTGAACCAACTAACTGGTGTATTGGCTCTTTGATCGGTATTCAGGTTAAACCTTGTGGCGGTATCGAGAGATACCTGGCGATTCTGAAAGTAGACTCATAATTAGGATTAAGAAAGGCGACCATATTGACTGCTATATTTATAGCAAGTAAACAGAGCAACAGGACAAGATCAGCTGGATAGCTTTGCCAAACAGACAACACATGGAGCAAGGTGGGTCAAAGAGCTTCAATCGATGGTGTGGTGTTTTTGTTGGGAATTTGGCCCCTGCTATTAACGATTTACCACCAGTTAAAGGAATGAATGAAAATAATCTGAAGTGGGGGATGGTGCTTGGGAAGAGCTGTTGAATAGTGTTAAGGTCTACACGCTGTCTGAATGTCTGTCATGTGTTTCAGAGCTGACGGGAATCATTGGGAGCAAAAGATTATTCCTATTTTTGATGATCTGATCTGATCTGTCGGCCCACACTCAAATGAATATTGACTCCTAATCATTGTAATCTGGGTGAGACGTTATTCCAAACCAAAGATTGTCTTTTGCGTGAATATTTTGATTTGGATTGGTTTATTGTCACATGTACTGAGATGACAAGTATTTTTCTGCAAGCAGCATAAAATAAAAAGAAAATACATAATAGGGCAACACATGGTACACAATGTGACGACATAAACACCGGCATTGGGTGAAGTATACAGGAGTTTCAGTATTAATCTGGTCAGTCCATAAGAGGGTCATTCAGGAGTCTGGTAAACAGCAGGGGAAGAAGCTGTTTTTGAGTCTGTTCGTGCGTGTTCTCAGACTTTTGCATCTCCTGCCCGATGGAAGACGTTGGAAGAGTGAGTAAGCCAGGTGGGAGGGGTATGCTGCTAAATGTTCAACAGCTTTGAGAAACTGAAAGAAAAAAGCCGGTGCTAACCTACCCTTCGTGTGGTGTGTCTGCGTGGGTTTCCTCCGGGTCCACCGGTTTCCTCCCACGGCCCAAAGATGTGCATGTTTGATGGATTGGCCGTGATAAATTGCCCCTTAGTATCCAGAGATCTGCAGGTTAGGCTCTTGGGGTTATGGGGTGGGCGGAGTGGACATGGGTTAAGTGCCCTTTCGATGGGCTGAATGGCCTCCTTTTGATTCTGTAAAAAAAACGTCAGGCACCCTGCTGAAATAATCGGAGTACCGGCTGGATTAAAATACTGGACAGAGGAATATTGTAAGGATGAATTCAACATTTCTTCATCCATATTGCCAAAGCATAATTTCTCCTCCCTGCCAATGGTTTAATTATTATTGAAAACAAGCATTGATAATAACATTACATCTGGGGAATTAGTAAACTGGCATTAATTCAGTTACCAAATTGATTCTAAACAAACTGGAGCCAGCCCATAAAATTTGGAGACTGATGCAAATTGTTCAAATCCCTATTTCCCCACAGGAATCAGCAGCGAAGCAAAGAGGGGCTCATTTCCAAACATGGAGCTAATGAAGTGTCAATTTAAACACTTTGAATGGATCGTAAGGTTACTTGAATCAAATATCACAAAGCTCGGTGTTGATCTGATCTGTTGAACTGCCCAAACTAAAATGAATATTGATTCCTGAATATATCTCCGAGGATTAACAGCAAGCTTTTGATGCAAATGTTTATTCCTCAAACAAAGATTACCATCGGCGTTAGGCGCATCGGATAATTTCTTTTCATTGTTGGCATTGTTCCTCTTTCCAGCCTTGAAAGTGAAAGCAATAACCTTTTAGTGGTTGGAACTAATGAAGCTGTTGTTTTGAAGGCTGTGCAAATGTAAGAAAAAGGAGCAGGAATAGGCCACACAGCCCCCGCAGCCTCCACCAATTTCAGTCTTGAATACATTCCTCGACTGAGAAAGCAGAGGTCTCTCAGGTAAATCATTTCAAATATTCACCCACCTGCACGAAGGCATTCTTCTCACCTCAGTCCAAAATGGGCATCCCTTATCCTGAAACTATGGGAGGAATTCTTCCATCTGGGTCTAAGTCCCACGACGATGAACATAGAACATAGAACATAGAGTGCAGAAGGACGCCATTGGGCCCATCGAGTCTGCACCGACCCACTTAAGCCCTCACTTCCACCCTATCCCCGTAACCCATCTCCCCTCCTAATCGTTTTGGTCACTGAGGGCAATTTATCATGGCCAATCCACCTAACCTGAAGGAACGTGGTGCTGGAGATTCTCCGTTGGCAGGATCCTACGGTTTGCCGGCAGCGCACCCACGCCCGCGGGGGTTTCCCAATGGCGTGGGGGTGCCCACAATCAATGGGAAACCCCCACTGGCCGGCTGCCAGGCAGGAGAATCCCGCTTCCGGCGGACGGGCACCGCACCAGAACACGGGTGCGGCGGGACAGAGAATCCCACCCGTGGAGTGTTTCCCGCTGTGGGAAACCACGGCGTGTCGTTTGCCCCCCCCCCCCCTCGTTAATTATACACTCCGAGGTTTTGTGCCATATTCCCTGGTGGAGCGGGAATGATGGCATGCGCCTTACCGCCATGTCCTGGTGGCACGTTGAAAAGGCAGCCAGCATCACTGACTCCCCCATTGAAGAAAGAAGACAGGGCTCCTGAAAGATAAAATGCGTCCCCAGGCATCACAGAGAATCAGGGATGGGAGGGGGGGGGGGGGGGGGGGGGGGGGGGGGGGGATGCAGTCAGACCATCACCTGCATCGCATGAGCTGGATGAAAATCAGTTTCACTCTGACTTCCAGCAGGTTTCCCAGTCTGCCATGGCGGACACCAGTGGGAAATTCATGCCAATTGTTGGGCTCCTGCAGAATTCTGCCACCACCCCCCCCACCCCTCCCACCCTGCCTGCCATTGAACCCGCTGACAGGGGCGTGGGAAAATTCTGCCCCACGGTTTGTGATTGACTTGCCAGTGTCCATGTTACAAGTGCTTTGGTGGGGTAAATGGAATTTGTGTGCCCATTAAACCTTCTTCTGCCCTCGTTAGCTTTTTATAAGGGTTATATTTTCCTACGTGCAGTCCAGCTCCCGTGGCGATCAAGTGGATCTGCACCTGTCTTCCAATGAAGGATTAATTATCCAAATTGTCAGCAAAGATAGGCCTATAATTTGCTGAATGCAAAATGATGCTCAACCTGGCGTGTTGTATAACAAGATCACATAACTATTTAAAATGAAAAGGGACATTTTTGTGAAGTGGGGAACAGCAATCACTCACTAGTTGCTGTTGAGCAGGTGGAATTCGGCCTTCTTCTTGAACAACAATATTTTGCTGTGTAAAATTTAAATTGCATCTTTCAATTTATAAAAATGGCCTCTGGCACTTCAAAGGATCGCCTTTGATACTGCGCCAAATTGAGATATTGCGACAGGTGACTGAAAGCTCGGTCAAAAAGTTAGGTTTTAAAGAGCATCTTTTAATATATATTCGTTCTTGCAATGTAGGCACTACTGGTTAGGTCAGCATTTATTGTCCATTCCTAATTGACCTTAAGAAGGTAGTGGCAGTGGGCTAGCACTCATGCCTCACGGCGCCGAGGTCCCAGGTTCGATCTCGGCTCTGGGTCGCTGTCCGTGTGGAGTTTGCACATTCTCCCCGTGTTTCAAAGAATCATAGAATGTACAGTGCAGAAGGAGGCCATTTGGCCTATCGAGTCTGCACCGGCCCTTGGAAAGAGCACATCACTTAAGCCCACGCCTCCGTCCTATCCCCGTAACGCAGTAACTCCACCTAACCTTTTTTGGACACTAAGGGCAATTTATCATGGCGAATCCACCTAACCTGCACAGCTTTGGACTGTGGGAGGAAACCGGAGCACCCGGAGGAACCCCATGCAGACACGGGAGAACGTGCAGACTCCACACAGACGGTGACCCAAGCTGGGAATTGAACCTGGGACCCTGGAGCTGTGAAGCAACTGTGATACCATGCTGCCCTTTGTGCGGGTTTTGCCCCCACAATTCAAAGATGTGCAGGCTAGGTGGATTGGCCACGCTAAATTGCCCCTTAATTGGAAAAAAGAATTGGGTACTCTAAATTTATTTCGAAAAAGAATGTGGTGGTGAGCTGCCATCTTGAACTGCTGCAGGCCATGTGGTGTAGATGCACCCATAATGCTGTTCGGGAGGGAGTTCCAGGATTTTGACCCAGCGACAGTGAAGGAACGGCGATATATTTCCAAGTCATGATAGTGTGTGACTTGGAGGGGAACGTGGTGATTCCAATGTGCTTGCTGCCCCTTGCCCTTGCAGGTGATAGCGGTCATGGGTTTGGGAGGAGCTGTCTGTGAAATCTTGGTGAGTTGCTGCAGGACATCTTGTAGACGGTACACACGACTGCCACTGTGCGCCAGTGGTGGAGGGAGTGAATATTGGTGGATGGGGTGTCAATCAAGAGGGTTGCTTGATCTTAGTTGGTGTCGAGCTTCTTGAGTGCTGTTGGAGCTGCACTCATCCAGGCAAGTGGAGAGTATTCCATCACACACCTGACTTGTGCCTTGTAGATGGCGGACAGTCATTATCGAGTAAGGAGGTGAGTTACTGACCATAGAATTTTTAACCTCTGGCCTGCCCTTCTACCCACAGTATTTATATGGCTAGTCTTGTTCTGTTTCTGGCCAATGGTACCCCCAGGTCCCTCAGACCCCACGGCCTAGGTAACTGAAGGCTGTCAATGGTGAGGTGATGGAAATCAAGGCTGCGCAAGAAATGTAGGTGAGCAAAGATTTCCGATGGTTCAAAGGCAGGAGGAAGTTTCAGAGGCACAGAGATAGACGCTGCTGCAGTCCATGGAGTTAAGGTGCTGGCAGGTGCATGCTTTAGTACACTGACCCAGTGGCAGAATGATGTGCCTTTGGAAATAATTAACTCCACTAAATAATGGAGACAATCTTGTAAATAATTGGTATTTCTGCCCAAAATTATGTTGATGAGAACTGTGCCCTATGCAGGAACCTCAAATGAATCAAGCAAGAAAAAGCCATCTGTCTGTAATTAATTATCCACTACCTAGAAAAATAATGATTAAACAAAAATAATAATGTAATAATGTTCTAATTGTGGTAATGTCACCTCCTTTGAAATCAAGGAATGTTGGCAGATTTATGAGAGAACTGGATAAATACATGACGGACCCAGGAGGGAAATAATTGCAGGACACGGAGAAACGACTGGGGGCTGGATTCTCCGCTGCCCCGCGTTGAAATCGCTTTCGGCGCGGGGGCGGAGAATGGCCGCTTACGCGTAAATCGTAGCGGGAGAATCGCTCGGGAAACGCTTGCGCGCGATCTACGCGACGTGGCTAGGTGGCCATTGACAGAGCCCCCCCCCCCCCCCCCCCCCCCCCCGCCCACGATTCTCCACGCAGAGTTCCCGACGGCGTGGTTCGATCCACATATCGGTTGTCGGGAACTTCGAGTGGTTCCTGCGGTCTGAGTCCGCTGCCGCCCTGGTGGGGGCGGGGGGATCGATCACTGGGGGGGGGGGGCTCATGGACGAGCAATTGGGTGGCGTGAATCTGTAGGTGCGTGCGATATAGCCGACATTTGTGCTGCCATCCTGCAGTCTGAGTCCGCCATGTCCCACGGGCCGGTTGCTGCAGGCCGCCGACGTGCGCATGCGCCGACTCCCGACCGGACGGGCGGTGACCCGTATCCGCAGCCAGACCTGCGAGGAGCACTCTCAGGCCCTGCCAGCCTCCTGCAGGTAGGAAAATCGCTCAGGACTTTCTTGAAGAAAGTCAAGAGTTAAATGCCAGCGTTTGCACCCTGGCGTGTGAATATAGCCGCATTTTTGGAGAATCCAGCCCCAGGGGTGAGGGCCTACCTGGATCGCTCTTTCCCAGACTAAATGGACTGGATGGTCTCCTGTGTGCTGTGTCTGTGTGCTCTACAAAACACAGTCTGGACTCCATCGTCATTAAGACCATAAGAAATAGGAACAGGAATAGGCCATTCAACCTTTCCAGCCTGCTTCACTAAGTCCACTTTCCAAACTTATCTCCGCAACCCTTAATTCCCCAACGTATTAAACACCTATTCCTCTCAGCCTAGAAAACGTTCAAGGACTCGGCCTCCACAGCTCCCTGGAACAACTATAAAAACATAGGCTATTCAGCCTCTCGAGCCTGTCCCACCATTCAACTGATTTATGAGCTAACTCCGTAAACCTGCCTTTGGCTCATATTCCTCAATATCTTTGCTTAACAGAAATCTATCTATCTCAGATTTAAAATTGACAACTGTTCCAGCTTCAACTGCTGTTTGTGGGAGAGAATTTCAAACCTCTACCTTTGAGTGAAGAAGTTCTTCCTAACATCTCTCCTGAACGGACTGGCCCTAATTTTTAGACGATGCCCCCTATTCTTTGAATCTCCAACCAGTGGAAATAGTTTATATTTATCTGCCCTGTCTTTCCCTGTTAATATCTTGAAGGCTTTGATCAGATCATCCCTTAGCCTCCTAAATTCTAGTGAAAACAGGCCTAATTTGAATAATATCTCCCCGTATCTTAACCCCTGTAGTCCAGGTATAAGTTTTGTACACCTACGTTGCATTCCTCCCAAGGCCAAAAGATCCTTCCTATGGTGCGATGCCCAGAACTGCTCACAGTGACTCCTAGTGGGGTCTAACCAGAGTTTTGTATAGCTGTAGCATAACCTCTGTACCTTTATACTCCAAACCTCAGGATAGAAAGACTAGCATTCTATTAGTGTTTTTGATTATTTTCTGTACTTGTTCTTCGCATTTTAAGGATCTATGCACCTCAACCCTCAAGTCTCTTTGGACATCAACTGTACCGAAACTCTTTCCATTTAGAAACTCTATCCTTTTTTGGTCCAAAATGGATAACCTCACTTCTTCAGCTTTGACAAAGAGTCGTCCAGACTCAAAACGTTAGCTTCCTTCTCGCTCCACAGATGCTGTCAGACCTGCTGAGATTGTTCTGTACTTTCTGTTCTTGTGTTGGATAACCTCCAACATGTTTACATTGCATTCCATCTGCCAAAATGTTTCCCATTCATCTGGTCTGTCAATATCTCCTTGCAATGTTCTACTATCATCTTGGCTGCCTACAATGCCGCCTAACTTTGTATCATTTGAACATATGACTTTCAATGCTATCATCCAAGCCCCATTAATGAATAACTGAGGCCCCAACACAGACCACTGTGGTACACCACCAGTCACCTCCTGCCAATTAGAGTAATTACCCATTATTCCCACTCTCTGCCACCTGTCACTCAACCAATTACCTAACCATGTCAATAATTTGCCCTTAACTCCGTGAGGTTCCACCTTAGTTAACAGCCTCTTATGTGGGACATTATCAAATGCCTTCTGGAAGTCCATACAAATAACATCCATAGACGTTCTCCCGTCCACTACCTTAGTCACCTCTTCAAAAAATTCAATAAGATTAGTCAGGCATGACCTTCCCTTCACAAATCCACGCTGGATCTCCCTGATTGACCAAAATTTCTCGAGGTGTTCAGTTACCCTATCCCTGATTATAGACTCCAGCAATTTCCCCACCACAGATGTTAGGTTAACTGGTCTGTAATTCCCTGGTTTCTCCCCTTTCACCCTTCTTAAAAATTGGAGTGGCATATGCAATTTTCCAATCCAGAGGGACTACTGCTGAATCTCGGGAACTCTGGAAGATTATAGTCAGGGCATCTACAACGTACTCCCCTACTTCCTTTATCAGCCTCGGCTGGAAACTGTCAGGTCCTAGGGATTTTTCACTCATTTGATCCATTAATTTCCTCGTCAGTGATGCTGTACTTACATTAATTGTATTTCGTCCCTGTCCTCTATTGACTTCCAGCCAGTTATCCTCCTTTTCAACTGTAAATACTGAGGCAAAACTGTTCGACATGTCTGTCATTTCCCCTCAGTCACTGACACTATCTCCATTTTTAGTGGACCTGCATTGGTCTTCACCACCCACTTTCCCTTTATGGAACTATAAAATTTCTTCTTTTACTTTTGATGTGGCTTGCAAGCTTCCTTTCATAATCCCTTTTAGTCGCATTTATAAGCTGCTTTGTGACCTTTTGCTGGTCTATCCCATTCATCCAGATCTGTGCTTTTCTTTTCATTTTTGTAAGCTCTTTTACTTAGTTTTGTGCTGTCCCTAATCTCTTTAGCTGTCCATGGCTGTTTTTTGTGTGAAGTGGAGTCTTTTCTTCTCAGGTATATATACTTGTTCTGTATCTCATTAAATGTTTCTTTAAATATTCTCCACTGATCTTCAGTCATTTGACCCATTAACAAATCTTCCCCGTTTACTGTGGACAGTCTCTGCCTCATCCACTTAAAGTCAGCCTCACCCAAGTCCAAAATATTAATATCTGAAACGTGCTTTTTACTTTCAAACACTGCACTGAATTCAATCATGTTATGATCACTATTTGATAAATGCTCACTCATAGTTAGACGAGTAATTAAATTGGGCTTCTTACTCAAATCTAAATCTAATATTGCCTGTCCCCTTGTTGTATCTAGAACATATTGCTGCAGGAAACTGTCCCGGACACATTCCGGAAAATCACTATCTTTCTGACAGGTGCTTGTCTGCCTTCCCCAATCTATGTGTAAGTTAAAATCCCCCATTAATACTGTGGTGGTATGATTAGCATAGCTGCCTGCCATTGGTGCAGAACACCGGCTTACCATTGGCCCTGGTTGGTCATGTGCCTCTCGACCGGTTGGTTGAGACCAGTCATGTGACGGCTCCCCGATTGGTCGAGAGGCTGAGTTAACCCCGCCTCCAGGGTGGGGTATAAATACCCAGTACTCCCGGCGGTCGTCCATATACTGTAATCGACCGCAGGGCTAACATCTAGCTGATTAAAGCCATACTTGTGTCCAGCAACTCGTCTCGCGTTCAATTGATGGTACATGAAATACTACTCTGCCTTTGCTACACACTTAACTAATTTCCGCAGTTATACAATCTAACACCTCACAACTGCTACCAGGGGGTGGTTATACAACACCCATTACAGTTTTAGATCCTTTTTTGTTGCTCAGTTCCGCCCATATGTTCTCCACTGAATGATTTTCCCTCATTATATCCCCCTCACCATTGAGGGGATAGTATTTCTAATCAGTAAGGCTACTCCACCCCCTCTGCCATTACAAAGAATACCACTCTTTGAGAGAGGAAATTATTCCTCAAATGCACCTTAAATGAGCACGCCCTCATTCTGTGACTACACGCTCTGGTCCTACACTCTCCCGTGAGTGGACTCATCCTCCCGACATTTACCTGTCGAACCTGCTAAGAATCGTATAAGGTTCAATCATATCACCTCTCATTCTTCCGAACTCCAAGGAGTGCGGACCCAACCTGTTTAATCTTTCCTCACGTGGCAGTACCTCCATACCCAGGATCATCCTCCTCCATACTGCCACCAATCATAATATATCTTCCCTTAAATAAGGGGGCGAAATTTGTACACAGTATTCTAAATGTGGTCTCACTTGTGCTAGGATACCGGGCCAGACCCCAACATACTGGGCAAGAACCCCAAACAATTTTTTAAAATTTGTAAACCTGTGAGGAAAGATTGATGACTCTGACAAATAATAATAATAAGTATCTTCAAACAAACTTTAATTTAAACACAGAATTACCCATATTAACAACAAAGAAATAGCATTAGAATTATCAGTCAAACTGTTCTTAAACACAAGATAAAACATAAACTTAGCCTTACACATTCACTCTTAACATTCCAACCAAGCAACCCAGTACAGTTCAAATGCCACATATAAATAAAGTTAACAGGACAGGTTTACTGGATTATCTGTGCAGACTTTTAGAGAGAGTGTAAATTTGAAAATCCTTCTGTCTTGTCTGACTCTTCTGTTCAACTTCTAGCACAGTAAGAAGTCTTCCAACACCAGGTTAAAGTCCAACAGGTTTGTTTCAAACACGAGCTTTCGGAGCACTGCTCCTTCCTCAGGTGAATGAAGAGATATGTTCCAGAAACATATATATAGACAAAGTCAAAGATGCCATACAATGCTTGGAATGCGAGCATTTTTCGGGTTCTTGTCTGCTTTCTTGCATCTTTGTAGAAACTTAATGTCAGTGTCTACATGCATGATATTTCTGGAGATCCTCTCCACTTTGAGCCGGCAGTTTGCGGTGTCGATGGTAGCCATGATGTGGAGATGCCGGCGTTGGACTGAGGTGAGCATAGTAAGAAGTCTTCCAACGTCTAGCAGACTGCAAAACTACAGACAGACCTGGCTCCACCCATTTGTTACATTATCTGTATCCCAGGTATAAAATACAATAGAAATACCAATTTCTTACATATATCACACCAGTACCATGTAGAGTTACAGTAACAGCTCTTTAATTCTGCACTTTATCTGTCTTGAAATAAAATTCAGCATTCCAAATTTTGCCTCCCCTATTATCTACTGCACCTGTACACTATCTTTCTGGGTTTCATGAACAAGGATCCCCAAATACCTTTGTGCTACAGCTTTCTAATAATAATAATAATAATAATAATCTTTATTAGTGTCACAAGTAGGCTTATATTAACACTGCAATGAGGTTACTGTGAAAATCCCCTACGGCGCCTGTCCGGGTACAGGTAGGGAGAATTCAGAATGTCCAATTGATCTAACAAGCATGTCTTTTGGGACTGTGGGAGGAAACCGAAGCATCCGGAGAAAACTCACGCAGACATGGGAAGAAGCTGCAGACTCCGCACAGACAGCGAACCAAGCCGGGAATCGAACCCGGGTCCCTGGTGCTGTGAAGCAATAGTGTGACCACCTTCTGCAGTCTCTCCATTTAAAGATCATTCCGCCTTCTCATTCTTTCTTCCAAGATGAACAATCTCACAATTTCCCACAATTTTCTCACTCACTTCACCTGTCAAAATCTCTCTGTGAACTATTTATTTATCATTCTAAATTATAAACTGTTCATTTATTATTCAACTATCATGCTGCAAAATGAAGACAGTTAACCAGAATAATACTGGAGGATGAACATTAGCCACTCTCCATTGGCTCCAGTATCGATTTATTGACAACCCGACATTCAGGCAGCTTTACGAACATACTACCATGCGAATTAAGACCCCGAGTAGGCCAATCTGCGCCTCAAACCTGCTCCGTCATTCAATAAGATTACAACTGATCTGATTGTGGCCTCAACTCCACTTTCCCCCTATCCCGGTAACCTTTGACTCCCTTGTTAGTCAAGAATCTATCTCACTCTGCCTAAAATATATTCATTGGCGCTGCCTCCACCAGCTTCTGGAGAAAAGAGTTCCAAAGGCTCACCACCCTCTGATACAAAAAACTCCCTCTCCTCTCCGACTTGACCCCTTATTTTTAAACGGTGTTTCCTAGTTTTATTCTCTCCCACAAGGGGAACCGTTCTTTCAACATCCACGTTGTCAAGTCCCCTCTTCACCGTATGTGTTTTAATAAGATCATCTCTCACTCTTCTGATGGATACAGGCCCATCATAAACTAAACCCTTCATCCCAGGGGTTGGCGGAGCGAGCCTTCTCTGAACTGCTTCCAATGCAATTATATCCCTTCTCCAGCAAGGAGTACTCCGGCTGTGGCCTCCCAACAGGATTGACATCAGAGGAATATGAGGAGCTGGAGAAGTTCGGATGCAAAGACCCGAGCAGAGTCCAGGAATTGCATTTCAGTGTTTCAATAACAAGAAAGCCAGGTTTCAAAAAATCGAGGAACGAGTTAGAGAAAAAAAACTCCAGAGGAAGGAATCTTTTAAATAATGGAGAACATCGACAGTATGGTCACAGCACATTTGCAATTTGAGAGACCTCTGCATTGCAGTGTTTTGTAAAAAAAGAACAGCACACACTGTTTGAAAGCAATTGCTCACAACTATGTCCAGCAATTGCCTCGCCCTCCAATACTTGTCAATAAAACGCATGCAACAGTAATGGAACAAAATCTAAAACTATTAGAAAACAGGCAGTACGTCAGACAGCATCTGTGAACATAGAACTTAGAACATAGAACATAAAGTGCAGAAGGAGGCCATTCGGCCCATTGAGTCTGCATCGACCTACTAAAGCCCTCACTTCCACCCTATCCCCGTAACCCAATAACCCCTCCTAACCTTTTTGGTCACTGAGGGCAATTTATCATGGCCAATCCACCTAACCTGCACATCTTTGGACTGTGGGAGGAAACCGGAGCACCCGGAGGAAACCCACGCAGACACGAGGAGAATGTGCAAACTCCGCACAGACAGTGACCTAGCGGGGAATCAAACCTGGGACCCTGGCGCTGCTAGTCACTTGTGCTACCGTGCCATCCTGTGATGAGAGGAAAGTAGGTTAACATCCCCGTGACCAGCGGGTAGGTGTGAAAAAATGAAATGAAAATCGCTTATTGTCACAAGTAAGCTTTAATGAAGTTACTGTGAAAAGCCCCTAGTCGCCACATTCCGGCGCCTGTTCGGGGAGGCTGGTGGATTGGGGAGGGACCAGCGCCTGGCCCAGCTCACGTTTCCAGCAGGTGTCTGGGGGACTGGGTCTGGGGCCCAAGGGCCACTGCTGCGGCCGATGGTGTGTGGGAAGAGCATCTTTGATGGCATCCTGAGGGTTGACAGTGGATGTGAAGTTGGGGGTTCCGAGGGTCCCGGGGTTGGAAGACATAGCTGATTGCCAGTCTCACACCCTCTCCAAATTCTTCCAGATGTTACATTGTGGATGATATCTTAGACCCCGGGGAAGCACCTTCACGGTGCTGGTAGCAGGCCAGGTGGTCAGATGCCAGAGAAGGCGATGGCAGCAACATCGAAAGAGGCTCAAGCCGGCGGCCCATGTGCAGGGCCACAGCCTGAGGACCTGGCCATCCATCAGGCCAGAGAGGGACCCAGAGGAAGCGGCCAGGTGTACAGACATCGCTGGTCCTTTGGGCAGATGACGTGCAGCATGCGCCGCAGGAGATTCCGCCTCAGCAGGGAGATGGTGCAGCACCTGTGCCATGTCCTTGCCGACTTGGCACCATGTAGAAGAGGAGGCTACCCGCTCCCAGCGACCATCAAGCTCACCGCAGCCCTCAACCGTATGCCTCAGGTTCATTCCAGGGGGCGAGCGGGGACTTGTGTGGCATATCCCAACCAACAGCGTACGGGCAATGCCGATGATTCTCTCGACCATAACCCACTGTGACTGGGCGAGGCTCTGGAGTGTCCAGGTTGAATGTCCAGGTGGCCCTGGTTCCTACCTCCACCTGATGTACCAAAGCATGTGTATAGTGAGCACCAGTGCCCCAGGAGCCTCTTCACTAAAGTGCCCAGCCGAGGTGAGTGTCTTGGGGATGATGGACGCTGTTGGAGACAGCTGTGACGGGAAATCTGTTTCATTCCCGGAGTGGTGCTCTTGGGTGTCTCGGGCTGGTGTTTCGGGACTTGCTTCACTGTCTGTTGCCTCCTCATTGCTGGAACATGGGCTTGGGGTCGGGGACAGGGGACACTAGAAGGGCCCGCCTTGTCACCAGGAGATCCTGCAAGACACGAGACATGATTGGATTGTGGGTTGGGCTGGTGTGTGGGTGGTTTAGGGGTGGTGAGGGGTGGCGGGGGTGGAGAGGGTGTAGTGAAGGCATGGTTCGGAGGTGGTGAGGTGTTGGTGAGCGGATGGTGAGGAGGTGGTGAGGTGTTGGTGAGCGGATGGTTCGGAGGTGGTGAGGTGTTGGTGAGCGGATGGTGAGGAGGTGGTGAGGTGTTGGTGAGCGGATGGTGAGGAGGTGGTGAGTGTGTGGTGTGGGGGTGGTGAGAGGGTGATGAAGGGGTGACGATGTGGTGGCGAGGATGTGGTGTGGGGGTGGGGTGGAGGTGTTGTAGGGGTGGTGAAGGGCTGGTGTGGGGAGGTGGGGGGGGGGGTTGTACGACACATGCCATGGGACACTGCAGAGCAGCGGGATCTCACTTGGTTGCCCGAGGCCAACCTCTGCCTTGGTGACTACGCTCTCTCCGGGTCCACCGACCACATGCGGTGTCAGCTGCTGTGTGTCGATGAGGGGCCGCAGGTGCGGCAGTCCCCTTCCCATCTTTTCTCTCTCTCTCTCCCTCTCTCTCTGCAGTTATGCGCCACCTTCTCCTGGATAGAGAGGTGGCGGAGACAGAAAGCCCATCGTGTCAGACTGTCTGATGTGGGCAACACAGGGGATGGGCAGGGCATACAGCCATGGCAATCGGTATGGGTCCCGGCGTCAACACTTAGTCTCTGAAATGGAGAATCCCACCCGTTGTGTTTCAGCTTGGTAAGATGATGTAACTAATGGGAGGAGCTTGAATACCTGTCATTGGGCAAAATAAGCAGGCAGTGCGGGTAATTCCTGAAAGTCAAACCCTGAAGGCAGCTTCTGAAGACTTTAGCTGGAGATCCTGCATTGTTCTGATAGGGTTCAGCTCTCCCTCTTAAAACAGTCTCAAAGGCCCTCTCTTCAGCAAGTATACCTCGCTCTGCACACTACATTTAAAACTGGATTAGGATTTGAGATCGTTCTGTTGTTTGAATGGAAGTAAAGATAGCAGTTAAGCAGTTATTCTGTCACTGAATTGATTAGTATTTTTTAAGGTGCAATTGTAAGCTATTATCTGGTATGGGGGGGGTGACACAGCGGCGCAGTGGTTAGCACTGCTGCCTCACGGCGCCGAGGACCTGGGTTCGATCCTGGCTCCGGGTCACTGTCCGTGTGGAGTTTGCACATTCTCCCCATGTCTGAGTGGGTCTCACCCCCCACAACCCAAAGATGTGCGAGATAGGTGGATTGACCACGCTAAATTGCCCCTTAATTGGGAAAAAAAAGTTTAAAATTATTTGGCGGTGCGATGTTAAAGATTATAACACCTAATTAGTATCACGGTTTGTTTTAATACTCTTATTTCTTTGTGAAATCATTCCTGGAATAAGGTATCCTTTCCTCGCAATCTTACAAAATTAAAATAAAATATTGGAGTGTCTGTCCAATATCCTCATCACTGTTGCGGTCTGGTCTGGGATGGTAATACACTTTATGCATTTCAGTAAATTTGACTTGAAGTTTTCGCCTGTATGGTTTATCAGTTTAGTTTTCACATCGGATTGCAGAGGATATCTGGCACAAAAATAGGTGATTCGGCATAACCAGTGCATTGTGGTGTTTAAGCTCCTCCCAAGTTTCATCTAAATTCATCTTCGTAACCCTCTATTCCTTTTCCTCTCACATGTTTGTCTAGTTTCCCCTGAAATGTATCTGTACTATTCACTTCAACCACACCCTGTGGTAGAAAGCGTGTCTGCCTATCAGCTCGGTTAGGATGGTAAAGAGGTTGAGCCTATGCAAATGAAGGATAAAGAATTTACAGTGCAGAAGGAGGCGATTCGGTTCATTGAGTCTGCACTGGCCCTGAGAAAGAGCACCCTACTTAAGCCCTCGCCTCCACCCTAACTCTGTAACACAGTAACCCCACCAACCTTTTTGGGCACTAAGGGCAATTTAGCCTGGCCAATCCACCTAACCTGCACATCTTTGGACTGTGAGAGGAAACCGGAGCACCCGGAGGAAACCCACGCAGACAGGGGGACAACGTGCAGACTCCGCACAGACAGCGGCCCAAGGCCGGGAATCGAACCTGTGACTCTGGAGTGGTGAAGCAACTGTGCTAACCACTGTGCTACCATGCTGGAGCATTCACCTGTACAGATGCTGCAGCAGCCACTTTATACACAAGGTTCGGATCTCACTAGCTGGCAGGTGCTGTGGAATTGAAGAGTGCGAGGAGGGAGTTTGGATTGTAACACGACAAATGCCAACAAAAGCCTGCAGCCAGAAATGGAAATTGTGGCTTGTGACATTTTAAAACTGCATGCATAATGCCGTGCAAACCACAGCATAATGCACATCTGTTGCAAAACAAGGCGCCAATCAGTCGTGACTGCCATGTTGCCACAAGCCAAAAGGCACAGCAAGATATGCAAACATTTCAAAACAATTAGAATCAGTTCACAGTGATGGCCATAACTCAGCTGGTAATTCTTCCGTCTGAGAAGCAAGGTGCAGTTTTAAATCCCACTCCAGCGAAGCTGACCGTAGCACTGCAGGCTGGCGCCCCGGTGCAGTACTGAGGTGGTGCTGCATTGCTGAAGGTGCCACCTTTTGGATGAGGTACTAAATCGAGGCCCCGTCTGCCATCTCAGGTGGATGTGAAAGTTCCTGCGGCACCATTTTTGAAGAAGATCAGGGAGGGTACTCGTAATCTCTCGGCCACACTGAATCGCACAGTCAACATCACCACAAAAACGTTACTCCCGTTTCTCATTGATGGCTGTGGGAGCTTGCTGTTCGTGAATTGGCTGCCAAGCTTCCCAACTCGATTTACATCGAGTACATTTCAAATGTACTTTCATTGGGGGGGGGGGGGGATTTTCCACCTCCATATTTAGCTGGCTGGAATGGCAGAAGATCGGAGGAGAATGCCAAACCAGCATTTACGCCGACGGACTTCCCTGCTCGATGGTCCCTGACCTCCTCCTGTATCAGGGTTCACCCCACGTAATGATGGGAACATTTCAGAATATGTTGTAAAAGAACGAGCGAGCCTCCCCACTATAACACCCCCCCCCCCCCCCCCCCCCCCCCCCCCAAATTCGAGAGTCCGAGCTCGCCCAGGTGCATCACCACTCCGGCAGGTTTTACACCAGGCAAACACAGGCAGCGCACAGGCGCCGCACATCACCGGGGGGGGGGGGGGGGGGAGAGCGTCCTGTCCAGGCTGTACCCCTGCACTGCCACCTGGCACTGACCCCCCCTCCCCCAAGGTGTACGGAGGCAGTGCTGGGGGAAGGTGTCGCGGCTCCATGTCCATTTTGCGGGGGTGTTCAATGGTTTTGTGGAGTATTCCATGGTGGGGAGGGGGGGGGGGGGAGGGGGAGGGTTCCGTGTTGGGTGCATTATTTCCCTGACAGGGTGATTTCCCTGACAGGGTGCGGTGTATTCTTTTGCTCTATTATTATCTTTTTGACATTTGGGGCCCTCGAAAAACATTGCCCCTGATCGGTCAAGAGCCATGTCTCCGTGCCCGCCCCACCAGCGTGCTTCTGTGGTTCCCGCCTCCTCGGTTTCTTCAACCCGGTCTCGAAAAATATATGGAGAAAATCCGGCAGTGCAGCCAGCGGGAGACACGCTGCTTTTCCTGCCACAGTCAACACTGCCAAAAAATGAGGAAATACTGCCCTCAGTATAAATGCTGAGATTGTTTTTTTTTCTATCATACAAACTTTTCATCAAAGGAATCTTTTACATAAGCACTGCCGAGCATCATTTCCCTGCGTGAGATAATTTCTTCCGCTTTTTGCCAGGATTTCATTCCAGGGAGTGAGTGATGTGTGATCCATGTCAAATCCATTTTAGCCAAAGTTTATTACCAGAGTTGGGGCCTGTAAGGGAAACTCCACAGATCTTAGTTTTCAGAAAATAAAGATAGTTTTAAGGGATTTATATTTGTATTGGTAAACATTACAAATAAAGTACAGTTTGAAGTGGGTTTAGTTGAGTGATCTATGCCTGGAAATGTAAAATTTGCAGTTAGATTCATCGTGCACAAAGGTGTTTCTAGTATCTTTAGACTGACAGCACACAATAAATAGAGTGCAAATTCAATATGGGTTGAATGCAATAATCAACAGAGGTTTATTGGATCGGTTTTCACTGCGCAAAGCCTAAAGGCAAAAGCCCATGAAGTAGCCAATGATGTCACATACATCACATGACTCGCTTCTCAAAGAGACGTTAGCACTCTGTGGTTATTGTAGGCGTGGGGTTGGTTGAGTTCCAACTGCGTTTTATGTTGTGCTTAGAGAGGGCTGTGGCGTGAAGAACAAATACCAATAGCAGGGGCATTGCTAAGGAACAGGAAGCCATTTTCCTTTGTTCTGAGTGTTAACTGGAAGCCCGAGCAGTTGGAGACAGGGGAAGTGAATTCTCCATCCCGGAACATCCAAAGAGCGTTTCCTGATGGGACGGAGAATTGAAAAATCGGGATCAGAGCCGGGCATCACCGGGCGCCGATCCGATCCCCCGCTGACGGCGGGATCGAGGTTCACGCCCGCGCGCCAGCCGGGCGATGTAAATTAATGTAAATGATGTTTAATGACGCATTTGCATCCATTTAGCGGGCCTGGTACCCTAATATCTGGCCGTCCATTATGCTTTCATCCCCAGGGCCAGGAATCATGTGGGTGGGTGTTACACCTGGTTTCAACAAATGTGAGCCTGATGTGGTGACCCTCGTGGTTGGTCAAGGGGGTAACACCTTAAGGGAGTTCTTCCTGAAGTCCCACTGCCCATACCTCCACTACCAAACCCCCCCTCCCCGATGCAGCCCTCAGAGATCAGCAAAACAGGAGAACCCTCCAAGAAACCCCTCAGTAGGGAGACCCCAACTGGGGACCCCATAAATAGGGGGACCCCCCCAGGGAACTCCTTAATAGGGAGAGCCCCCCCCTGAGACCCCATGAATAGGTAGACTCCCCCCAGGTACCCCATGAATAGTGCCTCCCCCGGGATACCCTAACTGAAGGAATCCCCTCAGAGACCCTCTAACTAGAGGACCCCCCACAGAGACCGCTAACTAAAAGGACACCCCCACAAACCCCCTATCCCCACTGATCACCACCCCTCACCCTGAGAAAAGAGACTCTGTCTGGAAGCTACAGAGCGGCCTAGACACATTCCTGGAAGCTGTGCACTGTGGTTCAACCCCGCAACCCTGCAAGCCATTCATTCATTTCTAGTCGTGGGTTGTGATTGACAGCTTACACAAACCAGCTGCAACCTTGATTCATTCATCTCCCTTCACGGATCAGTGACTCTAAGTGCCGAAACCTCGATGTTTACAAACATCAACCACATCGAAGAGAGGTAAGTGCATTCAAGTCACTAAGTGCATTCCAATCACTCCCCTGGTGAACACATCCAAAAACTGCAGTACCGACAATCAGGAAGGATCCTTGAGGAGGACTGTTTCAAGTGTCAACCCCTCCATGCAGATTTGTTGCTGGTTCATCCACCCAAGCTGGTTGTTAATTCAGGGCCCTTTTCCAGAGAATTTCTCAATACATGCCTGGTAAATCAATAATTCGATAGAATGTATGATTCGTGGGCTGCATATTGAGGCTTAGTTAGGGAGGACTAACGTCATGATTACAGCAGTTACTAGCTTTTACTCTGTTGAGCGCCAGACATTAATCAACACTTAATTCGGAGAATCAGTATTTCACATTTATACAGCAGAGGGTGGGAGTCAAAGAAGTTCTGGGATCTGATTTTCAAGGAGTTCCCTCCCTTATTTACAGGGATGGGGCCCGAACTGAGGTTCTATAAATATCAGCAAACTTTGAACGGGCTGGGGTCCGATTCCCTAACATGGCTGATTGGCATTCTTTGAGATGGCAAAATGATTTTTGTATGATGGGGAGGAAATATTTCCACTGCCGAGTGGGGGACCCAAAGTAGGTTTGTAAATATAAAATAGTCGCTCATAAATCCAGTGGGGAATTCAGGAGAAAGGTTTTGACTTTTTTTATTAAGAGGGGCACAGGGTACGAGAACAAGGTCTGTGATTCTCCTTGCCTCCGTGCCGAAATCGTGCTTGGCACAGAATCACCAGCAGCCACGCGTGGTCAACACAGAGCCGGTCGGGTCCATTGAAAGAGGCCCCCGCGGCGATTCTCTGCCGGCAGCTGGCCGAGTTCCTGCCGGCGTGGTTCTAACATAGTTCCACCCGGCGGGCACTCAGATCGGCGGCATCCGTGGCCGTCCTGGTGGGGTTGGGGTGAGAGGGGGCGGGGGGCGCGGACCCACGGCCGGAAGTGCTGGACCCCATTTCAGCAGCCGGATCTGTGCGGAGCACTCCGGCACCCTGCTGGCCCCCTTCAACTAAGTGAATTGTTGGGCCAAGGGATCCGTTGCCGCCGGCGTGAAACGCTCCGGTGTCTACGCCGGCGTCGACACTGAGCCGCCGTTTCGGAGAATCCCGCCCAAGGAATCTGTGCTGAATTTGTAAACGTCACTAGTTCAGCTGGAGTATTGCATCCAGTTCTGAATGTCACACATCAGGAAGGACGTGCAGGCATTGCAGAGGACGCACAGTAGATTCACCAGACTGATACCAGGGATGCGGAACTTCAGTTATGGAGATAGATTGGAGAAGTCAGAGCTGCTTCCCTTCATGAAGAGAGGGCTGAGAGGTGATTTGATAGAGGTGGTGAAAATCATCAGGGGTCTGGACAGAGTAGATGGAGAGAAACTGTTCCCACTGATGGAAGGACCGAGAATGAGAAGGTATAGATTGGATGTAATTAGCAAAGGAGGAGGGGGGATTTATTTTTTACACAGAGAGTGGTTCGGGTTTGGAGTGCTCTGCCTGAGCGTGTGGTGGAGGCAGGTTCGACGGAAGCATTGAAAGGGGAAATAGAAACTGTCATCCAAAAAAAGAATCATGTGCGGGGCTACGGTGTGTCTGTGTGTGTGTGGGGGGGGGGTGGGGTCTAGGGGGGGCGTGGTGCAGTTGGAATGGGATTCGGTGAGTGGCTTATTCAGAGAGCTGGTGTGGACATGGTGGGCTGAATGGCCTCCTTCAGTGCTGTAACAATTGTGTGAATCTGAACATGTTCAGAATGTGGAACTTAGTAATAAATGTGGTCGAGGCGAGCAGCAAAAATGTAAGCATTGAATAGAATACACAGGGCAAAGAAATAGAACAGGCTTGGATAAAGAGGCTTGTGTAGAGGACACGGGCCAGCTTGGCGGATCTTCTTGGTTCAATGTCCCATTTCTGCACTGCAAGCTCTATGTAGTCTATCTTTTTTTTATTGTATTGTTGGCGTGATTATCCTTTAAGGTCATCAAGGCTCACTCAGCCAGGACATAAGGTTCTTGGCAGTGTCGTCAGCTCTTTGAGAGTGTGTAGATTGCACAGTGTAAAATACAACTTCTTACAAAGATTTACAAGTTGCTCAACAGCATGAAAGTGCGAACAACAGTTACTCGGAAGCATTGGCTGGTGTTCAAATATAATTCTATCAGCTGCTAGGGAGCTGTTAAAGGAACAGTCACTTTGGTGTTGCTAATGCTGCTTCACACACTTTAAACTTAAACTCATCACCGGGCATGGCTCCTTCAGCACCGAATGATACATCTTGTTCTCACCTATACAAAAATAAATCCGACTGTTCTGACGGACAGAAAAAGGAACATTATTTGTCAGCAGCTCTTGGCATTTCTTTCTCTTTATTGGGAACATTCCAGGCTGGATCTTCACGGAGAAGGTGGAGAGGTACAAATGGCGGTAAGGGCCTGGTGCCAGGGTTCCTGACACCATTCTGTGTGGTCCCAATATGCGACGGTGCAAGCTAAGGGTGTGTGTTGTTGTGGTTCGCAAACGCACCTCCAAATTGGTCGGTTCCATTGCGGTGATAGGAGTTTCCTAGTCCTCCACCATTGTCTTGGAGAAGGGCCAACCTTTAAAGGACATTTTGCTTCACAGCTACTAAGACATGTCACGAACCATAATCTGGATGAGAGAACATTTTTAAAGCGGAGTTCAAAAGGTCACAACCATGACTTCCATGCCAAACTCTGGTCCTGCACCCATCCACCACCACCACCCTCCCATTGCCACATGGACCCTCATACCTTCCATGCCATGCACCCACTATACACTCTGCATAGATGCAATGAACTCAGGCATGCCTAACAAGCCTTGGCTAGGGCTGCACTGCTGCCTTACAGGTTTGACCCCGGCTCTGGGTCACTGTCCGTGTGGAGTTTGCACATTCTCCCCGTGTTTGCATGGGTTTTGCCCCCACAACCCCCAAAGATGTGCAGGGTAGCTGAATTGGCGACTCTAAATTTCCCCTTAATTGGAAAAAATGAATTGGGCATTCTAAATTAAAAAAAAAACAAATCTTGGCTCAGGGCAGCACAGTAGCACAGTGGTTAGCACAGTTGGTTCACAGCTCCAGGGTCCCAAGTTCGATTCCCGGCTTGGGTCCCTGTCTGAGTGGAGTTTGCACTTTCTCCCTGTGTCTGTGTGGCTTTCCTCCGGGTGCTCCGGTTTCCTCCCACAGACCAAAGATGTGCAGGTTAAGTGGATTGGCCATGATAAATTCTCCTAAGTGTCCAAAATGGTTGGGTGGGCTTACGGGGATAGGGTGGAGGTGTGAACTTTAGTGGGGTGCCCTTTCCAAGGGCCGGTGCAGACATGATGGGCCGAGCGGCCTCCTTCTGCACTGTACATTCTATGATGCTATGAATCTGTAATTTTATGAAGATTCCAGACATCCATTGGTCGGTTGAAACAGCTACACCCAAGGGAAATCTTTGCTTGATTGACAGCCCTTCCTCTGGGATTTATTCTGTCAGTTTTACAATACTTACTTACACAGGATAAAGAGCTGTCAAGTGCTTTCAGTTCCTGCTGGTGATGCTTTAAAGGGTCTACATGATTGACATTTATATAAGCCGATGGCAAAATGCTGTTTTTTAAAAAAAGCAGAACATTCTGAGTGAATTACTGATTTTTATCATATATCTTATCATTACTAAAGCTTATATTGGTTCAGGACAGAGGTTATAATGATTGAATGGGGTTGGAAGTGCCATGGATTGACATGGAGAATAGGAGGGGCCCGTGGGGGGTGGGGGGGGGGTGGTTGGGGGTGGCTGGAGGGGTTTGTGGCTGGAGGGGTTTGGCTCGTGAAATGAAAAATGAAAATCGCTTATTGTCACAAATAGGCTTCAAATGAAGTTACTATGAAAAGCCTCTAGTCGCCACATTGTGGCACCTGTTTGGGGAGGCTGGGATGGTAATTGAACCCGCTCTGCTGGCCTTGTTCTGCGTTACAAGCCAACTGTTTAGCCCAATGTGCTAAACCAGCCCCATTGTTATGGAATGTATGAAGAGCTATGTGGAGTGGGTGGAGGGCATAAGGTGGCATGAGCCTGAATGGCTGGGCATGGGGAGCGCGTGTTCGATGGGGGGTGTGAGGGGTGAAGCCGAGAGGACCATTCTTTGTTGTTCTGTCATTTGTACAACTGAGAGTGGGTTACAGAGCACCAAGGTGGGCTGTTTAATTAGGCTGTTCTGGCCCTCGGCAGCCCAGTGGCTGTCTCTGAACTACTTCCGGAGTGAATGGGTGCTTTGGAGTGGCTGGGGTTGGGCAGAAGCAGCAGGTCTAACTCCTGTCATCACCTGACCCTGGCCCCTTGAATGCAAACCCTAAATTTGCTGGAACGTTTCCCCAAGGCAGGCATGCCAAGTCACGGAGATTTCCTCTGTGATGAGAATCCAGGCTTACTCTACCTGTGCAGAGGAGATTCACTAGGTTAATCCCAGAGCTGAAGGGGTTGGATTACAAGGAGAGGTTGAGTAGACTGGGACTGTACTCGTTGGAATTTAGAAGGATGAGGGGGGATCTTATAAAAACATATAAAATTATGAAGGGAATAGATAGGATAGATGCGGGCAGGTTATTTCCACTGGTGGGTGAAAGCAGAACTAGGGGGCATAGCCTCAAAATAAGGGGAAGTAGATTTAGGACTGAGTTTAGGAGGAACTTCTTCACCCAAAGGGTTGTGAATCTATGGAATTCCTTGCCCAGTGAAGCAGTTGAGGCTCCCTCATTAAATGTTTTTAAGGTAAAGATAGATAGTTTTTTGAAGAAAAAAGGGATTAAGGGTTATGGTGTTCAGGCCAGAAAGTGGAGCTGAGTCCACAAAAGATCAGCCATGATCTCATTGAATGGCGGAGCAGGCTCGAGGGGCCAGATGGCCTACTCCTGCTCCCAGTTCTTATGTTCTTATGTTTACCATCCTGATTTGACTGAAACACCTGAAACGCAATCTTACTGTTTTATTTTGCAAGACACATCAACACAGGACATTTAACAGTGAGGTAAATTTGGCTGTGCCTGCCGAAGCTTCCCAAAGTGGTATTGAACAGCTACACAATGCAGTGTTGAGCAAAATGAGTGTCTGTGCAATATTGTGTGTTGCTAGTGGGATCGAGCCAAGCTGACTAACCCCACATATGAAGAAGCAATATTCCTGGTTTGACTTGATCCCTATTTTTTTTGCCATCCCGCAGGAATGCCGTTCATTCCTCCTCGGAAAGACGGCTGGGATTCTGCTCACTCATCCGTGCCAAGCGCAGGCGAAGCAAAACACAGAGTCAGAGATGGCAACATTTGCGAGTGTTTGTTCATGTTCAATATGCTCACAACAGGGAAAGACCATCTGTTCTTCAATCTGCAGCCAAGGAGCCTGGCCAATCCTCGAGTCTGGAGAAGAAAATGAGACAAAATTGCCAGCCAGCAACACCTATTTTACGGTGCCGGCCAGCGTTACTGCCGAGGGAGCAGAGCTTAGAGCAGTCATTGATTGAGGAAGGCAGGTTAGCTTTGGGCTTCCTGATGGGGCACCCGTGGGGTGAGCTGTAATGGGAGAGCAGGAGCGAAACTATAGCCGTAAGCCATTTGCCCAAACCTTCCCAATGGGAGATTTGAACAATGTACGAATGGGTATAAGAAACAAATCAGCCATAATTGAATGGCGGAGCAGACTCGATGGGCCGAATGACCTCATTCTGCCCCACGCCTTATGGTCATCTGGTCTCATAATTCCGATCAACGTTCCTCTGGAATGTTCCAGTCATGGCTTGCGCATATGTAACACTGGCTTGTGTGGAGTTATTTGCTGTTTTGGGTTCAAATTCCCGCCTCTTTAATTCTGTCTGTGCTGAGTCTGCACGGCCTCCACATGTCTGCGTGGGTTTCCTCCGGGTGCTCCGGTTTCTTCCCACAGACCAAAGACGTGCAGGTTAGATGGTTTGGCCATGATAAATTGCCCCTTAGTGTCCAAAAAGGGTAGGTGGGGTTACTGGGAGGATAGGTTGGAAGTGTGTGTTTTAATGGTGTGCTCTTTCCGAGGGTTGGTGCAGACTCGATGGGCTCAATGGCCTCCTTCTGCACTGTAAATTTTATGATTCTAATAATAATAATAATCGCTATTGTCACAAGCAGGCTTCAATGAAGTTACTGTGAAAAGTCCCTAGTCGCCACATTCCGAGCCTGTTCGGGGAGGCCGGTATGGGAATTGAACCCGTGCTGCTGCCTTGTTCTGCATTAGAAGCCAGCTATTTAGCCCACTGTGCTAAACCAGCCCCTGAGGCTGTGCCTACAGTTGCCTCAGCCCCAGCTTAGCAATTCCCGCCCTGCACCTCACTGCCTCACTTTCCTCTTTCAAGACACTCCGTAAAACCTAGGCCGGCGCTTTCCTGCCCCATCCCGGCATGACCTGCTAGCGGGAACGGGAAATCCCAGCGGCAGGCCAGGGCCAGGAAGAAAATCCCACCCGTGGCTTCCCGGTCAAGCTTCCAGTCCTCGAGCCACAGAATTCTGACAGCGCAGACTGTGTGGCTCAATGTCGCGCTTTGTTTTTTAGCACTCCTGCGAAGCACTTTTATCACCTTAAATGTGCTACATAAACACAAATCACCGCTGCTGTCACTGGAAGCGGGCAAACAGGCTCACAGAGGGAAATGCAAGTGAGAAAGAAGATGCAAAGGAATGTGAGATGAAGGCAGAATCTGCCACAGGGTTGGGTGGAGAGGTGCTATTCCTCAAGGTGCTCTGTGTTTGAGTGACAGAGGATAAAGAACAGGGATAGAGAAAAGCGTGCTGCAAACACACTGATGTTTATTCGTGCTCGGAGCGGACAAGCAACAACTCCCGAACGAAGAGACAACTCCCCAGTGTTCTCCCCGGGTGAAGATTTAATAAAAATGTCAATGCCGTTCCGACGCGGTGTGAACGTTTCAAACTCTAAATTATGGTCTTATAATTCCGATTGCTGGTGTGCCAAACTCTAAATTAAAATGCCAAGTGAAATGTGCAGTGTGTGCAGTTGCATCGCAATAAACGCAGGGAGAAGAATGGATGGTTCAGCCCAATAGAACTTGCTGCACAATATAAGGATCAAAATATGTCCCGGCCTCTTTATAACTTTTCGAAGTTACGGTCGCACAGTGGTTAGCACTGTTGCTTCACAACTCCAGTGACTCGGGTTTGATTCCTGGCTTGGGTCACTGTCTGTGTGGAGTCTGCGCGTTCTCCCCCGTTGTCTACGTGGGTTTCCTCCGGGTGCTCCGGTTTCCTCCCATGGTTCCATAGATGTGCAGGTTAGGTGGATTGGCCATGCTAAATTGTCCTTTGTGTCCAAAAAGGTTAGGAGAGGTTACTGGGATAGGGTGGAGGTGTGGGCTTAAGTAGGGTGCTCTTTCCAAGGGCCGGTGCAGACTCGATGGGCCAAACGGCCACCTTTTGCGCTGTAAATTCTATAATTCCATGATGGGTCAGTCACTGAGTCAGGAACACACAAGAATTAAACACAGGAGCAGGTCATATAATCCATAGAATCTCTATAGTCCAGAAAGAGGCCATTCGGTCCATCGAGTCTGCACCGGCCCTTGGAAAGAGCACTCTTCTTAAGACCACACCTCCACCCTATCCCCGTAACCCAGAAACCCCACCTCACCTTTTTGAACTTGCAGACACTATTTAGGCTCAATCCCCCCTTATCCCCGTAACCCCACCTAACCTTTAGATGGTAAGGGACAATTTAGCACAGTCAATCTACCTAACCTGCAAGTCTTTGGTCATTCGGTAACAACATGGGTGATCTGCCTGTGGCCTGTACTCTGCTTTCCTGTCTGTCCCCCATAACTCTTGACTCTGTTGCCTATCAAAACTATCTCAGCCTCAAACATCTTTAATTGCCCAGCCTCCACGGTGCTCCGGTAAAGAGAGTTCCATAGATTAACGACCTTCCGCGAGAGAAGAAATTCTCCTCACCTCAATCTTAAAAGGACACCCTTAATTTTCAAATGGTGCCCCCTAGTTCTAGTCTTCCTGACAAGGTTATTAAAAAATCTTTCATGTGGCATGATCCCCTGGGCACGCTCGCGATCAATTCCAGCCCCATTCGACCTGGAGTAACAACACACGTGAAATGGAGATTTTATTTTAAAATACCTGCGGACCTTACTCTTGGCAGAGCACAGTGACCCGCAGTCACCTGGTTTGTAAATTTAGCACAAGAAATATTTTATTATGTACAGTTTTATAATTAGACTGACAAAAATCTAACTGATTACCTACTACCCCCATTCTCTGCACACACGCTTGCAAACAGCAGAGAGGGGAATGGGTGGTTAAGGAGCAAAGAAAATATGTTTGTCCACTCAATCCTGGCCAACGGCAGCAATACAGCTTTGAGGCGTGAGTGATAGGAGAATTACCCAGACGATTTCATTTTGGACAGGCATTTCTGCTTTGGGACCGGTTAATCCTTTCCATTCTGACCCATTCATGTCTCCACATCTATGATCCATTGCTCTCCAGCAACAAATTGTGTTTATGTTGTTCCTTTAACAGTAAAAAAACATTCCAAGGTGCTTCACAGGGACGCTAACAAAGGTAATGTGATCACAAGACTGTAATGTTCTTTGCTTGGGCTGATGGTGAATCTTGATACTATAGTGTGAACAAAGAACAACGTGCGGAATTCTCCGCTCCCCACGCGGCGTGAGAGAATTGCAGGAGGGCCCCCCGACATTTTTTACGCCCCCCTGGCGCCCCCTGCGATTCTCTCCCCCCCCCCCGGGCTCGGAAAAATCGTCGCACGCCATTTTTCACGGCGAACGGCGATTCTCCGAGCCCGATGGGCCTAGCGACCAGCCCTTCACGCCCGTTTCAACATGGCAACAACCACACCTGGTCGCTGCATTCATGAAACGGGTGCCAGATGCTTGTTTGGGGCATCTAAGGGCCCAATTGGGACGGGAGCACAACGACTGTGCTCGGGAGGGGACAGGCCCGCGACCGGTGCCTACCGATCGTCGGGCCAGCGTCCAAAACGGACGCACTCTTTCCCCTCCGCCACCTGGCAAGATCAAGCCGCCACGTCTTGCCGGGCGGCTGAGGAGAAAGACAGCCACCGCGTATGCGCAGGTTCGTGCCATCTTCACGATGAAGTCATCCGCGCATGCATGGGTTGGAACCGGCAACCCGCGCATGCGCGGATCACTTCACAAATGCGCCGGAGGTCGCTGCCGAGAAAGACGGAGGCCCGCTCCTAGCCCCCCGGGTGGGGGTGAATTAGGTGCAGGGAGCGGGCTCCGAGGCCGTCGTGACCTCGGCCGAGTTCACGACGGCCTTCACGAATTCGCCCCCCTGCGGAGAATTCCGCCGAATAGACTTTGTTTTGTAAACAAAGTTATTTATTACTACCACTACACTCCCAAATTACTAAAATGTATTACGGGTCAGGGCTTAGAGAACCCCAAAGTATATCATGGAGTTCACCTGACCCACAATGTTTTTTAGATTGTGGTTGCGGGGAGCACAAGAGCCTACTTTACAGGTGTGATGCAACAGAGATCTAAAGTACTTTTAGAACAAAGCCATCTTTAGTTATGAATCCAGTTAACACTTTATAAACCCACAGTAAACAACTATCAACACCACTAATCACCATAGATACAATATTCTATAAGTAACCCTTCATAACTTTCCTAACAACATCCATACGTTCAAAATACCCTTTTTACAGAAAGACAGCAGGTTTAAATTCTCTACAGAAGCTGGTATTACTTTGAAATCCTCAAATGATCTGGAGACAGATCTAGCAGAGAGAGATCCTTTGTACAACTGCTTGCTTTGCCTGCAGCTATCCAGCTCTGAAAACAAAACTAAAACACACTGTAGCTGCCTGCTCAAAAACGAAAGTGAAAGAAAGACAGCCCAGCTTCACCCACACTCTGACATCACTGCAGCTATTTGATAAACACTCATTTCTTAAAGGTACATCCACTACAGCTATTTGATAAACACGCAGCTCTTAAAGGTATATAAAGGTACTCTCACACGACAAATGTCTAAGATTAATATAGTTGGAAATTATAGTCTAACACTAATTTACACTCAGATTGTACGGAGCTACCCTAGTATGTGACTGCCTTATTTCGCCTGGAACACATAGTGTGTCCGGGTCACAGGCCTGCACACTCACACCACCTGCTGGCCGGATGCTAGAACTACAACAGTTATACATATATTATTATTTACGTACTGATGATAATACAGATGACAATCTACTTATCATCACAGAGACATATAACGCAACCTTCGCACAGCAGAGAGATAGGCTGGAAGAAACGGTGCGTAGGAAGAGAGAGGCAGAGAGGCAGAGGGGTTCAGTGAGGGAATTCAGGATTTTAGGGTGTAGGGCATTGATGGCACGCTGTCAGCTGTAGAGCAACTTAAATCAGGAACATGCAAGAGGCCAGAATTGGAACTACGCAGAGATCTCAGAGTGTTATTAAACTGGAAGAGTTTGAAGGGATAGGCCCTGGAGAGATTTAAGAATGAGCCTTTACAAATTCACATTATTTCCGGATCATCTCACGGCCATTCACCAAAGTTATTTTTCAGATGCAATTAGGTGGTGTCAAGAAGTTGCGCTGAGAACATAAGAGCGAGGAGCAGGAGTAGGCCATCTGGCCCCTCAAGCCTGCTCCGCCATTCAGTGAGATCATGGCTGATACTTTTGTGGACTCGGCTCCCCATACCCACCCGCGATCAAATGAAAATTAAGGAATCTAACAATTGGGAATGTGTTCTGGTGGGTGCAGAGTTAAAGGATAGCAAATTATTTTTAAATGGTAATTTGTCAGAAAGACAGATTGTCTGAGGTGAAGGAGCTGAGGCCTTTGATATGCGGATTAGCCCAGCAACACTGTAAACAGATATTCACCATGGAGAAGTGGATAGTACTGGATGTTCTGAAGGTAAAGCAAAGATGATAAACGTTTAAAAAAGATGAGGGCGCATTTCACTTACATTCTAATAGGGCCTGGGTAGAGTGCTCTTCAGAGGGTTGGTGCAGACTTGATGGGCCAATTGGCCTCCTACTGCACTGTAGAGATTCTGTGATCAGTGGCAGAGTTCATCCTGTAGCCATCTAAAATGGCCTCCCCCATTGAATGCTGGGAAAAATGGTCAAAGTCAGGGACACATAGGCTGCAGCTTGCAGATATAAAAAAGCTGCAACTCAGACTTTTTTAACAGCAAAGGAAAAATATAATCTCCAGGCATCCTGGAAACAATAGAACTATCCTGTCAGTCACATTGTTTACCAGACACAGTGGCACCCAAGTCCCTGCCCCAACACTTCCAGGCATTGCCACTGAGTGCTCACCCCAAAACCGACGTGGCAGCCCCTGATTGGACTTCACCGATCAGGGTGATGGAGCCCTGACCAATTAATTGACAACAACCTAAAGACCGCCCACAAAAGGACATGAAAATCGAAGCAGGTTAAAAGACACTGCACCACTTTAGAAGCTCTCTCTCGACTGCAGCTCTCTCGACTGCAGCTTTCGACAGCCAACGTCAACGGTGAACCCATTACCAGCCAAGGAGAGGACAATCCACGCCATCCACAGAGGGACCAGGACCGAGGACACAGGGGACCAGCTACAAGAACGTCAGCACTGATAGACTACCAGATCCCAGATAACACCATATCAGTTCTGTATTTGCCAGTCACCTGGCAAAGTGAAATTTGAGCACAAAATCTAGGCCAACACTTAGGTACAGCAGGGTGCAGCGCTGTCAAAGGTCCTGACCTTTGGATGCAATGCTAAACCAAGGGCCTAACTACTCTCTCAGGTGGAATTTACAAGATCCTATAGCATTATTCTAAAGACAAATAGGTGATTTTCTCGCTGGCATATTGGCTATATTTCTACCGAATTGCTCCTGAACTTCCGATCACTACACCTGAAGAGTGTGCTCTGCGGTATCGTAATTTGCATGTACCCATACAGGTGCACGGTAGCATTGTGGTTAGCACAATCGCTTCACAGGGTCCCAGGTTCGATTCCGGCTTGGGCCACTGTCTGTGTGGAGTCTGCTCATCCTCCCCGTGTCTGTGTGGATTTCCTCAGGGTGCTCCGGTTTCCTCCCACAGTCCAAAGATGTGCAGGTCAGGTGGATTGGCCATGATAAATTGCCCTTAGTGTCCAAAATTGCCCTTCGTGTTGGGTAGGGTTATGGGGATAGGGTGGAGGTGTTAACTGTGGGTAGGGTGCTCTTTCCAGGAGCTGGTGCAGACTCGATGGGCTGAATGGCCTCCTTCTGCACTGTAAATTCTATGATAGGTGGCAAGAATACCACCATTTTCATTTATCATCAAATGATCCCTTCTTTAAATAAACTTGCAGAAAAGGCATGCAAACGGCAGATAATTTCAATGTAGAATAACGCATTTTGGCAGGAGGATTAAGAAGACAATTTTCCAATTGGACTTGTAGCAACAAGGATCCAGGGTTACAGGTTACAGTTAGCAAGATGCTTGGAAAAAAAAAACACAAGGAAAGCGCTGGGATGCATTTCCAGAGGGATGGAATTGAAAAGCAGAATGGTCATGTTCAAATTGTGTGGAGCCTTTCCCAGATCACACTTGGAGCATTCTGCACAGTTTTGCATCTTCATTTTAATAATAATAAACTTTATTGTCACAGGTAGGCTTGCATTAACACTGCAATGAAGTTACTGTGAAAAGTAGAGAATAAAAATGTATAACGGCCAACTGTGAAGGTGCAAAAGGGATTTATCCTGTTGACTCCACGACTGAGAGAGTCCAACTGTCAAGAAAAGCTGCTCCGGCTGGGTTACTTTTCTCGGGGAAAGAAAAATCTGAGGATTGACCTAACTGAGGTCTTCAAGGTTATGAAAAGGTCCGATAAGGCGGATGGGGACAAGATGGTTCCATCTGTGCATCAATGGTCACTATTCTGTTCAACAGAGAACTCAGGAGATACATATTTAGCAAAATGCGATTGGAATGTGTAAATTACAAGCAGAATCATGGAATTAATAGTGCAGAAGGAGGCCATTCGGCCCATCGAGACTGCACCGGCCCCTGGAAAGGGCACCCTAATTAAACCCACACCTCCACCCAATCCCCATAACCCAGTAACCCCACCTAACCTTTTTTTGGACATGAAGTGGCAATTTAGCATGGCCAATCCACTGAACATGCACATCTTTGGACTGTGGGAGGAAACAGGAGCACCCGGAGGAAACCCACGCAGACACGGGGAGAACGTGCAGACTCCGCACGGACAGTGACCCAAGCCGGGAATTCGGACCTGGGACCCTGGAGCGGTGAAGCAACAGTGCTAACACGCTGCGCTACCGTGCCGGAGCTGAGCTGAATTTAATGGGAAGTTCAATATGAGCTCGAGGGAGGGAGGAATAGCAGGTTTTGCTGATCGGATTGCCTGAAGAAAAATGGTGTGGAGACACATGGGGGGTCTGGCATGGACCAGTTCAGCCAAATGGTCTGTCCCTGCACTTTAACCCGTCTGCAACTCTCACCCTCCAGGACTTCCCAAAAGGCAGCACGTTTCACATGGACTATACTGCATTCAGTCAGCACCATGAGGAGAACGTCAGTCCGTCATACGTTATTCACTTGAGCGTGTGGAAGCTATGTCGAAAATTGAAACTATCATCATTTCACAGAACATTTACTTCAAATTAGGAATATTTCACCTTTTTGGACAAACTTAATTTGCACTCACAAGCTTCAGACACGGGAGCCATTTTAAATTGAATGATTTAATGGACTGGAAATCAGAAGGATTCTACAGGATGGGCCATTCTATCACATTATTACAAGGCTGCAAAGATGCTTTAAATGGTTATTATTCCTCCCTGCATGTGAAAACCCTTGGCATTTATTGCCCATCCTCCGTTGCCTTGAAAAGATGGGAATGTCTCTTGAATCATTGATCGCGGTTCGATGCAACTGATTGGATTGTCGGGCCACTTAAGAGGGCAGTTAAGTTGACCTGAAACGTTAACACTTTTTTTCTCTCTCTGCGGCTATTTCCTGCGACGTTGAGTATTTCCAGCATTTCCTGTTTTAGTTTAAGGGTCAGGCAGGCTGGTGTGAGAGTCGTCACATATGATTGAGACCAGGTGAGGAGGGAAGGTTCCCTTCTCTGCAGGACATCAGTGAACGAATTTCCTCGGATCAACAATATGTAAGTGACAACCCCCAACCCCCTGCCCAGACCCCACCTCCCACCCCCTACCCCACCCCTGGCTCACTCTATCCAGCTTGTGAACAGTATCAACCTTGGTGAAAGAGGAACTTATGTCCATAAGTAACCGAGACGGGAAAACAAATGTCTGAAAGAATGAAGTGGAATGCGCTGAGACAGTAATACCTGACCTGCCTACCTAATCTCATTTGCCAGCACTTGGCCAATAGCCTTGAATGTAATGGTGTGCTCATTCAAGTACTTTTTAAAGGATGCGAGGCAACCCACCTCTACCATCCTCCCAGGCAGTGCATTTCAGGCCGTCACCACCCTCTGGGTAAAATGGTTTTTCCTCAAATCCCCCCTAAATCCTGAAACTGAGCCTTCAACTAAGAGGACCAGCTGCTCCCTTGGGCAGCACAGTAGCATAGTGATTATCACTGTGGCTTCACAGCGACAGGGTCCTGGGTTTGATTCCCTGCTGGGTCACTGTCTGTGCGGAGTCTGCACATTCTCCCTGTGTCTGCGTGGGTTTCCTCCGGGTGCTCCGGTTTCCTCCCACAGTCCAAAGATGTACAGGTTAGGTGGATTGGCCATGATAAATTGCACTTAGTGTCAAAAAAGGTTAGGATTATTGGGTTAGGGGACAGGGTGGAAGTGAGGGCTCAAGTGGGTCGGTGCAGACTCAATGGGCCAAATGGCCTCCTTCTGCACTGTATGCTCTGTCCACACAGCCATGTCCCTCATAATCTTGTACACCTCAATCAGGTCGCCTCTCAATCTTCTCTGCTCCAGCGAAACTAACCCAAGCCTATCCAATCTCTCTTCATACCTTAAATGTTCCATCCCAGGCAACATTCTGGTGAATCGCCTCTGCACCCCCTCCAGTGCAATCACGTCCTTCCTATAATATGGCGACCAGAATCACACACAGTACTCCAGCTGTGGCTTCACCAAAGTCCAATACAACTCCAATATGACTTCCCTGCTTTTGTGCCTCAATTGATAAAGGCAAATGTCCCATCTGCATTTTTCACCACCCTAAAGCACCACTGGGGCTGCTTTAGCACAGTGGGCTAAACAGCTGGCTTGTAAGGCAGAACAAGGCCAGCAGTGCGGGTTCAATTCCCGTACCGGCCTCCCCGAACAGGTGCCGGAATGTGGTGACTTGGGGCTTTTCACAGTAACTTCATTGAAGCCTACTTGTGACAATTAGCAATTATTATTATTAACCTGCACTTCTGCCTTCAGAGATCTAGGGACAAACAGGGCAAGGTCCCTTTGTTCCTCGGAACTTCCCAGTGTCAGACCATGCATTGAATACTTCCTTGTCACATTACTCCTTCCAAAGTGTATCACCTCACACTTTTCAGGATTAAATTTGATCTGCCACTTTTATGTCCATTTGTCTATCCCGTCTCCATCTTCCAGTAACCCAAGACACTCAACCTCACAGTTAACCACCTGACCAATCTCTGTATCATCCACAAACTTACTGATCCTTTCCCCCACATGGTCATCAATGTCATTTATATAAATGACAAACAATAGGGGAGCCCTTTGGTACGCCACTGGACACTGGCTCCAGTCACTAAGGCATTAATCTGTCACCACCCTCTGTCTCCGACAACTAAACCCTGTTTCCCTGAATTTATAACTGTTGCGCCATAGGGCTGGTTGCTTGGAGACTGGGAAATTGGTGGAGACGGGTTAATGCCTTGTCATCATGTCAGGTTTGAAGAACAAGGAACTAGCTTGGCAAGGTGGTCAAAACTTGATGAGGTGGCCAATAACCAACTGGATGACAAAGGGGTGAATGGTCGACTGACCGTGCCTGATGTTCCGCCCCTGTGGTGTCTGTCAGCAGACAACTGGCCAATTGCTGAGCCTTGAGGAGGTAGGTTCATCTTATCCATAGCCGATCACGTGGGCAGCACGTACAGAGTGGTCAATGAGAAGTTGTGCTCCGAGGTAATAACCAGCTATCCCAGGACAAAGTAGTCTGATCAACTACTTGGGGACCTGAAGGAGAGAACTGATCATTCGCTCCATTCTGACTCTCGAACAAGCCCAAGCAACCGTGTCCACACGTGAGTATAATTCTTATTGAGTGGAAGATTTTGTAATGCTGAATAAACGTGCTCCGTTCAATCAATAAATTGGTTGTCTTGAGTTGTTGATACCCAGAGTAAACCTCTGGACCAGGAGTAGGGAGTTAGCCCACAAATACGACAGCTTGGTGTCATTTTTACCTCAAGTCTCTTTTGCTAATTTTGAGATTTAAAAACAAAACTGAATTCAAATGATCAAACAGCTATGCTGGGTTTTGAACTCAGTTTCTCTGGATTAACAGCAATAGATTATCAATGGCTGAATAATATTTACCCCAAAGGTTGATAGTTCCAAGGGCTCAATCCTGATAAGAAACTTCAGCAGGCTGGAGCATATCTGTGACTTCTTAATGTGCTCGCCCCCATTATCTGACCATCCAATGAGTAGATAGAAAATTGGTGGTGTGCTCATACAATTTTCCATTGGAGTGTGGTGATAACCACTGTAGATATGCGTACTTGCAGTAGGGGGATGTATGGCTGTACCTGTAATACAGGTTCCTCCGGTAAGCCCCTGCCTGCTAGCTCCGCCCACAGGGAGCTTGTGTATACATATGCGTGTGAGTCACTGAGATCCTATTCTACAGTTGCAGCCGGAGGAATAGCATCGCACAGCAATAAAGCCTCGATTGTACATGTCTCTCGTCTTTGTGTGCAATTGTTAGCGCCACATGGAGCTCATTTCCTGATTGGTGCTCCAGGTAAGAAGTAACAAGCGTAGCAGGGCTGAGAGGTGACGACATTCAGGGGAGGTTGAACGAGCTGGAACTCTTTCGCTGGAAGACAGAAGGCTGAGTGAGGCAAAAGTAGAAAATGCTGGAAATACTCAGCAGATCTGGCAGCGTCTGCGGAGACAGCATCAGCACCTTTCCTCAGAACTCTGTAGGTATTGTCATCGGACCAGTAATCCCGAGACCCAGGGTAATGCTCTAGGGACCTAGGCTCGAATCCCAACATGGCAGATGGTGGAATTTGAATTTAATGAAAATGATGACCATGAAAGCATTGCCGATTGTTATAAAAACCTATCTGGCTCACTCATGTCCTTTAGGGAAGGAAATCTGCCGTCCTTAGCTGGTCTGGCCTACATGTGACTCCAGACCCACAGCAATGTGGTTGACTCTTGAATGCCCACCGAAATGGCCGAACAAACCACTCAGTTCAAGGGAAATTAGGGATGGACAATAAATGCTGACCCAACCTAAAAAAAACTCCTTGAAAATACCGCAGAAGGTCTATCAGACAGGCTGGGTGAAGACGTCATAGA
Organism: Scyliorhinus canicula; assembly: GCF_902713615.1. Classification (NCBI taxonomy): domain Eukaryota; kingdom Metazoa; phylum Chordata; class Chondrichthyes; order Carcharhiniformes; family Scyliorhinidae; genus Scyliorhinus; species Scyliorhinus canicula. The sequence goes on along the minus strand of NC_052155.1, from coordinate 14,776,812 downwards.
TGTCCGTAAGATTACAAAAGGGTTTGATGGAATAAAGAAAGGGATGTTTCTACTTATGTGCCGTCCAGGACTAGGTGCCACAAATATAAGACAAGCACTAAGACATTGAATAGGGAATTCAGGAGAAACTTCCTTATACAACCAGATCAGGTATGGTCTTATTGAATGGTGGAGCGGCCTGGAAGAACCAAAAGGCCTAACCTCTTGCTCCTAAACCCAATATTTCCTGTATTTCTTTGTTTACCCAGAGTCTGTCGAGAATGTGAAATTTATTACCAGCGGAGTGATTGAGGTGACCTGCATTGATGCACTTAAGGAGAAGTCAGATAAGTTCATCAGGGAAAGAAAAGACTTGAAGTTTAATAGTGTGGGACGTCGTGTGTTGGGAGGAGGCTCATTCGGAAGGCAAACGTTTGTCACAGAGAGACCAATGGCCCGTTTCTGAGCTGTGCAGCGCGGTTTGAGAAACCGTCATCGTGTGTTTTGCAGCCCCTGCTTTTACGTGTTAATTTGGATCAATGGAAAATCAGGCCTGTGGAACCGTAATTTCCCCAGGAGCTTTTCTGCGAGTGCAGTTCCCCACTCGGCTTCCCAGTGGGAAATCAGGCCCTCAATGTGCATAAAGAGTGTTGTGAAAGCACAATCGGAAAATTGATCTTCCAATGTCAGCCCTGTTCAGTTGGTAAGCTTCCCGCTGTTGAATCGCAAGATTATTAATTCAAGTCCCACTTCAGACCTCGGCCGGATAATGTGCAGTCTGGCATTTCAGTGTCGGAATCCAGTGCTTCTATCCCCCAGATGAAATATTACACTGTGTCTCCTGACTGCCTAATTGGGACAATCTTAGATACGCTACGGAACTACTTAAGAGTCATCCTGGCTTCCTATTGTCCTGAAACAAACTGACAGATCATTCATTTCCTTCGCCAGATCTTTCTCTGTGTAACTCGGTCGCTGTATTTGCTCACTGTGCAGCGCCTACTGCACCTCAAATTAATCATTGCGTGCAAAGTTTCATGGGTTGCCTTGAGGGATGTGACAAGGTGGAATAAAAAAAGCAAGCTCATCCATATGCTCAGTGCGATCAAATGATCGGCGTAATGTCCTTCTCTCGAGTGGCATAAGATTTGCATAAGTCACGTACAAATACTCCTCAGTTGAATAAGGTAAATCTGAGGATATGAATGGTTTTACTTTGACCTATCTGACTGCTCTCTCAGAGTTGGCTGTTCATTGTGAATCAGCTGCAATGGAGATATTTAACAGCACAGTGCAGAATTGGGTTTCATAGATTATCTGCTCATTGCTGTTCGTGGGAGCTTGGGGTTTACAGAGTAACTGCAGCATATCTCACACGACAACAGTGACTGCACTTCAGAAGTAGTTTGCTCGCTGCAAAATGCCTTCCCATGCTTTGAAGTGGTGATGGACCCCGTCTAATGCAAGTTCTTTCTGCATTTGATCCAGCCTTTGATCACTGCTGCCCCGCAGCCAGGAGTGCCAAACGCACCAACGCTGGGCGTGGAATCATAGAATTTACAGTGCAGAAGGAGGCCACTTGGCCCATCATATCTACACCGGCCCCTGGAAAGAGCCACCCTGCCTAAGCCCACGCCTCCACCCCATCCCCATAACCGAGTAACCCCACCCAACCTTTTTGGACACTAAGGGGGAATTTATCATGGCCAATCCACCTCACCTGCACATCTTTGGACTGCGGGAGGAAACCGGAGCACCGGGAGGAAACCCACACAGACATGGGGAGAAAGGGCAAACTCCACGCAGTCACCCGAGGTTGGAATTGAACCCGGGTCCCTGGAGCTGTGAGGCAGCAGTGCTAAGCACTATGCCACCGTGCTGCCACATTGGAAGGCACATTATAAGGTCCAAGTGTATTCAGATTCCAGACTGGGAATAGGATAATCCTGCCCTTCCCTCGAGCTCAATTCACTTGGATGTTTGCAGGGGTGGTGGGATTTGCTGGTGTCCCTGGCGTGGGGGGGGAGGCCTTGGTAGTGTTGGTGAAATTGGTAATTGGGCGATAATGCAAACCCGAATCATAATGTTTCAAATTCATTCACAGGATGTTGGCGTTGCAGACAAGACCAGCATCGTAACATCCTTAAATTGGTACGGGTGAATGGTTTCCCAGGTACCTCAGGGGGGAATTTAAAAGTTAAACACATGGCTGTATTTCTGGAGCCACATGAAGGCCAGGCCAGATAAGGACGGCATATTTCCTTCCCTAAAGGGCATTAGTGTGTTTTTGTGACAATCCAATAGTTTCACTGGTCATCATTAGACATTTTAGTTCCAAAATTTCATTGAATTCAAATTTCACCATCTGCCGAGGTGGGATTCGAACTTGGTCCCCAGAGTATTACCCTGGGTCTCTGGATTACTAGTCCAGCGACAATCAGGATGCAAAAAAACCTATTGATTTGCCATTGCTGTTGCTATTGCTGGGGCTGGTTTAGCTCACAAGGCTAAATCGCTGGCTTATAAAGCAGACCAAGCAGGCCAGCAGCACGGTTCAATTCCTGTACCAGCCTCCCCGGACAGGCGTCGGAATGTGGCAACTAGGGGCTTTTCACAGTAACTTAATTGAAGCCTACTCGTGACAATAAGTGATTTTCCTTTTTCATTTTCATATTGCAGGATGACCAATTGCACCCTCCTTGACCTCTCAACTAGAGGGAGAAAATTGCCTGTGTTTCCCTCGATTCCCCCAGCACACGCCTGCATTTCATTCAACTCGTCAGCGAGCAGCAGATTAATTTAAGTACATTCTAACTGAGAGAATTTGGCTGCTGCCTTACCATTTCAGTTGACTACTTATCTTTTTTGAGGACACAGTTTGTTTTCCCACAATATTAAACTCGAGGTGTCAGCTGGTCAACGGAAACATAGGCAGCCTTCAATGAAATCAAGAGTATCGGAGGATGCATGCCAACTGATGGCATGTGGCCGGGAGGCATTTTGATCATACTTTACCCCTGGTTGAGAAACTGACAGGATTGGACCCAATTCTGTCTTTACACCCTTTGCTCTCCATTGAAGTGAGTACATAGAACATAGAATAGTACAGCACAGAACAGGCCCTTCGGCCCTCGATGTTGTGCCGAGCTTTGTCCGAAACCAAGATCAAGCTATCCCACTCCCTGTCATTCTGGTGTGCTCCATGTGCCAATCCAATAACCGCTTGAAAGTTCCTGAAGTATCCAACTCCACTATCACAGCAGGGAGTCCATTCCACACCCTAACCACTCTGAGTAAAGAACCTACCTCGGACATCCCTCCTATATCTCCCGCCCTGAATCTTATAGTTATGCCCCCTTGTAACAGCTACATCCACCCGAGGAAATAGTCCCTAAACATCCACTCTATCTGTCCCCCTCATCATCTATTAAGTTGCCTCTCACCCTCCTTCGCTCCAATGAGAAAAGCCCTAGCTCCCGCAACCTTTCCTCATAAGACCCACCCTCCAATCCAGGCAGCATCCTGTTAAATCTCCTTTGCACCCTTTCTAATGCTTCCACATCCTTCCTATAATAAGGTGACCAGAGTAGTCAGCAATATTGGTGTAAATGTGTTCCACCTGATCTTGTAGGTTTGCTGTTGACAGAGAAAGGCTAAAATCCCTCCCATTTTTTTTTCAAGGCTCTGAATCCTCATTGGCTGCCTCTCGCTTCGAGGATGACGTCTACTTCGGGCATACGTTTCTCTCACGGGCCTTCAGGTGGCTGAACAGGTCAATTATCGGCCCGCAGATCTCGGGGTACATGTGGGCTGGATGTCCCATCAGGTAGTGGGATCTGGGTTCGCAGTATTTTAATAATAATAATCTTCATTGTCACAAGTAGGCTTATGTTAACACTGCAATAAGGTTACTGTGAATATCACCTAGTCACCACATTCGGGCGCCTGTCCGGGTACATGGAGGGAAAATTCAGAATGTCCAATTCACCTAACAGCAAGTCTTTTGGTTCTTGTGGGAGGAATCCGGAGCACCCGGAGGAAACCCACGCAGACACAAGGAAAGTGTGCAGACTCCGCACAGACAGTGACCCAAGCAGGAATCGAACCTGGGACCCTGGAGCTGTGAAGCAACAGTGCTAACTACTGTGCTACCATGCCACCTTTCCTTCTCTGCTGCTGCTCTGCCTCATCGAGATGGTGGGAGTCAAAGTGCGATACGGCTTGATGGACACGTTGTGGCCATTCTGAATCACTAGGAGCAAGTTCCTCCCAGCCAATAATGTCAATCTGTCATACTTCAAGTGAAGCTTCAAGGTGTCTTTAAACAAAGGTATGCTCGAATAATCCATTTCAGCATCGAGCAAGACCAGTGCCACATTTAGGAGCAGAGAGCTTCAACCGAGCTTTCTCCAGGGAAGCAGGTATTCATTTGGGCTAGTAAGACTTATGTGTTCCATATCTTTGCTCTGAGTAGGCGGCCGTCAATTGTTTGCCTCGATAATCCAAGTTGCAATATTGGGGTCCTTGAAGTGGTCAGATAGGAGGGAGGGAAGGATCCTTTTCTTTGGCCTCTTCAGAATGACCTAGTAATGTTCATCTTCACACATCATTAATCCATCAGTCCCTTTAGTTTTGGATTATTTATTGGTCTGGAAATTGACACGATTGGGTGCAATGCTGACATTGTACCAGCATCATTTTCCCTTCTATTGAAGTCAGTGGTCAATGAATTATAAAACCGTTGGTGAGGTCGCCTCTTCCTGACGCATCTCCTCCTCTGTGTAAGGTGGACATCCCCATTTCTCTTTCCCTCAGGGCACGACTGAATGAGGTCAGGTTTCCCAGGCAATGAGGAGAGGCGGGTTCAGCTGAAGCAGAGAAGGGGCCCTCACTGCACGAATGATTGCCACCCAATGCTCGGGGCTCTCACTCTCAGGTCTGGTGCAGCCACCACAATAAGTGGCACTGCATGGCATGAGGTAGCTTCTTCCACAATCTCAGGAGTCCCCGTAGAGCATGAAGAAGCTCAGCTGGAGATTTCTGCGCACTCTGGGCACCACACTTTAGGAAGGATGGTAAGGCCTTGGAGAGAGTACAGAGAAAGCTTACCGGGTGGTACCAGGAGTCAGGGAATTCAGTTACATGGAGTGATCCATAGAATCTATAGCAGTGTTCTTCAAACTTTTTTTCCGGGGACCCATTTTTACCAACCGGCCAACCTTCGGGACCCAACCCGGCCAACCTTCGCGACCCACGTCGGCCGACCTTCGCGACCCACGCCGGCCGACCTGAGTGACCCACCATTTTCTCTTACCTTGTTTGCTGCTGATAAAAATGGAGGAAATGGTCTTGGGTCCCTTTGGCCCTCGTACACTCTCCTCCAATGGAACCTGTTGGATGAAGATGAAGTCGGCCGTGTCGGAAAGTATGGAGTCTCCATCTGTTCAGAGTTCTGCATTTTTTTCCTGTAAAATTTTATCAAATAAACCCCCCCGAACTTGTAAAAAAAATGAATAAAATAAATGAAAAAAATAAAAATTAAATGAATAAAATAAATGAATAAAATGAATAAAACCCCCCTGAACTTGTAAAAAGAAAATGAATAAAATAAATGAAAAAAAAAAATTAAATGAATAAAACCCCCCGAACTTGTAAAACGAAAAGCTGCAACCGTTTAAAAAAAATAGCGGCAGCTCTGCGCGTGCGGGCCCGATCATGTGTACCCGAACAGGTGGCGGAGTGTGCCGACTAAGGGCTTTTCGCAGTAACTTCATTTGCAGTGTTAAAGTAAGCCTACTTCTGACAATAAACATTATTATTATAGTCACTGTTATAATGTAGGAATTGTGGCAGTCAATTTATACTCAGCAAGCTCCCACAAAAGAACAATGTGATAATGACTGGATAATCTGTTCCTTATTGATATTGGCAGATGGATAAATATTTGCCAAGGCATAAGGGATCGCTTCCCCGCTCATTCAAAATAGTATCAGAGGTGTTTTTTGAAGCCTCCTTGTCAGTGGTCCAGGAGAAAGAGAGACCACCAGTGCAGAAGGAGGCCATTCGGCCCATCGAGTCTGCACCGGCTCTTGGAAAGAGCACCCTACCCAAGGTCAACACATCCACCCTATCCCCATAACCCAGTAACCCCACCCAACACTAAGGGCAATTTTGGACACTAAGGGTAATTTATCATGGCCAATCCACCTAACCTGCACATCTTTGGACTGTGGGAGGAAACCGGAGCAGCCGGAGGAAACCCACGCATACATGGGGGGGATGTGCAGACTCCGCACAGACAGTGACCCAAGCCGGAATCGAACCTGGGACCCTGGAGCTGTGAAGCAATTGTGCTATCCACAATGCTACTGTGCAACACCCCATTTCCCCAGCTTCCAAACAACCCGACAAGCACTTAGAAATCTCGGGATAAATCCTCTGGTCCCATCCACCACTGGAATCGTCAGGGGTGGGAGACAGTTTGATGGACCAGGAATTTCTGATCCCTGTGGGATGTGGAATGCAAAAAAATGTTTTTAGAGAATAACATAATAACCAGATAATTTGTTTCTGCTGATGTTGGTTAATGGTCATCATTGCCCAAGATACCAGGTAGATCTCCCTTATTCCTCCTTCAATGGTGCTGCGGGATCTTTTATGCAAGGGCGGACTGTACTAAGGTTTAAAACCTCATCCAAATGATGAGATCTGACAGTACTACCTCGGTACACAGTGGGAATGTCAGCCTGGGTTTTGAGCTCAAATCCTCTTTTATAATGCATTCTCTCATGGGATGTGGGCGTCGCTGGCAAGGTCAGCATTTGTTGCCCATCCCTAATTGCCCGTGAACTGAGTGGCCGAGAGTACAATGTACCTGGAGTCACAAGTAGGCCGGACCTGGTAAGGATGGCAAATTTTCTTCCGACAGGGTATTAATGAACCAGTTTACAATGATCAACAATACTCCCTTCCTAACAGCACTGTGCGTGGACTGCAGCGTCTCAAGAAGGCAACTCACCAGCACCTCGTTATGGACAATTCGGGATGGGCAATAAATGCTGACCTAACCAGCGATGCCCACGTCCAGCATATGAATTTAAAAAAACTAGTTTCATGGTCACCATGACTGAGACCAACTTTCAATTCCAGGCTTTATTAAGTGAATTTAAATTCTATCTGCTGCTCTGGTGATAGAACATAGAACATAGAACAGTACAGCACAGAACAGGCCCTTCGGCCCTCGATGTTGTGCCGAGCAATGATCACCCTACTCAAGCCCACGTATCCACCCTATACCAGTAACCCAACAACCCCCATTAACCTTATTTTTTGGACACTAAGGGCAATTTAGCCTGGGCAATCCACCTAACCTGCACATCTTTGGACTGTGGGAGGAAACCGGAGCACCCGGAGGAAACCCACGCATACACGGGGAGGACGTGCAGACTCCGCACAGACAGTGACCCAGCCGGGAATCGAACCTGGGACCCTGGAGCTGTGAAGAATTTATGCTAACCACCATGCTACCGTGCTGCCGTGCTGATATTTGAACGCTTGCCCCCAAAGGATTACCCTGGGCCTCTGGATTATAAGTCCAGTAACATGACTACGAGGTTTGAAGTTGGAACTTGAAACTTCTAACGCGGCGGCAGGAGTGATTGCCACCGGGTCACGGCTGAGACTCAATGACTCTGACAGGTTTGCACGCACCTGAAATATATTCTCAGCTCACTTCAAAATAAATCACCACTTACATGGTGGTTTATGATACCATTCTTCAGAAAGTAAACACCACGAAGGAGACAAAGAAGACGGGTTGTCGTGGATTACTGCTTTTGTAGATTTAAGGCTGCATTAATGTTCGCTGCCTAATCCCTTTTTGGCCGAGAAGCTTTGATACGCGGGCTGAATAGGAATGAGGAGGCAATCAATTCCTCCCAGGAAAAATGGGGTTCAGGCATTCCACAGTCACGTAATTATAGCACAATAAAGTTTTATTGAGCAAGAAATTATACCAGGAACAAATATGGATATGTTGGCACTAAATGGGATGCCAACAGCTAATATATGTAACTGCTGGAAACGCAGCGAGACACATTTCTCTTCACTATCTCCACATGTAGCAAAATGCTCTTTCTCTTTATTGCCTTAGGTCCCTGCCCTGACTTCCCTCACTATAATCCTCATTAATCTCTATAATCATGGAGTGGAAATGTGGGTACAGATCATTTATTCGCTCATTGTACATTTGTCAGACATTTTCTGAGGGTGTGGTGCGTGTGTGTGTGTGTGTGTGTGGGGGGGGGGGGTGCGGTTGGAGAGTGTGAATTAACACCGCAGTTGGTCCGCAACACCGTATGGCAGGAATCACTTTCAATGCAGATATCAAACGTCAGGATTTATTCACCATTTTTGCATTACCATACTGTGCGAAAATATTTACCTTTCATTTGAGTTTTTCAAACTCCTAGGGGTGGATTCTCCGTTTTGGAGACTAAGCCCCCACTCCAGCGTGAAAACGGTGGTCTTTCACGCAAGGAAAACGGGCACCAAAAGGCCACCGATTTCCCGTTCTGCTGGGGGCTAGCAGGGAATCAGCGGAGAGCTCGCAGCTCGAGCTGCCAACACGGCCCCCAGCACTTCCGGCTCAGAGGCCGCGCATTCGCACGGCTGCGGCCTGCAGCGGCAGTGCTCTGCTCTATGGCGGGCTCAGCCCGCGGACCTGGACCGGCAAAGCCCCCATCGGCCGATTGCGCCCAAATTGCCCCCAGCCCTGAATGAAGCCCCCTCTGCCACCGATCGGCCCTCCCCCCACTGTGGAGGACCCGGACTGAGTCCGCAGCTGCCACGTGAGCATCCCGGACGGTTTGAGCACATGTAACCTACGCCGTCGGGAATTCAGCCGGTCAGGGACGGAGCATGACAGGGCGGGCCTGAGGTAATGGCCTGAGATGCTGGACAATTGGTGCGACGTACTCCCAGAATACGCCGATTTTCAGGTGGCGGAGAATTCAGAAACCGGCACCGCTCCCTATTTCGGCGCCAAAACGGATTCTCTGCCCCGTGGCCGAACGCGATTTCAGCTTCGGGGAGCCAGGAATCCAGCCCTAGGTACTTGAATTGCATTGAATGTGTTCTGGTGAAGCCCAGCTTATGTTTGAAAAACGACACCTCACCTTTCGATTTGGAACTTTACAGCCTTCTAGACTCAACATTGAGTTTAACAACTTCAACCTGTTGCCTTTCCCCCCTTTTTTGTTCCTCTTTTTCCATTGTTTTTGGATGGCATCATTCTCTCATTCACATCTCCTCCTGGCGCATCTGTTGTTTCTTTAATTATCCCGTCACTACGCCTTTTGGGCTTCCACCACCAGCATTTCTGTCTATTAAACTTTCTTCCATGTCATCGTGGCATAGACCTTCCCTGTTATTGACCCGCCCTCCCCTCCCTTTCCTTCCTTATAAGCCAGAATCATAGAATCATTGAACGGCTATGGCACAAAAGGAGGTGATTTGGCCCATCACATATGTGCTGGTTCTCTGAAGGGGCAGTTTCTCTAGTGCCCCCCGCACTCCTTAGCATCTCTGCCAAATTTTAATTTGCAGGCAAATATCCACTTTCTCTTTAAAAGCCTCAAATCACCCTGCCTCCTGCCTCCGCCGCACTTCCAGGTAGTTCATTCCAGGTCCAACGCTCTCACTGCGTGAAAATAAAATCCTCATGCCACCATTGCTTCCCTTGCCAAATAGCTCAAACCTTTCCCCTCTGGCTCTTGATCCATCCACCAATTGGAAAGTTCTGTGCATCCACGCTGTCCGGATTGCAAGATCCTTCCTGCTTATTCCCTGTTGATTCCCTTCTTTTCTCTTTCTTTTATTTTTGCCACTACATTTATGATCCATGGATGATTAATGGACATGCGTCTTTAGGGCAAGCAGCTTGCATCTTTAATTCAAGCAAAATAATCTAGATTGGGGCAGCACAGTAGCACACGTGGCTAGCACTGTGGCTTCACAGCACCAGGGTCCCAGGTTCGATTCCCTGCTGGGTCACTGTCTGTGCGGAGTATGCACGTTCTCCCAGTGCCTGCGTGGGTTTCCTCCGGGTGCTCCAGTTTGCTCCCACAGGCTAAAGACATGCGGGTTAGGTGGATTGGCCATGCTAAATTGCCAAGAGCATGAAGACAAACCACAAGTTGAAAACAAGGCTTGATGAGAAAGACTACCTCTTTATTTAAAAATTAACCAAATATTTTCCTCAGCATTAACAGCACTGCTTGTAGTTTGGCCATAGAAGATCCTCGAAAGTTGGATAAACATTCATTGCGCAATCATAAAAGACTGACTACATTATACCAGAAGCAGAAAGACTTGGCTAAAATAACGATACTGGAAAGGTACAGTCAGAGTTGTAAGGAAACACAAGGGGGCACTCCGTTAAATAATTATCATGTAGACATAAGAAACTCAATCAACAAAGCCACATTTATTTCAACTAAAACTGTGGACACTGGCTCAGTTAGAGACTGAAATACAATGCATGCTGTACATGTTGCAGAAACAAGTGAAAACGCTGTGGTCCACAAAACACCAAGTAGAGTTTGGGAGATTGAAGGCCATGTTGATAAGCAAACCAGTGTTGGCCGTCTCGGAAGTTTCCAGACCTTTTAAAGTGGCCAAAGATGCCAGTGAGCTGGGGGTAGGGGCAGTGCTACTACACGATGATGATACAGAAGGAAAGAGGCCAGTGGGGCATTTTTAAAAAACTAAATCCGTGCCAGAGAAAGTATTCCACTATTGAAAAGGAAGCTTTAGCCTTGCTCTGAGCCTCACAGAGCTTTGCAGTTTATATCCGACACAACAATAAACAAAGCTTAGTTACACTAATCATAATCCGCTTTCATTTATACAGAAGTTATAAACCAAAATGCAAGTTTATTCTGTTGGAGTTTATTATTACAACAGTTAAATGTTAAAATTGTACACATACCCGGAAAGGATAATGTGATTCTGGATGCTTTGTTACGGGTTTAAGGGCTGGCTGGTTTCCAACGTAATAATAATAATCTTTGTTATTGTCACAAGTAGGCTTACATTAACACTACAATGAAGTTACTGTGAAAATCTCCTAGTTGTCACATTCCGGCACCTGTTCGGGTACACAGAGGGAGAATCCAGAATGTCCAATTCACCTAACAAGTCACCTTTTGGGACTCGTGGGAGGAAACTGGAGCACCCGCACAGACAGTGACCCAAGCCGGGAATTGAACCCAGCTCCCTGCCGCTGTGAAGCAACAGTGCTAATCTGTGCTACCGTGCCACCCATATGTGGAGACTGGGAAGGGAACTTGTATCATGGCAATAGATATGTGTTTGTGGGTTATGTCTTGCGTATCTCATAATGAAAGGTCCGTGCCCTGGAGATTCATTCTTTTAGGGGGGAAGGAATGTAAGGGTTTTTTCTGTTTACTCTCTGTTTATTCCCTTATTTCCCCTTCATTTAACTTTTGCCATTACATTTCTGATCAATGGATGAGTAATGGATCACTGTGCTAGCTGGTGCTGGTTTAAACCTGAGTTGTAGACAGACAGAAAGATGGGCTGGGAGTTTGTTTGATTGGTTTAACTTGTGGCCAATTAATTGGCCCCAAAGGCTGTGCTCTGCATGGTAATGGGTGGTGATTGAATCTTATTCCACTGAAATGGTTCTTAGAGATCGGAAGGTTTCAGTTTAGATTCCGGAACCATGGAGACACACGGTCTAGCTAATCTTCTCCATAACGATCCAGGTACTCTCTCCAAAAAGCGGCTACGAGGGATTTCTCCCTTTCTCCAGAAAGCCTGTGGGTGTTGGATTCCTGAAACTACAGAGGCCAGAATATAGGCCATGAACTTAAAGTAATGCTTGATGAAACAGTAACTCTGCCTCTCCAGGAAAATTGTGAGTACAGGTTGCAAAACAAAGACTTTAATCTGAAATCTTACTGTGAAGATAGTATGCTGAGAACCATTATCTGAAGCAAATACTCTTTTCCTTTTCACTTAACCTTGTTTTTACCCCTTTCCATCCCTCTGCGTTTGTCTGTCTTGCGTATGTGTGTATGTAGAGGGTGGGGGCAAAGTTACAGTGGGAGTTATGTATGAGTTAATAGTTAATGACCTGTATCTGCTGCGTATTTCATTCTAGTTCTTGTTAAAAATAAGCAATAATTGCGTTTACATTTACAAACCTGGTGACTGTAATTATTGCGCAGCCAAGAGCCAAAGACTTTGGGAATTTTTGTAAGAATTATTGGTTAATTCACTTGTGTTGTGACTCCAGGATGAGTGGGGCTGGAATTGACTGTGCACTAGCCCAGGGTGAAAAATGAAGATGACCATTGCCACCTGAGCTATTTTGCCAATTGGCCAGGCCAAAATGGAATCGCTGGTTAGACCACACCGGGACAATTCTGGGCACCACTCTTGGAAGATCTTGAAGTACCCTTTTTGATGAACTGAATGACCAGCATTAGTACCCATTGAGGCAAAGCACTGCTCCTTACTTCCCCTAATTCTCAGGTTGAGAATTCAAGATGAGATGTCTACACCGCTGGCAAATACATACAGCCCAGAGAGTTGTTTTGTTTTGGAAGTTAGAGCGACAATTATTTTAAAAGCGTTCAGTGAGCACTGGAAGGCTATCATCATAGGGATAGGTGGAGATTAAGATAGTCCGAAGGTTTGAATATAACTGCGTGTTTGCTGGGGTAGTGAATGTTCTTCAGCAAGGGAAGCGGCCCAACTGAAAGGTGCTGCTGTTAGCTGACTCTGTGTAGCTGACGCTCAGGCATTGTCCTAGGGATCTGGGAAGGTGGCAGAAGATCACTGGCTCTGTGCTGGTAATGGTTTGAGCCCACAGGAAGTCCTGAGAGCCACTTGTAGCTTAGTGTCTCTGAGGATATTGGAGCTTGGTGAAATTTCATGGGTGGAACGGTGGCACAGTGGTTAGCACTGCTGCCTCATGGGACTAGAGACCCAGGTTCAATTCCGGCCTTGGGTAACCGGTTGTAAGGATTTTGCACGTTCTGCCCGTGTTTCCGTGGGCTTCCTCCCGATGCTCCGGTTTCCTCCCACAGTCCAATGAGGTGCAGGTTAGGTGGATTGGCCATGATAAATTGCCCCTTAGTGTCGAACGATGTGCAGGCTAGGTGGGGCTATGGGGTTATGGGGATTGGGTGGAGGAGTAGGCCTAGGTAGGGTATTCTTTCAGAGGGTCGGTGCAGACATGATTGGCCAAATGAGATCCCTCTGTAGGAATTCTATGGTTCGATGGGCCTCGAATCAGCCCAGTGAAGCTAGCTGGTTATTAAAGGGCTGAAACAGTGCCAGTAATTAGAGGCTGAAGCGCAGATTTGAAAATAATCCAGGGGAACAGAGTTTCAGGAAAACGAGATTGAAATCCGAGAACGTCTGTCATTATTGAAGCAGTCCAAAGGCGTTGAGGGAATTCGAAGGCTTGATTTTCAAAAATTTAAAGTTTGGAGCCCCTCGTGAGTGAAAAGGGTTTGACGAGATTGGGTGACTCTAAATATGCTGATGTCTGGATATTGAGAAATCCATGGAAACTGTCTTGGTCACATCTGTCACTCAGTATGCTGTGTGACCTGTTTACCACAGTTTGCTTATGAATTCACTTGGACCTCACATTAACCCTGAATGTTAATGTATGAGATAGATATTGTTTGATTGTTCTGACCTGTATCGTAACGTTAATTTTTGTTTGTTCGTAACTCATGGAATCGTGTCTTGAACCTCAAACTGTGTCTGCTTCAAACAAAACGTGGATCACACCAAAAGCATGAGGCTCTGGTCCGGATCCTAACAAGAAGAAGTCAACATCGATCTAAACATTCATCTGGACTTTGCCGGTTCTGAAAAAAATAATGAACCATGGACTTGGAGAGAAGAGAAGAACAGGAAAAGCTCCCTGAAACTGTGCAGACCCAGTTATATTCACCAAATTCAGCAACATTGCTTTTACGGAGCAGAAAATCTGTGATTTTATTTCAGAGAGGACGTCAAGGCCTTGGAAAGGTTAAGAGAGAAGGTTTATCAGGATGATGCCCAGCGTGAGAGACTGCAGTTCCACGGACAGTTTGGAAAAGGGGGGATTGTCCTCCTTGGAGCAAAGAAGTTTAAGAAAGGTTTCCAAAATTCTGAGAGGGTTTTGTTGGAGCAAGTTGTGAGAAAATGTGTTGTCTGGCAAGTGTATCATAGACTTAAAATAATTGAGATAATAAGTTGAGGGGAACTGAACGGAAATTTCTTCAACCAGTTATTTATCTTAGAATCTTGGAAGCCGTAGAATGCAGATTCTGGATTAGATCTAGAGCAAAACAGTTGAAAGAGTGAGAACTTTCAAAAGGCCATGGGACGTTCACTGGAAGTGGACTGATTCACAGGGCCACAATTTAAATGACGGAGGGGAGGGCAAGATTCCCCCCCCCCAACCCCGGCATCCTGCGGAGTATCTTATAGTGGTGCAGGCAGCCTGTCATTTGCTGGTTAGATGTTCCGATCCTGCCACAGTCAATGGGTTATCCCGTTGTACACGTGGCAGAGGGGGTCACCGTCAGAAGGGCCGCAAGATCTCGCCGAAGGGAACAGCTGGAAAATTTCAACCGAAGTATGTAACAAAATTGAATGGCCTTTTGAACAAATTGTCACATGTGTGATGGGCCAAATGGCCCAAATCTGTGCAGGAACATTCTATTCTATGATATTTGAATAGGATAAAAAAAAGAGAGAAGAGACAGATGAACGAAGCATTGATTGTGGCCAAGCAAATAATCTCCTGTTGCCCAGGAGAATTCTGAAAGGACACTTTTAGTGTTGCAGCTGTACCTGAAGTTCAAAAGCAAACACTTTTCCAGTTATCTACTTCTCATTGGTTGACACCATCATTTTTCCGAAAGTAAATGTGATTACACTTGTGGGGACGCACATTTCATTTTATGAACCATTTGTAATCAGAGTGCTTCACCCCACTTAGAAGGAGGTTTATTTCTCAAGGATTGTTCGTGGAACTAAAATTGCTGAACACACGTTGGTCGCGCTGCTCCAAACATCTGGAGCTGGGTTCCGAAACAGCTGTAAACACTGTGGGGCCGTAACTCAGTACTGCAGCCATTAACAAAAATAATCTCTGCTGTGACTGGACTCTGTAATTTGGTCATTAACGTTCAAACAGTTTCCTTGTTTTAAATATATCACTAAATGCTAATGACCATCTGCCACTTGTTAAATGGCTTGTTCTTTGTTGAATGGACAAAATGTTCAAGGCTCCTCCATAGGCGTGTTTCTGGCACCAACTCTACACAGCTACTGAGATCCCACTGCAGACCGGTGACAGGAGCTACATTATTATGTAACCCTGAAATTTTCTCTTGAACTGGCAATGAATAAATTATCAGCCGAGGCTCAATCGGATCATTGATTCAAAAAGTTGTGGTTTGAGGTCCTATTGTTAAACTAGAAAGAGCGCAGAGGAGATTTACGAGGATGCTACCACGACTTGATGGTCTGAGTTATAAGGAGAGGGTGGATAGACTGGGACCTTTTTTTCCCTGGAGCGTAGGAGGCTTAGGGGTGAAGTTATAGAGGTCTATAAAATAATGAGGAGCATAGATAAGGTAGATAGTCAATACCTTTTCCCAAAAGTAGAGGAATCTAGAACTAGAGGGCACAGATTTCAGGTGAGAGGGGAGAGATACAAAAGAGACCAGAGGGGAAATTTCTTTACGCAGAGGGTGGTACAATATGACATTATGGACTGAGTTATTAAATATTCCTGAAAACAGGGCTTTCAGAAAGATAGTAAAGATAGGAAAGCAGAAGGAATAGTTTTCCTGATTAAAGACTGTAATGCTGGAGTAAGGGTGTCATAGAGTCATTGAGTTTTACAGCACGGAATGAGGCCCTTTGTCCCATCGCATCCGTGCCGACCATCAGACACACCATTCTAATCCTATTTTCTGGCACTTGGTCATGCTACAGCATTTCAAGTGCTCATCTATATACTTCTTAAAGGTTGCGATGGTTAGTGGAGTTGGAGGTGGCAATGTTGAGACACCAAGAGAAAAGGCTCCTGGAGTAGGTGGAGGATCTAGAGAATAGAGCCCGCCAGCCGAACTTGAGAATTGTTGGTCTCCTGGAGGGTTCCGAAGGAACGGGCGCACGGGCATACAGAGCGGGCATGTTCGAGAAGCGAATGGGGGATGGGACGGTCTCCCGACCCTTGGAGGTGGACAGGGCTCACAGAGCGCTCGCGAAGAAGCCGCGTGTGGGGGACCCCCCCCCCCCCCCCCGAGGGCAAAGGTGATGAGATTCCACAGGTACCTGGATGAGGAGTGTATTTTATGGTGGGCCAGGCAAACATGGAGCTGTAAATGGGAGAATAGTATCCTGCATATATACCAGGATCTGAGTGCGGACGTGGCCAGGAGAAGAGCAGGGTTCAACCAAATAAAGTCGACCCTTTTCAAGAAGAAGGTTAAGTTTGGACTGCTGTATCCAGCCCGTCTTTGGGTCACTTATGAGGGGCAACGTTTTTACTTTGAGTTGTCCGAGGAAGCGATGGACTTTGCTAGAAGGAAAGGACTGGTAGCGGACTGAGGGGGGGTGGAACACAGAGTCTCGCTATACGCAGACTACCTGCTCCTATATGTTTCTGACCCACTAGAAGGGATGGAAGAAGTTATGAGGATTCTGGGGGAATTTGGCCGGTTTTCGGGTTATAAATTGAACATGGGGAGAAGTGAGATGTTTGCGATCCAGGCAAGGCGGCAGGAGAGGCGATTGGGGGGGCTGCCATTTAGAGTGACAGGGGGAAGCTTTCGGTACCGAGGATCCAGGTGGCGCAGGAATGGGAACGGCGACACAAGTTAAATCTGGCCCGACTAGTGGACCAAATGAAGGAAGATGTGCTCCCATTGTCACTTGCTGGGAGGGTACAGATGGTGAAAATGACGGTCCTCCCGAGATTCCTGTTTGTGTTTCATTGTCTCCCCATCTTTATTCCACCGTCCTTCTTTAAACGAGTCAATAAGGTGATCTCTGTTTTGAATTTGAAAACCACATTGTCAGGACGTTGGAGTAGCCAGACAAGTGGCAGATGAAACCTATTGCACAGAAATGTGAAGTGATTCATTTTGGCAGGAATAACACAGGGAGGCAACATAAAACAAAGGGTACAATCTAAAAGGGGTGGAGGAGCAGAGGAACCTGGGTGTAAATGTGCATAGATCATTAAGGTTGCAGGACAGGGGGAGAGAGAAGTGCACGAACATTGCGTATTTTGGGCTTTATTAATAGATGCATAGAGCACAAGAACGAGGAAGTTATGTTAAACTTGTGGAAAGACTGGTTTGATTTCAACTGGAGTATTGCGATGTGTCCTGGCCACCGCGTTTTATGAAGGATGTGAAGGCATTAGGGAGAGTAGAAAAGATTCACATAAATGGTCCCAGGGATGAGGAACTTCCGTTACATAGATCGATTGGAAAGGTTGGGACTCCAATTTAAGGTTGTTCACCAGGCTCACATGACAGTGGCCCGGATGAGCAGGTTATTTGGGGTGGAGGATAGGTGTGCAAAGTGTACGGGGGGGGGTGGTCAGTGAACCATGTCCACATGTTCTGGCCGTGTCCTAAATGGAGGGGGTTTTGGCAGGGGTTTGCCGACGCCATGTCCACGGTATTAAATATGAGGGTGGCACTGAGTCCGGAGGTGGCGATTTTTGGGGAAGGATCCGGGAATCCAGCAGGAGAGAGAGGCGGATGTTCTGGCCTTTGCTTCCCTGGTAGCCCGGAGGCGTATATTGCTGGCATGGAGGGACTCAAAGCCCCCGAAATCGGAGACCTGGCTTTCAGACATGGCTGGCTTCCTCTGCCTGGAGAAAATTAAGTTTGCCATGAGAGGGTCTCTGCTGGGGTTCGCCCGGAGGTAGCAACCATTCGTCGATTAGAGAACTAATCGTCAGCAGAAAAGGGGTGGGGGGGGGGTTAGGTTAGTGTAGGTGAGGGGGGTACGTAATGGCAAGACCTGTGGGAGAGGGTGGTGGAATTTGCACTATGTATATATCTTTCTTGTTATGTATATTGTTGATTTTGTTGCTGTTAAAATGCCAAAGAAATACCTCATTAAAACGTTTATTAAAAAAAAAGGAAAGGTTGGGATTATTCTACCCTGAGTAAAGAAAATTTAAAGGAGACTTGGGAGAGATATTCAAAATGATGTGTGGTGTGGTCAGAGTAGACAGGGAGAATCTGTTCCTCTTGGTGTAGCAATCAAGGACCAGAGGGCAGAGATTTAAGGTAATCGGCACAGCCAATAGCAATATAAGGAAAAACTTTTCACGTGAATGTTTGGGATTGAATGCACTGCCGGAGAGTGTGGTGGAGGCAAGATCACGTGAGACTTTCAAAAGGAAATCGGATTATTCTCTGAAAAGGAAACATTTACAGGGCTACGGGAGAAGGGAGAGGAGGGACCCCAAAATGATTTCTCTTTCAGTAGGCCAATGCAGATGCAATGGGTTGAATGACCCTTTTCTATGGTGGGGGAGCGGGGAGGTGGCACACCGGTTAGCACTGCTGCCTCACAGCGCCAGGGACCCGGGTTCGGTTCCAACCGTGGGCAACTGTCTGTGCAGAGTTGCACGTTCTCCCCGTGTCTGTGTGGACTTCCTCCAGGTGCTCCGAGTTCCTCCCACAGCCCAAAGATGTGTAGGTTAGGTTAATGGGTTATTGGGATAGGACGGGGGAGTTGCTTGGGTAGAGTGCTCTTTCAGAGGGTTGCTGCAGACTCGATGGTCCGAATGACCTCCTTCTGCACTGTAGGAATGCGATAAACATTCAGTGATTCTATTATCCCAAGCGCATTCCTGTAAATTGCTGTTGCACTTGGAAGGAGTATTAGGAATCTTAGACTGGTGTGGAGGGAGGGGGCAGAAGGTGCCCGCTCACTGTTTCTGATCGATCTGAAAGATTCTATTGCACTTTTTGAAGATAACAGGTTCTGCAGTTAACCAGCCTGCTTATCGTCTCTCAACCAAACAGATCATTTATTTCCCTCAGTTGTTCTTTGTGGGATCTTTCTGTGCACTTACTGGTGGCCACGTTGGCCGACCAAGAAAAGGTGATTGTGCTGTAAGAATAAAATGACTGAATTGCCTGCGGAAGCGACTTGCCCTTTGCTGAAATGTGAGGGCCTCCATATTAATGCCAGTTCCTTTTCAACCGTCCGATGATACAGATTGGCTTCCCCAGTGTTTTTAGTGATGGCATCTCGGTGAATGTTCAGAATGGGCTGCAGGGTGGCAGTTGTCCTGCGGGGGTTGTAGATTGGAACGTCAAGGAAACGATATGGCCAACATGATTCAATACAGATGCTGGCCTGAATCCCGGCGCTTAACCTTGAAGTTGTTATCAGCAAACTAATTTTTGCAGAGTTTGGAAAAAAAGAGAATGCGGTAATTTCCTGGCACTGTGATCTCTTCAGGCAGATATAATAGACTGTCACAGCCTGTTCTCATGTCTTTGTCTCAGTGGTGTGGTTTGATTCTTCAAGCAGCTGTGTTGGGTGCCCAGGCGCAGTACGTTGCCCAGGACAATCGAATAATTCAGGCAATCGCTTTTGCAGATTTCTTCGTCTGGTTTCTCGGCCAGCCACGTTTTGCCTGCTTATAGGGGGGGCTGAATGACTGACTCATCCATCCAGCGCTTTGACCAGTGTTGGGGAGCAGGACAGTAATGGTCAGACTGCATGCCGCATCACAACAGGGAGAAACATCAGCAGAATTGGTGCTGGCAATCAACTGATTAAGATTTGCAACTTGGGAAGATGGTGGTGTAGAGTTAATGCCGCTGGGCTAGTAATCCATGGCCCCAGGACCCAGGCTTAAGAACATGTGTCCACATTCTACCAAGGCACCTGGCGGAATTTGAATTCAATTAGTAAATCTGCAATATAAAGCTAATCTCATTGATAATTGCCACATAACTATTTGAAGATGTTATAAAAATCCATCTGGTTCACTAATATCCTTTAGGGAAGTGTGATGAATGTAGAAATTGTTATAGATCATATTTCATATTTGTGACAGTAATGTTATTTGAAATGCTGGCTTAAAATACATAAGGTCAGTGCATCTGATAAAGCTGTAATTAAAGAGTCGTAAAAGGTGAGGCAATCATTCATTGCAACCACTTAGGCGGTTTCAGATAAAGGGCTAATTGGAATCACATATTTTTCATTCCTGGAGATCCTCTGGAATGGAGATGATTTATGAGGACTTGGCTGGAATTCTCCGGTTGTGGGGATTCTCTTTTCCCGCCAGCATTGCATGTCCTCCCATGGGTTTTCCAGCGGCGTGGAGTGGCTTCAATGGGAAATCCCATTGACAAGTGGCAGGAAGAGAGAATCCCGCTGCCGGTGAACGATGGCACATCGCGGAGAAACACATGGCTGGGGAACCGGAAAATCCAGCCCAAATTGTATTCAGTGCTGGCTATGCAGTTCATGGAACGTAGTGGGCGACAGATGATGTAATTAACGGGAGGAGCCAGGTCTGTCTAGTTTTGCAGTCTGTTATAGAATGTTAAGTTGGACAGCTGTTTTGCCAAATGTTGTAATGTTGAGTAAAAGTGCACTGGATCTGCTCTTGAAAGAATCCCCCTCCAAAAGTCTCTGCACAGATAAACAAGTAACCTGTTTTCTTAACGTTATTTGTAAGCGGCATTTGAACTGTCTGGGGTTGCTGAATTGGAATTAATGGCTGGTGTGGATAGTCAGTTCCGGTAATGTCACAAGGACTAAAAGAGGGGGTCATCGAGGCCAGAAACAGCCCTTGGAGGGCTCAAGTATTGGTAGTCCGCTCCGGGGAAAAGCAACGAATGGTAGCGGATTATAGTCAGACCATAAACCACTTTACGCAACTCGATGCGTATCCACTTCCCCGCTGTGGTGAATGTGATTCACACGGGATTATAACCTGTATATATATGTGTCTATATTGTAAGTGCAGTTGCACTACCTGACCACCAGGGGAGTAGCTCTGGGAATACTCGAGAGTTGTACTGGGCTTCTCCCTTGGCTCCGCCCAGTACTCCTCCCCCGGGAGCTGCTGTATAAAGATCAGTGCCACAGGGTCAGCCGGCCAGTTCACCGAAAGTTCAACGGCTAACAGGCTGGCTCTGTTGTAAGTATATTAAAACCGCTATTCTAATCCTACAAGCACGTGTCCGTAGAATTGTTGGTTCCAACACATACCCACCTGAAATGGGTATGAACAGTGCCATCTCTCATGCTGCAGTTTCTTGAGAAGCGCCTCACATGGAAAGCAGACATGGATGGTGGATACTAGAGATTTGTATTTGGTTGATTCTTTGTTTTTAAATCTCCAATGTAATCAATCTTTAAATGAACTGCCAGCAGCCATTTTGTTGCTTCAGTTGTTGTTTCTTTCCATTGGCATTGGCTTCAATATGCCTACTGATGTCAGTCCGACACACAAGCAGGTATATAATTCAGGAACTGCACTGGGTGGGATAGTAGCTTTTGACACTGAATAGAAATGTGTTGGGATAATTAAACATTACTTGCTGTTGTAGAGCTCTGGAATCTAACAGTGCTGGGCCTTACATCTCTTTATTCACTTGGTCATCTTTCTGCTATATCTGCCTCCAACTCTTCATCCTGAGTCTGGTTCAAGTGTAAACTCCTTTACCGGGAAACATTATGTTGCATTAAGTTTATTGCCTAGTGCCTAGTCACGAAACATAATCAGAATGATGAATAGAATATTGCCATTTATCTCAATGGAGGTGGAATACATAGAGGAAGAAGTTACACTTCAATTGCACTTTAGTCTGAAGCTTAGATTTTGATAAATGAGAGTTTAAGGCTAATAACCGATTGTTTTTAATTTAAATTCTTTCATGGTAGTGGGCAATGTTGGCTAGCATTCATTGCCCATTGCTTGTTGCCCTGGAGAAGGTGGTGGTGATCTGCCTTCTTGAACCGCTGCAGCTCATGTGGCGTAGGTACACCCATAGTGCTGGTCGGGAGGAATTCCAGGATTTTGACCCAGCGACAGTCAAGGTGGCGAGTGAACTGGACAGGAATGTGCAGCTCATTATGTTCCCTCTCCATCTGTTGCCTTCTCCCAGTAAGTGGTAGAGCTCATGGGTTTGGAAGGTTCTGTCGAAGGTGCCTTGGTCAGTTACTGCAGTGCATCTTGTAGATGGTACACACTATGTGTCGGTGGGGGAGTAAATGGATGTTGGAGGTGGTGGGCAGGATGCCAGTCAAGTGGGGCTGCTTTATCCTGGATGGTGTTGTGCTATTTGAGTATTGTTGGAGCTGCACTCACCCAGGAAAGTGGAGAGTGTTCCACCACATTCCTGACTTTACATTAACGATCTGGAAGACATTAACAACCTGCAAGAAGTAACTCAGGAAATTATTGCGACGTTATGTAGAGGGACATGTCAAATTGAGGAAGTGGGGGTTTGCAGGAGGACTTGGACAGGCTAGGAGATGGGGCAAAAAATTGGCAGATGGAATACAATGTGGAAAACTGTGAGGTTACGTACTTTGGTTGGAGGAAGAGAGGCATAGGCTATTATCTAAATGGGGAAAGGCTTTGGAAATCTGAAGCACAAAGGGACTTAGGAGTCATAGTCCAAAAAGAGGATTCTTTGAAGGTGAACATGCAGGTTAAATTGGCAGTTAGGAAGGTACATGCAATGTTAGCATTCATTTTGAGAGGGTTAGAATACAAGACCAGGGATGTACTGCTGAGGCTATTTAAGGCTCTGGTCAGACCCCAATTGGAGTAATATGAGCAGTTTTGGGCCCCATATCTAAGGAAGGGTGTGCTGGCTTTGGACTGGGCCCAGAGGAGGTTCATCAGAATGGTTCCAGGAATGAAGGACTTGTCACATGAGGAGCAGTTCAGGGCTCTGGGTCCCTATTCAGTGGAGTTCGGAAGGATGACGGGGAATCTCAGTGTAACTTACAGAATACTGAGAGGCCTAGATAGAGTGGACGTGGAGAAGATGTTTCTACTGGTAGAAGAGACTCGAACCCAAGGGTACAGCCTCAAACGGAAGGGACGATCCTTCAAAACAGAGATGAGGAGGAATTTCTTCAGCCAGAGGGTGGTGAATCTGGGGAACTCAGCACACAGAAGGCTGCGGAGGCCAAGTCACTGAGCATCTTTAAGACAGAGGTAGACAGGTTCTTGATTAATAAGGGGATCAGTAGTTATGGGGAGAAGGCAGGAGAATGGGGAAAATAAAATATTAGCCATGATTGAATGGCAGAGCAGACTCGATGGGCCGAGTGGCTTAATTCTGCTCCTATATCTTATGGTCGTATGGACTTGTGCGTGGTAGAAAGCCTTGAGGAGTTAGGAGGTGAGTTACTCGCCACAGCATTCCCAGCCTCTGACTGAGTCTTGTCGTCACAGTATTTATATGGCTATTCCAGTTTAGTTTCTAGTCAATAGTAACCTCCAGTATGTTGATAGGGAGGGAGTCAGTGATGGTAATGCCATTGAATTTCAATTTCAAGGAGAGATGGCTGGTTTCTCTTTTGGTGATGGTTATTGCCTGGTACTTGTGTGACATGAATGCTACTTGCCAATTTTCAGCCTGGCTATTGTCCAGGTCTTGCTGCATTTGGACATGAACTACTTTGGTATCTGAGAAGTTGTGAATGGTGTTGGACAACATTCAATCATCAGCGAACATCCCCATTTCTGACCTTATGATGGAAGGGAGGTCATTGATGAAGCAGCTGAAGATGGTTGGGCCTGGGACATTACCTTGAGGAACTCCTGCAGTGATGTCCTGGAGCTGAGATGGTTGATCTCCAACCACCACAATAATCTTCCTTTGTGCAAAGTATAACTCAAACCAGCAGAGAGTTTCCCCCCTTATTTCCATTTGCTCCATCTTGCCAGGGCATCTTATTCGGTCAAATGCTGCCTTGGTGTTGAGGTCAGTCACTTTCACCTCACTTCTGGAGGTCAGCTCTTTGGTCCATGTTTAAACAAGGCTGTAATGTGGTCAGGAGCTGAGTTACGTGGTGGAATCCAAACTGAGCATTATTGAGCAGGTCATTAAGTGTTGCTTGAAAGCACTTCAACAACCCTTTCCGTGATTTTGCTTATAATCGAGAGTGGACTGATGGAGCGGTAATTGGCCAGGTTGGATTTGTCCTGTTTTCTGTGGATAAGACATACCTGGGCAGCTTTCCACATTGCTGAGTCAATGTCAGCGTTGTAGCTATACTGGAACAGCTTGGCTAAGGATGCATCTCGTCTACCAGTCTTCAGTACTACTGCAGGAATATTGTCAGGACACAGAGCCGTTGTAGTATCCAGCGCCTTCAGCCGCTTATTGATATCAGGTCGAATTGGTTGAAGACGGGCATCTGCGATGCTGGGAATCTCAGGGGGTGACCGAGATGGATCGTCCACTCGGCACTTCTGGCTGAAGATTGTTTCAAATGCTTCATTGCAAAAAGCTGATTCCTTCGCTGTTGGGCATCTTTGAACTTGTCAAGAAAGAATTGATTCATTTACTCATCATCTCTGTGAATTGGTTTGACAGATGTTAGGTTCTTCTCTAACCTAAACAAGAGAGTGTGGCACGAGGAAGGAGGCTGCCGTTCTTCCCCCGGTGGAGACCGATACAGATTGCTTCTTGTCAAACAGTTAAGGTGAAGAGCTGAGAATCTGTGCTGTTGGTAAATTTTAGCCCAAATATTCTGAGAAATGACAATCACCGTCAGATTGCCACCCACAGCGATGTTTCTCCGCCACGTCAGAGCGCGGCATTTTTGGCTGAGATTTCTGATCCCGGCTTGTGCAGAAATGTGGAGTGT
This sequence comes from Scyliorhinus canicula, assembly GCF_902713615.1. Classification (NCBI taxonomy): domain Eukaryota; kingdom Metazoa; phylum Chordata; class Chondrichthyes; order Carcharhiniformes; family Scyliorhinidae; genus Scyliorhinus; species Scyliorhinus canicula. The sequence goes on along the minus strand of NC_052155.1, from coordinate 14,751,897 downwards.
GCCAGAAATGAAGCTGTTTATTTGTAGCACGGGATCATCACAGCATTGCGGCCAAGTTCCAGTAAGTAAAATGTTCAAATGTCCACAGATTCTTTGAAAAGATACAGAGAAAAGCAAAGTGGGTAAGAGGAAGGGGTGGGTGCAGGGGTCGTGTGGGAAAGGTGAGTGATTAAGGGGATAGATTTGGTAAGGAAGTAGCTTGGGTAAGTTAAGTAGGTAATGGGGTAGGATGGGGAAGAGGGTAAGGTGGGTGAAGTAGGTGGATAAGGGGGTAGTGTGGCAGTTGTGTAGGCTGGTAGGTGGGTAGGATGATCTCTGGGTATGGTGGCATAGTGGATAGTTGTGGGCAGGTTGGCAGGGCTTCAGGTTGGTCGAGTCGCACGTGGGTTGGGTGGTAGTTAAGTTCGGTGTCAGGTGAGTGAGGGGGGTACGTGGGTAGTATGGCATGTTGGTAGGATGGCCTGTGGGTAGGGTTGCAGGTTGGTCGGGTGAAGATGGGTAGAGTATTAGGTGGGCTCCGTGCTTGTTGGGTGGGGTGGTAGGTGGGTGAGGTGGGAAGGTTGCAGGTGAGTTAATGGTGGGGGGAAGCGTGGCTGATGCCTGAGTGGATAGGTGACTTGGGGAGGTGGGGTAGTCAGGTCAGGTTGGATGGACTTCTAGGTTGGGAGCGAGTTAGGACCAGGGGCATTCAGGGGGGAGATGGGAATGCTGGGGAGTGATCAGGGGGAGTCAGTTGTATAGTTATCCAGAAGTTAGACTCGGTTTTGCCCTAGTATTTCTGGTATTTCTTGAGTAACTATCCAGGTAAGAAATTTAGTACCATTCGAAGCCTTCAACTCTAACTCAGAGTTGGAGAGTTTTTCGGAGAATCCAAGGGAGCAGGGGTATTGCTGATCAGAAGATCAAACTTCCCGACAAGCCTCTTCTTTGGGACTCCCGAGGGGTCTGTGCGAAGTCTGCACGTCCTCCCCGTGTGTGCGTGGGTTTCCTCTGGGTGCTCCGGTTTCCTCCCACAGTCCAAAGATGTGCGGGTTAGGTGGATTGGCCATGATAAATTGCCCGTAGTGTCCTAAAAAAAAGTAAGGTTAAGGGGGGGGTTGTTGGGTTACGGGTATAGGGTGGATACGTGGGTTTGAGTAGGGTGATCATTGTTCGGCACAACATCGAGGGCCGAAGGGCCTGTTCTGTGCTGTACTGTTCTATGTTCTATGTTCTATGGTACCGTAGCGTATCTTTCAGAGTGTGTCCCGTCTCCAACTATCTGGACAGGTCGGAATTCTCCGCTCCCCACATGGCGTGGGAGAATCGTGGGAGGGCCTCACGACATTTTTTACGTCCCCCTGGCGCCCCCGCGATTCTCCCCCCACCCTCGGAAAAATCGGCGCTCGCCGTTTTTCACGGCGAACGGCGATTCTCCAAGCCCGATGGGCCGAGCGGCCGGCCCTTCACGCCCGTTTCAACACGCCAGCAACCACACCTGGTCGCTGCATTTGTGAAACGGGTGCCGGATGCCCATTTGGGGCATCCAGGGGCCCGATTGGGGCGGGAGCACCGCGACTGTGCTCCGGCGGGGACAGGTCCGCGATCGGTGCCCACCGATCGTTGGGCCTGCGTCCAAAATGGACGCACTCTTTCCCCTCCACCGCCCGGCAAGATCAAGCCGCCACATCTTACCGGGCGGCGGTGGAGAACGATGGCACCGAGCATGCACGGGTTCGTGCCGTCTGCACGCTGATGTCATCCGCACATGCGCGGGTTCCTGCACATGCGCGGATGATATCCGTGAAGCGCCATTCGGGCGTCATTTCCGGTGGCCGAGGTCGCGGCCGGGAACGACGGGGGCCCGCTCCTAGCCCCCCGGGTGGGGGTAAATTAGGTGCGGGGAGCGGGCCCCGAGGCCGTCGTGAACCTCGGCCGAGTTCACGACGGCCTCCGCGATTTTTGGAGCCGGCGGAGAATACCGCCCGATCTGAACCAGTATTGCCTGTTCCAGTATTGTTCAAATGTGGAGATCGCGCCCGAAGATTCCTCCTGATTTCTACATTTCGTTCTGCATTGCCCAGAATATTAGTTAAGCCGTAAAACAACTACTAACAAAGAGTCATCGGACTCGAAACGTTAGCTCTTTTCTCTCCCTACAAATGCTGTCAGACCTGCTGAGATTTTCCAGCATTTTCTCTTTCGTTTCAGATTTCAACATCCGCAGTATGCTTTGAACAACGACTGAATTTAGTGTGGCCCAAGCTTTGCGGCTGAAATAATAGTATGGTTAATGCTGTTAACTGTTCTCAATGTGTAAATTGCCCAGTAAATTGCGATGAGCACGGGACACGCTGCAAATTATGATTGCCGCAAGTTGCTGGACCATGTGCGACGCTCTGTCTGTCGCTTCGTGACCGCTCATCCTCAACTTGCCCATCAGATTTCAGGAATTGTTGCATTCAGACATTAATTGTCAACAAATCTCGTTCCGGCCAGTACTTAACTTGGTAGCTAGTTTGTCAATGAGCAGATTTCTGTTCATACAATGCCACTCAATCTGTCTGGCCCAGCAAATTGTGGAGTCTCAGTCCTCCAAGGGCAGGGTTTTATGGGGTAGTGAGGTTTCCGGCCCTCTATCTGAGTGGTCGCTGATTCTTGAGGAGGCACTCCCCGCTGATGCCAGTCGCCGAAGAGCCATTTATCACTGGGAGGAGTGTTAATTGGTAGGGGGCGGATTTCCTGCATCTCATTCGGGAGGAAATCCCGCCTCCGAGAGCTGCTCGCCAATCTGATTGGTCAGCTGCTCCATACACCGGGTTCCCCAATCCCATTTTCCACTCTCTGCAAACTTGAACTCGTGCAAATCCCCGCTGCTGGTAACTTAACACGCACCACGTCCCGCGCACACCGATTCCCACTGAACTACAGTGGCTCCTTGTCTGAAAATGCCTCGATTTTATGATTCAGAATCTCCTGTGGAGTTTTTATGCCCCATCCCTGTAACCTCTTTCAACCCAAGAGAATGTTTCTTCTGGTGGTGGAACCTGGAACTGGTGGGGGGGGGGGGGGCACAACTGAAAGATAAGGGGCAGGATTCTCCGTTTGGGAAACAATGGGCGTGATTCTCCAGAAAGATTTCTAAGTGTGGTAGCGAGTGGAACAGCCGCGAGCTTCCAGGCGCTTGGCCCAGCAAGGCCAGAATTTGATTTGATTTGTTGTCACATGTACAGTGAAAGTATTTTTCTGCGGCCGAGGGAACGTACACATTACGTACATAGTAGACAAAAAGAATAATCAACAGAGAACATTGACAAATGGTACATCGACAAACAGTGATTGGTTACAGTGCGGAACAAGGGGCCAAACAAAGCAAATACATGAGCAAGAGCAGCATAGGGCGTCGTGAATAGTGTTCTTACAGGGAACAGATCAGTCCGAGGGAGACTCATTGAGGCGTATGGGATGCCGGTGGAGTCGGGTCGGTCCTCGAAGTTTGGAGGATCCTCAAACCTGTGAGAATACATGGAAGAACATTATTAGTAATTGTATATGAAGTGGAGGGAGTTTTACTAAGGCCTAACGGTGATAAGAGACAAAAGAAAAGGGTCTGGGTGAGAGAACTCGCAGAGAGTCGCCATACTCCGGCGCCATCTTGGATCAGAAATGCTATTCAACATTAATTGGTCTACTAACCAAAGCCCCACGGGCTTCTCGCCGTGAATGAAAGCCCGCCAGCCGATTCGCCGGCACAAGCTCGCCAGCGCCCATAACAAGGTCGAGTAGCACTTAAGCCGCACTTGCTCAGCCAATCCCAGCCAGCTCGCGAAAGAGGCACCCAGGAGACCGGCCCCAAGATTCGTGGACGCTGACCTAGGGAGGCTCCGAGGCGCAGTGGAAGCCAGGAGGGATGTCCTGTTTCCCCGAGGGTCCCGGAGGGTGAGCCACAAGGCAGCAAGTGATGAAGTCTGCACAAGACTGCCTGGGATGAGTTGGCGGCAGCAGTGAGCTCCAGGAGTGTGACCAAGAGAACTGGCTTTCAATGCCAGAAAAATGTCAACGCCCTACACCGGAAGAGACACCAACGCCCCCGGCCCTGAGACCTTTCAATCCCCCACCAAGCATCACCCCCCCCCCCCCCCGGACTCTCCATGTGACTCCTAACCCTTCCTCCACCCCCCCTCCCTTCAACATTCCAACCTTCCCTTCACCCCCATCCCTTCAACCCCCCCCCAACTCCTCCTTGACATCCCCTATCCCACCACTGTGAACCATGCATGAGGCTAATGATGCTCTCTCTGTATCTCCTAGCTCTACCTCTAATTCTGGGTGTCACAGAATGTCACCTGGACTGGCCGCTAGTCCCCGCCCATGGCACTCACCCACCCTCCAGCTGTGGGCATGTCCCCGGAGCTGTGTCCCATCCCCTGGGTGTTCGGATATTGGCTGCTGCGTGTTTGTTGCTGCCTCCCGGAGTGTTCAGGCACAGGGTGCAATTCTCCGCTCCCCACGCCGGGTGGGAGAATTGCGGGAGGGCCCCCCGACTAATTTCACGACCCCTCTGGCGCCTCCCGCGATTCTCCCACCCCCCGTTCGGAACAATCGCCGCTCGCCGTTTTTCACGGCGACCGGTGATTCTCCGACCCGGATGGGCCGAGCGGCCTGCCGTTCGCGACTGTTTCACGACGTCGGCAACCACACCTGGTCGCTGCCATCGTGAAATGGCCGTGAGATGCCCGTTCTGGGGCTTGTAGGGGGCCTGGTGGGGAATGAGCACCACGACTGTGCTCGGGAGGGGACAGGCCCGTGATCGGTGCCCACCGATCGTCGGGCCGGCGTCTCAATCGGACGCATTATTTCCCCTCCGCCGCCCCGCAAGGTCAGGCCGCCACGTCTTGTGGGGCGGCTGAGGGGAAAGACGGCCACTGCGCATGCGCGGGTTCGAGCTGTCAGTCGAGCTGTCAGTCAGTCGTCGTGACGACAGCTGCGCATGCGCAGGTTGGCCGGCTCCAACCCGGCTGTCGTCACATAGGCGCGCCTCCTGGCGGCTGAGAGTTACGGAGCGCCGCTCCTAGCCCCGCCGGGAGGGGAGAATAGGGGGCGAGGAGCGGCCTCCGAGGCCGTTGTGAAACTCGGCCGAGTTCACGACGACTCTCCCGATTTTTCCCGGGAGCGGAGAATTCCGCCCACAGTGTCCAGGCATAACGGTCTGATTGGGATGCGAAGCAATGACTCCCAATTGCTACATGGCCCGCCTACCCATGGGAATCCACTTGGGTTGTGTGAAGCGCTCACTTAAGCACGATTACCAATTCCCTATTAGCGAAAGCCTTCTGCCGCATGGCCAGAGGCCTCGGCAGTCGGTAATGTTATGGGTGGTCGGTGACGCAGACAGGCAGGAACAAGAGTTTTTATTATTCGCCCAAGGGATGTGGGTGTCAGTGGCTGGGCCAGCATTTATTGGCCATCCCTGAGGGAATTAAGAGTGAACCACATTACCATGAATCTGGAGTCACATGTAGGCCAGACCAGGTAAGGTTGACAGATTTCCTTTCCTAAAGGGCATGAATGAACCAGATGGGTTTTTAGGACAATCAACAATGGGTTCATGGTCACCTTTTAGACGTTTAATTCCAGATTTTTATTGAATTCAAATTTCACCATTTGCCATGGCGGGATTCAAACCCAGGACCCCAGAGCATGACTCTGGGTCTCTGGATTACTCGTCTCTCGTGACAGAACCACAACACCACAGGCTCTCCAGATCCAGGGTTGGCATGGTCGTGCCACATGAGGCTTCCCCAGTTACCGCCCCGAGGGCCTTCCCCCCCCAGGGCCTCCCCTCCCACCCTCCCATGGTGGCCCACCCCTGCGGAGGTTTTCCCACCCCTTTGTAAAAAGGAGTACTAACTGGCGCCAGCATGACACTGGGGAGGCCGGTGAATCACGGGAGGCTGTTGTATATGGGATAGCTCCCGTTAATTATATGGAACTAGGGATAAGTGGTGATAATTGGTTTCTTGACATTGTACGGCGAGATCCCAATTTCGCCGACGGGAGTGGGGCAGTTGCATTGCAAACTGTTTGGCGCCTGGCGCGGTTCTTGTTTTTGGCCTCTCCCGCTATTCACCGGCCTTGTTTTGCTCGAGCGAGTGAGCAACGAGACTGGAGAATCGCACCCTATGTTCTGAAAAATGAAAATGAAATGAAAATCGCTTACTGTCACAAGGAGGCTTCAATGAAGTTACTGTAAAAAGTCCCTAGTCGCCACATTCCGGCGCCTGTTCGGGGAGGCTGGTACGGGAATTGAAGTGTGCTGCTGGCCTGCCTTGGTCTGCTGTAAAAGCCAGCGATTTAGACCAGTGTACTAAACCAGCCCCTATTCTCTCACCGGAGCTGAATCCCATCCCCATGGGATTGCAAACCAGCAAGCAATTCAGTGTTCCCTGCCATGCAAAATTACGCACGGTGTATAATCCGCTATTGGGCCGCCTTTCCAAGTGCTAAGTGCATTCCAATCACTCAAGCATGTGATTGCACTGCACTTATCTCCCTTTGCTGTGGTCAATGTTTGTAAACGTGGGGTTTCATCACATAGGCAACTGAACCGTGGGGGGAGCTGAATGAATCAAAGCTGCAGATGGTTTATAGAAGCTGACAATCCCAGTCCACCACTAGAAAGCTATGAATGGCTTGCAGCTAATGGGTATGTGATAACCAAATCCAATCTTCTTTGAGGAATGGGCACATGGAGCTTCAAGGTAAGTCTTACATCTGTAATTTTTCTCACTCCCCCTGTCTGGACTGTTCTCAAGCTTCCAGACATGGGTCTCTTTTCTTTTGGGGGGGGGGGTGTCTCTGTGCGGGGTTGGTGGGAGTCTGTGGCATCCCTTTAGGAAGGGGGTCCCTGTGGGAGGACCCATTGGTCAGGGGGCCCTGTGAGGGGGGGGGGGGTTCTCTTATTACAGGTGTCCCCGAGCAGGGGGCCTCCCTACTACAGGTGTCCCTCGAGGGGCTATCCCTATTACAGGGCTTCCTGTGTGGGGGGCAGTCTGGTAGAGGAGGCAATGCATTGTTGGGGGAGGGGGTGATCCTCGGATGGTCTCTACCAGCGTGGCCCAGGTGTGAGGGGCCTTTGTGAGGTCCACCATGCCAGGGCCAAGCTGGTAGAGACCAGAAGTAATCCATGTCCACGGGGATCAGAGAATCACTGAAGGCCAGAGGAAAGGCTGCTGGGACCAGCCAATCTTTTTTCCCGGGACCCATTTTTAGCAACCAGCCATCCTTCGCGACCTCTGCTGGGGAACGTAGACTTTCCGGCTAATCGCCGAACGCAATTTCGGTGTCTGCGACCGGAGAATCCCGGGTGTCCCTGGACGGAGAATCCCGGGTATCCCTGGACGGAGAATCCCGGGTGTCCCTGGACGGAGAATCCCGGGTGTACCTGGACGGAGAATCCCGCCCAAAGACTCATTTAAGATGGAGGTATTTCTTCAGTCAGGCGATCATTATTCTGCGGAATTCTCTTCCCCAGGGGGTAGTGGAGGCTGGGTCATCAAATATGCTCAAGACAGAGTTCGACAAATGTTTGACAGACAAGGAAGTCAAGTGTTATGCCAGACTGGCAGGAATGTAGAGCTCCGGGTGCTCCGGTTTTTTCCCGCAGTCCAAATATGTGCAGGTTAGGTGGATTGGCCATGCTAAATTTCCCCGTAGTGTCCAAAGATGTGTAGGTTAGATTGGGTTACAGGGAACGGGCAGGGGAGTGGGCCTAGGTAAGTTGCTCTTTCAGAGGGTCAGTGCAGACTCAATGGGCCGAATGGCCTCCTTCTGCACTGTAGGAGTTCTATGATTCTATGAATCAGATTAGCCATGATTTTATAGACTGGCAGAGCAGGCGCGATGGGCAGAATGGCCTGCCCCTGCTCCTAATTCTTATAATTTTATCGTCTAACTGCCCTCCAACATCCCTGTCCTCCTCCAGCTCTAGCCTCTTGTGGAACCCGATATTCATTGCAGATAACGTAAAGGTGATGAGGAAGAAATGTCAATTGCCTTCACAGTCATGGAGAGATGAATTGTGATTGCTGCAACCTTCACTCTGGATTATATCAAAATATTCCGATGTCGCTTCTGTGTTTTCAAAGTCTTCATGTGAAGAAGGCATTAGAAGAGTATTAACACACATTATTATGTGAAGTGATGATTCCTATTTTAACCAGGATCAAATGCAGCAGTTTTGATTTCCAGCCCTTGAGCTGTAATGTGAACTGATATTGTTCATGTCAGCTAACAGGGAGCTCCTGACAGCTTTCAATCAAAGTTGATGATCTTCACTGACACGGAGACGACTGAAGATTCTCCCAAGTGACAGGGTGGTGTACAGTCCACCTGATCTCTATTACTGCCATGCAAATTTATTTTGGAGCAAGCGACATCGAAACCTCCCCCACTCTGAAACTGAAGCAGATTCTCTGATCATTGTTTGCACAGCCAATGGTGAATCAGAATTGAAATAAAAATGAAATGAAAATCGCTTATTGCCACAAGTAGGCTTCAAATGAAGTTACTGTGAAAAGCCCCTAGTCGCCACATTCCGGCACCTGTTCGGGGAGGGTGGTACGGGAATTGAACCGTGCTGCTGGCCTGCCTTGGTCTGCTTTCAAAGCCAGCGATTTAGCCCTGTGCTAAACAGCCCCTAAAAAGAATATTCGTAGTCGGCAGGATTCGAACCTGCGCAGGGAGACCCCAATGGATTTCTAGTCCATCGCCTGAACCACTCGGCCACGATGACACGAATTGTGCTAATGTGTTCAGCAGTGTGTCTGGAACAGTCTTCAGAGATAATAATAATACTCTTTATTAGTGTCACAAGTAGGTTTACACTGACACTTCAGTGAAGTTACCATGAAAGTCCCCGAGTCACCACACTCCGGCGTCTGTTCGGGTACACAGAGGGAGAATTCAGAATGTCCAATCCACCTAACAGCACGTCTTTTGGGACTTGTGGGAGGAAACCGGAGCTCCCGGAGGAAACCCACGCAGACACTGGGAGAACATGCAGACTCCGCACAGACAGTGACCCAAGCCGGGAATCAAACCTGGGACCCTGGAGCTGTGAAGCAACAGTGCTAACCACTGTGCTACCATGCCACCCAGACAGTATCATTACCAGAGCAGTACAGTATACCGCGCTAATCGTACACAGGGAAACATAGCTCCAAAGGCTCTTGGATTGTCTGTCCCATGCCTATAGCCTGTTCTCGCTCAGTATAATCCTCATTGAAAACTGTTTTTATGGGTCAGTTCCATCTCCACCCTCGATCACACGAAGCACCATTCCACTCAGTGGTTAGTAAACTCGGCTACCTTGGGCAGAGAATCTGGGCTGGATTCTCCGGCCGTCGACGTTGAAACCGCGTTCAGCGATCGACCGGCGAATCAACGTTTCCGATGAAATCGGGGGCGGCGCCCCTTTGGCGATGTTCCCCCTCCTCCAAAGTGCCGTACTCTAGGAGTATGCCGCACGCCGTATCGATGGCCGCAGGACATTGCCTGAGTCCCTCCCTGCCAATCCTCCGCCAACGACCAGCCGAGTTCCTGACGCCGTGGGTCTCTCATGCTATTACTTCTCGGGAACTCGGCGTGGTGGCAGCGGACTCTATCCAGCACCGTGCACTTGGGGAAGAGCCGATCCGTGGGCAAGGGGGGTACGTCGATAGAAGCTGGGGGAACCGTTGGGGGGATGGTCTGGGAGTTGTTAGCCGGCCAAAGGTGGGACATTATTTGGCAAACCGGGTCCGCGTGTGGCCGGCGCAATGTTGTACGGCGCGGTCGCTGCAAGTCGCCACCCTGCGCTTGCGCGGCCACGGACCCGGCAATTCTCCGGCCGTATCGGCAGCTAGAGCCGGGTGCTCTACGCTGCCTGCCTACTAGCCACCCACCAGACGGAGGATCGGTGGCCATTTTGCGCCGAATGTTCGGTCGTAAAATGCCACCGTTTCCACACCGCGTCAGGACATAGCCTGAAAATCAGAGAATCCAGCGCTGTCTTTTGATACAGACCCCGATACACGCAGAGGGATGGTTACCACCTTTGCCTGACTGCTGAAACTGCATGACAAACGGAAAAATTGGCCAATCGGAGCAAACTGCTGGTTTATGAGCCCAATATTCTCAGCACCTGACTGTACAGCTGGGAAGCATGGACGATTTACAAGCATCGAGGAAGCTCAACAACTTTTACCTCCGATGTCTGAAACTCATTGTGAGCATCCCAAAGAAGGACAGGCATCCCAACGTCAAATTTCCCACAATTCTAGCCCTCATCGAACAGTTTCTTTGGCATGCATCTCTGCACAGGACTAAAGGACCTAAGTACACCCAAGGATTTTCTGTCTGGTGAGGCAGCTGGAGTCAGACGACCACCAGGTCTCCCAAAACTCTATTTCAGGGATACGAAGGCCATAAGCATCGACTTTCAAGCGTGGCGACGCTCGCGAACAACAGGGGGAAATGGTGTTACCTTTTGGCCCACGTGCGTTGCCGTGACGATCAGCGAAGACAGTAGATCGATAACAGGTGCCAACATCGAGAACAACAGCCATGAGGACAGCTGGCAACCGCCTCATATGCGACATTTGTGACAAAACCTGCCACACATATCTTGAAAGCGAGCCCCTATCCCTCTGCCAATGGATTTGCTGCATGTCCATCGTTTCACGTAGAGGGAAGGATGCCGCAAAGGTAGAGCAGAGCACCGAGCATGACCATTTAAACTTCCACCGAATAGCAGCTCAATTCACAATTCACAGGAGTGGGAGGCATGAGAAAGCATTAGCCAGCATGGGATAACAGCAACAATTTGCATCTCAGCTGAATCATCGATTTGGAAAATGGCTGAGGGCACTTGGCAGTGTTGAAAACATGTATCCCAAAGGAAATGCTGGTGCTTCCTGTACCTGGGGTCCTCGGATTAAAATCAGACACTAGGATACACAGAGAGCTCCTTTCATTCTATTCCTGAGATAGCTGTAAAGATGAATGTATAGCGGGGCCTGCTGTTGCTGACAGGGGTGGGTTGTTCAGAACTGCCACGCAATAAAAGTCGAAGATGGGTTATGAGCATCTTGCAAGGGAATGCTAATAAACACAATGAGGAATTTAGCAGAAACTTCTTTACCCAGAGAGTAGTTAGAATGTGGAACTTGGCACCAATGTTCCCTTTGACTTCTGTTTACTGCGCAGGGCCAGCGTGTTACACTGCTGTGTGGTCCCTTTAAGATTGACTCGTGGTCGTGCCTGCATGCATCATAAATGCAGCAACGCCCGATGGTTTATTCCCGGCGCGCAACCACGCAGCTTGAAGGTTATCAAGCTGCGCCCCCTCGTTTAGAATAGGGACAAGATTTAGATTTATTGTCACGTGTACCGAGGTACAGTGAAAAGTATTGTTCTGCGCATAGTCTGGACAGATCGCTCCATAAATGAAAAACGTAGGACTTACGGTAAACACATGAAGACACATAATGAAAATACATCAGCATAAATCATCCGACAATAAAATCAAATCAAGGTCTGATCTGTTCTCAACTCCATTTGCCTCCCTCGCATCCATATCCCATATTGCCCTGCCTGACCCCCCTGTGGTGTTCTTTGTGTTGCTTATCTCAGGATGGTTGGCCTGGTGTTCACAAAGACCACAGAATAGCTGGATCTTAAACAAAGCTATACATTTATCAACGCTACTAATTTGGATTTGACACGTACTCCTAAAGAATACACAGTTGACTAATAACATTTAAACTACACTCATCTACATCTAATCTCACTATTGATATAAACTATGATCTGCTCTCACTTATACTATCTGCACTTCTGATTCTCTCTAGCTAACTCCTGCACATTATCCCACAAGGCTTAGCATCACTGCCTTATATAGTTGTAACTGTAGCTCCATCTAGTGGCTACTCCAGACACTTCATTAACCCTTGCAGTTCTTACAGTTATGAGAATACCACACTTCCCTCAGCCCAGTTCAACGGGTTCCAAATATGAACTGTCCATTGTGTTATAAGTGCTTCCTGACATCCTCGCTGAACGGCCTTGCTCTAATCTTAAGATTATGTTCTGGACTATCCAAACTGAGGAAATAATTTCTCTCTATTGATCTTATCGACTCCATTTATCATCTTAAACACCTTATTTACATCATCCTTTACTTTCCTGCAAGGAAATGGATGCAAGCTTTCCTGGATATATAAGTCAACGTTCAACTCTCTATTACAATCTTTTCACAATTTTCAATCAGGAATAATGGGGCCACCATCCGATGGCCAAACTCTGGTAGATCTCTGTTTTCAAAGACCAGCAGAGCACTAATGGGCTGGGGCCCAACAAAGTGTTTGAAGAAATGATACCATTTTGTGGCACAGTCTGCAGCTTTTTAATAGGTCCTCCTACCGAATATCATGCCTCCCCGCCCGAACCCCCACAACCCCACACCACCACCCCAACTCTCCCAATCACCCACTTCCCATCCTTTGGCAATCACGTCACGAGCCAACTGCAGGGTTGGCAACTGTAATAATTCACAGGGGGCAGGAGTCCCGTCACCACACCGATATTTATTGCAAATAACTAGATACAAGAGCAGCTCCAAACAGTGTTGCTAGCATTCCAGTCAACTTAAGACTGGCTCACAAAGCCTACACAGGTGCTTATATGGGCCCCCTCAATGAGCTATCATTGAGGGAGCTCATACTCCAGTTGGCCAACCAATAATGCTCATTGGAGGTCATTACAACTAAAATATGAGGATGTGATGGCTTTGAATTATTTTATAAGGTTAGTTCAGTGGGGGCTAAGTGAACAGAACCCTTTAGTTGTTGAGGGATCTGGTGCCGTGCGGCCCTGGGCTGCACTGTCTGTTGTGTCGGTGAAAAATTGCTTAGATTTGTGCGACTGGCAGACAGGAATGTTAAACCTCTTCCCTGCGTGGCTGGAAAGCAAATCTTGTAAAAGTCTCCATGGGCAGTACAAATTCCCGCCTCAGAAAAGACACCCCATCAAGACATGTGTTGTTTGGAGCCGTGCGTTTTATTGTCACTTCAGCTGAACTAAAAGCCACTCGTGCTATCGCAGGCCTTTCAAATAGCTTCACTTACTACGTAACATTTCATCAAATGAAACACTCCGCTCAGTGCACGAATTGCAAAACACCTTTCACGTCAAGACCTGTGATGACTGGGCCTGTTGTCGTACTGTTAATAACTCACTGCATCTCACTTCCTTTTCTTTCCCCCAGCACTTCTAGTCAGCAGTCCTGTCAGCTTCATGTTAATGAGGCTCAAACTAAATGGGAACGTGAAAGCAATGTCAACAGGAGGCCCCCTCAGCCCGCTCGAGTGCAAAGGAATTACAAAGAAAGGTGCAGCAACAATCATCCTTCTCTCTCTTACCCACCCACCTGCTTACCACACTTCCGGATGGAATGGCTGTCTATCCCATTGTCTGCATTCCTCCAACCAAGCATTTTGTTCTGAAACTCAGCACACTTCGCCGGGGACTCATAGGACACTGCATCCCGGGAAGGTGCCATTTGGCCCATCGGGCCTGTGCTAGCTCTTTGCCAAGAGCCTTTTCAATGAGGCCCACTCCCCTGCACATTCCCCACAGCCATGCAAAAATATATTTTGCCCTCAGGTATTCCTTTTTGAAAGCGCTGCAATAACTCTTGAAGAGTTCTCAGAACATTAGAGTAAAAGACGCAGAGGCAGAATGAAGGCCATTGAGCCCATTTGGGCCTGCTTCCCCATTCAATGTGATCATGTCGGATCATGTTACATCCGTTCCACCTTCCGGCATCTCGATAGTAAAGTGCGACAAACCTTCGGTAAATATATTCTTCTGGGCTTGGCAAACTAGATTTTGGAGTGTAGCTCCTTCATCAGGTGAGTGAAGAGGTAGGTTACACAAACACAGCATATAAAGACAAAGTCAAAGATGCAAGATAATACTTTGAATGTGAGTCTTTGCAGGTAATTAAGTCTTTATAGGTCCAGTCAGAGTGACTGGAGAGAGGGATAATCACAGGTTAAAGGGGTGTGAATTGTCTCAAGCCAGGCAGTTGGTAGGATTTCTCAAGCCCAGGCCAGATGGTGGGGGCTGAAATGTAGTCATGCGTCCTGAAGGCCGCCTTGGAGAACGCTTACCTGGAGATCAGAGGCTGAATGCCCTTGACTGCTGAAGTGTTCCCTGACTGGACGGGAACATTCCTGCCTGGTGATTGTCGCGCAATGTCCGTTCATCCGTTGTTGCAGCGTCTGCATGATCTCGCGATTTGTATCACACCTCGGGATATCCTTTCCTGCAGTGTATGAGAGAGACAACATTGGCCGAATCACACAAGTATGTACCGCATATCTTGCAGAGGTTGCCATGGCAGGGCGTGTGGTGTCATGGTGGCTGTTCTCCTGAAGGCTGGGTAGTTTGCTACAAAGAATGATCTGTGATCTGATTGAGGTTACGGGGTTGTTTGAAGGCAACCAGTGGGTGTGTGAGGATGGCCTTGGCAAGATGTTCGTCTTCATCAATGACATGTTGAAGGCTGTGAAGAAGATGTTGTAGTTTCTCAGCTCCGGGGAAGTACTGGATGCCTCCAAATTTTTTCTTCCACCGAGTGCTGGAAAGTATGTGCAGCCTACGAGCATGTTCATTTTCCTGCCTGTCTATTGTGTTTGTTTAAGATGGAGTTGCCCAGTGTAGGTCACTTTCTTGGCCTTTTCCCCCGAACCCTGTAAATGGATCGTCTTCAAGCACGTGCCCAATTATCTTTTGACATTCCAATGGAATTGAATTCCAGCACCCAGTCAAGCAGTCACTTGACTGCATGAAAAACAAATTCTCCTCTCATTCTTCAGCCGAATGTTTTAAATCTGTGATTTCTCGACAAACTTGCCAGTGGAAATTGGTGCTCCTTACTCTATTGAAATTCAATATTCCTGTTGTCTCTCTTTTATAATAGAACCAACAGCACCCACAGACCAACCTTTGTGGTGTTTATTGAAGAACAGTCCAGCAAAAAGAGAAATGTCACCTTGTATTCTCCTGGTCACTTTTGTTCAAATATCCTCAGAACCCATAAAATCCCAACAGTGAAGAAGGAGGCCATTCGGCCCGTCGAGTCTGCACCAACCCTACCAAGAGCTCCCTGCGATGCTCATTCCCCTTCCTTATCCCCGTAGTGCCTCCTAACCTGCACATAAGAACATAAGAACTAGGAGCAGGAGTAGGCCATCTGGCCCCTCGAGCCTGCTCCGCCATTCAATGAGATCATGCTGATCTTTTTGCGGACTCAGTTCCACTTACCGCCCGCTCACCGTAATCCTTAATTCCTTAACTGCTCAAAAAGCTATCTATCTTTGCCTCAAAAACATTCAAAAAGGTAACCTGAACTGCTTCACTGGGCAGGGAATTCCACAGATTCACAACCCTTTGGGTGAAAAAGTTCCTCCTCAGCTCAGTCCTGAATCGGTCTCCCCCTTATTTTGAGGCTATGCCCCCTAGTTCTCGTTTCACCCACCAGTGGAAACAACCTCCCTGCTTCGATCTTAACTATTCCCATTATAATTGTATATGTTTCGATAAGATCTCCCCTGATTCTTCTAAATTCCATCTTTGGTCATTTGGCCAATTCACCTAACCTGCCCATTTTTGAACTGTGCGAGGACACCAGAGCACACAGGCGCTGTGGGGCAGCTGTACTATCCACTCTGTCATGCTCAATCAAAGTGGCAAAGGTGAGCATTGAACCTGCTACCACTCACATGCTAAGCGAGCCAATCTACCGCTCGAGCTAATTCCCACAACCTTGCATTTGTCAGGTGTATCTTTTACTTGACAGTGCATGGTTTCCAATTTGGTTTTGGACTTTTTGGATATTCAAGACTTTGGTCAATACATTTTTGGGAATGAAAGGAATGAAAGGGTGAATGGTTGAACAGACGCATAGGCCAAAGAGTCTGCTCCAATCTCTTATGTTCTCTCGTGCCCATAGACTACACACTGGCTGTCGTGGAATATTCTCCTCTGGGGCTTTTCACAGTAACTTCACACTTGTGACAATAAAAGGTCATTATTATTATTATTTAGGCGTATCCTACACAGTGAGGGGTGAGCATATTGTGGTTGCTTATCAGGTGTGGTATTCTAGTTTAAATGGGGAGTGTGTTGTGGACAATGGCTCTTTCGGAGGCTCTGAAGTTTTTGGGGGTGGAGACGGTCACACACAGTACCTTACGGACAGAGACTAAGAGCAGACTGTTAGATTTGGCAAAAACATTGCAGTTAATATTACCTGACAAAATGTGAAAAAATGAGGTAATTATGACGGGGGCTCAGCATTTAAAGTTGCCTAAGATACAGTATGATTAATTGGAAATGACAAAAATTCAGTTACAACTGAAACAAATGGAACATGAGAAAGAATTAAAGCAGCTTGAATATGAAAGAGAGAGAGAGGAAAAAGAAAAAGAGAGAGAAGAAAGGAGAAAAGAAAGTTAAGCCCGAGCAGAACAAAAAGAAAGAGAAAGGGAGATACAGATCAGAGAAAAAGATAAAGAGAGAGAGGAAAGGTTGAGGGTGCTAGGCCTTTTCTCATTAGAATGGAGAAGGATGAGGGGCGACTTGATAGAGGTTTATAAGATGATCAGGGGAAGAGATAGAGTAGACAGTCAGAGACTTTTCCCCCGGGTGGAACACACCATTACAAGGGGACATAAATTTAAGATAAATGGTGGAAGATATAGAGGGGATGTCAGAGGTAGGTTCTTTACCCAGAGAGTAGTGGGGGTATGGAATGCACTGCCTGTGGAAGTAGTTGAGTCGGAAAATTTAGGGACCTTCAAGCGGCTATTGGATAGGTACTTGGATTAGGGTAGAATAATGGAGTGTAGGTTAACTTCTTAAGGGCAGCACGGTAGCATTGTGGATAGCACAATTGCTTCACAGCTACAGGGTCCCAAATTCGATTTCGACTTGGGTCACTGTCTGTGTGGAGTCTGCACATCCTCCCTGTGACTGCGTGGGTTTCCTCCGGGTACTCCGGTTTCCTCCCACAGTCCAAAGATGTGCAGGTTGGGTTGGCCATGAAAAATTGTCCAAAATTCTATGATTAACCTAGGACAAAAGTTTGGCGCAACATCGTGGGCCGAAGGGCCTGTTCTGTGCTGTATTTTTCTCTCTCTCTAGAGTTTGAACTTCAGAAAATGGCCATGATACATGACAGTCAGTTAAAATTGGCAGACGTAAAGGGAATCGTACAGTTGGATGATAGTGGTGAGGATAGTGAGAAAGAGCGTCAAAGTCGAAGGCTTGGTGGGAATCTATTTAAATATGTCCAAGCATTGCCAAGGTTTGACGAGAAGGAAGTGGAAACCTTTTTCATTTAATTTGAGAAGGTGGCTAAACAAATGAAATGGCCACAGGACATGTGGGTATTACTTATTCAAACAAAGCTGGAAGGCAGAGCTTGTGAAGTGTTGGGATCACTACCGGAGGAGGTATCTGGAACATATGAGGAGGTGAAGGAATCCATCTAAGGTGCTTATGAGCTAGTGCCTGAAGCCTACAGACAAAGGTTTAGAAATTTAAGGAAAGAATTTGGTCAAACATACATGGAGTTTGAAAGACTCAAACAGAGTAATTTGGATAGGTGGAGAAGGGCTTTGAAAATAGACAAAACATATGAAGCTCTCAGAGAAATTATACTTTTGGAGGAGTTTAAAAACTCAATTCCGGATTCTGTGAGAACTCATGTGGAAGAGCAGAGGTTTAAAACTGCGAGATTAGCAGCAGAAATGGCAGATGATTATGAATTAGTTCAGAAATCAAAGCTTGGTTTGCGACATCAGTTTCAGCCTGTGAGGGCTAGAAACTGGGGACATGTGAAATACTCAAGTGGTGGAGGCAAAGGTAATCTGATGGGAGATAATAAGGAGAGTGTACCTCAGATTAAAAAAGAAATCCAGGATGGTGGAAAAGAAATGAAAAATACCAAATGTTTTCACTGTAATAAACTAGGCCATGTAAAGTCACAGGGTTGGTGGTTGAAGATAAACACAGGGAAGGCTGATGTGGTAAAACAGGATAAGATAGTGGGGTTTGTTAAAGTGGTAAAGGAAAGCCCAAGTGAAGCAAAGGAGGTTCACAAGATTGTACAGCCTGATCAAGAGTGATTGATAAGAAGGTGCCAGATGTCTTTAAAGAGTTTACTTGTGTGGGTAAAGTTTACTCATGTGTATCAGGAGGAGCAGGTAAAGAAGTCACAATTTTAAGAGATACGGGAGCTAGTCGATCTTTAATGGTAAGAGATGAGGAGTTATGTAGTTTGGGAAGAATGTTGCCAGAAAAGGTGGCAATATGTGGAATTCAGGGTGAGAGGAGTAGTGTTCAATTGTATAAGGTAAGGTTGGAAAGTCCAGTGAAGAGTGGTGAAGTTGTAATGGAGTAATAGAGAAACTATCTTGTTCAGGAATACAGTTTATCTTAGGTAATGATATCGCTGGATCGCAGGTGGGGGTGATGCCTACTGTGGTTGATAAGCCAGTGGAAAATCAGACAACTGAAATGTTGAAGGATGAATATCCTGGGATTTTTCCAGATTGCGTAATAACAAGGTCGCAAAGTCACAGGTTAAGACAAGAGGAGAAATCAAAGAGTGAAGATGAAGTTGAAGTGCAATTATTAGAAACAATTTTTTATCGGATGGTTAAAAAAGAACAAGAACAGGTGGAGGATGAGGTGGATATTTTAAATTCAGGAAAATTGATGGAGGTAAAACAAAACGATATAGAAATAAAACGGATGTATCAGAAAGCATATACGGAAGAGGAATCTGAGTGTATACCAGAGTGTTATTACCGTAAAAGTGATGTCTTGATGAGAAAATGGAGACCTTTACATATGCAGGTGGATGAAAAGTGGGCAGAAGTTCATCAAGTTGTATTGCTGGTAGGGTATAGAAAGGAGGCATTGCGAGTTGCACAAGATGTACCAGTGGGAGGTCATTTGGGAATAAGGAAAACAAACGCTAAAATCCAAAAACATTTATAGCGACTTGTACTACATAAAGATGTAGTTACATTTTGTCGATCATGTCACACATGTCAAGTGATAGGGAAACCTCAAGCGGTGATAAAACCAGCGCCCTTAATACTCATTCCAGCATTTGAGGAACCTTTTACAATAGTCTTAATTGATTATGTAGGACCGCTTCCTAAAACGAAAAATGGGAATCAATATCTTTTGACGGTAATGGATGTGTCTACTAGGTTTCCAGAGGCCATTCCAGTACGCAATATTACAGCTAAAAATATTGCGGAGGAGTTACTTAAATTCTTTACTAGATATGGACTACCCACAGAAATACAATCGGATCAAGGATCATTTTACCTGAAAGTTATTCAAAGAAGTTATGGATAGCTTTGTAATAAAACAATTTAAATCAACTGCGTGCCATCCAGAATCGCAGGGAGCGTTAGAAAGGTGGCATCAGACACTAAAGACAATGTTGAGGGCTTATTGTCAAGATTATCCGGAGGATTGGGATAAAGGAATTCCATTCATACCGTTTGCAATTAGGCATGCACTAAATGTGTTAACCAAATTCAGTCCTTTTGAACTAATTTTTAGTCATGAGGTAAGAGGACCACTTAAATTGATTAAGGAAAAATTGATGAGTGAGAAATCAGAAATTACATGATTGGATTGATGTCAAATTTTAGGGAATGATTAAATAGAGCAGGTGAGTTGGCGAGACAACATTTTAAAGTTGCACAAAACGGGTCACGGACAAGAAATCCAATGTTCGTAGTTTTGCCAGTGGAGATAAAGTTTTAGTGTTGTTACCAGTGGTAGGTGAACCTTTAAAAGCAAGGTTTTGTGGACTTTATCAGATTGAAAGGAAATTAAGTGAGGTGAAATGTGGTAAAAACACCAGATAAAAAGTACTTTGAAAGGGAAGAAGATAGAAATGACGAGGTTTTAATGATTCTAACTCAAAGTGACAAATCAAATTCAGATGACTTGGAATTTGACACACCTCAAATTAAATTGGAAAACAAAGATGTTCTTAAAAATTGGGATAAATTGTTGAGTTACCTTCCAGAGGAAAAACGGACTGACCTGAAGAGTTATTGATATCACGTGGGCAAGTTTGTGGAGATAAATTGGGAAATACTAAAATGGCTATACATGATGTCGATGTGGGAAATGCTGGTCCAATCAAACAACATCCATGCAGACTTAGACCTTTAAAATTGGCATAGGTTAACAAAGAGATTGAGAGTATGCTTAACAATGGCATAATTGAAGTGGGTTGAAGCCAATGGAGCTCACCCATAGTGATGGTACCTAAACCAGACAGCAACCAACAGTTCTGTGTGGACAATAGAAAGGTTAATGTCGTTTCAAGAATGGACTCTTATCCTATCCCACGTTTTGAGGATTGCATTGAGAAAGTGGGATAGTCAACTTTTATTTCCAAACTGGATTTACTTAAAGGTTACTGGCAGGTACCTTTATCCAAAAGGGCGAAGGAGATTTCAGCTTTTGTGACTCCAGATGGTATATACCAGTTCAAAGTTATGCCATTTGGCATGAAAAACGCCCAGCCACATTTCAACGTTTAACTAACAAAGTTGTTTCAGGATTACCCAATTGTGCGGTATACAACGGCGATCTGGTAATTTTCAGCCAGACATGGAAAGAACATTTAAAACATCTGATGGAGTTATTCGATCGACTTCAGGAGGCGGGTTTGGCGATAAACCTAGCCAAAAGTGAATTTGGAAAAGCCCAAGTCACTTTCCTTGGCCATACAATCGGACAGGGTCGAATGGCCACATGGGATGTGAAAGCAACAGTTATTGAGGATTTTTCAATACCATCAAGACGAAGGGAAATAATATGATTTCTTGGCATGAGTGGATTTGATTGAACATTCGTGAAAACTTTTTTTTATAGTGTGATTGCTCCACTGATAGACTTACTGAAGAAGCGTAAAAAATTTCAGTGGACAGCAGACTTTCAACAGGCATTTGACTGCCTGAAAGCTGTGATAACCAATGCTCCTGTGTTGGAGAAATACAAGGGCCTCTGTGATCAGATTGAACTAAAATACCTGACTTTAAAGAGACATGCCGAGGCGTAAAGGAATGGATGGATTGTGCAGGGACTTTCTTGTTCAAAGTGACTGTTAACCGAGAAGAATTTCAGTTGGAGGAAGAAGAACCAAACAAAAATGGACTATATTATTATACATGTTTGCATGTGTTTTTTTTTAAACGAACAAGTATATTTACTGTGTGGATTTCTTAAAGGATAGTGAAAAGGTGAAAAATGAAACCATCTTGAAGTTGATGGTTTATTTTGTTTTTTTGGGGGTTTAAGAAATGTACCTTTAAGAAATGGGTGTTTATCAGTGATGTCAGAGTATGGGTGGAGCTAGGCTGTCTGTCAGCTTTTTACTTTTTGTTTAGGCTGTTTGCTGCAGTGTGTGTTTTAGATTCGTTTTCGGTGTTGGAGCTGAAGCCAGACAAAGCAGGTGTACTGCTGTTCTCTCTGCAATGAAAAGACTATCTCTTGATCATTTGGTGAATTCAGAATTATAAATGTTTCAGTAGTAAATGTAAACCTGAAGTGCTTCTGTTAAAAGGTGTTTCGTTTGTCTTCTGGATGTTGTTTGGGAAGTTATTGAGGATTACTTAGTGTTGTATTCTTTGTACTTGAATTAATGTTTGCTAAAATGTCCACTGTATGTTTTAAAAAGGTTAACTTGAGTTCATAGAATAAACATTGTTTTGCGTTAAAAAATACTTTTCCATTTCTGCTGTACCACATCTGTAGAGTGGGCCATGTGCTCCCCATACCACAATCTATTAAAAGTTGTGGGTCAGGTGAACTCCATGATACACTTTGGATTTCTCTGAACCCTGGCCCATAACACTACCGTATTGAAGTCTGCATTTGTGTTTTAGTGGCATTGTAACAAATCCAGGCAGAATTCTTCCATCCTGCCTGCAGCAGGCGGGAGCGAAGAAGCGAGCGGGAACCGAAATCCCGGAAACCGGGCGGCGTAAAATCACATCGCAATTTTCCCAATGGCGGGTTTATGGGGGCTCGGCCTTCCCACTGGCTGGTGGCATGAATTACATTTGCATAAACTTGCATCTCATTAATGTTCATTGAAACAACTCCACCCGAGCCCCCCTCACCGCCACCCCCCCCCCCCCCCAACCCCTGGCATCCTTTCAGGCCTTACAATCCTGCACCACATCAGCGTAAAATTACATAGGTCAAAACCCAATTGCTAATGAGTGCTGTACACAAGGTGGACCTTAGTGCCCAAGAGACTTTGGGGTGAATGTAACACTGCCACCATGCTGCACTGCACCAGATTCCCTGTTTGCCACTCTGCTGGTGAAGACCGGTCCCTGCCCTTCTTCATGGACAGCACTGTGAAATGAAATGAAATGAAAATCGCTTATTGTCACGAGTAGGCTTCAATGAAGTTACTGTGAAAAGCCCCTAGTCGCCACATTCCGGTGCCTGTCCGGGGAGGCTGATACGGGAATCGAACCGTGCTGCTGGCCTGCCTTGGTCTGCTTTAAAAGCCAGCGATTTAGCCCAGTGAGCTAAATCAGCCCCTGTGCTGCTGGACCCAGGCACTCTCCTGTGTCACCATCTCATATCCATAGCGCGCTTGGAATTGGGGAAGTTAAGGTGTCTTCTTCTCCCTTGGTGCCACTCACCAGTGACTATCTGGGCAATACAGTGCTGTGGGACTACCACCACAACAAATATCCGAGGTTCGACTGGGGGTGGAGCATGACGTGAAACTGAGGCTGCGGAGGTGGCCTGACAAAGGCAAGTGGGGAATGTGAAGTAAGGGCTGTGCACGGTGCAGGGGTAAGGGTGGAAGTTCATGATTGCAGGCAGAGGAGCAAGGTGGTGAATGAAGAAGATGAACAATGGAAGGCAGAGGGAAGACTGGGTGGGGAGGGACATTGGACCCTGTCAAGACTTCATGAAAAGCTCATAAAACCAAGGGCATCAAAGAAATATCACATCATTTACTGGACGGGGTGAGTGAAGACTCTGTTGCGGTGGGTAGAGGTCTAAGTGGGACATGAGTGCCTTGCAGGTGATGGGATCAGGAAGAAGGTGACTGGAGCGAGGAACAGGCTTCTCCTTGAGGCTGCTAGCCTGTCCCCTCTGGATTGCTGACACCTTGCACAGTCTAGTGATGACAGATGGGCTGGAGAGAGTGATAGGAGTGTGCTGGACTGGTGCTAAAACATGTCAGGACTTTCAATCCAGTCAGCTGACGACGTGCGAATAAATTAGTTGCCGGCCCTCCAGCAGAGTCGGAGGGGAACCCTGCTGTGCACTGAACAGTGGTAGCCATGACTGCAGTAATTCGCCAAGGTTCCTTCGGTAGCACCTTCCAAACCCACGGCCACTACCATCTAGAAGGACAAGAGTAGCAGATACCTGGGAACCCCACCACCTTGTTGCTCGTTCTGGGTGAGTGTGCTTAACACTCAATTTGGCTCTGTTTCGTTACTTAGCTCTGGAGTCGCCAGGTATCGTTAAGATACCGCCACAAGTTTCAAGGTCAAGTTCAAAGCAATAAACCGTACACCAACTAGTAAGTTCAAACAAATGAGTTTATTATAATACAATTATAATACTACCCATGCACACGCTAAGATGATTAAACTATTCCTACCACTAAATAAACCAATACTTATCTTAAAGGGAACTGCCGGATCAGGGGACAAGGCCTCTTGCTCTGCACTGGTCCGCAGACTTCAGGTTGGTATGGGTTAAAAAGGGGTCAGGAGTGTCTATCTCTGGTAGCGATCGTTATGAGACACTTACTTGCTGGCGGCTGCTGTCCCAAACCTCTCCTCTCTCTCGGTCAAGGTCTTCTTTGGTAAAAGCTGGTCGAGGGGCTGGTCCAGAGAGGAGGGCTGGTCAAGAAGAATGAACTAAGTTTGGGACCTGCCTTTTATAGGTCCTAGGGCTTCGCGCCCTTTTGGGCGGACCCTCTACCTGTTGGGAATCGATTGGGTCTCTTCCGAATCGATTTGTTTGAATCCCCCCAATACTGAGGCTGTCCCTCGGCTGCTGGGCGGGCCTTCAGGTGCTTTGTTTTCGAACCCCACTGGTGGCGGGGTGTCTGGTTTCCCATACACTGTTGCAATCCCTTCCCTATTTGTGTCCATTGTCCCTGGGATCGTTCCATTACTATGTTAACTATCCCGGAGATTGCCTCATTAGTATGTGGAATGTTCGTTTTGGTGCTGTCTCTACTCTTAGCAGACAGAATACACATTGGCTTGTTGCAGCCTGCTTGTTCTGCAAACTTTGTCCATTTTAACCTGCAAGCTTTGCATTCCTCCATTTTGTATTGAGGGAATGGCCAACTTTGGTGGCTACAACCTGGAGGTTCTCCTCCAAGTCACTCACCATCCTAACTCGGAAATATATCATCCATTCCTTCACCGTCGCTGGGTCAAAATCCTGGAAATCCCTCCTTGGCGGCACAGTGGGTGTACCTACACCTCATGGATTGCAGCGGTTCAAGGAGGCAACTCACCACCTTCTGAAGGGCACCTCGGGATGGGCAATAAATACTGGCCTGACCAGCAACGACCACATCCCTGAAATGAATTAATAAGCTCCCAAGTATTGGATCTGACACAGTATCCCACCATTCTAGCCAATGGGAAAGGCACCACTGGAGCTGCCAAAATGGGAAAATTCTGCACCCTTATCTGTGACTTTTTTTCCCAACTTTTCCTGCTCAATCAGTTTGTGTGCATTTAGCTGATTTGGTGGTCCCATCAGATTGGAACTTTGCAACTCTAATACTGCTTTTCGATGAAGGAAGGGAGAAGAAAAACAGAAAATGGCATGTTCGTCTGACATCAATCATTGCAAAGTGCTGGAATCTGTTATTAAAGAAGTCTTAACAATTGTAAGAGCTTAAAAGGAGCTCATTTAAATCCTTATGTGAAAAATGAAATGAAATAAAAATGAAATGAAAATGAAAATTGCTTATTGTCACGAGTAGGCTTCAATGAAGTTACTGTGAAAAGCCCCTAGTCACCACATTCCGGCGCCTGTTCGGGGAGGCTGGTACGGAAATTGAACCGTGCTGCTGGCCTGCCTCGGTCTGCTTTAAAAGCAGGCGATTTAGCCCAGGTGCTAAACCAGCCCCTGGTTTCGTTTTACTGCCTGTCCCGTTGGCTATTTTTACAGCTACAGACTTTTGGTTTTGAACTGAAACTTCCCCGCTGCAAGCCGCTATTTGAACTGACCCCAGGCACACCCCTTGATGCAGTGTACTCAGTGGCATAGCTCACCATGTCATTTTGATGGAGTTGGCTAGTAGATAATCCCCCGAAATACAGGGGGCTAGATTCTCTGCAGCCCCACACCAAAAGTGCGTTTAGCACAGGGGCGGAGAATCCAATTTCACGGTGAAATTGGGCCCGGCGCAGGTCCGCCGATTCTGCAGGACCTGAGAATCGGCGTGTTTGCAGAGTGCTCTGTGCAGCTGAGGGGCCATTGCCAGAGGCCCACTCAGCAATCAGCTGGGTTCCTGACGGCGTGATTCTAATCACCTATCGCCGTTCGGGAAGCTTGCATGCCGGCTGCAGACTCAGTCCGCGGCCTCCCTGGTGGGGAGCGGGGGGATTGGACACCGGGGGGGAGGGGGGGGGGGGGGCCTTATAGGCAGCCGGAGGACAGATCGGGGCCGTCAGCTGTTGGATCTTCGGCACGCGGCCGATCGGGGGAGCTACATTTCTTATTTGTCTTCATGGTCCAAGTCCGCCATGGCGCTCAGTGCAGCTGTTGGAGTCCGCCGCCATGCGCATGTGCGGACTGAAATCCGGAAGTGTGGAGGTCCATATCTGCAGCTAAAGCTGGGTGAACCACTCTGGGTCCCTGCTAGCTCCCTGCAGGTGTGTGAATTGGCTGATCTTTTTTAGCGGCATCTTCGGAGTGAAACGTCAGCGTTTCTCGCCGGCTTAGATTCCCATTTTGGGAGAATCCAGCCGTCACATTCTCAGGATATGGGGCTGGCCACTTTGGATGCGGGTGAAGAGAAATTACTTAATTCCGAGGATTGTGAATTGCTGGAATTCTCTACCCCAGAGGGTTCCAGATGCCTCATTGGT
The DNA here is from genome assembly GCF_902713615.1 of Scyliorhinus canicula. Lineage (NCBI taxonomy): Eukaryota > Metazoa > Chordata > Chondrichthyes > Carcharhiniformes > Scyliorhinidae > Scyliorhinus > Scyliorhinus canicula. The sequence goes on along the minus strand of NC_052155.1, from coordinate 14,725,666 downwards.
GATTATGTTTAAGGCTGAGATTGACAATAGCCTGTCAGGGAATCGAGGGATATGGGGAAAGCATAGTTTAAGCTAATTGTCAGTCAGGATCTTATTGAATAGTGGCGTAGGTTCGATGGGCCTACTCATGCTTCTATTTCTTGTGTTCTTGTATTATTACCTTCTCTGCTGAAGGTGGGTAGAGGAAATGATTTTGCCTGTTTGTTGGTGCTTCTGTAAACAAACGGGCTGATTTTAACAAAACTTCATATACCAAAAGGGTACAGCCCACGGAAGAACTGGTTAATTTTTGGTCATGGTACTGATTCAGATCCAGGTCCAGATCCTGATTTTTTTTTAAGGATTCATCCATTAACATTGGGGATTGGGAAAATTGACTTTTTTTCAGAGTGTGGTTTGTTTTCGATACTTCTTGCTTTTTTGATAATCATTTCACAGAAGGTGGACCTTGCTGGCTAGTCCAGCATTTATTACCCATCCCTAATTTCCCTTGAGAATGTGGTGATGAGCTGCCTTGTTGAACCGCTGCAGTCCGTGCGGTGTACGTGTACCCACAGTGCTGTTATGGAAGGGAGTATTAGGATGTTGACGGTTGTCTCAGCGGCCGCAGTGCAATTATCCACAGATGTCAAAATGTGAGCAGAGTGTTCGGAGCAGGTTGTTGGCTGTGGATTGGCCTGAAGCCTTCTCAGTGAGATGCACAACTCTCAGTGAAAAGGCTTTGTGGTTGCAGAGCATCAAACCAGGCCGGGAAAAGCTTCAAGGAAGAGCTGTGTAATTGTAAAAATGTTGCCATAACACGACATGGTGGAGGCATGAGTTTTGCTGAGTGTCCAGTTTCTTCTGCAGTTCCTCAAAGTCAATAACTTGTGCACCTGCCCTCTGTGTGAGTGTTTTAAAATTTGAACCATTGTATCAGCTTGCTTTCGGTGCTGCAGATCCAAAATCCTTTTATCCTTGTTTTAATCTGTTGCTTTTAACTGTTTTTTTTTGCAAATCTCAGTTCTGAAGATATTTATGGCTCAGGCATATTTGTTTGTCCTCGATATATGTTTGACTTTCATTTTGCTTTGACTCATTTTTTATGATTGCATTTTATATCTGTATCTTGTCAGCTATGATAGTTGGAAAGTGCAAATGTCACCCTCCACCTAGAGCAAAGCAATCAGTCTCCTTGCCTGCTTTTTCACTGTGCGATATTAGTTTATCAGCAGTGCCCCCACCAAAGCTATTACTTAAAGCGCCAAGCAGCACATTACTTCTTCATATATATTTTCTAACCCCTCCCACTTTATTGCCTGTCAGTGATGAGCATCAAATTGACATCCAACTTTAACATTCTTATCCCCAACCAGTTGCAAATAGCTCCATCGAGCTGCCCTGTAGTTGATTGCTATAATACCTCTCATCGTTGCAGAATGCAACTAGAGGTTTAGCAAGCCAATATTTAAATTAGACGGGCTCACCACACGATAAGAGGCAGCTTGATGGCTCAGTAATAACTCGAGTCTCAGACGATCCATTTCTCAATCTACTAGTTTGGTCTTGACCAGTACCTTGCATTATGTCAGCCACCGATAGCAGTGTCTTGTAATTATACAGCCTCTTTAATGCAACAACATGTCCCAAGGCAGTTCAGAGGAGTGTTAACAAACAAAATCTATCACCGAGTCGCAGACGGAGACATGAGGGCAGATGGTTAAAGAGGTGTCACAGAGTCACAGAGGAGGTAGATGTCAAGGAGCCTCTTAAAAAGGAAGCGAGGGAGGCGGAGGTCGGTGGTGAGGGAATTCCAGTGCTTGGCGGCCATGACACTCATAGGCGGGTCTGAGGGTGGAGGGAGTGATATCAGGGACGCACAAAAAGAAATGCCCAGAATTGGCCGAAAGCCTGCACCCTCACAGGATCGTAGGACTTGAGGAGGTTACAGAGGGAGGGAGGCGAGAGGTCTTGGAGGGATTTGAAAGCAAGGATGAAGATTTTAAAATTAATACATTGGACGAGCAGGAGTCATTGTGAGCCAGTGAGCGACACGGTAATATACTCGGTGTAAGTTAAGGTGCGTTTTGCAGAATATTGGACGAGTTGGGTTTATAGAGGGTGGATGGTGGGAGCCTGGTCAAGGAACCATTGCTATAGCCAATAGTCAGTTTTTGTTTTGACCATAATTAATTATTTTTCTAACCTTTTGTGGAATGTGGGCTTCGCTGGCTAGACCAGCATTTGTTTCCAATCCCTAATTTGGTGGTGGGCAGACATCTTGAACTGCTGCACTCTGTATGGTGTAGATACAGCCACAGTGCTGCTAGGGAGAGAGTTTCGAGGATATTGACCCAGCAGAACTGTAATTTGATTCCAAGTCAGGGTGGTGTATGGGTTGGTGGGGAGCTCCGATACCCTTGACCTTCGAGATGGCAGAGGTCATGGGTTTTGAAGGTTATGTTGGGTGAGTCTTGGCGTGTTAGCGCAGTGCATCTTTTAGATGGTGTATGCTTCATGCTTCTCTGTACTAATTCTGTTACAAGCGTGAAGGTCAGGATTTTCCACTCCCATTTTCGTCGGGTGGGTTGAGCGACGGGGCCCATTTATCAATGTTTAACGTCAAGAACATCATTTGAATGCATCAAAATATCGGATGCCTATGCCTGGATCATCTCCCCACCATCAGAATGTCCAGTCTCGTCAGTGTGATGGCAGAACAGCATGAAAGCCAACTTGTCTCCCTAGGCATGAACCTGGCAAGCAGACCTCCCAGAGGAGTTCAGGTGAGTGTGGCATTCAGGGGGAAAAGGGTCATGCCCAGGAACAGCCTAGGCACTATCCCAACACTTCTCCCTGGCACTGAGGAGGCACCGCCTAGCATTGCCTAGCGGCAGTGCCAGGGCAGGGCCTGCGGCTGGTTTTGGGTGGGGATTCCAAGTGAACTGCTTTCCATTGGGGCAGCCTTTAGAAATGGCACCCCGATATTTGAGGGATGACTTTGCTGTCGGGACGGGCAAATCAGAAGCCGCCCCACCAGAGTTACATCATGGGATCCGCCCTTTTAAGTCTTTTACTCTAAGCACGGGACAATATGTCCAAGATCCGCCTGTAATGATTTATTATGTTGTGGGCCTATCTCTTTAATTTGGGGCAAAATGGAGGAATAAAGCAGGTCATGTGATCCTTTCTGAATTCTGCCTGATTATAGACTTGGTTGTTGTTAGGTTTTGGGGGGCAGGTTGTTTTACTGGGAAGAACGTGCAAGATGTTCAGAATTGCGGACAATGGCATGGGTATGACTTTGGATAAGTCCCAAATCATCGGAGGTGTTTGGAATATCGGATTTTCTAGATGGTGGTATTTTTAAAAATTGTCTACTTAATTCCAAGATAGAATGGAGTTTGGGATCTAGAGGATGGCTAATTATCATCTCTACCTGGATACAAGGCCCATGTAATTCATGCTGCCATGGAGAAGGACTTTGAGAAGGGAAGAGTCCACAGCAAGCCATTACATTATTACCTTGCAGAGTTTCTGAAGAAATCGCTGAACTTCACAGGAAAAAGTCACTGTAAGAATTTGAGAGAGAGAAAAAGAGAGAGAGAGCGAGAGAGAGAGAGGAGCAGCCATTCTCTATTGGTCATCACCTAGATTGTGGATGGAGGTTTGCACTCAGAATGAAGAGACCATGGGGCGGGATTTTCTGTCGGCAGACGTCGAAATCTGCGATCATGCAAAGAATCGATTCCTACGCCGGAATCAGGGACTCCGTCGATTTGACGCCAGTTTACGATTCTCCGCCCCCTCCAAACTGGCATCATCGTGATGCACGCCACGTGCAGTTGCAATGCTGTTGGCGCCTCATCGGCCGGCCCACTCGCAGTGTTCCGCCCCCGATGGGCCGAGTTCCTGATGTCCAGGGACACGTGATCTGAGCCGGCATGCCGGCTGCGCACTGCTACACTCAGCCGGGATCCATGCTGCTGGCCAGGGGGGCATCTGTCAGGGCTGAGGGGACTGGTGGGGGGTGGCCAGGGATGGCCAGGGGATTGACTGTGGGGTCACGGTCGGCAGGTTAGGTTCAGTGCACGGCTAATGCTATGTTATACAGTGCAAATAGTGCAGGTCATCAGCCGTACTCATGCACGGTCCGGGACGTGGCCATTCTCCAGCCGTTTTCGGCGCGGGTGGCTAGTGTTTCAGTCGTTACCAGTGCTAGCCCCTCGTTGGTACCGGAATCGGTAGAGGGGTCGCCGTCGAATTTCCTGTCGTGAAAATCGGCACATTGAACACTGGCGTAAGCACTTAGTCTCCAGAAGGGAGAATCCAACCCATGTTTGCGATGATATAAAAGGAGGCGGGAATTCACTGAGCTTTGGCAAAAGGGATAAATCTCCAGGGTAACACTCACCTTGAAAGTCATTTTGGCGATAAGGAGTTATCTGGCTAGAAAAGGAAAAAGGGAAGCAAGCAAAAGGAGACTAGCTTTCGATTTACCTCTGAAGGATGAATTGTCCATTTAAGGGATAACGACGAAGGGGGATATTTTATCATTTTAAATCCTAAGTTGCCCGCTGAAAAGTGTTTATACAATGCCTTTTTTAGTTTGTTTGTTGCAGTAAAACCTTAAGATTTGAAATCTTGTCACGTGATCTTTCCAGTCACTCATGAGAAATTTGAATGTCTTTCTAAAAGTTACTGGCCTCTCTGAACATTGTAACAATTCTGTAAAGGACTTGATCCTGCTGGCTCTACCTCTGTAAAGTTTACAGGATACCAATGTCAGCATCTTCATGGTAAACAATTCCGGACAATCTCCGAGCAATGATGTGGTGTTCCCCTGTACTCCTGTCCATCGCTGCTTTCATTTCACACATTATGTATCAGTGCTGCTCAAGAAATTCACGGACTGTTACCTTCAAAAGCAGAGAAATAATAAGAGGATATGAGATAGAATTGGATGGAGAAAATGCAATCTGTTAATAACTATGCTAATGCTAGTCTCTCTACACTCCATGTTTGCTCTAATTTCTATAATTCAGCAAGGATCAGTTAATGGATCTTCGTGCAACCCTTTGTGCTGGACATGTTACTGAGGAGCAGGAAGTGAGGTGTGATTGGTACAAAAAATATTTCTTAGCATTGTATCCATTTTCCTTCTTGCATAGTAGTTAACAGTGATGGGAAATCTGGGCAAGCGAGTGGGCTGCACAAGTGGTCCTCCTTCATCTCAGTGGGCCACAAGGTGGAAACCAGGCTTGTTCACTAACCCTGATCCCATGGATAAGATTAAATAAATGTAATCCCCCCCGAATATTTCATAATGAGTTATAGAAAATTCTTAAACATTTATATATTGATCGAACTGTTGATGGATCTGTATTTTGTTAATATATTTATGTGTTGCCGCACTATGTATCAATCTTACAGAACTCGAGACTGAGCTTCTTGGGTGAAGTCAAGTGTAGCTTTATTTATGTCAGTTTCAAAGTCTATTGATCAAGTCAAATTTTATACGAATACAGAATCTAGAAGGTCGTTTGTCCAACGCAAATACTGATGGTTAAGTTGAATTCAAAATGCAATTCAGTTTGGGGTAATTTCTTCAGTTCAAAATGCACAATGCAAAAATGAAACGAAAGAAAAATAACTGTTTGCAAAGCAAAGTAGAAATAGGTTCAAAGGTTAGGTTAAAGATGAATTCAGAGAGGGCATCGTGGTGGCGCAATAGGTTAGCCCTGCTGCCTCACGGCTCCCAGGTTCGATCCTAGCTCTGGGTCACTGTCCATGTGGAGTTTGCACATTCTCCCCGTGTTCGCGTGGGTTTCGCCCCCCACAATCTAAAAGATGTGCAGGTTAGGTGAATTGGACACGCTAAATTGCCCCTTAATTGGAAAAATGAATTGGCCACTCTAAATTTATTAAAAAAAAGATGAATTCAGAGAGCAAGAGATGAGAGCTTAAAGATGATGGGCGAAATTCTCCCAAAACGGGAGAAATCGTAAAACTGCCGTAAAACCCGGACGGGTTTTACGGCAGCGCGCCCCTTCCCGACGGGGGACCGATTCTGGTCCCCCGTCGAGGCTAGCAGCCCGACGTCGGAGGCTCCGACAAGTCGGGCTTAACGAAAATCGTTAAGCCCGCTTGCCGGAGTTAGCGCCGGCTGACGCGTCATATGACGTCAGCCGCGCATGCGCAGGTGGGAAGACGCCACCCGCGCATGCGTGGGTGACGTCATCGCGTTTTTTTGCGCGAAACCCGCGCATGCGCGGGCCGGGTTGCCCCTCAGCCGCCCCGCGTATTGATACTGCGGGGCGGCGGAAGGACAAATAGTGCGCGGGCATCGGGCCCGCTGCCCGCGATCGGTGCCCACCGATCGCGGGCCCATGGCACCCTTGGCACGGCCGTGGTACTGCCGTGCCAATCGGTGCCATGGTTATTTTTTGCGAGTTTGTCACAACGTTTTTACGAACGGCAAGACCAGGTGTGTTTGCCGTTCGTAAAAAGGTCGTAAAGGGCTGGGACTTCGGCCCTTCTAACAGCTGAGAATCGCTGCCGGCCGTAAAAAAACGGCGGCAGCGATTCTTGTCGGGATTTCGGCGGGGGGGGGGAGAATAGCGGGAGGGCGTCAAAAAAGTCGGGAAGGCCCTCCCGCTATTCTCCCACCCGTCGTGGGGGGGGGGGAGAATTTCGCCCGATATTTTTGGAGAGAGCAAAAAAAGTTCTCTCCCTATCTCATAAGGAAATCATAATCTTTTTTAGGTTTTGTCCCCTTTCTGACTGTGATTGGGTTAACATAATTATAATTCATCTAATTGCCTGAAATGTCTGTCTATCAAGTTTTAAGCGATATCATAGCATGGGAAAACTTCTCTATGTTTCTAAAATATGGTGTGATCGAACCACCTGTTTCCCACCATGTTTTCTAAAACTGGGATGTCTGCCCAGTAGTGTGAACAATGAGTCTATTCTGCAACGTGGATAGTCAGTTTGAACACTGACTTCCTTTCCCATGCTCTCAGCATTTTCTGCTGTCATGGCTAATATATGATTTTTAATAGTATAATGTCACTAAATCATTTAATCCCTTAAACTTTTATTACCTATAGAAAAGTAGGTTTCTATCAACTATCATCAACTTCAAATGGTAAAAACAAAATAAATATTCACACATTTGGTGCAGAGGGAGCGCACGGACTCTCACAGTCAATGTTGTGAGCAATTATGGTGCCCTTGCCATCTCACCTGCCCTTGCTTTCTGTGTGAATCACTTCAGTCATTCCAGGAGGAAAAAAATGACATGATTGGGAATCAGAATTTGGCGACCCTGCAAATGGACAAGGGTCAACAAAATTGTCTCATGGGCCGTACTCAGAGCTCAGGTGGGCCGCCTGTGACCCCCAGGCTGCAAGTCGGTCAGCATTGAGATAGACTGCAAAGAACAGAAAAAGACCATTCAGCCCAACTGGCCCATGCTGGTGTTTATTTCTCAAAACGCCTTCCATGATTTAATGAAAACTGGCAAAATGTCGCGATCTGGACCTCGCCCTCACGAAGCGTGATCCAGACCGTCATATTAATTAGGCTCATTGAAATATGCGTTCTTGGGATTCTCCTGGTGCCCAGAACCTAACGGCCGTGCCTAGGGGAGAGCCGTTTGGGGTGTCATTTAGTTCTGGCTTCCACAAACATGGTCCAGCTGTAATGGAACCTGGGAGGGTCTGTCAGGTCATTAAGACCCCCAGGTGGTTGGGGATAGGGAAGGGTGGCACTCTGTCATCCCTTCTGGCACCTGGGCACCTTAGCAATGTCACACAGGCTGGCCGGGGCACTGTCAGGGTATCAGATTGGCAGTGCTAGGGTGCCTGGATGCCAGATTGGCACATGTTTCTAAAATATGGTGTGATGGGGAAGTGGTGGCTTATTGATATTGTCACTGGTCTAGTAAACCAGAGACCCAGCGCAATGCTCTGGGGAATGCAGGTTTGAATCCCACCACTGGAATAAAAATTTGAAATTAAATGTCAAATAATAAACATTTGTCGCCAAAACCCCAACTTGTTCACTCGTCTTTAGTTGAGGGCAGCACAGTAGCACTGTGACTTCACAGCACCAGGGTCCCAGGTTCGATTCCCCACTGGGTCACTGCCTGTGCGGAGTCTGCACGTTCTCCCCGTGTCTGCGTAGGATTCCTCCGGGTGGTCCGGCTTCCTCCCACAGTCCAAAGACGTGCAGGTTAGGTGGATTGGCCATGATAAAATTGTCCTTAGTGACCAAAAAAGGTTAGGAGGGGTTATTGGGTTGCGGGGATGGGGGGGGGGGGGGAGGAAGTGAGGGCTTGAGTGGGTCGGTGCAGACTCGACAGGCCGAATGGCCTCCTTCTGCACTGTATATTTTATGTTCCTTTAGCGAAGGAAATCTGCCGTCCTTACCCGGTCTGGCCTACATGTGACTCCAGACCCACACCAATGTGGTTGACACTTAACTGCCCCCTCAGGGGCAATTAGGGATGGGCAATAAATGCTGGCACAGCCTGCGACGCCCACATCAAAGCAACAAGTGGGGATAAAAAATGGGTTAATATCAAAAGGCAAAACACACAAAGCTTCTGAAACAAAAAGCAAAGACGATTGGAAATATTCAGCAGGACTGGCAGCAACTGTGCAAAAAGAAACCAAGGTAACGCTTCCGCGGCATTTCAGTCCTGACGGAAGGTCCTCTGTTTCTCTGCACACATGATGCCTGTTTTTATTTCAGACTTTCAGCAGCTGCAGAATTTTGCTTTTGTCTTCGAGCTCCCTAAACCACCTGGCGTTAGTCAATCTGATTTCAGGAGAAGCCAGGAGGCAGTACGAGAACCACTCCACGGGAAGAATCAAACCTAACCGGGAAACGGACAGAGAAACTTCAATTGAGAACAGGCTGCAGGTGAAATATGGTTTCTGAGTGGTGTGTATGCCTGGAGACAACCCACTCAGGCAGGATTCAGTCACAACACCACCTACTGCTTGAAGATCAGCGGATGCCATGTGTGGAAATCCTCATGATTGAAGCCCAACGTACAACAGGGAGAACTGGGCCCAACAGGAGTTGATAACCTCTAATAAAATTATCTTGGCTGCTTATAGTAGGCCATGCGCATGAACCCCCAGGGCCTGGTCACTGCGTTTTGGAGGAGTGGTCACTGTGTGAACTAATGCGAATCTGTGGTTGCATTGAACAGAGGAAAATAATTAAGGCCCCCGAGCCATTGAATTAGTTTGTGGCCGATCAGTCTCGGAACTCCAGCTAACCATCTTGGTTTTGCAACCACGAATACCCTTTTTTAAAATCAAAATGCCGTGAAATTGTCAAATGATTCCCAGCCGCAATAGCTTTTTGGAGGAGGGAATTCCAGATTTCCACTTCCCTTTGTGCGAGCGAGTGCTTCCTGATATTATCAGCTGGACATCAATGCTCCAGCTTTAAAGTTGTGCCCCAACAGACATCTCCCCCGCCCAACTCCGAATTCACCTCCAACTCCCCCCTCCCCACCTCAATATTTATTGGTCAAGAGGCACAAGCCTAGAGTATGCAATCTGTCCTCGTAATGTTACCCTCAGTTCGAGAATGATGCTACTCGGGGTCGTGAGGATCTACAGTGGGTCTTCACAGGACTGAGCAGGCCTCATCTGGACCCGTACATCTTTGGGGCACACAGACCTTTGGAGGAGGATGACCCACGGGGTAGTGGGCTCTGTAAGGAAAGGTTGACGGACAATTGGGGTGGTAGTGAAGTCAAATGGGGAAGGTAATAGGACAGGTGGTTGGGCCGGGAAGTGTTGGGAACGGGAATCATTACCGTCGCCTGCTGTCTGAACAAAATGGGAACAAGCTTCATGAGAAGACATCTTAACTTGCGGATAAGTACACGGAAATTTCATTGGAATGGATTTGCATCACCTCGGCCCCACGGAGAAATAACCCTTTCCTTAAAAAGTATAGCTCATCCATTTTGACAACCGCAGATACGACATGCAGCCACTAAAAGCATCACCGACTTACAACAAACTTTCTGAGGAAAATGTTGTGCATTTCAGATTCGAACAGATGTTCAAACATCATTCCTAGATTGTTGTGATGGAAGAAAGTTAAATATACCCACCAGCGTTCTCTTTGTTGGGTTGCTTGGAGGTTCTTAATGTTTTTTCCCCTGTGGTGCTAATGGATAAAAAGCGATGTGATTTACAACAATATCCGGCTCAGATGCGGCTTTCATTTTTTAAAAATTGCGATAAGATGCTCCATCGTGCAACAGACCCTGCGGCGGTTCTTAAATAAGCTAACATTAGTTGTTTCATTAAAATTCAAGGGTGATCTAAATTGTCCCGATATGTCTGTGCCAAATAAGCTCTCAATCCTTTTTACCCCTTTCGCCATCTGTGCTTATCCATATTGCCCCTGCTTAGTTGAATGTCGCTCATGCCTTAAACCCAAATTGCTTGTTTCTTGAAGTCAGTCCTCGCAGTCAGCAGAGCAGCTCTCGCCATCAAGCTCACTTGGCAATCAAACACGGAGCAAGAATTTTCCCTCTGCCCTCAGCGTCAAGTGACCAGTCTAACAGATTCTCCTTAAAGGAAACAAAATCATTTCAGAGCAGGCTCTATTTCTGGTCCCGACACCTGTCTAATGTGTGCGGTAAGGCAAAAAGGTCGCGGAATATTATTTCTCCAAGTGTAGGGACAGAAGAGATTACTGAGGGTTACGAGGTATACGTCACAGAGGCAAGCCATTCGGCCCCTCCGACCCATAAGACCATAAGACACAGGAGCAGAAGTCGGCCCATCGAGTCCGCTCAGACCATTCAATGAGATCATGACTGATGTGATACAATAACCCTCAACTCCACTTTCCTGCCTTATCCCCATAACCCTCGATCCCCTCGCTGACTAAAGGCCTGTCTATCTCAGCCTTGAACAGACTAAATGGCCCATACTAAACAATATCATTAGCTAGACATCCTAAACGTCCTAGCCCCAGCTTTGAAGTTGTGCCCTAACTGACCCCTCCTCCTCCCAGCTCCGAACTCACCCGCCCACCTCAATATTCAATAGTTAAGAGATAAACCAGCCAGGGGCTGGTTTAGCTCACTGAGCTAAATTGCTGGCTTTTAAAGCAGACCAAGCAGGCCAGCAGCACGGTTTGATTCCCGTACCAGCCTCCCTGGACAGGTGCCGGAATGTGGCGACTAGGGGCTTTTCACAGTAACTTCATTGAAGCCTACTCGTGACAATAAGCCATTTTCATTTTCATTTTCAAAAGCCTAGAGTATGCAACCTGTCCTCATAATGTTATCCTCTGATAAAGTGGAGGGTTGTCCCTCACTTCGAGAATGATGCTACTCCGGGATATCGAACTCCACAATGCTATGACACCCCGGGCTTGTGTGTGATCAGTTCCAGCCTAATTGACCTGGAGTCACAATACAGTTGAAATTAATTCTTTGTTTTAAAATTACCCGAAGAGTGGCACAGTGGCACAGTGGTTAGCACTGCTCTCTCACAGTGCCAGGGACCCAGGTTCAATTCCGGCCTCGGGTGACTGTCTGTGTGGAGTTTTTTTAATTTTAAATAATAAATTTAGAGTACCCAATTATTTTTTTTCCAATTAAGGGGCAATTTAGCATGGCCAATCCACCTAACCAGCACATCTTTGGGTTGTGGGGGTGAAACCCACGCACACAGGGGGAGAATGTGCAAACTCCACAGTGACCCAGGGCCGGGATTCGAACCCGGGTCCTCAGCGCCGTGGACACAGTGCTAACAACTGCGCCACATGCGGCCCAGTCTGTGTGGAGTTTGCATCTCTCTCTGCGTGGGCTTCCTGTGGGTGCTCCGGTTTCCTCCCACAGTCCAAAGATGTGCAGGTTAGGTGGATTGGCTATGCTAAAATTGTCCCTGCATGTCCAAAAATAGAACATAGAACATTACAGCGCAGTACGGGCCCTTCGGCCCACGATGTTGCGCCGACCTGTGAAACCATCTGAAGCCTATCTGACCCACACTATTCCATTTTCATCCATATGTCTATCCAGTGACCACTTAAATGCCCTTAAAGTTGGCGAGTCTACTACTGTTGCAGGCAGGGCATTCCACACCCCTACTACTCTCTGAATAAAGAAACTGCCTCTGACATCTGTCCTATATCTACCACCCCTCAATTTAAAGCTATGTCCCCTCGTGTTGGTCATCACCATCCGAGGAAAGAGACTCTGACTGTCCACCCTATCTAACCCTCTGACTATCTTATATGGCTCTATTAAGTCACCTCTCAGCCTTCTCCTCTCTAATGAAAACAACCTCAAGTCCCTGAGCCTTTCCTCGTAAGACCTTCCCTCCGTACCAGGCAACATCCTAGTAAATCTCCTCTGAACCCTTTCCAAAGCTTCCACATCTTTCCTATAATGTGGTGACCAGAACTGCACGCAGTACTCCAGGAGCGGCCGCACCAGAGTTATGTACAGCTGCAGCATGACCTTGTGGCTCCGAAACTCAATCCCCCTACTGATAAAGGCTAGCAAACCATACGCCTTCTTAACAGCCCTATTAACCTGGGTGGCAACTTTCAGGGATTTATGTACCTGGATGCCGAGATCTCTCTGTTCATCTACACTACCAAGAATCTTGCCATTAACCCAGTACTCTGCATTCCTGTTACTCCTTCCAAAGTGAACCACCTCACACTTTTCCGCATTAAACTCCATCTGCCACCTCTCAGCCCAGCTCTGCAGCTTATCTATGTCCCTCTGTATCCTATAACATCCTTCAGCACTATCCACAACTCCACTGACCTTCGTGTCATCTGCAAATTTACTAACCCATCCTTCTACACCCTCTTCCAGGTCATTTATAAAAATGACAAACAGCAGTGGCCCCAAAACAGATCCTTGCGGTACACCACTAGTAACTGAACTCCAGGATGAATATTTGCCATCAACCACCACCCTCTGTCTTCTTTCAGCTAGCCAATTACTGATCCAAACCGCTAAATCACCTTCAATCCCATACTTCCTTATTTTCTGCAATAGCCTACCGTGGGGAACCTTATCAAACGCCTTACTGAAATCCATATACACCACATCAACCGCTTTACCCTCATCCACCTGTTTGGTCACCTTCTCAAAAAACTCAATAAGGTTTGTGAGGCATGACCTACCCTTCACAAAACCGTGTTGACTATCGCTAATCAACTTGTTCTTTTCAAGATGATTATAAACCCTATCTCTTATAACCTTTTCCAACATTTTACCCACAACCGAAGTAAGGCTCACAGGTCTATAATTACCAGGGTTGTCTCTACTCCCCTTCTTGAACAAGGGGACAACATTTGCTATCCTCCAGTCTTCCAGCACTATTCCTGTCGACAAAGACGACATAAAAATCAAGGACAAAGGCTCTGCAGTCTCCTCCCTGGCTTCCCAGAGCATCCTAGGATAAATCCCATCTGGCCCAGGGGACTTATCTATTTTTACACTTTCCAAAATTGCTAATACCACCTCCTTGCGAACCTCAATTCCGTCTAGCCTGGTCGACTGAACCTGAGTATTCTCCTCGACAACATTGTCTTTCTCCAGTGTAAACACTGACGAAAAATATCCATTTAACGCTTTCCCTATCTCCTCTGATTCCACACACAACTTTCCACTACTATCCTTGATTGGCCCTAATCTTACTCTAGTCATTCTTTTGTTCCTGATATACCTATAGAAAGCCTTAGGGTTTTCCTTGATCCTATCCGCCAACAACTTTTTGTGTCCTCTCCTCGCTCTTCTTAACTCTCCCTTTAGGTCCTTCCTGGCTAACCTGTAACTCTCAAGTGCCCTAACTGAGCCTTCATGTCTCATCCTAACATAAGCCTTCTTCTTCCTCTTGACAAGCGCTTCAACTTCCTTAGTAAACCACGGTTCCCTTGCTCAACAACTTTCTCCCTGCCTGACAGGTACATACTTATCAAGGACACGCAGTAGCTGTTCCTTGAAAAAGCTCCGCATTTCGATTGTACCCATCCCCTGCACTTTCCTTCCCCATCCTATACATCCTAAATCTTGCCGAATAGCATCACAAGTGCCTTTCCCCCAGCTATAATTCTTGCCTTGCGGTATATACCTATCCCTGCCCATTGCTAAAGTAAACATAACCTATGTTTGGGTAGCATGGTGGTTAGCATAAATGCTTCACAGCTCCAGGGTCCCAGGTTCGATTCCCAGCTGGGTCACTGTCTGTGCGGAGTCTGCACGTCCTCCCCGTGTGTGCGTGGGTTTCCTCCGGGTGCTCCGGTTTCCTCCCACAGTCCAAAGATGTGCGGGTTAGGTGGATTGGCCATGCTAAATTGCCCGTAGTGTCCTGAAAAGTAAGGTTAAGGGGGCGGTTGTTGGGTTACGGGTATAGGGTGGATACGTGGGTTTGAGTAGGGTGATCATTGCTCGGCACAACATTGAGGGCCGAAGGGCCTGTTCTGTGCTGTACTGTTCTATGTTCTATGAATTCTGAATCATGCTTTTCTGTGCTGTCCAGCATAATGTCAGCACCAATGAATTAATCTAACTGGCTTCCAAATGATCTTTACTGAACGTAACTGGAATGTTCAGTGGGGTGTGAAAGGCAATGAAAATTTTAATTCTGTAAAATGAGGTATTGTTAGAAGAAAACCTTTCAGAACGTGACAATCTAGTTCAGTTCACAGAAGCAAGGATTTAAGGCAATGGGCATAGATTCCTCTCTTTCTGTCCAGTCAATAGATTGATGTAGGGCATAAGAAAGTACAATGTCCTTCTCCATCCCTGGGATCTCTGGCCTTTACGTGACCCGGGTGCACCTTCACACAGGTTCTCTGTGTGACAGAGCTAACACTGATAACGAATTTTGGAAACTTAAAGGGGGCAATGAATAGACCATTTCAGGCCTGTGGATGCCTGTCCATCCTCCTTGATTAGGTCTTTATCTAGATACCCAGCCCCCTCACCCCCAGGCCACACACACACCAGCTTACATGGTGATATGTATGTACACAGCAATGTATATAGTTGATTATCAATGTAAACGTAGTTATTGGTATGACCTCCGACCAGCAGGTGGTGATAGAGATGTGACTTGAGACACCTGGCAGTTGTTTATTTTTATTTATTTTTAATTATTGTCACAAGTAGGCTTACATTAGCATAGCAATGAAGTTACTGTGGACATCCCCAAGTCGCCACATTCCGGCGCCTGTTTGGGGACACAGAGGAAGAATTCAGAATGTCCAATTCACATAAGAAGCACATGTTTCGGGACTTCTGGGAGGAAACCGGAGCACCCGAAGGAAACTCACGCAGACACAGGGGGGAACGTGCAGATTCCGCGCAGACAGTGACCCAAGCCGGGGATAGAACCCAGGACCCTGGCGCTGTGAAGCAACAGTGCTAACCACTGTGCGGCTGTGCCGCATGAGGATAAGGTATAGGTTGGCACGGGAGTGCATGTACTGAGGAAAGGCGAACACAAAGAACAGCAAGGGCATTCTCCTGAGTGTCACACCAATATTTATCCAAAAGGAGAGACATTTTGCCAAAGTCATTTGCCTTGCGGTCATCAGGACAAACACAAGAATGCCAAATTTCAAACTGTCAACCATTCATATGACAGGAGAAATGGTGTCGTTTTTGAAGTTGAAAGAATCCCTGTTGCTTTCTCAATGGCAACATTTTGGCAATTCAGAATCAACTTGCCAACCAATCAGCACCCTTTACGGTAAAAGCGATAAAGTTATGAACTAAAATACAGTTACAAAGATTAAAATCGTGATGAAGAGAAAAAGATCCTCATACATTAGTCTCTTTTAGCTATCATTGTGGACTCATTGCTTCAATTCCTTCTTGCCAAAGAGAAAGAGTTAAAACTTGGGGTTCGATTTAGCATCTGTGTTGACCTCTGTCGTTGGCGAGTTGGAACTTGCCTTGCCAGGTAGACTCAACAAGTGGAGTGCAGCACATGCCGGAAGTGAGTGAAGACTCCTGTATTCACGTTTGCGGTCTTGGTCGCCTGATTTAGTGCAGTAGTCCAATACCCGTTGCTGGAAACCTTCCTCCGTCTCCCTCCTTTGAGAAGTAGTTTCCTTTTCGAGGCGTCTTGCTCATGATGTTCAAGGTGGCTCTACACATAAAATGGCTGTTCGCATACAGACATTGTACAGTTAAAAACTAAAATGGCTGCCATCGCAAACTACGGAAACATCCTTCCATATTAGGTATTGGGTTAGTCTATGGGGGGCATAGTCCCTTCCATTGTCTTATCAGCCAAAGTAATTAACCTTTTCTTTTTTAAAAATAAATTTAGAGTATCCAATTCATTTTTTCCAATTAAGGGACAATTTAGCGTGGCCAATCCACCTACCCTGCACATCTTTGGGTTGTGGGGGCGAAACCCACGCAAACACGGGGAGAATGTGCAAACTCCACACGGAGAGTGACCCAGAGCCGGGATCAAACCTGGGACCTTGGTGCCGTGAGGCAGCAATGCTAGCCACTGCGCCACCCTGCTGCCCATAACAAGTTCTCAGCCATCAGCTTCAATGGTTCCCATTTCCCCAGGTTTGATAAGAAAGAACCATTCACACCTTCAGGGAAGTCACAATGAGTTTCTGTTTACCCTGGTGGAAGGAAATGTGAATTGAATTTCAAATGTCTTCACCTGTCTGGCTGTGTCTATATGCAGTCCACTTTGAGCTTGCTGGAAGTGAGGCCACATTATTGAGTCAGAATTATCGAATCAGCGCAGTGGAAAAGGTCAGTTGACTTCTTGCAGCCATCTTTAAGGCTTCTTGTGCCCATTTTAAAACAATATGCTTATGAGACAGTAAGTAACTGGAAATTCAGATTTTTTATTCTTTTAAAAGTTACTGGTCTCTACCAGGGTCATAACAACAGGCAAGAGACAAATTTGCAATTCCGCATCTGACAATGTTTTCGCACACGCAATGAGCAATCAATGGCTAAATGGAGTGTGAAAGTGTATCTCAACTCGATAATGAGGGATGCCCGTGGCAAATGACAGAAAAATATCATAAATCTCATCATGTAAATCCATTTGACCTTTCTTGCAAGACTTTACAAGCAGTATAAGGCTCGCATAATCGTAGAAGGTGATTCTTCTTATGGTGCAATGATTAGTCTCCCTACCCCTTGGCTATAAGCTTTGGGCTCAGGCCCCTCTCCAGGACTTGATGACCGTGGAAAGTGTATTCATAACATCGCCAAACAGGCTGATTGTCAGCCTGTTAATCCTTCCAATACATCTGATGGCAGCCAGTAAGTGTGGGAGAGTTTTGTGGACAGCCATACTGCAGAAGGCAACAGACAGACATTGCAGTGCTTTGCCAAGCATATTCGAGGGAAACCCATGTTTGCCAATGCTGTCTTTGAGCATGGCACCTGAAGGAAGAGGATATTTCAACCCATTGTACTTTTTAAATAAAACAAATAATCAGAAATGAATGAATAAATGAGAGGGGGTTGACAATAATCAATAAATTAAACAAAAAAATGGGGAGGGTAAAGAGGGAAGTGTGATCTTGGGAGCGGGGGTTGCCTCTGATGGCCACAACAGACTCGCAAATGAGGACCCTACCCCGTTGCCCAATACCAGACCAGATAGATAAAGCTTCAGGCCTTCCCGCATGGCATCGGCCTACCACTGCCCTGGGTAAATGCCAGCGGGGCGGAGGATGAAGCACTTACCTGGCTGTGAACTGGGCCAATCTCACTACCCTGATAAAGTTTCAGACAGGTCGGGGTCAGAGAAGGGAAGTGGTGCGGACCAGTACGGGCTGCGGGCCACGTTTCCGTACTTGGATAACGTCACCATCTGCAGCCATGATCAGCAGGACCACGACGCCAACCTCCATCGATTTCTCCAAACTGCCCAGAAACTTAACCTCACGTATAACACGGAGAAATGTGTTTTCCGAACGACCAGGCTAGCCATCCTCGGCTATGTCGTGGAAAACAGAGTCCTGGGCCCCGACCCGGAGCGTATGCGCCCCCTCTTAGAACTCCCTCGCCCTCATTGGCCCAGGGCCCTCAAGAGGTGCCTGGGATTCTTCTCGTATTATGCCCAGTGGGTCCCTCAGTATGCGGACAAAGCCCGCCCACTATTTAAGGCCACACTCTTTCCTCTGTCAGCTGAGGCTCGCCAGGCCCTCACCTGCATCAAGGAGGACATTGCCAAAGCGGCCATGCGGGCGGTGGATGAATCCGTCCCCTTCCAGGTGGAGAGCGACGCCTCAGAGGTCGCTCTCGCAGCCACTCTACCTCAGGCAGGGAGACCAGTCACCTTTTTCTCCCGAACCCTCTCCGTTTTGGAACTTCGACACTCCTCAGTCAAAAAGGAAGCACAAGCCATCGTGGAAGCTATACGACACTGGAGGCACTACCTCGCAAGTAGGAGGTTCACCCTCATCACCGACCAAAGATCGGTTGTCTTCATGTTTGACAACTCACAAAGGGGCAAAATTAAAAATGATAAAATCCTGCGGTGGAGGATCGAACTCTCAACCTACAAGTACGATATTATGTATCGACCGGGGAAGCTCAACGAGCCCCCAGATACCCTGCCCCGCGGCACGTGCGCCAGCGCGCAAGACGACCGCCTGAAGGCTATCCACAATGACCTCTGCCACCCAGGACCCGGCTCACCCACTACTTCAAAGCCCAAAATCTACCTTTCTCCACCGAGGAGGTAAAAGCCATCACCAAGGATTGCCCGATCTGCGCGGAGTGCAAACCGCACTTCTATAGACCAGACAAGGCCCACCTGGTAAAGGCATCCCTGCCCTTTGAACGCCTGAGCATCGATTTCAAAAGGTCACTGCCCTCGACCAATTGAAATGTGTACTTTCTAAACGTCATCGATGAGTTTTCCCGCTTCCCGTTTGCCATCCCGTGCCCTGATATGACCTCCCACACAGTCATCAGAGCTCTGCACAGTATCTTCACCCTGTTCGGGTTCCCCAGCTACGTACACAGCGACAGGGGTTTGTCCTTTATGAGCGACGAGCTGCGTCAGTACCTGCTCGACAAGGGCATCGCCTCGAGCAGGACTACCAGCTACAACCCCAGGGGGAACGGGCAGGTGGAGAGGGAGAATGCGACGGTCCGGGAGACCCTCCTACTGACCCTTCGGTCCAGGAATCTCCCGACCTCCCACTGGCAGGAGGTCCTCCCCGACGCGCTCCATGCTATTAGGTCCCTCCTATGCACAGCCACCAACCAGACCCCTCACGAACGACTATTTGCTTTTTCTAGGGGCACTACCACAGGGGTTTCGCTCCCAACATGGTTGAAGACACCGGGCCCGGTTCTCTTCCGGAAGCACGTCCGGGCACACAAAACTGACCCACTCGTAGAAAGAGTGCTCCTACTCCACTCGATCCCCCAATACGTTTTCATCGAATACCCTGACGGCCGTCAGGACACCGTTTTCCTCCGGGACCTGGCGCCTGCGGGATCCAACTCCACCACTACTACCGCCAAGGTACCCCTCACACTACACCCACCCAACCCTCCGCGCCCCCGCACCTACAGGTTCACTGCCCGTGCTCCGCGCCCCCGTGCCTATACGTTTCCGGCACCTATAGGTTTCAGGTATCGGGGACCGATTCACCCCTGGAGTCCACTATCGTACACTCGCCGACCGCACCCACCCAGCCACCCGAAGAGGCTGCAACCCCGGTGCTCCGCTGATCCCAAAGGACGACTCGGCCACCGGACCGGCTCAATTTGTAGACCCATGACCCCCGCCGGACTTGATTTTTTTACAGGGGGTGAATGTGGTGAATTATATAACTCGTTAATTCACACTGTATTTCCTTACGTGTATTGTGTCCTTGTGGGCTGTGTACGAGCCGTTGCGCGGCTCTGGCCATAGGCGGAGATGAGGAGTTTGTACTGGGCTCCACCCTTGGCTCCGCCCATGGCTCCACCCTTGGCTCCGCCCATGGCTCCACCCCTGGCTCCTCACACTAACCGGAAGTATAAAGCTCTGCAGTCGTGAGCCTGCTCTCAGTTCATCTCGTCGCAGGCAGGCTCAGTTGTAAGACTATTAAAACCACTGTTAACTTCCAATCATGTGTCTTGTGAATTGATGGTCTCATCAATTGGTGAGCAGGACACCTTCTTTATTGTATGCATAACCCAGCCCGCAGGCAAAGGGAGGTCGAGAAAGAAATATTCTTTAAACATCATTCCTGCATTGTGTGAGTCTCCAGTAATTATAATACAACTGGGTTAGAAGCCACACTTTGTTGTGCCAAATAATTAAACAGGCACGACATGGTTCAATCTTCTGGATTTATGTCCATAATCCCAGAGGTTCCGAATGAACGTCTTTTTCCAGATGGCGGCCAGTGACTAGTGGTGTGCATCAGGGGTCTGTGCTGGGACCACAACTTTTCACAATATACATTAATGATCTGGAAGAAGGAACTGAAGGCACTGTTGCTAAATTTGCAGATGATACAAAGATCTGTAGAGGGACAGATAGCATTGCAGAAGCAAGGGGGCTGCAGAAGGATTTGGACAAGCTGAGAGAGTGGGCAATGAAGTGGCAAATAAGAACATAAGAACATAAGAACTAGGAGCAGGAGTAGGCCATCTGGCCCCTCGAGCCTGCTCCACCATTCAATTAGATCATGGCTGATCTTTTGTGGACTCAGCTCCACTTTCCGGCCCGAACACCATAACCCTTAATCCCTTTATTCTTCAAAAAACTATCTATCTTTACCTTAAAAACATGTAATGAAGGAGCCTCAACTGCTTCACTGGGCAAGGAATTCCATAGATTCACAACCCTTTGGGTGAAGAAGTTCCTCCTAAACTCAGTCCTAAATCTACTTCCCCTTATTTTGAGGCTATGTCCCCTAGTTCTGCTTTCACCCGCCAGTGGAAACAACCTGCCCGCATCTATCCTATCTATTCCCTTCATAATTTTAAATGTTTCTATAAGATCCCCCCTCATCCTTCTAAATTCCAACGAGTACAGTCCCAGTCTACTCAACCTCTCCTCATAATCCAGCCCCTTCAGCTCTGGGATTAACCTAGTGAATCTCCTCTGCACACCCTCCAGCGCCAGTACGTCCTTTCTCAAGTACGGAGACAAAAACTGAACACAATACTCCAGGTGTGGCCGCACTAACACCTTATACAATTGCAACATAACCTCCCTAGTCTTAAACTCCATCCCTCTAGCAATGAAGGACAAAATTCCATTTGCCTTCTTAATCACCTGTTGCACTTGTAAACCAACCTTCTGTGACTCATGCACTAGCACACCCAAGTCTCTCTGAACAGCGGCATGCTTTAATATTTTATTGTTTAAATAATAATCCCGTTTGCTGTTATTCCTACCAAAATGGATAACCTCACATTTGTCAACATTGTATTCCATCTGCCAGACCCTAGCCCATTCACTTAACCTATCCAAATCCCTCTGCAGACTTCTAGTATCTTCTGCACTTTTCGCTTTACCACTCTTCTTAGTGTCATCTGCAAACTTGGACACATTGCCCTTGGTCCCCAACTCCAAATCATCTATGTAAATTGTGAACAATTGTGGGCCCAACACGGATCCCTGAGGGACACCACTAGCTACTGATTGCCAACCAGAGAAACACCCATTTATCCCAACTCTTTGCTTTCTATTAATTAACCAATCCTCTATCCATGCTACTACTTTACCCTTAATGCCATGCATCTTTATCTTATGCAGCAACCTTTTGTGTGTCACCTTGTCAAAGGCTTTCTGGAAATCCAGATATACCACATCCATCGGCTCCCCGTTATCTACTGCACTGGTAATGTCCTCAAAAAATTCCACTAAATTAGTTAGGCATGACCTGCCTTTTACGAACCCATGCTGCGTCTGCCCAATGGGACAATTTCTATCCAGATGCCTCGCAATTTCTTCCTTGATGATAGATTCCAGCATCTTCCCTATTACCGAAGTTAAGCTCACTGGCCTATAATTTCCTGCTTTCTGCCTACCTCCTTTTTTAAACAGTGGCGTCACGTTTGCTCATTTCCAATCCACCGGGACCACCCCAGAGTCTAGTGAATTTCGGTAAATTATCACTAGTGCATCTGCAATTTCCCTAGCCATCTCTTTTAGCACTCTGGGATGCATTCCATCAGGGCCAGGAGACTTGTCTACCTTTAGCCCCATTAGCTTGCCCATCACTCCCTCCTTAGTGATAACAATCCTCTCATGTCCTCACCTGTCATAGCCTCATTTCTATCAGTCGCTGGCATGTTATTTGTGTCTTCCACTGTGAAGACCGACCCAAAAAACCTGTTCAGTCCCTCAGCCATTTCCTCATTTCCCATTATTAAAACTCCCTTCTCATCCTCTAAAGGACCAATATTTACCTTAGCCACTCTTTTTTGTCTTATATATTTGTAAAAACTTTTACTGTCTGTTTTTATATTCTGAGCAAGTTTACTCTCATACTCTATCTTACTCTTCTTTATAGCTTTTTTAGTAGCTTTCTGTTGCCCCCTAAAGATTTCCCAGTCCTCTAATCTCCCAGCAATCTTTGCCGCTTTATATGCTTTTTCCTTCAATTTGATACTCTCCCTTATTTCCTTAGATATCCACGGTCGATTTTCCCTCTTTCTTCCGTCCTTCCTTTTTGTTGGTATAAACCTTTGCTGAGCACTGTGAAAAATCGCTTGGAAGGTTCTCCACTGTTCCTCAACTGTTCCACCATAAAGTCTTAGCTCCCAGTCTACCTTAGCTAGTTCTTCTCTCATCCCCTTGTAATCTCCTTTGTTTAAACACAAAACACTAGTATTTGATTTTACTTTCTCACCCTCCATCTGTATTTTAAATTCCACCATATTGTGATCGCTCCTTCCGAGAGGATCCCTAACTATGAGATCATGAATCATGAAAAATGAAATACAATGTGGAAAAGTGTGAGGTTATGCACTTTGGAAGGAGGAATTTAGACTATTTTCTAAATGGGAGAATGCTTCGGAAATCAGAAGCACAGAGTGACTTGGGCGTCCTTGTTCACGATTCTCTTAAGGTTAACGTGCAGGTTCAGTTGGCAGTTCGGAAGGCAAATGCAATGTCAGCATTCATGTCAAGAGGGCTAGAATACAAGACCAGGGATGTACTTCTGAGGGTATATAAGGCTCTGGTCAGACCCCATTTAGAGTATTGTGAGCAGTTCTGGGCCCCGTATCTAAGGAAGGAAGCGCTGGCCTTGGAAAGGGTCCAGAGGAGGTTCACAATAATGATCCCTGGAATGAAGAACTTGGCGTATGAGGAACGGTTGAGGACTCTAGGGCTGTACTCGTTGGAGTTTAGAAGGATGAGGGGGGATCTTATTGAAACTTACAGGATACTACGAGGCCTGGATAGAGTGGACGTCGAGAGGCTGTTTCCACTTGTAGGAAAAACTAGAACCAGAGGACACCATCTCAGACGAAAGGGACGATCCTTTAAAACAGAGATGAGGAGGAATCTCTTCAGCCAGAGGGTGGTGAATCTGTGGAACTTGTTGCCATTGTGGAGGTCAAATCACTGAGTGTCCTTAACACAGAGATAGATAGGTTCTTGATTAATAAGGGGATAAGGGGTTATGAGGAGAAGGCAGGAGAATGGGGATGAGAAAATATCAGCCATGATTGAATGGCGGAGCAGACTCGATGGGCCAAGTGGCCTAATTCTGCTCCTATGTCTTATGGTCTAATCAGGTCCAACCATTTTCCTGTAGAAGATCTCAACCTGATTCTGCGAGTGAGGTGAGGTGCAAAGACCAAAGACTAAGGAAATTTAGCATGTCAGCTACGACCCTCACCAACTTCTACAGATGCACCATAGAAAGCATTCTTTCTGGTTGTATCACAGCTTGGTATGGAGCCTGCTCTGCCCAAGACCGCAGGAAACTACCAAAGTTCGTGAATGTAGCCCAGTCCATCACGCAAACCAGCCTTCCATCCATTGACTCTGTCTATAATTCCCGCTGCCTTGGAAAGGCAGCCAGCATAATTAAGGACCCCATGCACCCCGAGCATACTCTCTTCCACCTTCTTCCGTCAGGAGAAAGATACCAAAGTTTGAGGTCACGTACCAACCGACTCAAGAATAGTTTCTTCCCTACTGCCATCAGACTTTTGAATGAACCTACCTCGTATTAAGTTGATCTTTTCTCTACAGCTTGCTATCACTGTAACATTATATTCTGCAGTCTCTCCTTCCTTCCTTATGTACGGTATGCATTGTTTGTACAGCATGCAAGAAACAATACTTTTCACTGTAGACTAATACATGTGACAATAATAAATCAAATCAAATCAAATCAAATCTTTCATGATCTTTCGGCCTATTTCCATGCAAAGGTGAGTTCCTTTCTGCTCTTTGGCAATCAACAGGCGTCAACATTTTTTTTAAGGGCTTATTGGGTGTTTAATCTTAATTTTCTTTTCCTATTAAATCTATTTGGGAATTCAGATCAGAGGGGATGAAAGTTAAGGAAGTTGCATGATCCTCCTTTAAGCTGTGGGAGGTTAGGGATGCTGCTAGTGTCTCCACTGACTACACCTGTGGGAAGTGCGCCCAAATCCAGCTCCTCGGAGACCACGTTAGGGAACTGGAGCTGAAGCTGGATGAAGTTCGGATCATCCGGGAGGCAGAGGCGGTGATAGAGAGGAGTTACAGGGAGGAGCCACACACAAAGTTCAGGACAAGAGTAGCTGGGTTACAGTCAGGGGAAGGAAAGGGGACAGGCAGAGAGTGCAGGGGTCCCCTGTGGCCGTTCCTCTTCGAAACAATGTATCGTTTTGGATGGAGCTGGGGGGGTGATCACCTACCGGGGGAAGGCCCTCACGGCCAGGTCTCTAGCACTGAGCCTGGCTCTGTGACTCAGAACAGGAGGGAGGAGAACAGAAAAGCGATAGTGATAGGAGACTCAATGATTAGGGGAACGGATAGGAGATTCTGTGGTCGCGAACGACACTCCTGTAAGGTACATTTCCTCCCTGGTGCCCGGGTCAGGGATGTCTTGGATCGAGTCTACAGGATTCTTAAGGGGGATGGGAAGAAACCAGAAGCTGTGGTGCACATTGGCGCCAACAACATAGCTGAGAAAAGTGATGAGGATCTAAAAAGTGATTTTAGGAAGTTTGGAAACTAAAGAGCAGGACAAGCAGAGTAGAAATCTCAGGATTGCTACTGGTGCTACGTGCAAGTGAGGGAAGGAACAGAGAGCGAGTGCAGCTGGACACGTGGCTACAGGACTGGTGCAGGAGGGAAAGCTTCAGATATTTAGATCAATGGGATGCCTTCTGGGGAAGGTGGGAGACTGTACACGAGGGACGGGTCACACCTAAACAGGAAGTGCACCAATATCCTGGGCGGGAGGTTTGCTAGAGCTCTTCGGGGGGGTTTAAACTAGTTTGGCAGGGGGATGGGAACCAGAGCTACGGATCAGAGGATAGGGTAGCTGTTGAACAGGCAGAAATAGTATGCAGAAAGTCTGCAAGGAAGGATAGAGAGTTGATAGGGCAAAGTTGCACTCAGTGGGATGGGTAAAAGTGTGTCTGTTTCAATGCAAAGAGTGTCAGGAATAAGGGAGATGAACTTAGAGCATGGATCAGTACTTAGAACTACGATGTTGTGGCCGTTATGGAGAAATGGATTTCACAGGGGAAGGAATGGTTGTTAGATGGTCCGGAGTTTAGATATTTTAAGACGAACAGAGTGAGGTAAAAGCGGAGGGGGAGTGGCACTGTTAATTAGAGAGTGCATCACAGCTGCAGAAAAGGAGGTAGTCAAGTCAGCATGGGTGGAAGTCAAAAACAAGAAAGGAGCACTCTCATTATTGGGAGTTTTCTATAGACCCCCCAATAGCAACAGCGAGATGGAGGAACAGATCGGACGGCAGATCTTGGAAATGTGCAGAAGTAACAGAGTTGTTGTCATGGGTGACTTCAACTTCCTTAATATTGACTGGAACCTCCTTAGTGCAAATGGTTTGGATGGAGCAGATTTTGTCAGGTTTGTACAGGAAGGATTCCTGACTCAATATGTAGATTGGCCGAATAGGGGGGAGGCCATATTGGATTTGGTGCTTGGCAACGAACCAGGCTAAGTGTCAGATGTCTCGGTGGGAGAGCATTTCGGTGACAGTGACCACAACTCCTTGATCTTTACCATAGTCATGGAGAGGGATAGGAACAGACAGTATGGGAAGGTATTTAATTGGGGGAGGGGAAATTATACTGCTATTAGACAGGAGCTGAGGAGCATAAAGTGGGAACAGTTGTTCTTGGGGAAATGCACAACAGTAATGTGGGGGCTGTTTAAGGAGCACTTGCTGCGAGTGCTGAATAGTTTTGTCCCACTGAGACAAGGAAGGAATGGTGAGGTAAGGGAGCCTTGGATGACAAGAGAAGTGGAGCTTCTAGTCAAGAGAAAGAAGGAAGCTTACGTAAGTTTGAGGAAGCAAGGATCTGGCATGGCTCCAGAGAGTTACAAGGTAGCCAGGAAGGAACTCAAAAATGGACTTAGGAGAGCTGGAGGGGGGCGTGAAAAAGTCCTGGTGGGAAGGATTTTGGGAAAACTCCAAGGCATTTTACACTGATGTGAGAAATAAGAGGATGATCAGAGTGAAAGTAGGGCCGATCAGGGATAGTGGAGGGAACTTGTATCTTGAGTCTGTGGAGATAGGGGAGGCCCTAAATGAATATTTTGCACCTGTATTCGCCATAGTTGCTCGTGAGACCAGCGTGAACCAGGTCAATAGACTAGAACAGGTTGACATTAAGAAGGAGGATGTGCTGGAAATTTTGAAAAGCATCAGGATAGATAAGTCCCCTGGGCCAGACAGGATATACCCAAGATTACTACAAGAAGCAAGGGAGGAGATTGCTGCACCATTGGCGATGATCTTTGCATCCTCACTCTCCACTGGAAGAGTACCGGTTGATTGGAGGGAGGTGAATGTTGTTCCCCTGTTCAAGAAAGGGAATAGGGAAATCCCTGGGAATTACAGACCAGTCAGTCTTAAGTCTGTGGTGAACAAAATACTGGAAATGATTCTGAGAGATAGGATTTATGATTATTTAGAAAAACATAGTTTGATTAAAGATAGTCAGCATGGCTTTGTGAGGGGCAGGTCATGCCTCACAAGCCTCGTTGAATTCTTTGAGGATGTGATGAGACACATTGACGAAGGTCGGGCAGTGGATGTGGTGTATATGGATTTCAGTAAGACATTTGATAAGGTTCCCCACAGTAGGCTCATTCAGAAAGTCAGGGGGCATGGGATACAGGGCAACTTGGCTGTCTGGATCCAGAACTGGCTGGCCGAAAGAAGACAGTGAGTGGTAGTGGATGGAAAGTATTCCGCCTGGAGGTCGGTGACCAGTGGTGTCCCGCAGGGATCTGTTCTGGGACCTCTGCTCTTTGTGAGTTTTATAAATGACTTGGATGAGTAAGTGGAAAGGTGGGCTAGCAAGTTTGCCGATGACACAAAGGTTGGGGGAGTTGTAGATAGAGTCGAGGGCTGTTGCAGATTACAATAGGACATTGACAAGATGCAGAGCTGGGCTGAGAAGAGGCAGATGGAGTTCAACCTAAATAAATATGAAGTGATTCATTTTGGAAGGTCGAATTTGAATGCTGAATACAGGGTTAAAGGCAGGGGGCGAAATTCTCCCAAAACGGGAGAAATCGTCAAACTGCCGTAAAACCCGGGCGGGTTTTACGGCATCGCGCCCCTTCCCGACGGGGGACCGATTCTGGTCCCCGGTCGGGGCTAGCAGCCCGACGTCGGGGGCTCCGACAAGTCGGGCTTAACGAAAATCGTTAAGCCCGCTTGTCGGACTTAGCGCCGGCTGACGCGTCATATGACGTCAGCCGCGCATGCGCAGGTGGGAAGACTCCACCCGCGCATGCGCGGGTGACGTCATCGCGTTTTTGCGCGAAACCCGCGCATGCGCGGTCCGGGTTGCCCCTCAGCCGCCCCGCGTATTGATACTGCGGGGCGGCGGAAGGACAAATAGTGCGCGGGCATCGGGCCCGCTGCCCGCGATCGGTGCCCACCGATCGCGGGCCCATGGCACCCTTGGCACGGCCGTGGTACTGCCGTGCCAATCGGTGCCATGGTTATTTTTTTCCAGGTGGTCACGACGTTTTTACGAACGGCAGGACCAGGTGTGTTTGCCGTTCGTAAAAAGGTCGTAAAGGGCTGGGACTTCGGCCCTTCTAACAGCTGTGAATCGCTGCCGGCCGTAAAAAAACGGCGGCAGCGATTCGTGTCGGGATTTCGGCGGGGGGGGGGAGAATAGCGGGAGGGCGTCAAAAAAGTCGGGAAGGCCCTCCCGCTATTCTCCCACCCGTCGTGGGGGGGGGAGAATTTCGCCCAGGATTCTTGAAAGTGTGGAGGAACAGAGGGATCTTGGGGTCCACGTACATAGATCCCTCAAAGTTGCCACCCAGTTTGATAGGGTGTTAAGAAGGCGTATGATGTGTTCGCTTTCATTAACAGTGGGATTGAGTTTAAGAGCCGCAAAGGTTTTGCTGCAGCTTTATTACACCCTGGTTAGACTACACTTGGAATATTGTCTGTATTTCTGGTCCCCTCATTATAGAAGGTTATGGATGCTTTGGAGAGGGTGCAGAGGAGATTTACCAGGATGCTGCCAGGACTGGAGGGCATGTCTTATGAAGAAAGGTTGAGGGAGCTAGGGCTTTTCTCACTGGTGCGAAGAAGGAAGAGAGGCAACTTGATAGAGGTGTACAAGGTGATGAGAGGCATGGATAGAGTGGAGAGCCAGAGACATTTCCCCAGGGCGGAAATGGCTGTCAGGAGGGGGACATCATTTTAAGGTGATTGGAGGAAGATGATGTCAGAGGTCGGCTCTTTACAGAGAGAGTGGTGGGTGCGTGGAATGCACTGCCAGCAGAGGTGGTGGTGTCAGAGTCATTAGGGACATTTAAATGACTCTTGGGCAGGCACATGGATAGCAGTAAATTGAAGGGGTGTAGATTAGGTTGATCTTAGGTTTGGATAAGTGGATGGCACAACATTGTGGGCCAAAGGGCCTATATTGTGCTGTACTGTTGTTTGTAACTAATTTCTACACCATTGTCCCAAGTGAAAGCGACTGCACAGTTCATGAGGATAATATGATTTTAGGGTGACTGCAATTTAAGGTTAATATTTGTGTGTAAACTGTAAAATTGAAAATATCGATGAGCAGCAGCTTGGTGCTTTCATACTTACCTTTGCTGACCTGGTCAGGTCATTAATCTTCTCTCAGAGGAGTTCCGGGTGTTGGGCAATTGTAATTTCTTTTCACTTGATCTTGATGACGAGATTCACTGTCCTCTTTGTCATCTACCCCGCTGTTCCACATGGCTTCAGTCCATACAACTACTTACACTGCTTTCTGACCGATTTGCAGCTCTGTTCTTACCGTTGAAGACACTTTCCCAGTTTGAGGTCTGCCTTTATTTCATTCTTTCACAGGATGTGGGCGTCGCTGTCCAGGCCAGCATTTATTGCCCATCCCTAATTGCCCTTGAGAAGTTGGTGGTGAGTCGCTGCAGTCCTTGTGGGGCACCTGCACCCACAGTGCTGTTCAAAGGGAGTCCCAGAGTATTCCATCACACTCATGACTTGTGCCTTGCAGGTGGCGGACAGGCTTTGTGGAGTCAGGTGAGTTAATCACCGCAGACGTCTGAGCCTTTGATCTGATCTTACAGCTACAGTACTGATATGGCTATTGCAGTTCATTTTCATGGTCAATGATAACCACCATAATTTCTGCAATGGTAGTACCATTGAGTGTCAAGACACAATGGTTCTCTCTTGTGGGAGATGGCCATTGACACATTTCCTACATTACAACATTGATCCACCTCAAAAAGGCCTTGGAATGCCCTGAGGTTGTCAAATGCATGTTATCATTTTTTTTTCATACAAATGAAGCTGCCTGACGTGATTCCCTTATCTTGACAGTTTTTGGATATTTTGTTAGTGCCTACTGGACGGACATCAAAAAGGGATGTTCGCACCCAAGAGACCACGTTCCAAATATGTGCCATTGTCAAGAAACGTCCCCTGTCTCAAATACATATCAGGGAGGTGAGTTTCTGTCCACTGTCCTGTCCACATGAAAATTGGTGCTGTGGTAAATAGTGAGGAAGAAATTGTTCGATTACAAGACGATATAGGTGGGCTGGACAGATGGGCAGAATAGGCGCAAATGGAATTTAACCCTGAAAGTGTGAGGTGGTGCACTTTGGGAAGACAAAAAAGACAAGAGAATATAATGAATGATAGGGCATTAGGAAATACAGAGGACTGGGTGGACCTTGAACTGCATGTCCATAAATCCCTGAAGACAGGTGGAAAAGGGGCGGGATTCTCCCATACCCAGCGGGGCAGGGAGGTCCCGGGGGGACGGAGTGGCGTGAACCACTCCGGTGTCGGGCCGCCCCAAAGGTGATTCCGCACCTTCAGGGGCCAGGCCCGCCCAGGAGTGGTTGGCGCCCCGCCGGCCGGCGGGACAGGGGCCTGGCGCCACGCCAACCAGCGCCGAATGGCCTCCACTTGCCGGCGCGAGTCGGTGCATGCACGGGAGCACCAGTGCGTGCTGGCATCATCCCCGCACATGCGCACAGGGATTCACTTCTGCATCAGCCTCGCGGAGGACCACAATGCCCGGTGCGGAAGGAATAGAGTGCCCCCCACGGCACAGGCCCGCCCGCAGATCGGTGGGCCCCGACCGCGGGCCAGGCCACTGTGGGGGCACCTCCCGGGGCAAGATCCCCCTGCGACCCCACAGGAACCCCGGAGCCCGCCCGTGCTGCCAGGTCCCGCCGGTCAGGGACCTACTCTGATTTACGCTGGCGGGACCGGCTACAGGCGGGCGGGACTTCGGCCCACCGCGGGCCGGAAACTTTGGGCGGCCCCGGCGCCCATTGAGTCGCGCCGGACCCCGCCATTCTCTGAGGCGGGCGGAGCGTCTCACGCCGGGCCGGTTTTTGGGGGGCGGGAGAATTGGGAGGATGGCGGGGTCGGGACTCACGCCGACGGGTGGGAGAATCGCTGGGGGGTCAGAGAATCCCGCCCAAGGTGTTTAAGAAGGCATATGGGATATTTGCCTTTATTAGCTGAGACATAGAATACTAGAAAAACGAGGTTATGATGAAGCTATATAAAAGGCTCATTAGGCCACGGCTAGAGTATTGTGTGCAGTTCTGGCCACCACACTATAGGAAGGATGCAATTGCACTGGAGAGGGTGCAGAGGAGATTCACCGGGATGCTGCCTGGGCTGGAGCGTTTCAGCTGTGAAGAGAGGCTGGTTAGGCTGGGGTTGTTTGCGTTAGAGGAGAGAAGGCTGAGGGACGATCTGCTTGAGGTGTCTAAAATTATGAAGGCCATCGATAGGGTAGATAGGAAGAAACTTTCCCCTTAATACAAGGGTCAATAACCAGGGGGCATAGATTTTTGAGAAGGGGTAGGAGATTTAGAGGTAATTTGAGGAAAACATTTTTTGTCAAGAGGGTGGTGGACACCTGGAACTCGTTGCCTGAAAGGGTGGCAGAGGCGGGAACCCTCACAACATATAAGAAGCATTTAGATGAGCAAAGTCCAAAGATGTGCAGGTTAGGTGGATTGGCCATGTTAAATCGCCCTTTGTGTCCAAAAATGTTAATTGGGATTACTGGGTTGAAGGGATGGGGTGGAGGAAGTGTGTGCTTAAGTGGGGTGCTCTTGCCAAGGGCCGGTGCAGACTCGATGGGCCAAATGGCCTCCTTCTGCATTGTACATTCTATGATTCTATGAAAGTCATTTAACTAAAATTGGAACATCCTCCAGCTTGACAACCTCTCGGGATCTTTGTGCCGCTCTGACTCCAGCCTCATGCACATGCCCAATTTCATTGCCCCACCATGGTTGACTGTTCTTTCAGCCACCAAGGCCCTTAGCTCTGGAATTCCCTCCCTAAACCTCTCCCTCTCTCTCTCCTCCTTAAGATGCTCCTTGAAACCTAATCTATTTGATCGAGAATTCAGTCAACTGTTTGCTTGTCCCCTTATGCAGCTCAGTGTTGAATTTTGTTTCACAATAGCTCC
This sequence comes from Scyliorhinus canicula, assembly GCF_902713615.1. Classification (NCBI taxonomy): domain Eukaryota; kingdom Metazoa; phylum Chordata; class Chondrichthyes; order Carcharhiniformes; family Scyliorhinidae; genus Scyliorhinus; species Scyliorhinus canicula. Next base: position 14,693,517 of record NC_052155.1, on the reverse strand, counting down.
TCTGAAGTTCTTTGGGATATTTTAAAGGTGCCATATCAAAGCAGGTTGTTGTTTATTGCTGTCTGAAGAGATTCACCCTAACACTCTATGTTGTAACTGGGCTCAACTCCCAGAAGTGAGAAAGACCAGGTATCTGTGGAAACCTGCTATATACTCGCTTTTTTTAAATGTTTTAATTATCAGAGATTGATTTCCTGTAACCCTAATACCGAATCAAACTGAGTGCAGAAGGACATTTCTTCCAACACATTATAGTGAAGTTGATTGAAATAGCCGACACCCACTGCTCTGAAACATGTCGAACAACACATTCAGTAACGACACAAGACCATGAAGTGGCTGAAAATCCAAGTAAGGTGCTTCAGCTCCCAACGCTTTGTTGGTTCTGCTGTTGTTCAGAGTTACAACAGCACCAGTTGTGAGTCGATGAGCAGCAATCTCTCCGCTCAGTCGGAAGGTCATTGTTTCACTATCACATTCCCGAGAGTTGAGCATGACGTTCCAGACTGACCTTCCCAATGCAGTTATGAGGGAGTGCTGCACTGTTGGAGGATGAAATGTTAAATCAAGGCCCCATCAGTTCTCTCAGATGAGAGTAAAAAAACCGGGCTGTTGCCACGCAGACAAAATGGGCCAAAGAGCTTCCTCCTGTGTTGTAACAATTCTATGATTTCAAAGGCGAATGGCGGTAGGATTCTCCCTTTGCTGATGGTGAAATCATGAAATACGATTGGGTGAAAAATAGGTTCCAACGCCAAAATCGAGGCGGGCGTCGATTCGATGCCAAATCGCAACTCTACGTCACCTCGACAGCGGCGTCAATGTGTTCTGGAACCCACGTACGGTAGACACCATTTGCATGTCATTAACGGGCCCGACCCAGTATTCTCCGGGGCCTCCGAGATTCTCCGCCTCCGATGGGCCGAGTTCCTGATGGTACGGTTCACTTGTGCTTTTAAAAATTGTGAAACCGGCGACATGGCTGCTGAGGGAGAGAGAGGGGGTACGGACAGTGTCCAACATCGCCACAGTTTGCTGACAGTCGTGCCACTGACCAGGGTGGCTTCTGCCAGGGCCGGGGGGAGTAGCGGGGGGGGGGGGGGGGGGGGGGGGGGGGGGGGGTGGCCAGGAGGTGGGCTATGGAGTCGGGTGGACAGGCACGGACCACCATTGCCGCAGCCAGCAAGGCAGCCATGCAGCTGCGCACGCTGGTAACAGCCCACTTTGAACCTCATGCCGCGGGTTGTGTAGGTGTCCACCTGGACCATCTCCCTAGGTGCCCTCTGGTCCCAGCTGACCCATCAGCTGTATGGGCGTGCTCCAGCGCAACCAGCAATGATTGAGTCACTGGTGCTCCACTGAGGCCCCCAACTAATCCGAGTAACGTTTGATAGCGTTGTGTTTCTCTGGGAAACACGTGGCTAAACGCGCTTGCAATGGGACTTTCTTCCCATTCAGTTACATCGCGTCCATTAACTCTGCTTCCTCTCACTAAAGATGCTGTCAGACCTGCTGACTTTTTCCATTATTCTCTGCTTTAACCCCATTGGATATCCTGAAGTTGCGATGTTGGGAAAGTGAGGTCGCTGGTATCAGTAATTAATCGAGATCCCAGAATTTTCACAGGGCCAGGGGGCCATTGAGAGCTGTGTAAAGCAAAACATACCCAGCCTGTCAGGAACATAAAGCCATTTTGCTTTTGTCATTGGTCAGAATGTTACGTTCGGGGGTGGGTTTTCCAGCCAGTTTGGGGATGGGACAGAGTATTTTAAAGGCACCTTCTCCAGACCTTTCCCCGTGTGGGGTGAGCTGAGTGGATCTGTAAGCGGGCTGCTCGTGAGGAAAGCTGGAAAAAGGCTCCCCCGGTCCTATTCCAAGAGCGACCTGACTGAATCAAACACCACCGTCTACGAGCCCGTCCGAAACGAGAGTCTTCCAGACCTCACGGTCCTGTCTCCGACACCTCTCGCCGATCGGCTAATTGTGTGTGTGTGTGGGGGAGGGGGAAGGGGGCGGTGTGGGGGGAGGTAGGTGCTGCTGGAATCCTCTCGGTAGACGCGTAGTGTGGGTATGCCATTGCACATCAATAGACACACACGGTCCTTGACTGCGGGTAGGTCCATTTGCAGTCGCAAGGGAACCTCAACAATTGGGTATTTCCTTCCCGCTGCAGCCTTCATCCACCATCACAACCGTTGATACCACACGGACGTCTTCTGCCTGATCCACCGTCGAGGGTTTGTTTTCGGTTACAATTTACCTGGCTCCTCCCCTCTGACCTTAACATCATGGGTGACCTTGCCAGGAGCTTAAGGCATTGCTCCCGGCACAACGGAACATTCCGCCTCTCCACCATTGCTAGGTGGCAATTCAGGGAAAGGATTCTCGATGAGCTAAGGGTGAAAGGTTATCAGGGGTCGGCAGGAATAGAACATAGAACATAGAATTTACAGTGCAGAAGGAGGCCATTCGGCCCATCGGGTCTGCACTGGCTCTTGGAAAGAGCACCCTACCCCTACCCAAGGTCAACACCTCCACCCTATCCCCATAACTCAGTAACCCCACCCAACACTAAGGGCAATTTTGGACACTAAGGGCAATTTAGCATGGCCAATCCACCTAACCCGCACATCTTTGGACTGTGGGAGGAAACCGGAGCACCCGGAGGAAACCCACGCACACACGGGGAGGATGTGCAGACTCCGCACAGACAGTGACCCAAGCCGGAATCGAACCTGGGACCCTGGAGCTGTGAAGCGATTGTGCTATCCACAATGCTACCGTGCTGCCCTGAATGTGGGGCCGAAGTTACAATCACACCAGCCGTGATATGACTGAACGGTGGAGCAGACTCGAGGGGCCGAGTGGCCTACTCTGCTCCTAATGTGTATATTTGTATGTCACATGTGACACTCCCCTGCTGTGCTCAGGATTTCTTATGTCTGCCTGAAGAGGCTTCCCCTGGGAGGGTGCATCCAGCCCCAGTCAACGCACCATCATCAGATGAGATGAGATGAGACCAGCAGAGAGACTTGGCGCCTCATCCATTTCACACACGCAGTGACCTCCTGAGGGATGGGGAACGAATGCTGGCCTTGACAGCGATGTCCACATCCCATGAAAGAATAGAAAAAAAGCTCACTTTCTGATGAGAGGAGCCTGCAATGTTGACTCTGCATACGCATCTCCACCTGCACCCTTACCTTCATTCGGGCGCCCGCCTCACCATGGCCGGAGGAGCCAGCTGGCCGGTGGCACTCCCGCTCCAACACGTCACGTTCGTGCTTTGTGTGGGTTAGCAGGTTTGGTACTCTCCCGCCGGCTCTGTGGCGCTCCACAGGGTAATGTCAGGGCTCCTGACAGGGAACAGTAGAAAGTCTAATTCATGCTCCGTCTTCCTGAAGACCCATTCCAGGTCTCCCCCTCTCTCCACCCGGGTACTGAGTGGGCTATTTCACTCTGCCACCAGAGGTGAGGAGAATTTCTTTCTCTCCGAGGATTGTGCGACTTTGGAACGTGCCACCTCAGAAGGCAGTGGAGGAGGGGCCATTGAATATGTTGAAGGCGCAGGCAGATAGATTGTTGTTCGGCAAAGGGATCAAAGGTTACTGGGGGTAGGTGGGAATACGGCACTCAAAAAAAAAACCATGATCTCGTTGAATGGTGGAGAAGGCTTGAGGGGCCGAATGGCCGACTTCAGCTCCTGTTTGGCCGGGTCACAGGCTTGCAAAACCAAAAGCTTTGTCTGCCATCCGTTGGCGACGGGCTTGCGAACTAACTGGCCTCACAAATCCTGCCTCCACAGCCAGGGTTTGGCCCGATGTAAGAGCAAGCCTTTCAACCTCCTGAGGTTATGTAATAATTATTGCAAATAGACTGATTAATATCTGTGGACTACTTGCTTGTTCCACAATTCTAATATGAATTATTGGCAAGTGCCAAACCATATTGCACTCCTGACTGTATATGGGGTGCTGCAGCTCAGGGTAGGATTTGATAATGACCACATTTCTATCTGTCATGTTTTGATGAAATCCTATAGGGACCTCAGTCGCCGTGCTTCCCCAACCAAAAAGCTCTTAATAGCAATTTCCTAATTTAGTTTTAAATACGCAGTAACGCATTGAGAGGTAATCATGAGCTTTGTGTCAAGAGGAGATAGGTTTGCATAAATTGAACTTACTACTCGATACCTGGGTGGCATTCTGAGCATTTCGATGAATTTGTATTCTTAATTTACTTGGTGTCGTCAGCAGGTGGGGAAAAACACCGTGACCCCTGACCTCGCTGAAACGAGGAGCAGCTGAGATGTATCATTCAGTCTCTCTGGATCCTCAGATCACCGCGCTCAGTGGCAGGTCATGTTCAGCGATCTGTCAGCCAGGAGTCAGACATTTCACAGAGGATAAGAGGATCATTTCTCTGTCTTCATTGCAAATCATCAACATTCTCCTCCAGCGCCCAGGCGATCGCTTTAGTGCTCTGCCCGTGAATGTAGCCACCATCACGATGACCTCACGCACGCCCCTCAGTAGTGAGAGGATATGAGACACCATGGTGGGAGGTCTTTACACCCAAGTCCTGGTTGTCCCCTAACTGAGAGACCATGAGGGTCATTACCCCATGAGGGGGTAAAGGGTATCCACTCAGGATGTGGCTGATGATGCCAGCGCATGTGTTGGTGCATGGGTCTCATTATATCCAGTCTGTTCGTGGCATCCGCGCTGGCATCATCAGCCACATCCTGAGTGGATACCCTTTACCCCCATGGAGCCATCTCGACAGCCTCTGCCCTTCCTCAAAAATGGCTGGGATCTGCAAGAATCCCAAGATGCAACTATCATGGACGATCCCCAGAAATGGACACACACTTGCATCATGCACATCACATGAGCAAGACGATGTGGACATTGAGAGAGTGGTATCACTCACGGTTCACAAATAGCACCCCAGGCCACCCTATGTGGGTGTGGTGAATGTAACTTAGTAATTCACACTGTATTTACCAATACCACTGTAAGCGCAGTAATGTTATCCGACTACTAGGGGGAGTAGCTCTGGGAATGCTCAGGTGTTTGTACAGGGCTCCACCCTTGGCTCCGCCCATGACTCCTCCCCCTGGACTACTGTATAAATACCCTTGTCCAGAGCCAGCCTGCAGTTCATCGAGAGTTCAACGGGTAACAGGCTGGCTCTGTAGTAAGTAGATTAAAACCACTGTTCATATCTTAAAGCACGTGTCTAGTGAATTGATGGTTCCATCAGTGGGTCATGGCGTTCTGACTCCCCTGGTCCCAGTCTAAGTTGATGTACATGTGGACCCTCGCAAATCGCACATCTGTGACTCCCTTATGCGCTTGCTCCCGTGCAGCCCTGAAATGAGCCGCTGGCACAGAAGTTCAGAGAAGTAGTGACTTTCAGGGTCACAGCCAATGGGTGACCTTTCAGTCCATATGGTTCCAACTCATACATCACCTAGCACAGGTGGTCTACCGTCCTGCAGGACAGACGCAGTCTTCTCCACCACTGGACCTCACCTGGAGGTAGGAAGTTCTTCGCTGGAATTCCCATGGTCAGTATTTTCTCCTCCAAGGCTCCACCACCTGTGGCTCTGCTCCGGAACATCAATGGGCACTGCTTCCCCTCCTCTGCAGGGCGCTGGGCCAGGCCACACGCAGCGGCACGTCGATGTTGCTGCTCCTGTTCGATAGCAATCAAAAGAATTATCAGGTCGACTGGCTCCATGATTCTCCCGAATCAAAAGCTGACAAGAAGAGAAGATCAAAGTGGGTGATGAGGAGTCGTGACAATATCCTGACCCTCAGCCCTCTCAGGATCTGGAATATCCACCCATGAGCATCCACCTGTGTGAGCGCCTTTCCAATGAGACTCACTCTCTCCCCTCTCACACAATAGCCATTTCCCCACAGCTGCCCCTCTCAACTCCACCGGAATTAATTAATTTATTTATGAAGCGCTTTGACTCATAAGGTAAGTGTCGGCAGTCAAGTCAGATGACGCCCCTCAGTTGCCTGCTGCCTGGATCTCTTGAAGGTATTCAAGCCTTCCAATTATTTTAATAACACAAAAGAACCAAGTAAATGTGATCAAATTGGGTGAATAATTGGACACCAATCAGTGGCACACTCATGCATTGTGATGCTGACTGACTAAATTTGCACAATTGATTCGTCACGAATGGCCAGGGAGCTGATTCGGCCTCACTCCCCCACCTCATGTGGGCTGCAGATTAAACCAGCCTCGCAACTTGAACAGCCAGCCATCCCTGACAGCCTGGCCTCTACAACCAGTTGCCTGGAACTCGCAGACAGCACATGCCCTCTGGCTTCGCGGCGCTGCCTGAGAGTGGGGGTTCATTCTGACTACACTCGCCCTCCCTCTGTCTGAGGGTCTTCGGCCCTCATGAGGCTGGGAGCCACCCCTTGTCAAAGTCCCTCACTCTGCCCATGCAGCCTGGAATCTCAGGGCACCCCACCCAGGGAACTCACAGTCCCGTCCCCAGCCCGCCTCCCCTGCCCAGTGCTGACCCTATGAACTCACATGCTCCCACCCGTTACCCAGCGGCTGCACTGGAAGGGCAATCCCTCAGCGGATATATCACCACCGGCCCAACAAGGAGGACCCGGGAAGCGCTGCCTGCACACCAACTGCCAGACCCCTTCACACCTAGAGGTTGACAAATATGAAGGGCCGCAACGTTCCATGAGTGACCCCCCCCCCCCCCCCCCCCCCCCTTCTCCCTCCCCCCTCCCCCGCCTGGATTCTGAGACTGAACTCCAGCTCCCGGCATGGAGTTGAACTTATTTGGGTCCCCCGCATCCTCTCCGGTGGCCCCTCTGTGACTGGCACCCTGGATGGTAATGATGACCTGAGCGTTCACCTTCGATATTCCCTTCGGAGGTGAGGTTGCCAGGTGCTTGTTTTTCCCGCACACCTGTTAAAAATTGCGGTGTCATGACGTCAAACTAGTGACGATAAATATTGAGTGAGGACGGGACGTTCCGTCAGGAGGACTCACGAATAAGATGCTGATATATTTTAGGGAGGTTCCCGGCCTTCCATGGTGGTATTCACGTCACGTCACCGGTGAGGGACCTGGAAAATCGGAAATCGCAATCTCACTGGCGTGAATCGCGTTCCCGACTCTTGCCGTGTTTTGTGTCCACACTGACGTTCCCGTCGATGGCTATCGCGGGGTGAAAATTACCCCCCACTGGTCATTGTCCCCTCTACGAAGTGGAAAAGTCTCTATTTACCCTTTCTGTAATTTTATACGCCTTAATCAGGTCTCTCCCCTCCATCCCCTCTCCCCCCTCCCCCTCAGCTTTCTCTGTTCCGTGGAAAACAACCCCAGCCTGTCCAGTCTCCCTTCAGAGTTGAAACCCTCCAATCTGGGCAGCACGGTAGCATGGTGGTTAGCACAATCGCTTCACAGCTCCAGGGTCCCAGGTTCGATTCCGGCTTGGGTCACTGTCTGTGTGGAGTCTGCATATCCTCCCCGTGTGTGCGTGGGTTTCCTCCGGGTGCTCCGGTTTCCTCCCACAGTCCAAAGATGTGCAGGTTAGGTGGATTGGCCATGATAAATTGCCCTTAGTGTCCAAAATTGCCCTTAGTGTTGGGTGGGGTTACTGGGTTATGGGGATAGGGTGGAGGTGTTGACCTTGGGTAGGGTGCTCTTTCCAAGAGCCGGTGCAGACTCGATGGGCCGAATGGCCTCCTTCTGCACTGTAAATTCTATGATCTAATCTAGGCAACATCCTGGTGAATCTCCTCTGCCCCCTTTCTGGTGCAATCACATCCTTCCTGTAGTGTGGCGATCAGACCTGCACACAGTACTCCTAGTGAGGCCCGACTCCATCACAGCCTCCCTGCTCTCTTCCCTCCGCCTTTGCCTTCTGCAACAGGGGTTCTAAGGTACGTTGCACCATTGCGTGTGACTGTGGGTCTTTGGGAGATGCACAGTTCGGTGAAACTCCCTGTCCTGCGCAAATTAGGGAAACCCAGTGTGGACCGTTATCCAAGGTGAGCTCTTCCGATGTGCCACAGCATGCTGTGCCGTATCTAATACTGCACTCCACTATCACCGTCGACCTATTACCATGACCGAGTCCACTCCAGCTCACATGTGCCACTACAATGGGTTGCTGGGGTTTTCAGTGCACTGGTGTATTCAAGGCTTCATTGCTAAACCCTTTTCTCATAATTCCTATTCTCCATAGATATTGCATTCGCCACAGCAGGATTAACAACATTTCACATTTAAACAGCTTAAGTGGCTCATTAGTTGCATGAGAATCATTAAAGGGTCATTATTTCAGGGGCTCTTTTTTCATCGTGATCAACAAATTTGCATAACGAAGCACTAAAAGTTTTAAAATCTCACAATCTTGAGATGCTATTAGTGAGTCATTTATCAGACGGAAAAAAGCTAAGGTGGCACGGTGGCACAGTGGTTAGCACGGCTGCCTCACAGCTCCAGGGACCAGGGTTCAAATCTGGCCACACTCTGCATGGATTTTCCATGTTCTCCCAGTGTCTGTGTGGGTTTCCTCCGGGTGCTCTGGTTACCTCCCACAGTCCAAAGATGTGCAGGTTAGGTGGATTGGCCATGATCAATTTGTGGCTTTACAGGGATAGGGCGGGGGAACGAACCTAGGTAGGGTGCTATTACAGAGGGTCAGTGCAGATTCGATGGGCCAAATGGCCTCCTTCCACACTGTAGGGATTCTATGGATTCCTCCCACGTTCATTTTTGAACAGAGATAGACTTGGTCATTGGCTTCTTCCTCTTCAATGCCAGTTCTAATCATTTTCCTTTCACTTGCCCTTTCTGCTAAAGTTGGTTATTTAACAGAGGGTCCAGGAAGGCAATTAGCTCACTGCGATGATTAATCTTGTCTAGTCCACTTTCACCTTTTCTCAATCACTTTAAAGATTAATGGATGGGAAGCAAGCACCTGAAGTAATGTTTGTCCATTGCGAAGTGAAGGACTGTCCAAGACCATTGTGCCCCTGTCCATTTACCCAGAACAGTGGTGCTTTATTTGGGAGCGTTTACACAAAATGGCTCTTTGGGACATTGTGCAACTATGTGAAATGGCCGATAGCAAGCCACCAGCCTGTTTTTCAATCTCTCCCAATTAAATATTTCTTTAAAATTTCATTCCTGGAATGTGGCTTGCTTGTAGACCGGGTGGTCACGCGGAGGTTGGGATGATGCGGGTGCATAAGGGGTACATGTGTCGGGAGCGCGGGAGTTCTCCTGGGGTGTGGACAGAGACACAGCATGTAAGTCTGCTCACCTACTGTTAATAAACATCGACTGTTGCTAATGCCTGGTCAGCGGTTATTGGAACCCCAATACTTCTACATGGTCCGCCAGCATCTATTCGGAGAGAAACAGAGGTTAAGAATTAGGGAAAATTATGATCAGAAAATGAAATGGGGATGAAATAAAAGAAAAATGGAGTTGATCAGCGGAGCATGCCTGAATAGGTTTTGAGATGCAAATTCAAATATCAGTGAGAAAAGCAATTGTTTATCTATGTGATTAGGGGAAAAGAATGGGTTACAGAAGAGGTAACTTCAAAGTAGTGATATAAGGAAATTGACACATATATGCTGACAGCTGGATCCACAGGGTGGGTAACATCAAATGATATATCCATGATACAATAACTGAAGAAAAGAGACACAATGGCAGCTGCCATCACAGCCATGTCCAGCTGCAGAGACAGTTATTGTTAAATGGGCCGCCAGTTAAGATTCAAAACGAGAACTGAGAAAACGTTGCCTTCACTGAAACTGAAAACAGTTTTCCAAAGCGTGGTCAAATAAACTGTGCGTTGTAATTATTTGCAGGATTTAGCTCATAAAGTTTTTAAAATAAATTTAGTGTATCCAATTATATTTTTTCCAATTAAGGATCAATTTAGCGTGGCCAATCCACGTAACCTGCGCATTTTTTGGGTTGTGGGGGTAAAACCCAAGCAAACACGGGGAGAATGTGCAAGCTTCACTCGGTCAGCGACCCGGGGCTGGGATCGAACCGGGTGCTCAGTGCCATGAGGCAGCAGTGCTAACCACTGCGACACAATGCCGCCCTCCAGCTCATAAAATTATATAATTCTGGATGTTGTGTGGGAACAAAGGGGTGTCTCAGAGGTCAGAAAACATAGATAGTTCAGGACTTTAATGACTCAGAAGAAGCTCTAATGGTAAACATATTTATTTACACTATTTACAAAGGTCTGCATAACGCAGCTTATTGCTCCCAGTATACTCCTAGCTGGGATGACAAACCACACCAGGCCCTGTTTTGGGCGTGCTTTTATGTTTGCTCAGAACAAGCCTCAGGAGGTTGGTCCAAGCCCCTACCTGGAAAGCTTGTACTCCACGAGTCCCACAGGGAGACTGATAATGGTTTCCCCAGAGTCCTCGTGGGGATTACCACTCACCCCCAAAGTCTGAAAGTCCCCCTCAGCCGCCAATGGCGGGGGTCATCTGTGCCGCTTTGCCCATGGCTGTATTTCCACCTGTGCCGGTTCTGGGTCAGGTGAGTGTATCTATCAGCCCAATCGTTGTTTCTAGGCTGACTATCAAAATGGATACCTTCTGCATCCATTTTGGATCCGGAATCATCCTCGTCTTGCTGGACTCAGCGTGTTGACACAGAAGTCTAGGCCCTAGTCCGATGGGAGGTTCCAGCTGTGGCATAGGCACAATAACTGCCTGCCTGAAAGCCGAATACACATTTCGCCAAGTGTTTTCTCTTCGTCAAGTGAGAACCTAGACTCTGTACGAAACAGGGCCTGTACATTCCAGTAATACACCAGCGAATCACTATGTCAAACTGGGCCTGTATGTTCCAGTATCATACCCGGGAATCACAATGGGAAACGGGGCCTGCAGATTCCAGTAATATACCAGCGAATCACTATGTGAAACTGGGCATGTACGTTCAGGTATCATACCCGGGAATCACAATGGGAAACTGGGCCTGTACATTCCAGTAATATACCAGCGAATCACTATGTCAAACTGGGCCTGTATGTTCCAGTATCACACCCGGGAATCACACTGGGAAACTGGCCCTGTACATTCCAGTAATACACCAGCGAATCACTATGTCAAACTGGGCCTGTATGTTCCAGTATCACACCCGGGAATCACACTGGGAAACTGGGCCTGTACATTCCAGTATCATACCCGGGAATCACAATGGGAAACGGGGCCTGTACATTCCAGTAATATACCAGCGAATCACTATGTGAAACTGGGCCTGTACGTTCCAGTATCATACCCGGGAATCACAATGGGAAACGGAGCCTGCACGTTCCAGTATCATACCCGGGAATGACAATGGGAAACGGAGGCTGCACGTTCCAGTATCACACCCGGGAATCACAATGGGAAACAGGGCCCATTCCAGTATCATACCCGAGAATCACAATGGGAAACGGAGCCCGTTCCAGTATCATACCCGGGAATGACAATGGGAAACAGGGCCCGTTCCAGTATCACACCCGGGAATCACAATAGGAAACGGGGACCGTTCCAGTATCATACCCGGGAATCACAATGGGAAACGGGGCCTGTACGTTCAAGTATCATACCCGGGAATGACAATGGGAAACGGAGCCTGCACGTTCCAGTATCACACATGGGAATCACAATGGGAAACAGGTCCTGTACGTTCAAGTATCACACCCGGGAATCACAATGGGAAATGGGGCATGCACGTTCGAGTATTGCACCCGGGAATCACAATGGGAAACGGGGCCTGTTCCAGTATCACACCCGGGAATCACAATGGGAAACGGGGCCCGTTCCAGGATCACACTCGGGAATCACAATGGGAAACGGGGCCCGTTCCTGTATCACACCCGGGAACCACAATGGGAAACGGGGCCCGTACATTCCAGTATCACACCCAGGAATCACAATGGGAAACAGGGCCTGTACTTTCCAGCATCGCACCCGCGAATCGCAATGGGAAACGGGACCCGTATGTTCCAGGATCACACCTGGAAATCACGATGGGAAACGGGGGCCATCTGTTCCAGTATCGCACACGGTATCCACAATGGGATACGGGGCCTGTACGCTTCAGGATCCCACCCGGGAATCACAATGGGAAACGGGGCCTGTATATACCAGGATCACACCTGGGAATCACAATGGGAAACGGGGGCCCATATTTTCAAGTATTACACCCGGGAATCACAATGGGATACGGGGCCCGTACATTCCAGTATTGCACCCGGGAATCACAATGGGAAGCGGGGCCTGTACATTCCAGTATCACACCCGAGAATCACAATGGGAAACGGGGACTGTACATTCCAGTATTGCACCCAGGAATCACAATGGCAAGCGGGGCCTGTATGTTCCAGGATCACACCCAGGAATCACAATGGGAAACGGGGCCCGTACATTCCAGTATCACTCCCGAGAATCACAATGGGAAACTGGGCCTGTACGTTCAAGTATCACACCCGGGAATCACAATGGGAAGCGAGGCCTGTACGCTTCAGGATCCCACCCGGGAATCACAATGGGAAACGGGGCCATATACACCAGGATCACACCTGGGAATCACAATGAGAAATGGGGGCCCATATTTTCCAGTATTACACCCGGGAATCACAATGGCAAGCGGGGCCTGTATGTTCCAGGATCACACCCAGGAATCACAATGGGATACGGGGCCCATACATTCCAGTATTGCACCTGGGAATCACAATGGGAAGCGGGGCCTGTACATTCCAGTATCACACCCGAGAATCACAATGGGATACGGGGCCCATACATTCCAGTATTGCACCCGGGAATCACAATGGCAAGCGGGGCCTGTATGTTCCAGGATCACACCCGGGAATCACAATGGGAAATGGGGGCCCATATTTTCCAGTATTACACCCGGGGATCACAATGGGATACGGGGCCCATACATTCCAGTATTGCACCCGGGAATCACAATGGCAAGCGGGGCCTGTACATTCCAGTATCACACCAGAGAATCACAATGGGAAACTGGGCCTGTACGTTCAAGTATCACACCCGGGAATCACAATGGGAAGCGGGGCCTGTAGGCTTCAGGATCCCACCCAGGAATCACAATGGGAAACGGGGCCCGTATATACCAGGATCACACCTGGGAATCATAATGGGAAATGGGGGCCCATATTTTCCAGTATTACACCCGGGAATCACAATGGGATACGGGGCCCATACATTCCAGTATCACATCCGAGAATCACAATGGGAAACGGGGCCTGTACATTCCAGTATTGCACCCGGGAATCACAATGGCCAACGGGGCCTGTACATTCCAGTATCACACCAGAGAATCACAATGGGAAACGGGGCCTGTACATTCCAGTATTGCACCCGGGAATCACAATGGCAAGCGGGGCCTGTATGTTCCAGTATCACACCTGGGAATCACAATGGGAAACGGGGCCCGTATGTTCCAGGATCACACCCGGGAATCACAATGGGAAATGGGGCCCCGATGTTCCAGTATCACACCCGGGACCCACAATGGGAAACGGGGCCTGTATGTTCCAGGATCACACCTGGCCGGGAATCACAATGGGAAACAGGGCCCGTATGTTCCAGGATCACACCTGGGAATTGCCATAGGATACGGGGCCTCTACGTTCCAGTATCACACCCGGGACCCAAAATGGAAACCAGGGCCTGTATGTTCCAGTATCACACCCGGGAATCACAATGGAAAACGGGGCCCGTTCCAGTATTACACCCGGGAATCACACTGGGAAACAGGGCCCATATGTTCCAGGATCACACCCGGGAATCACAATGGGAAATGGGGCCTGCCCGTTCCAGTATTGCACCCGGGAATCACAATGGGAAACGGGGCCTGTACATTCCAGTATTGCACCCGGGAATCACAATGGCAAGCGGGGCCTGTATGTTCCAGTATCACACCTGGGAATCACAATGGGAAACGGGGCCCGTATGTTCCAGGATCACACCCGGGAATCACAATGGGAAATGGGGCCCCGATGTTCCAGTATCACACCCGGGACCCACAATGGGAAACGGGGCCTGTATGTTCCAGGATCAGACCTGGCCGGGAATCACAATGGGAAACAGGGCCCGTATGTTCCAGGATCACACCTGGGAATTGCAATAGGATACGGGGCCTCTACGTTCCAGTATCACACCCGGGACCCAAAATGGAAACCAGGGCCTGTATGTTCCAGTATCACACCCGGGAATCACAATGGAAAACGGGGCCCGTTCCAGTATTACACCCGGGAGTCCCACTGGGAAACAGGGCCCGTATGTTCCAGGATCACACCCGGGAATCACAATGGGAAATGGGGCCTGCCCGTTCCAGTATTGCACCCGGGAATCACAATGGGAAATGGGGCCTGTACATTCCAGTATTGCACCCGGGAATCACAATGGCAAGCGGGGCCTGTATGTTCCAGTATCACACCTGGGAATCACAATGGGAAACAGGGCTCGTATGTTCCAGGATCACACCTGGGAATTGCAATAGGATACGGGGCCTCTACGTTCCAGTATCACACCCGGGACCCAAAATGGAAACCAGGGCCTGTATGTTCCAGTATCACACCCGGGAATCACAATGGAAAACGGGGCCCGTTCCAGTATTACACCCGGGAATCACACTGGGAAACAGGGCCCGTATGTTCCAGGATCACACCCGGGAATCACAATGGGAAATGGGGCCTGCCCGTTCCAGTATTGCACCCGGGAATCACAATGGGATACTGGGCCTGTACGTTCCAGTATCGCACCCGGGACCCACAATGGGAAATGGGGCCCGTATGTTCCAGGATCACACCCGGGAATCACAATGGGAAACGGGGCCTGTATGTTCCAGGATCACACCTGGCCGGGACTCACAATGGGAAACAGGGCCCGTATGTTCCAGGATCACACCTGGGAATCACAATGGGATACGGCGCCTCTACGTTCCAGTATCGCACCCGGGACCCAAAATGGAAACCAGGGCCTGTATGTTCCAGTATCACACCCGGGAATCACAATGGGAAACGGGGCCCGTTCCAGTATCACACCCGGGAATCACAATGGGAAACGGGGCCCGTTCCAGTATCACACCTGGGAATCACAATGGGAAACAGGGCCCGTATGTTCCAGGATCACACCTGGGAATTGCAATAGGATACGGGGCCTCTACGTTCCAGTATCACACCCGGGACCCAAAATGGAAACCAGGGCCTGTATGTTCCAGTATCACACCCGGGAATCACAATGGAAAACGGGGCCCGTTCCAGTATTACACCCGGGAATCACACTGGGAAACAGGGCCCGTATGTTCCAGGATCACACCCGGGAATCACAATGGGAAACGGGGCCCGTTCCAGTATCACACCCGGGAATCACAATGGGAAACGGGGCCCATTCCAGTATCACACCCGGGAATCACAATGGGAAACGGGGCCTGTATGTTCCAGTATCACACCCAGGAATCACAATGGGATTAGCGCTGCTGCCTCACGGCGCCCAGGACTCGGGTTCGATCCCGGCTCTGGGTCACTGCCCATGTGGAGTTTACACATTCTTCCCGTGACTGCGTGGTCTTACCTCCACAACTCAAAGATGTGCAGGGTAAGTGGATTGGCCATGCTAAATTGCCCCTAATTGGAAAAAAATTCTTTCACTTAAAAATTCCTCACTCGTGAACTTTGTGACATTTTCCATCACTAGTATCTTCAGGATCCTGTGGATGATAAAAGTACCCAGGAGTTTTTCAGTCTTGATCCTGGATGTCCTGCATACCTCCCGGAACTTCGAGTGGCTTCTACTATCACAAGGATCTTAGACCGTGAACCGTCCTGCAAAATGCCCATGGAGGCGAACACATGGACATCCCAGTCACCCAAGAGGTTCTGTCCAAGGGGGTATCTGCAGATCGTGGCACACCGGGCTGTGAACCAGCTTGGTATATTTTTACGGGACCTGTGCAAGAACTCCTGTTTTAAGATAGTTCACAAGGCAAGTAAAGTTCTGGACGCTAGTGCATGTTCCCATGCAGACTGTGTGTTCCAGGACTTAGCGAGCAACCAGAGTACAGAGCTGTCCAACAATGATATGCTTGCCATTTTCGTATCTTCTTCAGGTACAATGACCTGAAATTCAGCTGCGTGTTATTCACGTGCAGGATGGAGGGTGTGAAAGGAACCCATTCTTCCAGCGCACAACTGTTTTGATGTGTAAACCAACAAAGTTTTCCACTTACCTTTCCTCTTGTGTGTCTATAACGCTTTAATTCCATCTTGCTGTTTCTGTGTGCTGCTGATTAAATGTGTCCAGTAAGCTCAATACAGCGCAGTTATTGTCTGCAGACCTGCGTCTCAGCACACATAGTGGTGTTCATTAAATTAGTCTGTCCTCAGTTGTTCGCATTCTGTTCCTTCTCTTTGGGTTATATGTTCGCTAATCACACAATTTGCCGATCTTAGTCTTGAGCTGATGAGAATTTTTTAAGTTTGCAACAGTGTAGGTGGAAAGGGGAAGAAAGGGGTCCCCAGAGACATTGATTTATTGACACATCAAGGCTCAGACACCTCATTTATCACCGCGCTACCGCACTTGAAACATTCAACAGGGAGATTGCGAAGAACTGGTATCCCCATTTTGCTGCTAAGGTGCTCTTCCCGCCAAGGTGACCCCTTTTAGCACTGGGCTAAATCGCTGGCTTTGAAAGCAGACCAAGGCAGGCCAGCAGCACGGTTCAATTCCCGTATCAGCCTCCCCGAACAGGCGCCGGAATGTGGCGACTAGGGGCTTTTCACAGTAACTTCATTTGAAACCAACTTGTGACAATAAGCGATTTTCATTTCATTTAATTTCCCCGCCATGAAGTTTCATCGCTACATTGTGAATAGACCCTTGTAGCCGCGAGACAGAAAACGGAACGTTGATACGCTCTCAAGGATGTAGGCACGAGGGTCAGGAGCATAGTGTGGCTGAGAGGGTTCGGCACATTGAGGTGGCACAAAACTCACACTTATTGGTGAGCTTGCCACAGATACACGGAAACTCAGAAACGCGATTGGGACACAGCGCGCATGAGGTCTGAGGAGGAACTCCGAGCAGGAAATCCCTCCCGAATTTCAGAGAGTACAAGGATTTCCAGGAAACATGACACTTCACTGTTTCATTAAACATCTTTCCTTCTGCACCATGTTTTGACCTTTCTTTCAAGCAGGCGAGTACGGAGTACACCTCAGCCTCAATCCCACGCAGCAAAGGCTTAGCTTTGTACGATCCTGCAAAGCACATGAACCAGGCTGTGCCACAAGCTCACTGAGGCATCATTGATATGGGGAACTATTTGAGGATGGGCACACAATGTGGTGAGATTCAAGCAGGCTGCACAGACGGGGAAGGATCAACGGGGTCACACTATGGGCTGTTTAGCACAGGGCTAAATCGCTGGCTTTGAAAGCAGACCGAGGCAGGCCAGCAGCACGGTTCAATTCCCGTATCAGCCTCCCCGAAAAGGCGCCGGAATGTGGCGACTAGGGGCTTTTCACAGTAACTTCATTTGAAGCCTTCTCGTGACAATAAGCGATTTTCATTTTCATTTTCATTTGATGGACAACAACACAGCTCATCATAAAGAGGTATACACAAAAATGAACGTAAATGTGTTCAATTGTATCTATGTTGTTGGGCATCACGGTAGCACAAGTGACTAGCACTGTTGCTTCACAGCTCCAGGGTCCCAGGTTCAATTCCCCGCTGGGTCACTGTCTGTGCGGAGTCTGCACGTTCTCCCCGTGTCTGCGTGGGTTTCCTCCGGATGCTCCGGTTTCCTCCCACAGTCCAAAGACATGCAGGTTAGGTGGATTGGCCATGATAAATTGTTCTTAGTGTCCAAAAAGGTTAGCAGGCATTATTGGGTTACGTGGATAGGGTGGACGTGAGGGCTTAAGTGGGTCGGTGCAGACTCGATGGGCCGAATGGCCTCCTTGTGCACTGTATGTTCTATGTTCTGTCATAAGAACCACTATTGTACTCTGAATATTCCGTAGATTTCCTAACTTTACCCCTATGTCTGGATGCATCGCAACATCCACAGCAGAGGTGGAAGCAGCCTGCTGACTGCTACACCCTGTTGTCTGTGATAGTATTTGGCGGGTGTCCTCTGGAGGGCCAAGACCCTGGAGGGCCCCGGCCTGCTTTGGGAATCTTTTAATAATAATCTTTATTATTGTCACAAGTAGACTTATGTTAACACTGCAATGAAGGTACTGTGAAAATCCTTGATGTGAGACAGATATACCCTCCTTGACCTGTGAATCTGGAGGTCATAGGGTCATAGGAAGAGATATTGAGATTGGATGGCCAAGCCAAGGGTCGCCTGGGTTGCCCCGAGGTGTGAAGCTGCTGACCCTTCTCGCAAGGGCCCTGGCTGACACCGTGAGGAGAAAGAGTGGAGTGACATTGAGCTGTTACACACACCTCTGCACCCGCCCCCCCCCCCCCCCCCCCCCCCCCCCATAGCCACTGATGGAGCCACCTGGGGCTGTAGCGAGGGAGTGCTGCTCGTGCAGCAGTGCAGGACTGATGTCCTTGACCAAGATCTACATGGCAGCCGCCAACCTGCCAATGCTGACTTTGGGGCATCGCATTCCGAAGCTATCACCTCAGACTGGCATCATTCCTCATGTTAGAGTCATAGAATCAAGGAATCCCTCCAGTGTAGAAGGAGGCCATTCAGCCCATCGAGCCTGTATTGACCCTCTGAAAGAGCATCGTCCCCAGCGCCTTTCCCTATCCCCCTAACTCCACCTAACCTTTAGAACTAAGTGGTAATTCAGCATGGCCAATCCACCTAACCTGCACATCTTTGGACTGTGGGAGGAAACCAGAGCACCTGGAGGAGACCCACATAGACACGTGGAGAAAGTGCAAGCTCCACACAGACAGCCACCTGAGGTCTGAATCAAACCCGGGTCCCAGGCGCTGTGAGGCAGCAGTGCTAACCCCCTGCACCACCCTGTGCTGTGATTGTTGCTGCTGCTGCAATATCTAATTTAGGACTGAGCCAGGGGCTTCGACATCTGACTCAGGCTCTGCACAATCCTGGCCTCAGGCAGTCCCCCGAGAGCTGCCGAACTCTGATGGCCCTACGTCCGCCTGCTGTGGACCAGACTGTGCACTGTGTTCACCAGATTGTGAACACACGTCTGATCCACATCTATTTCCCACCGCAGTGTGTGTCTCAGCACTGGGGGGTGGGGCTGCGACAGGCCTTCCTGAAGAGCTGTCCTCAGGATTTTCATCCATGGCGTCCTTGGGACTCGGGCTGAGGGCTTGACTTGCGGGTGGCCTCAGGGTTTTCCACAGGTGCCTACGGCTTGGAGGGCCGAAGGGCCTGTTCCTGTGCTGTACTTTTCTTTGTTCTTTGAAAGGAGGAGAGAATATTGGTGCGTGGCAGGTGACATGATACGAGGACAACGCATTCACAGTGTTGTCTGTGGAATGAGCAGGATCCTCATTTAAGTGCGTGCTGCCCACCTTGCTGTCGCCACAGGGAAAGTCCATGTCCTCACCAGACAGTGTGACGACACACTCCTCAAAGGGAGTGAGGGCCCTAACGTTGGCCAATCCTCCCCTGGTCTGGGACTTCTCCTTGCAGTTGTTATCGAGCTTGTCCTGACTAAAGACAAATGATTGGTGTGAACAGAATGTATGCCAAGGCAGATGAAAAGAATGCCTGGCATGTGTGTGTGTATGGAGCCATGGACAGGATGAAGATGTGAGCACCAGAGGATATGAGGCCGATGGAAATGCGATGATGTGTGTGAGAGTGAGCAGTGATGTCCCTTGAACTGGCAATGTGGGAGATCAATGGGAATGTGTGATGGACTGGTGAGTCCAGGAGGTAAGAGTAACAAAATAATGGACTGACGCTGGGGGCATGGATGAAATCGTACATCCTTTTCTTCCAAGGGGTGGCGGTTCGCCTCTGAGAGGAGTTGCCACCTAATGTCTTTGCCACTCGCCTTCCAAGTGGTGAGGTTGTTGGGCTGGTGGGTCACGGGACATTGTGACAGCTAGTCCTCCACGGCACCCAGCAGGTTGCTCAGCGAGACGCCACTAAATTTAGGGGTTGACATCTTCTTCGTTTTCTGGGCCATCTCTGGCCTGCAGACATAGAACATAGAACGATACAGCGCAGTACAGGCCCTTCGGCCCTCGATGTTGCACCGACATGGAAAAAAAAACTAAAGGCCATCTAACCTACACTATGCCCTTATCATCCATATGCTTATCCAATAAACTTTTAATGACGTGAAGGAGGAAGCACTGAGATCACGGCGTGGCAGGCAAATCACCAGCGATCCAGTGGATTTCACACGGATGAATCTTTGATGAGCTCTGAAGCATGTGACATGCTGCAAACACACACATTGCGATCAGTGGGATCAAACGTCAATTTCACTGCCCGCCCATCGCTTGGTGCACAGAATGGAAAATTCCGCTCATTGGATTGGATTGGATTGGATTTATTTATTTTCACGTGTACCGAGGTACAGTGAACAGTATTTTTCTGCGAGCAGCTCAGACAGATCATTCAACCATTCAACATTGGACAAACATAAAATACAGTATACATAAAATACACAATGTACATAAAATACACAAATTACATGAAATACACCATGTAAATGCATTGAAACAGGCATCGGGTGAAGTATACGGAGTGCAATACTCAGTGGAGAAGATGTGTGAAGAGATCAGATCGGTCCCTAAGAGGGTCATTTAGGAGTCTGGTAACAGCGGGGAAGAAGCTGTTTTTGAACTTGCTAGTGCATGATCTCAGACTTTTGCCTGATGGAAGAAGTTGGAAGAGTGAGTAAGCCAGGTGGGAGGGGTCTTTGATTCTGCTGCCGGTTTTCCCACAGCAGCAGGGGATATAGACACTGTCAATGGATGGGAGGCATGTTCGCATGATGGACTGGGCAATGTACACAACTCTCTGTGGTTTCTTGGACCGAGCAGTTGCCAAACCAAATTGTGATGCCGCTAGATAGGAAGCTTTCTATTTGTAAAAGTTGATAAGAGTCAATGTGGACATGCTGAATTTCCTTAGTTTCCTGAGGAAGTATAGGCGCTGTTGTGCTTTCTTGGTGGTAGCGTCGACGTGACTGGATCAGGACAGATTGTTGGAGATGTGCACCTCTAGGAATTTGAAACTGCTAACCATCTCCACCTCGGCCCCGTTGATGCTGACAGGGGTGTGTACTGTACTTTGCTTCCTGAAGTCAATGACCAGCTCTTTAGTTTTGCTGGCATTGAGGGAGAGATTGTTTTCGCTGCACCACTCCACTAGGTTCTCTATCTCCCTCCTATATTCTGACTCATTGTTGTCCAAGATCCGATTCACTGCGGTCATGTCGTTAACAAACTTGCAGGTGGAGTTTGCCACACAGTCGCGTGTGTACAGGGAGTATAGTAGGGGGCTAAGTATTCAACCTTGTTTGGCCCCGGTATTGAGGACTATTGTGGAGGTGGTGTTGTTTATTTTTACTGATTGTAGTCTATGGGTCAGGAAGTCGGCGATCCAGTTGAAATGAAAAATGAAATGAAAATCGCTTATTGTCACGAGTAGGCTTCAATGAAGTTACTGTGAAAAGCCCCTAGTCGCCACATTCCGGCACCTGTCCAGGGAGGCTGGTGCGGGAATCGAACCGTACTACTGGCCTGCTTGGTCTGCTTTAAAAGCCAGCGATTTAGCCCAGTGTGCTAAACCAGCCCCAGTTGCAGAGGGAGGAGCCAAGTCTTATGTTTTGGAGCTTTGATATCAGCTTGACTGGGATTATGGTGTTGAAGGCAGCGCTGTAGTCAATGAATAGGAATCTGATGTAAGAGTCCTTGTTGTCGAGACGCTCCAGGAATGAGTGTAGGGCCAGGGAGATGCCATCTCCTGTGGACCGGTTGTGGCGGTATGCGAATTGCAGTTGATCTAAGCATTCCCTGCATCAAAACAATGACTACATCTAAAAATTGCTACATTGGCTCTAATGTGCTTTGGGATATCCGGAGGCCATAAAAAAGTAGTTTATAAATAGATATTTTTCTTTCTATGCATCCATTCCACGACACTGAGCATTGGATTTAGGGGAATGCCGAGAATCCAAACTTACAGATGAAGCTAATTCTATTAAGGTCATGTCCCCTTCTTGTCGATGTGAATAAACAGTGGACTAATAGCACCATTAAGGAGTAATGAGCTGTTTTGCAATTTGTACAGCTACCCCGAGTCTTGTTTCATGCTAAAATGTGTTTAAAGAAAATTCCCCGAGAAGCCATTTGTTTAAGTCTTGTTAAAAGGCTAGTCATGATGATTTAGTGGAACAGACGCTACAGGAACAGAAACTTGGATTGTGTTTGCAGCTTGCATCCAATTGATTGTGTGAAAAGGGCAGCATGGTGACATAGTGGTTAGCACAGTTGCTTCACATCGTCAGGGTCCCAGGTTCGATTCCCGGCTGGGTCACTATCTGTGTGGAATCTGCACGTCCTTCCTGTGCCTGCGTGGGTTTCCTCCACGTGCTCCGGTTTCCTCCCACAGTCCAAAGATGTGCGGGTTAGGTGGATTGGCCATGCTAAATTGTCCCTTCGTGTCCAAAAAATGTGAAGTGGGGGTTACTGGGTTAAGGGGATAGGGTGGGCTTCAGTCAGGTGCTCCTTGTAAGGGCTGGTGCAGACCCTATGGGCCGAATGGCCTCCTTCTGCACTGTAAATTCTATGATTCTATAAAACACTCACCATCCTAACCTGGAAGTATATCGAGCATTCCTTCCCTGTTGCTGGGTCATAAATCCTGGAACTCCCTCCCTAACAGCACTGTGGATGTACCTACACCACATGGACTGCAATGGTCCCAGAAGGCAGCTCTCCGCCCCCTTCTCAAAGGCAACCATGGATGCGCAACAAATGCCGGATCAGCCCAGGACATCCGCATCCCATGAACGAATAAAATAACAGAATGATACAGCACCGACGGAGGCCATTTGGCCCATCTTCTTTCAAGTGCAATTCCTTTTCTGACCTTATTATCGAGTTTGTTTCCATATTCCAGATCATAATAACTCACGATGTAAACTAAATCCTCCTCACATTTCCTCTGGTTCCAAGAGTTCATCCAAAGCAACAGCTAAACCTCTGGAAAAATGCTTCATAATTAACCATTTTTTTTACCTTATCATTCTCACCATTTATATACTGATAATTAAGTGCCGGCACACTGCAAGAGGTTTTCACCAGTCTCTGTAACCCCTCCCTGGAAGTTTGCCATCAACATTGCCCAAGGAATGTTGAACCCGACTGTATCTCGGATCTAGGAGCCCACAACCTGTGTCACACCATTCAGCAATGATGCGACTACAGCTGCACCTATGGCCAAAGGTTTTGCCTGTGACGGCCCCGAGGGCCCTCCCACTGGCATTGCTAGTGTTCTCCAGAATGTCGCAAGGAATGAGTCATCTCGCGCGAAAGCGAGGCTTCATGAGAACTAAGTCTGTTTATTTTTATTCCATCTCCGTCATTCAAGCATTCATATTCTACAAATAAACCTGCAGCAATCTCACTTGCAAGCACACCTTCATCTTGAATCCCACAAATTCTACAATCCTAAGAGAAATGCAATGGAGAGCTTTTTTAAAATTCATTCATGGGATGTGGGTGTCATTGGCACGGCGACTGTTCATGCCAAATTGCTCTTGCGAAGGCGGTTGAAGTTTTAGAAGGTAAGCTGGCCTGCTGGGGCATTTCAGAGAGTATTTAAGAGTCAACCACATTGCTGAGGGTCTGGAGTCACGTGTAGACCAGACCTGGTCAGGACTGCAGTTTCTCTACAAAAGTGTTTTTCAAACATTTTATCCCGGGATCTATTTTTACCAACCTGCCATCTTTCACGACGCACATCGGCCGACCTTCACGATCCACGCAGGCCGAACATCATGACTCATGATGGCAGATCTCAGTGACCCACACCGGCCAACTTTCGTGACCCATGCCAGCTGACCTTACCGACTCACGCCAGTCAACCTTCGTGACCCACGCGGGCCAACCTTCGCGATGCATGCTGGTTGACCTGTGTGACCCACCATTTTAATTTACATTTAATGCGACAGGTGAGCCTGCTTGATCCTCACAATCTCACTCCAATCAGGTTCACAGGAGGAGAGGGCAAATTGAATACCTGGTGAAGAGCTCAGCCAGTTCCTTTTTGCCATCTTCAACTTTGTGAGAACGGAAAATCCAACCTTGAACATGTCGGTCATTGTGAAGGGCAATAGCAACAAAATGTTTGCTTTACTCAGCACTAGATACACCTTGGAGACACTACTCCAGACTGCTGACAGCCATATTGACTGTGACGTGTTTTTAATGTGCTGTCACAGATGAGGCGCAGAAGTTTAGTCTCTTCATTTCGAGTAAGTTAATAATTGTCTCTGGGATTTCAAACTCAAAAAGGTTTTTTACCCACCTCTTCTCTCTCAAGAAAATTCGTCTCTGGAAAGTAGCAACAGAAACTGTTCATCTCTGCAACCAGATACAACTGAATAAGGCTTCGCAGGGAGAATCAATCTCTCCGCTATAGTGTGGGGCATTTTCTCTTAAGCTACACGGAAAGCTACCATGTATGAAGCTAATTGCCCTTTGCTACATTTGTTACATATCTGCTAAGGACTTCAACTGAAGATTTATGTTCTCGCTGCAACCTTTGACAAAAATTAAGAGCTTTGTCCTCAAACTCGCCATGCTTACTCTTCAAATGCCTTTGAAGTTCTGAGGGTTTGAAATTCTCACACATGTGCTTTGCATCAAGAAAGCATCTTTATACTGTTTTGTTCCCGATTTCAGTTTTTTATTTGCTGACTGTTCACCAGAGGCTTGAAGCTCTGTACAGAGCTAACATAGCACTGCTTTGTTCCCCCCCTGTGGACTCTCCTGAGCAGCTCTCTCCAGCAGATTTGGTTGTGAGTTCCTGGCCACGAGGTACACTGCCTATTTGTGTCTCATCCCTCCCTTCCTTCCAACAAAACAATCCATCTTCAGTTATTCACAGTCCTGCTGCTTTGCTTGAGGAATCTCTCCTCCGTGATTTTGCAGCGAAAGCACGACACACAGGGTGCGTGACGTCAGCGTGTGTGCCGGGAACGCGGCCATCGTTCCATTTAAACGGCGGTCGCGGCCGAAACTGTCAATTTAAAAATTGGGCGGGACCAGAATTCTCAATTCAAAAGCCGGTAACGGCCACTGGAAACTTCTCCCATGATTGGGAATGCAGCAACCGATCGCTCCGCGACCCTGCCGACACCTGACCGTGACCCACCCGGGGGTCGCGAACCGCAGTTTGAAAGACCCTGCCCCCAATAATGAACCAGACGGATTTTTGCAACAATTTGGTGGTCTCATCGCCACCTCATGCTAGGTAAAAGGAGGTGGTGGTGCAGTAAGTAGTTTTGCCACTAGACTAGACATCCAGAGACCTATGGCAATGCTCTCGGGACCTGGGTGCGCATCCCATCAATGTGGAATTTGAATTCAGTAAACAAAATATCTGGAAGTAACAGTCTAATGGATGGATGGATTTACTTATTGTCACATGTACCGAGGTACAGTGAAAAGTATTTTTCTGCGAGCGGTTCAAACAGGTCATTTAGTACATGAAAAGAAAAGAAAAATGAAATACATAAAAAGGCAACACAAGGTCCACAATGTAAATACATAGACACCGGCATCGGGTGAAGCATGCGGGAGTGCAGTATTAATCAGGTCAGTCCACTAGAGGGTCGTTAGGAGTCCGGTAACCATGAAGCCATTGTCAATTGTCATAACCACCCATCCGGTGGTCCTGACAGACATCGGCCATCTTCACCCTGGCTTACATGTGACTTCAGGCCCACAACAATATTGTTGGCTCCTAACTGCTGTCTGAAATGGCCTAGCAAGCCACTCAGTTCATGGGCAATTCATGCTGGCATAGCCATGATGTGGCAGTGATGCTCACATCCCCGACGATAAAGCGGACATTTTCGGTCTTATTGTGCAACTATATATTGGGGAAGTTGGTGGAGTTGTGGTAAATGCCACCAACGAGTAATCCAGGCGACAGCTCTGCAGACGTGGGTTCAAATCCCCACTATGGCAGCTGGTGGAATTTAAATTCAGTTAAAAAGCTCTGGAACATAGGGGAGGTGATGACATAGTGGTATTGTCACTGGACTTGTAATCCCGAACCCAGGATAATGCTCTGGGGATCCGGGTTCGAATCCCAACACGGCAGGTGGCAAAATTTTAAGTCAATAAAAAATCTGAAATTAAAAGCCTAATGAGGACTAAATGACACCGTTGTCATTTGTCATTAAAAAAAAAACATCTGTGTCACTAATGTCCTTTAGGAAGGAAATCTGCCGTCCTTACCTGGTCTGGCCTACATGTGACCCCAGATCCACAGCACTGTGGTTGACTCTTAAATACCCTCCGGCATGGGCACAAAATGCTGGACCAGCCAGTGTCGCCCACATCCCATGAAGAAGAAAAAAGCTACTCTCAGTAATGGTGAACGTGAAACTGATCGGGTGGGATTTTCCCCTACCCGGCAGGGCGGGTGGTCCCGGTGCCAAGGAGTGGCGTGAACCACTCCGGTGTCGGGCCGCCTGGAAGGTGCGGAACCCACCGCACCTTCAGAGGCTAGGCAAGCGGCGGCAGGGTTGGCGCCGCCCCAACCGGTGCGGAAGGGCTTGGCGCTGTGCCAACTGCGGCCGAAGGGCCTCCGCCGGCCTGCGTGGGTTGGTGCATGCGCAGGAGCGCCTGTGTGTGCTGGCATCATCCCAGCGCGTGTGCAGGGGGGTTCGTCACCACACCAGCCATCGTGGAAGTTCACAGCAGCCGGTGCGGAGGGAAAGAGTGCCCCCACGGCACAGGCCCGCCCGCAGATCGGTGGGCCCCGATCGCGGGCCAGGCCACCGTGGGGGCACCCCCCCGGGGCCAGATCCCCCGCGCCCCCCGAGGACTCCGGTGCCCGCCCGCAGAGCCAGGTCCCACCGGTAAGTACCAGATCTAATTTACGCCGGTGGGACCAGCCTAAAACAGGAGGCCGCTCGGCCCATCGCGGGCCGGAGAATCGCTGAGAAGGGCCGCTACCAGGGGCCGCTAACCGGCACGGCGCAATTCCTGCCCCCGCCAAAACCCCGGCGGCAGAGAATTCGGCAGCCGGCAGGGGTGGGATTCACGCCGCCCCCCAGCGATTCTCCGGCCCGGCGGGGGGGGGGGGGGGGGGGGGGGGGGGGGTCAGAGAATCCCGCCCCCATCAACTTTCATTAAAACCCATCTGGTTCATTCATTTTGAAAACTCTGCTCTTTCACGGGATGTAAATGTCATTGGTGAGGCCAACATTTGCTGCCTGTCACTAATTGCCCTCGAACTGGCAGTACAGTAGCACAGTGGTTAGCACTGTGGCTTCACAGCACCAGGGTGCAAGGTTTTGATTCCCGGCTGGGTCACTGTCTGTGCGGAGTCTGCACGTTCGCCCCGTGTCTGCGTGGGTTTCCTCCGGGTGCTCCGGTTTCCTCCCGTTAGTCCTGAAAGACGAGCTGTTCGGTAATTTGGCCATTCTGAATTCTCCCTCTGCGTACCCGAACAGATGCCGGAATGTGGTGACTAGAGGATTTTCACAGTAACTTCATTATTATTAATCCCGTAAATGATAAACAGATTTTTGTCTTAATCCAGGTTTGTTTAATTAGTTATTTTTAAAATCCTCAGCTGCTGTGCAGGTGACCAGATCTGAATTTGTCTATGGATCATTAGTTCAAGCCTGGATGACTCTTGAAATGTCTCGCCCTAATATGTAGACCATCATCACCAGACTTAGATTCAACAACCAACAGAAATAAATACAATGTGGGAAATTCACTATTTTAGCAGGAAGAATAAAACAAGAAGCACATTATCTAAATGGTGAGAGATTGCAGAGATCTGAGATAGAGTTATAGAGTCATAGAGTCATTCGGCACAGAAAAGGCCCTTCGGCCCATCGCATCTGCACTGGTCAAAAACAATCACCTAATCATTCTAATCCCATTTTCCAGCACTTGGCCCAGAGCCTTGAAATGGCAAGTGTACATCTAATAATAATCACTTATTGTCACAAGTAGGCTTCAATTAAGTTACTGTGAAAAGCCCCTAGTCGCCACATTCCGGTGCCTGTTCGGGGAGGCCGGTACAGGAATTGAACCCGTACTGCTGGCCTTGTTCTGCATTACAAGCCAGCTGTTTAGCCCGCTGTGCTAATATTTCTTAAATGTTATGAGGGTCTCTGCCTCCACCACCCTTTCAGGCAGCGGGTTCCAGACTCCCACTACCCTCTGGGTGAAAAGGTTTCCCCTCACATCCCCTCTAAACCTGCCCCTCACCTTAAATCTATGTCCTCTGCTCCAAGGAAAACAACCCTGTCTATCCAATCTCTCTCCATAACTAAAACTCTGCAGCCCAGGCAACATCCTGGTAAACCTCCTCTGCCCTCTTCCCAGCGCTATCACATCCCTCCTATAACGTGGATTCCAGAACT
This sequence comes from Scyliorhinus canicula, assembly GCF_902713615.1. Lineage (NCBI taxonomy): Eukaryota > Metazoa > Chordata > Chondrichthyes > Carcharhiniformes > Scyliorhinidae > Scyliorhinus > Scyliorhinus canicula. The sequence goes on along the minus strand of NC_052155.1, from coordinate 14,664,871 downwards.
GCACACAATACTCTAGCTGTGACAGAATCACCGTTTTCTACAGTTCCATAATAACCTCCCTCACCTTAAATGCTATGCCTTTGCTAATAAGACAGGTATACATCTGCCTTCTTTTTTTTTTAAATTTAGAGTACCCAATTATTTTTTTTTCCAATTAAGGGGCAATTTAGCTTGGCCAATCCACCTCGTCTGCACATCTTTCGGGTTGTGGGGGCGAAACCCACGCAGACACGGGGAGAATGTGCAAACTCCACACAAACAGTGACCCAGGGCCGGGATTCGAACCCGGGTCCTTAGCGCCACAGTCTCAGTGCTAACCACTGCACCACGTGCTGCCCTCCACCTGCCTTCTTAACCACTGTATCCAACTGCTCTGCTACCTTAAGGGTTGGTGTACATACACAAAAATGTCCCTCTGATCCATGGTGTTTTCAACGTCCTACGTTTATCATGTATTCCCTTGCCTTGTTTGTCCTGTACAAGTGCATCACCTCACACTTACCTGATCAGCCCGTCTGGCCAGCCCACCTATATCCTCCTGCAATCGAAGGCTATTCTCCTCACTGTTTACCAACCTACCAATTTTTGTATCGTCCGCGAACTTACTGATCAACCTCCTATATTCATATCTAAATCATTTATAGAAACCGCAAACAACAAGGATCCCAACACTGATCCCTGTGGGACCCCACTGGACACAGGCTTCCAGTCAGAAAAACACCCCTTGACCATCGCCCTCTACTTCCTGCCACTCAGCCAATTCTGGAGCCAATTTGCCAAGGGATGCAGAGGATCCGAGTTCCCGAGCGCATGAATTGAGAAATTTAAGTATCAAGACACGGCAAATAATTAGGAAAGGATGTTGTCATTTATTGTGAGGTGAATTGAACACAGAAGTAGGGAGCCATGAGAGGCAGCACGGTAGCATAATGGTTAGCACAGTTGCTTCACAGCTCGAGAGTCTCAGGTTCGAATCCCGGTTTGGGTCACTGTCTGTGCGGAGTCTGCACGTTCTCCCTCTGTCTGCGTGGGTTTCCTCCGGGTGCTCACAAGTCCCGAAAGACGGGCTGTTAGGTGAATTGGACATTCTGAATTCTCCCTCCGTGTACTTGAACAAGCGCTGGAGTGTGGCGACGAGGGGATTTTCACAGTAACTTCATTGCAGTGCTAATGTAAGCCTATTTGTGATGATAAAGATTATTATTAATATAGATTCTTGGTAAACAAAAGGGTGATAGGTTATCAGGGTTAGGCAGGAATGTGGGGTTGAGGATGCAATCCGATCAGCTGTGATCTTATTGAATGGCGGAGCAGGCTCGAGGGGCTGAGTGGCCTACTTCTGCTGCGAGTTCGAACGTACATAATCCAGGCCGACACTCCAGTGCTGTACTGAAGGAGCGCATGCTAACTTTCGAATGAGATATTAACCCAAGCCTCTCGTAGCCCTCCCAGTTAGTGCAAAATATCCTGTGGCATTGTGTTAAGAACAGCAAAGAAATTTTCCCCAGTGTTCTGGCCAGATGGACTGGTTGTTGGTTGTGGGACTTGCTGTTCGCTAATTGCCGGCCATGTTTTGTACATTACATCGGCAACTACATTGCAAAAAGCGCTTCAATGGCTCTAACCCCGGGCCCCTTGAAGGCATGGAGGTCGCAGTCTAAATATAGAGGGAGTGGTTATCCATGCCATCCCTCCCCTTCCCCCCCCCCCCCCCCCCCAAGGCGTCTTTGGTGGCAGAGATAATCATTGGCCACCAGCAGGATCTCCTGCTCTTGTCACTGTCTCCGGGGTTTCCTGTTTTATGCATTCCCTGCCATCGGGAACTGTCGGAGAACCCGAAGATCCCACTGACGAGAACTTTCCAGCCTCAGAATCTCTTAACATGTTGTGTTCTTGCCTATTTCATATTGAACGTATGCTTTGCCTTGTGTTCATGTCCAGCTATCAATTTGTATTCAGCCTGTTTTGCATTTTTGCTTCAGATGAAATTATTGATTACTTACGGATACATTTATCACATCAACATCTCTTGGTTTGCTACATGCTATCACTGAGGTCACTGTGTGCATACAGCAGTCCTCTGCTTCATCTCCTCGGTGTGAACTAGTGATTCAATAATAAATGGTTGTCTTTGATTCTCCACTAGTCACTTTTTGAAACCTAATAATGTCCCATGTGAGACAACAACATCCACCACAACACGGGCAGCATGGTAGCACAGTGGTTAGCACTGTTACTTCACACCTCCAGGGTCCCAGGTTCGATTCCTGGCTTGGGTCACTGACTGTGTGGAGATTGCACGTTCTCCCTGTGTCAGCATAGGCTTCCTCTAGGCACTTCAGTTTCCTCCCACAGTCCAAAGATGTGCAGGTTACGTGGATTGGCCATGCTAAATTGTCCCTTAGTGTCCAACAGGGTTGGGTGGGGTTACTGGGTTGCGGGGGTAGGATGGAGGTGTGTACTTATGTAGGGTGCTTTTTCCAAGGGCTGGTGCAGATACGATGGGCTGAATGGCCTCCTTCTGCACTGTAAATTCTCTGATTTTATAACCGCACCTAACCTTTTAAGGGGCAATTTAGCATGGCCAATCCACCTAACCTGCACATCTTTGGATTGTGTGAGGAAACTGGAGCAGCCGGAGGAAACCCATCCTGACCAGGAGTCATGGGGATAGGGTGGGTTTGGGTGGGGTGCTCTTTCCAACCTTCTGCACTGTACATTCTATGATTCTATAGGGTGCAGAGTGGCTTCTGCGTTTCACCAAACGCGTGAGCAAATAGTTTCACGAGTGCTTGATCCGAAAACAGACAATTTCACGTCCTGCCACATCTGTCTTTGATGGAGCATAAAATGCAAGAGCATTATGCAATGAGTTTGCCTTATTATCCTCTCCCTGGGATTCATCCACAACCCAGCGAAGGACTCATAAATATTTCCTTTAACTTCAAGGGCACAGGGAAATCTTTGCGCCTCTTCCTGAGTTTTCAAGGTCCTGCGCTACGAACAAGGAACTGCCTGTTTAAAATGTATTGCACAGCACAGAAGGAGACCATTTGGCCTGCTGTGTCCACGCTGTCGCTCTGCTCGGGCAGTTCAGCTGCTGCCACTCTCCTCGCCTTCTCCCCTTGGCCCTGCAAATCTCTCCTTTCCCGATATTAATCCAATTTCCCTGTGTGTACAGTGACTGAACCTGCCTCCACCTCACTCTTAGACAGTGCACTCTGTGGAGATATACATCACTGTAGATACACAAGGGGTTAATGTAAGTACACGTAGACTAGCTAGACACTAGAGGGAGCACCAAAGACATGACACACAGACACTCAACCGATAGGTCAGTAAGATAGGACACGACCAATGGGCATTCACGATACACACAGAGGTGACACTACCACAGGGGGGCATTACACCAACCCATATATAAAGGACACAGCACACATGATCTCTCTCTTTCCAGTGAAGAAACTCAGTGAGTACAGACACAGGGTTGATTCAACATCACACCCACCACGTGGATTGTAGCAGACTGGTTCGTCAGTCTGAGTAGCTATAGAAGGATTAACAGTCGAGTCAAATTCGAGTAGGAGAATTGTAAATAGTTTAATAAATGTGTTGAAGTTATCTCCACGTCTGAACCGTCCTTTGTCAGAGTGAACATCAAGGAAGCAGCTTATGCTACGCCAAGAGCATAACAAGACACACTCCTTATCCGAACCACTCGATGAGTGAGAAAGGTTTTCCTCATGTCGCTTCTTTTGCTAATTATCTCAATTGCCCCCTTGACCTCGATCATTCCAGCGATGGGAACAGTTTCTCCCCATCAGCTCTGTCCCGGCTCCCGTGATTTTGAATACCTCTATCAATTCTCTTCCCAACCTTCTCCAAGAAAAACAGTCCCAGTTTCTCCAATCAATGTGCACAAGTGAAGTTCCCCATACCTGCAGCCATTCTCATGAATCTTTTCTGCATCCTCTCCAGCACCATCACATCCTTCCCAAGGTGCCAATCCTTCCCAGAACTAGATGCAATATTTCAGCTGCTATATATTTGGCTGCAGGATTCAACAGTGCCAAGGAATAGTTGGACAGGCTGCTCACTAAATTTGTGTTGCTCGTTTATTTCATTTGCGCAGGCGGGCAGCCAGGCCCACTTGTGCCATGCTAGGCCGCAGGCTCCTCAATGGGTGCTGATGAGCCCGATGTCAGGCCTCTCCAATGCCATTTGAAGGCAACCAGCATCTCTTAGAGGGGAGGTGCGCTCAGGCCACCCAATGAATGGAACATTCAACAACATAAAAATGGCTGTAACATGTGACGAGAGGGTACCAATGTTTCTCTGATGTTGCCATGGACACTGTGGTGCTGGGAGTGGACAGGAGGAGTGACTTCCTCTTCCTGCTTCAGGGGAAAGCAACATCAGCCCACGTGGCAGCAAATCACCTCGCAGAACGTGTCGGTGCCAAGTGTTTAGCACACAATATTTGGCTGCAATACTGGAAAAAAAGTTCAATGACCCTCACTGGAGTTGCTAAGGCAATGGTACAGCTGTTATAATATCTGATCACGTCTCCAGCAGATAAAGCCACCCCTCACAATACTGTCCTTCTCTTCTCCAGTAAACGCGACACCATGGGTGGGATATACCGCCTCTTCACAATGGCGGGATATTCCGGTCCCACACCGGCGCATGGGTTTCCTGGTGATGAGGGGTGCAGTTAACGGGATATCCCATTGACAATGGTGGGACCATAGATCCCGCCTGCGGGCCACCTCTGCCATTGAAAAACACGCCTCGGCGTGTCTGGTAAATCCCGCCCCATATCAACTCTCATATCTGACAAAGCCACTACCAGGATGGGCAAAATTCTCCCAAATCTCACAGGATGCTTATTGACACACTCCCTTCTTTACTCTCCGAGGCACACAGGCTGGCACCGGTGGAGACCATGCCCGCTGACACACCTTGAAGAAAGTGTGCGGGGAGAGGGGCAGTCGTTGCCACAGCACTTAGAAACTGCACAGGTTTTCTTCACAGCTTCTCCCTTTTATTCCAATCGACCCTTCTGTCTCTCCCCACATTTTCTTTCATTTTTCCTCTGATGGATTGTGGCCGTCAATGGCAAAGCCGGCGCCACGTGTTGTGGCCACCCCTCATGGTCCTTGACCTGAACTGCTCGCTGCTTGGCCATTTCAGAGGGCAGTTAGGCATCAACCACTTCGCTGTGGGTGTGGAGTCACATGTAGGCCAGGCCGGGTAAGGCCGGCACATTGCCTCCCCTAAAGGGCATCAGTGAACCAGATGAGTTTTTCTGACAATCGATGGTATTTGCAACCTCGCCATGACCGATTCTTGACTTTATTGATTAAAGTTAAAATCCACTGGCTGCAGTGCCGTGATGTGATTTGCATCCATGCATGGGTATTTCAAGGGACCGACTTGCGTGTGGACTTCCAGATTGATGCAGCGTACTGGAAACATTGCCCTTGGCCGTCTCTTGCACTCCAGGTGCAGAACAAGGAGGACAACCTTCTTGAAGATGCACCATCATTCGATCAGACCATCGCAAGCAACAGAGGAGAGCCTGGCACCACACATTGTGATCAGGGCAGAGTCGACAGGGAGAAACTGTTTCCCTTGTGTTAGAGCCAAGGCAGAAAGAGAAGTGAAAGATTTGCTTATGTTTATAAATCTGCACTTCTATTTTGTCTGATAACATCTACAATAAAAAATGCTGCACATTATAAAGTACAATAAGAAAATGTACTGAATCAAAGAATATTAAACAATGTTTGTCTTCCAATGATTTATTAGGTGCAATGCTATTTTCTAAATGTATTTTATTCCAAACATGTGCAACAAACAGTAACATCTACACCAACACACTCCACAACCTCATAGTCCACAGTATGTAATATTTCCCCCTTTTACCCCCTCTCCTCCCCCCTCCCATGACGAACAGTTCCTCAAACATTGTCATGATCACCCCCACCGTGTCTCGAAGCCCTCCGCCGTCACCCTCAACTCAAATTTGATCTTTTCCAACCAGAGAAAGTCACATAGGTCCCCCAGCCAGGCGGCCACTCCCGGCGACAAATCCAACCTCCAGTTTAGCAAGACCTTTCACCGGGCAATTAGAGAGGCAAAGGCCACGATATCGGTCTCCTTCCCCTCCAGCAGCTCCGGCACTTTTGAAACCCCAAGGATTGCCACCATAGGGTCTGGCTTGACCTCCACCCCCAAAATTTAAGATAACGTCCCAAACACCACTTCCCAGTAACTCTCCAACTTCTCGCAACCCCAGAACATGTGCACATGATTCGCTGGCCCTCGCCCACACTTCGCACACTCGTCGGCCATCCCCTGGAAGAACCCACTCATCCTCATCCGGGTCATATGTACCCTGCGCACCACCTTGAACAGAATCAAGCTCTCCTCGTGTGGGAGGCAGTTGAATTCCCCCTCGCACCAGCCTATTCCCCTCCTCCAACTTGTTCTTGATCATCACGACTTGCCTCGCTCCCCCAACCACCCATATATTTGCCCAATTCTGCCCTCTCCCGACTAATCCGGGAGCAGCAGTTGCTCCAATAAGGTGTACTCAGGCAACCTGGGAACCGTCCTCCACTCCTTTCGCGCAAAGTCCTTCACCTGAATGTATCCAAGTTCACTCCGCCTTGACAACTCAAACCTCTCCCGCAACTCATCCAAACCTGCAAGCTTCTCTTCCAGGTACAAGTCCCTCACCCTCACCAGCCCCGCCTCCTTCTACTTCCTGTACATCCCATCCATCTCCCCCGGGTTAAACCTGTAGTTCCCGCACAGTGGTGTCAACACCAACATCCCCTCCAACTTAAAGTGTCTTCGCAGCTGATTCCACAGCCTGGTTGTTGACTGTATCACCGGGCTCCCTGGATACTCCCCCCAGAGCTACCGGCAGTGGAGCCGCCCCCAAAGCCCCCAGACTGGATCGCCGACAGGACTCCTCCTCCACCTTGAACCATTCCAAACCCCCCCCACCGCTTCTCCCCACCATCGCCTCACCTTCTCCACATTCGCTGCAGCAGGTTCAGGAGCACCAACCTCCCTTTCAGCCTCTGTAGCAGGCCCCCCTTTACTCTTGCCACCATCCCTGCCCATATAAACACTGAGATCACTGTCTCCAACTTCCGGAAGAAGGCCGACGGGAGAAAGATCGGGAGGGTTTGGAAAATGAACAGGAACCGTGGCAGTCTCCCTACCAAGTGTAATGTATCCCATCTCTTAAATCCTCCTCTAATCTCCTCCACCAAGATTGTCAAATTCCACCTGTGCAGCGTAGCCCATTCCCTCGTCACTTGAACCCCCAACTATCTGAGCCTTTCCCTGGCTACCTTAAATGGCCACATCCCCAAGCTGGCCCCCCGCCCCACAGCATTCACCGGAAACTCTTTCTGACATTTAACTTATACCCAGAGAAGGCCCGGAACCTCTCCAATATTCCCATACTCTCCAATGGGTTCGACATGAACAACAACAGGTTGTCCGCGTACAACGACATCCGGTTCTCCCTGCTGCGCCTCACAATCCCCTGCCACTCCGCAGCCTCCCTAAGGCCCATCGGCAAGGGCTCAATCACCAGCGCAAACAACAATGGTGACAGCGGACACCCCTGTCTCTTTTTGCTATGTAACCCTAAACTCCGTGAACTCATCCCCTTTGTACAGACACTTGCCACCGGGGCTACATATAACAAGCGCACCCACAGCACAAACTTCAGACCAAACCCAAACCTACCCAAGATCTCAAATAAATGCCTCCACTCCTCCTGATCAAAAGCCTTCTCTGCATCCATAGAAACAATGACCTCCGGCACCAGCCCCACTGACGGAGTCATAACCACATTCCACAATCTCCTGATGTTACTGGAGAGCTGCCTACCCTTTACTAAACCTGTTTGATCCTCAGTGACCACCCCTGGCATGCATCCCTCCAGCCACCCCGCCACCAGCTTAGCCAGCACTTTCACGTCTGTGTTCAACAACAAAATGAGCCTATACGACCCACACTCCAACAGATCCTTCCCCTTCAGCCTTGATCTTATTTAATGGTGGAGCAGGCTCGAGGGGCCAGATGGCCTACTCTTGCTCCTAGTTCTCATGTTCTTATGTTCTTCTTCAGGATTAGTGTGATCGAAGCCTCTCTCAGTGTGTCTGGCAGCTTCCCCTTCCCCAAGCCTCACTAAACATCCTCAACAAATATGGTGCCAATTCCATCGCAAACACCTTATAAAACTCCACCATCCAGCTCTGGAGCCTTCCCTGACTTCATCCCCCTAATGCTGTCAGTCACCTCCCTCAGCCCTAGCGGCTCCTCCAATGCCTGCCTCCTCTCTTCACCCAACCTTGGAAACTCCAATCCATCCAGGAACCATCCCATCTCCCCTTCCTCGCCACCTGGCTCTGCCCTGTACAGCTTCTCACAGTACCCCCTGAACACCACATTCATCCTCCCCAGCTCTGACACTACCTCCCCCTTCTCCGTTCGCACCTTTAAAATTTCCCTGGCTGCAGTGTGCCTTCTCAGTTGGTGGGCCAGCATGCGGCTCGTCTTCTCCCCATATTCACATTGCACCCCCTCGCCCTCCGTAGCTGCCCCACCGCCATTCCTGTCGTCAACCTATCAAACTGCCCCTACAACCTCTTCCTCTCTCCCAACAACTCTTTCGTGGGGGCCACATACCTCCTGTCTACCTAGACTGTCTCATCCAACAACCATCCATGCCCCTCCCTCTCCCTCCTCTCCCTGTACACCTTGAATGAGACAATCTCCCCTCGGACCACCGCCTTTAGCACCTCCCAGAACGTGGTCGCCTTTTCACAAAACCCCTTATCCGTCCCCCCTCACCCCCGGGTCCTTAAAGCTCCACGGATCAACCATTCCCATACACTCCATAAACCCTCCCAATTGCTTCGCCATCCTCGCCTTTCCCATTGACTTGGGGTTCGGCCTGTTCACCCTCGTTTCCAATACACAGTTAAAATCTCCACCCATAATCAATTTGGTGCGTATCCAGATCCGGGATCACCCCCAGCAAACCCCCTCACAAACCCCACTTCCTCCCACATTGACCAGTAGCACCGGCAACACCACGAGCACCCCACTCACTGTTACATATCTGCCCCCTCAGGTCCTACATTTCCGTGGCCTCCACAAACCCCGTTTTTTGGTTCAACAAAATGGCCTCCCTCACGACTTCAAGTCAAACCCCGAGTGAAGTACTTGTCTCACTCATCCTTTCCTTAACCTAACCTGGTCCTTCACCCAGAGGTGTGTCCCTTGTAAAAAGATCACCGCGGTGTTCAAACTCCTCAGGTGCGCAAAAACCACTCAGTCAGCCCGTTTATGCTTCCATTCCCTTCTGCCCGCCATCATTGCCCTCTGGCTTTGCCTCCTCTAATACCACCCGAAACCGGGCCCATCCTGTGCAATGCCGCAATCCCCCCCTACCCCCTGCCTGCCCCTATGCCCATCTCTCCCCCACCCCCTCCCCCCCCAGCTGGCCTGGTCACCTCTCGTGGCCTCCTCCCCCACATCGCCTTCGTTTGCCAGCATTGCCTGCCAGCGTGGCAGCTCCCGCTCGAAGTGCACACCCCTCCACCTCCCACCCACCAGTGCCTTCTTCACCTGTAGAAACTGCCCCCTCTACCCACCTGAATACCCCACAACCGGCAACCCCACGCAGCGGACCCCACCACACACACGCCTTACCCGTAAAGAAAAAACACCTAAAATCGCAAATCAACCTCTCCAAAAAAGAAAAACACCACAGACGGCGGGATAATTACCCCTTACAATCTTTAACTCCTCAAAGAAAAAAAAAACACCCTCCGGCAACCCACGATAACCATAACCTCCAACCTTTGTGGATATAGCTCCTCCATCCCGTATCAGCCTCCCCGAACAGGCGCCGGAATGTGGCGACTAGGGGCTTTTCACAGTAACTTCATTTGAAGCCTACTTGTGACAACAAGCGATTTTCATTTTCATTTAATATCATCTCACATCGACTCTCAGTTCTGCCCCAGGTTATGGTCCCTCATTGGCCTCTTCTGCCATTTCAAAATAATACTCCTGACCTTCAAATGTGACTCACAGTTTCACCGGCTACAACATCCCAAACTGAATCTTCTTTGAGTACAACAATGCCTTGGACCTGTTGAATGCAGCCACCTCTTCACCAGCTCCGCACCAATGTCTTGGTATATTCGGAGATGATTCCCCTCCCATTCACAGTCTTGCTTTTCCCTGGCCCTTCGTAGAAGCTTCTCCTCATCAAATGTGTGCATCAGTCACCACCCACGGTGGCAACCCCGCTCTCGGCCTCTGCCTGAAAGACCCATGTGCTCTGTCCACCTCTGTGGCCTTTTCCAGCACCCCCTCCTCCACCAACCCGGCCAGCACCCTTGACACATATTTTGTGGCGCTCGTTCCTTACACACCCTCTGGTAGCCCCACAATCCGCAGATTATGCCGCCTGGTCCTGTTTTCCTGCTCCCCCACCTTCACCCTCAATGACTTGCATAGGTCCCCCTCGACCCCCACCTCCACCTCTAAGGACATGATACGATCGCTCTGGTCAGACATCACCTTCTCCACCTCGCGTATCTCCGCCCCTTGTGCCTCGAGGCACTTCTTTACCCGGTCCATCGATCCTCGCTGAGGTGCTACTGCCCCTTCAATGGCTTTCGACCAGTCGCCATGCATCTCCTTCCCTTGCTGGCGAAATTCCTCCTTGATGAAAACCATCAACTGCTCCGTCTGGAGTTTTCCCACTGATGAAAACCCTTCTCCCTCTGCCATTCTTACAGTTGTTGCTACGCCACAGGTCCCCTCCAATTCCTTAGCCAGGTCTTTTGTTTTTTGCCAGGTCTGGTAGTCAGTAGGCATGCCAATCTTAGGGAGAAGCTCTCCCTTGACACCTTCTGCACCACTTTCCTGCCGGAGCTATCCCGCTAGCGAGTATAAAGTGTCCAACTGGTGCCTTCGAGTCGGAGCTGCCCTGTGTGCGACCACTCACCCCATGGCCACCATCGGAAGTCCCAGGTGCAGTGCTAATTTAATAACACATTGCCTCGCCTCAATTTTAACTTTCTCATACTTATGTTCAAATCCCCCAATGGCCTCATCTCTCTAGCCCCACAATCCTCCATGATCTCTGCACCCCTCTAATATGGCCTCTTGCACATCTTGAGTAGCCATTGCTCCACTATTGCTGGCCTTGCCTGCAGCTGCTGAGGCCCTCCGCCCCAGAATTCACCGACTAAATCTCGTCACCTCTCCGCCCTCTTCTCCTCCTCTCAGACGCCCCTTGACCGAGCTTTCGCTTAACCCTCTGAATTTCTCTGTCTTGGCTTCAGCTCGTGCCTGCTAACGTCTCCTTCGAAGCAATTCTGCGCACAAAGGAGCTATATGAATGCACATTGCTGTTGTTACAAACTGGTACCGTCGTCTTCAAACGGTCGATTAGCTTCGCAGTCAACAGCATACCTCCCCCACCCCTCCCAAGTGTCAGGCTATTAAATATATCTAACCGTGAGACACTGCGTCTGATTTTCACCTTCATTTGATTCTCATGGCTGTCAAGCAGGATGTCGAAGGTATAAAAAATGAAGCTATTTAACCATGCCGTTTTTACGCTTCGACATTCCACTTGGAAAGTGGCCACTCGGAGAATGCCTCCCCTGCATTCCAAAAATAGAGACACAGGAACAGGAGCGCCGCCGTCTTGGTCATGTACAGAAATCGGTTTGGTTTTGGCTGGGCAAAAGTAATGTTATTTCCTTAATAAGTTCCTCGGCATCGGCAGACATGGAGCTGCAGGCTTTCCCTGCAGGGGAGGCAAAATGGGAAGCCTAATATTCCGCTAAGCGACGGAGGGGGAGGGGAATGTGAGACACTGCTTTTGCCCTGGCACCTCAGGAATCAAATCCACCTTAATCATAATCATAATCAAAACAGAACACAACTCCAGCCATTATAATCAGCACACGTTGGTGAGTAATCAGACGGCGAACACCCAGTTTTCAAAGGAAAATAAAGCTGCTCCTCACCCTGTCACAGAACCTCCTCACAAACTTTAATTGCAGTCTAGGTTTTAAGAAAGTAAATATACTTCGTGCAAATGCACCTCGGCGAGCTAATTCGATGGGGCTGGGACGGGCTGGGGGGGGGGGAGGTTTTTTGACTTCTGCCCAAAGCTGGCATGAACCTGTCCACCACCCGGACCCTCAAAGTATAGGCATTGGCAGGTCAAGGCCATTGTCATGTCCGTGTCAAATTGAATAGGGTGGATAGTGTCATGTGAGAGTCCCTTTAAGAAAAGTGTGTTTTATCAAATGGCTGCAGTGATGTCATTGTGTGGGTGGAGCTGGAGTGTGATTCTGCTTTTTACTTTCGTTTTGAGCTGGCAGCTCTTTTTGGCTCTGTGTTTTAGTTTCACTTTCAGTTGGAGCGCTGCATTCAAACCAAGCAGATGTATACTGGTGTCTCTCTGAATGTTAAACAAGGTGTTTAGATCAATTGATAATTTAAAAGTGACAACTTTTCTCTGGATAAAATTCAAACCTACTGGACGGGATTCTCCCTTCTGGGGCGTCAACAGCCCCCAAAAGTGAGGAATTCTCCGAATTTTCCGGGGCTAGATGGACGTCGGAGGGGTTGGCACCCCTCCAGCCAGCGCCGAAGGGCCGGCACGAGTTTGTGCATGCGTGGAACAGTCGCCGCATTTCTCCCGTGGAACAAGCCCACCCGCAGATCGGTAGGACCCGATACTCCCACGCCGCCCGAGGACCCCCCCCCCTGCACACTCACCTGCCAGGTCCCGCCGTGCATGTGGTGAGTAATTCACGCCGGTGGGATTGGCCAAAACCTGGTGGGAGGTCGGAGAATCCCGGCCACTGTCTTTGTTAAAAAGTGTTTTGGTTATGGATGTTGTTAGGAAAGTTACTAAGGGTTACCTATAGAGTACTGTACCTTTTCTTTTGGGGGGGGGGGGGGTTATCAGTGTTGGTAGTTCATAAGATGTTCATTGTGGGTTCATAAAATGTTAACTTGATTCATAGAATAAACATTGCTTTGTTTTAAAAGCACTTTAGATCTCTGTTGCATCACATCTGTAAAGTGGGCCCTTGTGCTTCCCATAATCAAAATCTATTACAAGTTGTGGGTCAGGTGAACTCCATGATACACTTTGGGGTTCTCTAAACCCTGGTCCATAACAATAGACATAAACCAGGTCGGATTTTACTGTGCGTGTGATGAACAAACAAACTTTATTTGCAAGGTTGCTTCATTAGCGGCATTCTTCGAGCTAATCCATAGTGCACTCTTTCTAACCAGGAAAAGCCTTAGCCTGAGAGAGATTCCTCAATGCTCGGTGTTGATCGATTGTTCATGTGATGATTACTCAGCAAGGCTGGTCTTAAAGTGACAATCACCACAGTAGGTTTTGCGGCTGACATGTCAGGAGGAAATAGCAGACACGTGCGAACACCACCACCAGCAAGTTCCCCTCCAAGCCACAAATCATTCGGACTTGGAACTTTATCACTGCTCTTTCACGGATCCTTGAACTCCCTCTTTCAGAAAATAGAAATCTCAGGGAATAGGGAGTAACATATTAGCCTGGATAGAACATTGGCTGGCAAACAGGAAGCAGAGAGTAGGCATAAATGGGTCCTTTTCTAGTTGCAAGATGTGACAAGTTATCTACCACAGGGATCAGTGCTGGGACCTCAACTGTTTACCATTTATATAAATGATTTGGATGGCGGGCAGAATAGGATGGTTGCCAAATTTGCCAATGACACAAAGATAAGTAAGAAAGGAAGTCGTGAAGAAAACTAAGATCTGGCAAATGTAGTATGAAGTGGGAAATTGGCCCTGGAAGAATAACAGAGAGGCATATTATCAAATTGCTGAGAGATTGCAGAGCTCCAAAGTGCCGAGGGATATGGAAGGCCAAGTGCATAGAATCCCTACAGTGCAGAAGGAGGCCATTTGGCCCATCAGGTCTACACCAAGCCTCTGAAAGAGCACTCTACGTCGACCCACACCCCTGCTCTATCCCTGTAACCACAGCTGACCTGCACAACTTTGGACGCCAAGGGCCAATCTTATTATGGCCAATCCACCTTCCCTGCACATCTTTGGACTGTGGGGGGAAACCGGAGCAGCTGGAGGAAACCCACACAGACACAGGGAGAAGATGCAAACTCTACACAATCACCCAAGGCTAGAATTGGACCCGGGTTAATGGCACTGCGAACCAGCAGTGCTAAACACTGTGCCACCGCGCTGCCTATGAATTGCAAAAGCCTGATATGCAGGTGCAGCAAATAATTAGGAAAGCTAACAGAATGCTATTATTTATTGCGAGGGGAATTGAATACAAAATAGGGAGGTTATGCTTCAATTATAAAGAGCTCCAGTGAGACCACATCTGGAGTACATAGAACATAGAACATAGAACAGTACAGCACAGAACAGGCCCTTCGGCCCTCGATGTTGTGCTGAGCAATGATCACCCTACTCAAACCCACGTATCCACCCTATACCCGTAACCCAACAACCCCCCCTTAACCTTACTTTTTAGGACACTACAGGCAATTTAGCATGGCCAACCCACCTAACCCGCACATCTTTGGACTGTGGGAGGAAACCGGAGCACCCGGAGGAAACCCACGCACACGGGAAGGACGTGCAGACTTCGCACAGACAGTGACCCAGCCGGGAACCGAACCTGTGGCCCTGGAGCTGTGAAGCATTTATGCTAACCACCATGCTACTGTGCAATATTGGTCACCTTATTTAATGAAGGATGTAAATGTGTTGGACGCTGTTCAGAAAAGCTTTACCATGCTAATACCTGGAATGGGTGGGTTGTCTTATGGGGAAAGTTTAGAGAGGTTCGATTTGTATCCACTAGAGTTGAGAAGAGTAAGAGGCAACTTGGTCAAAACCTTTAAGATCCTGAAGGATATTGACAGGGTGTGGAGAGGATGTTTCCTCTTGTGGGAGAATCTAGAATTAGGGGATCATGAGGGGGGAGCCAATCTCCAGAAGTAATCGCCAATTCTTTGACTGATTGACAGCTGTTGCCGAGAGGAGTTTTCCTGGAGGCCTCGCTGGGAGGTCTGACTTTAATTTTTATACTAGTTTCCAATAAATGCTGACCTAACCAGCACGGCCCACATTTAAAAAAAAATTGCACTTCAAGACTATTTTTCAGAGGGTCTGATTTTACGTTGAACTTGAGAGGGGTGGGGCCTAAACTTGCAGACAGTTCCCGCTCCTAAGAGATCGGTTGCAGCCCACCTCCCTCCCATCCCCCGCAGGTGAGTAACACCACATTATGGGTATGCTGAAATGCCCCCCTCCATTCAGGCCTCCCTCCAGTGCCAACCCCGCACATTGTCAGGTCTTCCCATCTGAAGGCTACGGAGGGAACACTTTCACCTCCTTCTGACAGATCTATGAATTAGCCTTGCTGAGAGAGACATCAAAGGGTTTCAACACACCAGAGGGAAGACTTTAGACTGAAACTTGACATGCTGAAAGACGGTTGAATGAGTTTCAAGGCTACAATAGGAAGACCATCCGAACGATCCCCATCCCAGGAAAGACCCCCAACTCTCACCGCCCCTGAAGGGCAACCCTCGGCACCTTGGAGGCAAGTGTAAGGAGGGTACTCACCTTCTTGAACCCATTGGAGTGCAAAGCATCAGGTCCCCGCTTGCCAGGACTTCCACCAATTGACGCCAGCGTGGCCCCATGAGGGCAACTGGAGTATCCCAGGAGGCCCATGAATCAGACTTCATGCCAGATAACGACATTTAAATGAAATTTAATTAGATGCTTGCATGTCCCGCTCTGGGTGAGAACCTTGTCAGGGCTGGCCAGACAGGCCGGGAGACTTGCAATGGGTTTGACGCCCAGCGACAATCCCGTTGTTGTCCTCGCACATGATCACATGATTCATTGGGTTATCGCGATTCCTGCCACGGGCTAGCGGTCCAATAGAACAGCCCCCCCCCCCCCCAATATTTAATGACTAAAACCTATTATCCACTCCACTCTTAATATAGTGCAAATAAATACACTGGCATTGAAAAAATCATCAAATTATTTCAGGATAATAATGAAGTCTATTATATAAAGTTGGCATTCCCTTGGTGGATGTGTCAACTCTGCCGACAGGGCTGTGTTCACTCCCCATTTTTGCAGCACAGTTCGGCATACATAATGCAGCCATCTGGGAAAACCGATGTTTAGCCAGTTGTTCAAGCTGCTTCCATTTATACATGTTGTCAGTCATTGGAGCAATTGAGGGTCAACGATCTCAGGAAAACATGCAAATTATTGGTTCATTCACTTATTTTGGGACTCCAGGCCTGTGGTGCTGGAACTGACCGTACACTGGCCAGGGTGTCGCAACAATATAACCTTTGCATGTTGGCATGGGAGATATGAGAGAGCAGAGAGGGAGCATGGGAGATGTGAGGGGACTTTGAAAGGATATGCAGCTGAGTGGGAGGGTGAGGAAGTCGAAGTGTCAGAGCTAGAGGACCAAACTGCCACAAATACATCTGGGCCAATATCCTGGGAAACAGAGCCGGGCCTTGTAGCCTGCTGGCCTCATCAACTGCCCGCTTTCACAGGCGCCTTGACCAGTGTACCTCCCGGGGCGGGGTGGGCCCATCTCCAGCCCTTGCCCACCTCGCCAAGGGAGGAGATGGAATCGCAGCACCAGGAAAATTCCCGACTTCCGATCACTGTCTCCTTGGCAAAGGTGCAGCCCTATGTATCGGTGGGTCGTGCAAGGGCGGCCATTTTAAATAGGTCAGGGGCATTTTATGGGCAGAGCTTCATCCAGTGTCACATGGTTAGGTTGGTGGCCTGACTTTATTATGAGATTCAGCTACCGGTGGTTTTGCTTTATTTTCGATCTGACGTCCCTCAGGCAGACTCCCTCAGGAGTTGATTAATCTCACGAGGTGAGCTGCCTGTGGAAGCCAACAGGCTCCGGCAGTGAACCCTGCAGGTGTGGGTGAGACCTGAGGCCTAATTGAGAGTCACCCTTGAGCGCCTCTGTTCCGGGGTTTCCGGCTCGCTCGGTTCAAAGAACTGATCCAAAAATAGGCCCAGATCAATTTCTACCCAAAACATTCTTTTTAACTAAACAAACCCTTCAAAATTAAAAAAAACAATGTCAAGCCTCTTGACTTTGATTGGCATTTCTTTTATTTCCTGTATTTTTTCGAAAAGGCCAGTGGATGATTGATGGGAATATTCGCTTGAATCTCAAGGGACTGAGTGACCATTTTTCCTTGCACTCCATCACAATGACACTTCACTGTCGGATAGCATACAAAACATGTTTAGGAACACCAGAAGGTACGGTAAATGTTGAAGAATGCATTTGTCTGTTGCTCTATATCTGGGAAAATGCCATGAGGCTGAAGAAGTTGCTTTTAACTTGGATGTTGAAGCCCATGTGCTAGTCGGAGTTATCAGTGAGACAGGGCAGGAAGAATTTATATAGCGTCTTCATTAAAGTGCCCTGAGATGCTGCCGAGGAGTGTAGTCAAATGAACAAATAGGCCCGAGGCAGAGCGAAGAGACCGTCAAGTTCCAGTGGCGGGGATGAAAACAGCGAGCATGCGCTCGGAGGGGTCCAAATCTGTGGGCAGCGCGGTAGCACAGTGGTTAGCACAGTTACTTCACAGCTCCAGGGTCCCAGGTTCAATTCCCGGCTTGGGTCACTGTCTGTGCGGAGTCTGCACGTTCTCCCTGTGTGTGCGTGGGTTTCCTCCGGGTGCTCCGGCTTCCTCCCACAGTCCAAAGGTGTGCAGGTTAGGTGGATCGGCCATGCTAAATTGCCCTTCGTGTTCAAAAGGGTTGGGTGGGGTTACTGGGTTACAGGGACAGGGTGAAGGTGTGGGCTTGGGTAGGGTGCTCTTTTCAAGAGCCAGTGCAGACTTGATGGGCTGAATGGCCTCCTTCTGCATTGTAAATTCTACGATTCTATGAATTATTCCATTCTCTCATGAATCATAACCCGTGCCCTGTTTTAAAACATAATAATGCAGCAATAATCCAGACCACCACTTAGAATCCCATAGACTTGAGCTGCAGCCAATTCTGTCCGACACATCAATCTTGCCCTGGCCGCACATTGATTCAAATCTTCATCGTTGAACAACGAGCTGATTGACAGACAGGTCCAATTGGCACGAGGCCATTGAGGATACATCATGCGTTTGGAGCATAGCAGTTGGTGGGAAGTATTTGACATCCTGTTGCACATTGAACAATGGTGATGATGATCAAAGTCCTATTCATTTAAGAATCAACTTCCGTCATGGTGGTGTTGTGTCATGTAATTTGGAATAACACAAGCTGCCACTTGATGCACTTTTGAGTAAAAGATGCTCCAGACTTTGAAGTGAGTTCAATGTGTTTAATTGAACTATTAGCACAGTTCTCAATGAGTTTGACTCTCTGCTAATTTAAATGTAGTAACTCAGTCTAACTGAACCAGCCTTGCTCTAAACCACGTGCTGGGGTGTGATGCTGAGGATACACCCTGTCTCACTCTGTAGATGTTGGTCTGTGGAAAGAGGCAGGGTGTGAGTGCCTCATCCCTTTTATAGTGAGGTACCACCCCTGAGTGTCCTGACTGCTCATTGGCTGTGTCCTATTCTAGGTGTTCGTTAGCTGCATGTTTGCATTGTGGACAGCGCAATTGCTTCACAGCTCCAGGGTCCCAGGTTCGATTCCGGCTTGGGTCACTGTCTGTGCGGAGTCTGCACATCCTCCCCATGTGTGCGTGGGTTTCCTCCGGGTGCTCCGGTTTCCTCCCACAGTCCAAAGATATGCAGGTTAGGTGGATTGGCCATGATAAATTGCTCTTAGTGTCCAAAATTGCCCTTAGTGTTGGGTGGGGTTACTGGGTTATGGGGATAGGGTGGAGGTGTTGACCTTGGGTAGGGTGCTCTTTCCAGGAGCCGGTGCAGACTCGATGGGCCGAATGGCCTCCTTCTGCACTGTAAATTCTATGATATGATATCATGACAGGTGGAGGGATGAATTGAGGTGAATTTTTCAATCTATCAGTTTGTAAAGTAAAATATAAAAATACAATTTAAAAACCAATTGAGCAGAGTAAACTAAGATACTGATCATTAGATTATGGGCTGGATGTTTTCAGGGTTCAAACCCTAACAAGCATTAGAGTTTATGCACTGTGTGAATCAGGTATGGCTAATCTTAAATCATTTTACATCTTAATTGCTCTCAGCAAATTAGTTGCTCTGGGCTCCGTAGCTGGTAGCTGTTATGGGATCGATCTCTGGTGAAGGTTAGGGACCAGCAGCAATCTCGTGAAAGAATAGCACAGTTGTCCTCATCTATTCTCAAACCGTAATCATGTAAAGCATCAGGGTAACGATGGGGGGGGGGTCGGTGGCACAGTGGTATTGTCACCCTGCGACCCAGGACAGTACTCTGGTGGCCAGATTTAAAAGCCCATCCAGAACAGACGTTGAATTCAATAAAACAAATCTGGAATTAAAAGTCCAATGATGACCATGAAGTGATTGTTGTAAAAACCCTTCTGGTTCACTAATAGCCTATATGTGACTCCAGGTCCACAGCGATGCAATTGACTCTTAAATGGCCAGTTTAGCTCAGTTGGCTGGACGGCTGGTTCGTGATGCAGAGCAAGATCAGCAGTGCGGGTTCAATCCCCGAAACTGGCTGAGGTTATTCATGAGGGCCCCACCTTCTCAACCCTGCCCCTTGACTGAGGTGTGGTGATCCTCAGTTTAAATCACCACCAATCAGCCCCTCAAAGGAGAAAGCAGCCTGTGGTCACCTGGGACCATGGCGACTTTACCTTTACCTAAATATCATTAGCAGGTTGGACAATTCATGCTCCAACCCTCCGCAATGCTCCCCCCCCCTCTTAGGCGGAAGTCACCGCACACCCCCACCCCTCTCCTCCTGCAGAGAATAAATTTCGGAAAATAGCCAGCGATGTCCGCTATCTACCTGGTCCGGTGACTCTGTGATTAGCACTGCTGCCTCACAGCGCCAGGGACCCGGGTTCGATTCTGGCCTCGGGTGACAGTCTGTGTGGAGTCTGCACGTTCTCCCTGTGTCTGCATGGGTTTCCACCAGGTGCTCCCGTTCCCCCCACAGCCCAAAGATGTGCAGGTTCGGTGGATTGGCCATGATAAAATTGCCCCTTTGTGTCCAAAAAGATGTGCAGGTTAGATTAAGAGGTCATTGGGACAGGGCAGGGGAGTGAGCTTGGGTCAGTATAGACTTGAAAGGCTGAATGGCCTCCCTCTGCACTGTAGGGATTCTATGATTCTGTGGGCAGACTGCAGAGGTCCTGGAGGACTCGGAGATCTCCGGACTGATTGACCATTCGATGAAAACACTTTCCCCTGCTGTCCTTTGCCATGTATATAGAATTTGCTATTTAGTTTTTGTACAGAATGTTATCAGTAACTTAAAGGGGAGGAATGCGGTAGTGTGGTCCCTTTAAGGAAGCAGGCTTGACGGATCATCTGACCAGCTTGTGGCCAGTCACGCCGGGGAACGCGGGCCCTGTCCAACAGGAAGTTTACGTGGAGCTCCGTGAGCAGGACCACAGGCAGAGTGGACCATGGAGTTGAAGCGACCAGACCAGTTTCATTGTGTCCTGTGCCTGTATTATTACCAGCCTTTTCCTTTCATCATTAAACCCCATGTTTACTACTGGAAGTCTCCAGAGTGTTATCTCGAGTCACCGCGAAGTGAATGATTAGTTGTCGGCCAGGAGAGCGTGAGAACGCGATGCTTTTCCTTAAGACACGTGAGAATGTGACTGGAAAGGAGATGCTTATGTTCAGAATCCCCCGAAAACAATTAGAATTGGAAAAGGTCAGGGAAGCTAAGTTTAAATTTTGCGTTCAGTCCAGCATCACACCACCAGCAAGAAATCTTTTCCAAATTTATTCACAGACAGTCTGATGCAATACGATCGGTCTAATCTCGATAATTCCTTCTTTCTTGCCTCAAACAAAAGGTTTCCTGCGGCAAGGGATGATGTGACTTAATAATGAAATGTGTTGATTTTTATTTTGCTCCTTTTCCAAAATGCAGCCCAGCATGATTCGACAAAGTGGATCAGCATCTAAAGAGGCGCCAGTGTTGCTGGGCGATGAGGAAAGGGCGGGTGGGGTGGCGGGGGGAGGGGGGGCACGACGAGCCAAATATTGGTGTTCAATTCTGGTCGCCACACTACCAGAAGGATGGGGAGGCTTCAGAGAGGGTGCAGAAGAGATTTACCAGGATGTTGCCTGGTATGGAGAGCATTAGCTATGAGGAGAGGTTGAATAAACTTGGCTTGTTCTCACTGGAACAAAGGAGGTGGAGGGGCGACCTGATAGAGGTCCACAAAGTTATGAGGCGCATAGACAGTGGATAGTCAGAGACTTTTTCCCAGGGTAGAAGGGTCAATTACTAGGGGGCATAGGTTTAAAGTGTGAGGGGCAAGGTTTAGAGGAGATATACGATGTATTTACACAGAGGGTAGTGGGTGCCTGGAACTCGCTGCCGGAGGACGTGGTGGAAGCAGGGACAACAGTGACGTTTAAGGGGCATCTTGACAAATACATGAATAGGATGGGAATAGAGGGACATGGACCCAGAAAGTGTAGATTTTAGTTTAGATGGGCAGCATTGTCGGCACAGGCTTGGAGGGCCGAAGGGCCTGTTCCTGTGCTGTACTTTTCTTTGTTCTTTGTTCTATCTTGCAGAACCAGCATGGATGCGTCGACCTGAATGGCCCTCTGCTGAGCCGTAACCAATCTGTCAATCGATATTGGACATTCCAGGCAAATACGTGTGACCTATAAATGGCATTTGCGATTCACCTGGGCCGGAATTCTCCAGCCGTGCATTGGCCACGGGATTTCCTGCTCCCGCTGGCAAGCGCACCTCCGACCACCCCCCACCCCAGTTTCCCCAGTGGTGTGGGGTGACTTCTGGGGAATTCCCATTGACAGCACGGGAACAGAGAATTCCAGCACCGATGAAAAGCCCGCTGCCTCCCTCCGTTGAGGAGCATGTGGCAGGGGGGGATGCAGAGAATCCTGTGGCCAATGAACGAATGGAGAACTCTGCCGTGTTAGGTGCACTGGTCTAACACTGGCTGCAACTGGATGCAGCTTAGATCAAAAAGATACTCCAGACCTTGAAGTTAGTCCAATCAGGTTTATTGAACTAATAGCACAGTTCTCTGTGAGTTTGACTCTCTGCTAACTTAAGTGTGGTTACTCTGTCTGACTGAACCAGATTAGCTCTTAGCCACGTGGTGGAGGTGTGAGATTGTAACAACACCCTTGGCTGACTCTCTCGATGTTCATCAGTGGAGAGAGGCAGAGTGTGAGTGCCTCGTGTCTTTTATAGTCATATCCCCCCCCGAGTGTCCTGCCTGCTTATTGGTCATGTCCTGTTCTCTGTGTCCATTAGCTGCTTGTCTGTGCCTGCCTGTATATCATTATGTGTGTGTCTGCATATCATGACAAATTCCGGCCTAGGTGAATCGCAAATGCCATTCATACGCAGGACTACTGCCGTACTGGCACCCTCTCCAAATTCACCAAGAGAAATCCCCCTGTTACGGCCAGGTATAGAGCGGGCGAATAGGCGAGTCATTCACCCCTCCTGACATGGCTGGAGCATTACTAAACCATGTGTGTCCGCACTGGCGCCTACAGGTTTTAATCTGCTTCAAATTCAAAGCAATTGAACAAAGTGGCTGTGACTTTGGCAAATATACTGTTCAGTCATCCTTGAAGCTGAGGTGATTCTGTCACTGTAATAGTGCAGAAAAGGTATCGGACTAATATTCTTGCATGTGTGCCTTGCAAAACACTTGAGATGAGTGCTGGTGACAAGGGCAAGAAGGAACTACCTGTGACACCCGTCGTGTCTCTGAGCGCGACTATAATTTATGGAGTATGTAGCCAAGCCATCAGTTTGTGTCTGGCTGTCTCTCTCCCTCTCTCCTTCCAGGGGCAAAGGCACCATATTTCATTCCGTTTCAGTGACTTCCCGAAGCCTGTTTGTTGCAGAATTGATTAAGAAGGAAAAGTCTTCTGAATTCAAGTGGAAAATGCATCTCATCAGCACTGAACGACATGGTGCTTCAGCCAGGAGTTTCCACATGCTGCACTCACATAAAACCGTCCTAACAAAAGAGCAGATAGAGCCCAGAAGGTAAACAAAAGGACGATATAGACTCATTTACACTCTTAGAATTTCAGGCCTATGATATTTTATGACGTTCTTTTGCGTGTCGGTGAATTCCAGTAGTTTAAGGTGAGTCGCATTACTATATTTTAGTGAGCAATAAAATCGCGCTTCATTGAATGAAGCAGGAGCCTGCAATTTTTCGGAGGTGGTTGAAGCCCCATTGCTGGGGTTGAAAGCGGGTGGCCCTTTGCTGAGGCTGTAGCTGCAGGGTGTGAATGCCTCAGTGGTTGAAGTGCCCTCATAGAGGGATAAGTGGGTTTGGGAGTAGCTGGGGTCGCACAGACAGCCAAGGGTTGGAGGGGGGGGGAGAGTGAGGTGGGCCGTGTTGGTTGTTGTGGGCAGGCGCTAGCGTTGCCATGGGGAAACCATCCGGGGACCCCTCCAATGCCCATAATATAGGAAGATAGGAAATGAGAGCAGGAGTCGGCCATTCGGCCCTTCAAGTCTTCTTGATTAGATCAAGGCTAATCTATCACCTCAGCAGCACTTTCACTTTCTACCCGCATTTCCTTTGATATCTTTAATAGCAAGAAATCTATCATTCTCTGCTTTGTACATACTCACTGAGCTTCCACAGCCGCCTGGGTAGAAAATTCTGAAGTTTCACCGCCATTTGACTAAATAGATTCCTCCTCACCTCAGTCCAAATTGACCAGTCCCTTATTCGGAGACTGTGGCCGGGTTTCTCTTAGCCTGTGCGCCCCAATCGCGCCCAGTGCGGGGGCGGAGAATGGGGCATTGGACCCGCGATGCCTTCCCGCGATTCTCCGGCGACTGGAGAATCACTGCCAGTCGCACGCACACGGTTGACGTGACGCTGGTCGGGGGCCGTTGACAGAGGCCCCCGCGGCGGTTCTCGGTGGACAACCGGCCGAGTTCCCGCCGACCTCATTCACGTATGGTTCCACACGGCGGGAGATCGGAGTCGCAGCTGCGGTGGCCGTCCTGATTGGGGGGGGGGGGGATTCGTCTCTGGGGCAGGGAGGGGGGCCTCCACGACAGCTAGGCCCATGATCGGGGGCCACTGGTCGGCGGGCGCGCGTGATCTAGGGGGAGCCTACTTCTTCGGCACCGTCTCGCTGTGTGGGTCCGCCATGTCGCACGGGGCCGGCATCGTAGGTACTGACCCACAGCTGGAAGTGCAGGGCCCCTGTGTAGAGCACTCCGGGGCCCTGCAAACCCCCTTAAATACGGAGAATCACCCAGGACTTTCTAGAAAAACGTCCAGAGTGATTTGTGCCCATTTCCACGTGGGCATGGGGACATAGCCCCATTATTTGAGAACCCTGCCTTGTGTGTCCCCTGTTTGTAGACACCTCAGGTGAGAGGAAACATCCGATCCACATCTAACCTTTGAGCCTAGTTGTCACAATCTTTCCTCACAGGATAGCCCGATAGTCTGGTTAAACCTCGTTGCGCTCCCTCTATGCCCTTCCTTAGGTACGGTGACCAAAGCTGCACTCAATACCCCAGGAACAGTCTCACCGAGGTTACATATGACAGAGTACAATGGCTGTGTGGACTTTGCATGTTATCCCAGTGTCTGCGTGGTTTTCCTCCGGGTGCTCCGACTTCCTCCCACAGTCCAAATATGTGCTGGTTCAGTGGATTGGCCGTGCTAAATTGCCCTTTAGTGTCCAAAGATGTGCAGGTTAGGTGGGGTTATGGGGTTATGGGGATAGGGCGGGAGAGTGGGCCTCGGTAGGGTGTTGCCTACCAGAGGATTGATGTAGATTTGATGGGCTGAATGGTCTCTTTCTGCACTGTATGGTTATAACAGCAGCAAGTACTCTGTACTCAGATCCTTTTGCAATAAAGGCCAACATATTGCTTACCTTTAGAATTGCTTGTTGCACCACTATGTTAGCTTCAGCTTTCAATGACTTGTGAATAAGGACACTTGGACATGAACAATTTCCAATCTCTAATCATTTGAGAAATGCTCTTCAGTTCTGTTTTTTCGACCAATGTGGATGGATAGCTTTATTTATCCACATTATATTCCAGCTGCCATGATTTAATTTGATTTAATTTGATTTGATTTGATTTATTGTCATGTGAATCGAAGTACAGTGAAAAGTATTTTTCTTCAGCCGAGGGAACGTACACAGTAAGCACATAGTAGACAAAAAGAATAATCAACAGAGAACATTGGCAAATGGCACATCGACAAACAGCAGAACAAGGGGCCAAACAAAGCAAATACAGGGAGAAGATCAGTCCAAGGGGGAGTCGTTGAGGAGTCTTGCAGCTGTGGGGAAGAAGCTGTTCCTATGTCTGGATGTGTGGGTCTTCAGACTTCTGTATCTTCTGCCTGATGGAAGGGTCTGGAAGAGGGCAATGCCTGGGTGGGAGGGGTCTCTGATAATGCTGTCTGCTTTCCTGAGGCAGCGGGAGGTGTATACAGAATCAATGGGGGGGGTGACAAGCTTGTGTGATGCATTGGGCTGAGTTCACCACACTCTGCAGTTTCTTGCGATCTTTGACTGCAGTGGTCATGTTTTTAAAAAGGATTTTGTTTTTCTTCTGGGAAACAGCAGATGCAAATGACCAGAGGAATGTGGTTGGACTGAGGAAGTCCTTGGGGAATTAATATGTTTTTGCAGCCTGCAGAGATTCCGCTTGGGGAGATGAGGTCATTGCTGGGTGGAGCCCAGGAATGCGGAACAAAAGAACAAAGAACAAAGAAAAGTACAGCACAGGAACAGGCCGTTCGGCCCTCCAAGCCCGTGCCGACCATGCTGCCCGTCTAAACTACAATCTTCTACACTTCCGGGGTCCGTATCCCTCTATTCCCATCCTATTCATGTATTTGGCAAGATGCCCCTTAAATGTCACTATCGTCCCTGCTTCCACCACCTCCTCCGGCAGCGAGTTCCAGGCACCCACTACCCTCTGTGTAAAAAACTTGCCTCGTACCTCTCCTCTGAACCTTGCCCCTTGCACTTTAAACCTATGCCCCCCCCCCCCCCCCCCCCCAGTAATTGACCCCTCAACCCTGGAAAAAGTCTCTGACTATCCACCCTGTCTATTATCACTCCGCCCCTCATAATTTTGTGGACCTCTATCAGGTCGCCCCTCAACCTCTTTTGTTCCAGTGAGAACAAACCAAGTTCATTCAACCTCTCCTCAAGGCTAATGCCCTCCATACCAGGCAAAATCCTGGTATATCTCTTCTGCACCCTCTATAAAGCCTCCACATCCTTCTGGTAGTGTGGCGACCAGAATTGAACACTACACTCCAAGTGTGGCCTAACTAAGGTTCTATACAGCTGCAACATGACTTGCCAATTTTTATACTCAATGCCCCGGCCAATGAAGGCAAGTATGCCGTATACCTTCTTGACTACCTTCTCCACCTGTGTTGCCCCTTTCGGCAACACCTGTGCACCTAGATCTCTCTGACTGTCAATAATCTTGAGGGTTCTACCATTCACTGTATATTCCCTACCTGCATTAAACCTTCCAAAATGCATTACCTCACATTTGCCCGGATTAAACTCCATCTACCATCTCGCCGCCCAAGTCTCCAAATGATCTAAATCCTGCCATGTCCTCTGACAGCCCTCATCGCTGTCTGCAATTCCACCAACCTTTGTGTCCGCAAACTTACTAATCAGACCAGTTACATTTTCCTCCAAATCATTTATATATACTACAAACAGCAGAGGTCCCAGCAGTGATCTCTGCAGAACTCCACTAGTCACAGCCCTCCAATCAGAAAAGCGGAGAGCCAGTTTGGTGTTGGAGAAGCTTTGGGGAGAGAAGAGGTGAATTCTGATCTGCCTGAAACTGAGTCCACAATTCCCTCACAGCAGGATAATTAGAAAGGAGTAATAATCTGCAAGGAGAGCAGTCTTGTCTGGGGACAAGAAAGAAGCTGATACATGCCAGGTTAACCAGCTTTTTGAAGCTTTTCAGCCAGAGACTGAAGGGGTTCTAACAGGAGTCAAACCTGTTTTATAAAGCAAGTATTGCTCTGTACAATGCTAATTGAAGGTAGATTGAGAACTATATGTCGCTTTTCTTGTTGTTTAATTGGAAATTGAGCAGTAGTGTTAAGGGTAATTGTAAGCTGTTATTTATGATGTGAAATTAAACAATAAACATTGTATTCGTAAATAAGTTTTGTTTCAGAAATACCAAAGCCTTATATTTTCATGTAGTCACTCCTGGAGTGAATCATTCTTTCTGCACAATCTTACAAATAAACTAAAATATTGGGGTTTTGGTCATGTGTCTTAGCCACTTTGGCGTCTGGTCTGGGATCGTAATAGTACAGCGTCCCAGCTGACCAGTCCAAGCATCAGAAACGCACCTTCAGCATGCCAATGGCCTGTAATCTGATGGATCTTGTCAAATTATATCTCTCCTCTAAGCCTTTGAGGATGGCGCACCGGTGTCACCAGCCATTATTTCTGCGGGTAGGCCTTATCATCAAACAGCTAGTTCTGTTAATGTCACAGCCTTTTGAATAACCGAGGGGGCTGGGAGTGCCTCAGGATGTGTCCGAAACGTCCCTGATGTGCTTCAGATGGGCGCACAGCAGTTGAATGGTCAGAGAGTGGAACCCTTTCTTGTTATTCAACATGAGGCACTGTTGCCATGGAGTCTCAAAGCGATGTGTGTGCAATCAATCACACCTTGTACTCTAGGGAAGCTGCAAATCCCCGGAATCTCGGCAGCCTGGCTAGCTTCATCCAATGTGAACTTCACTTAATGGTGAGCCTTACTGTAGAGACCATCAATCACTTCTTTGATGTATTTATGTGCTGAGGACAGTGAGATGCCACAAAAGCCCCCTTTAGATTCCAGAAACAATACACTTGCAAAGAAACTGAGTATGGTGGTGACCTTCCGGACCGTTGACAAGGAATGCCTTCCGGGAGTGCTAGAACATTCCGCAGAATGTGGCAGATATGAGCCACCGCATCTCTTGACAAGTCTCGGCCTGTACTGCATTGTCTCCGACTCAACTCCAGATAGGAATGGCGTCTTCGGCAGACACTTGGTCATGCGAGTCACCTCCGTGGGCTTGGTCTGACCTCCTCACCCTCTGAGTCTTGCTGGGGATTCCGTGGACCATGGTCCTCAGACTGGGCCTCTTCGAGACGTTGACCAGGTGGTGCTGGACCCATCTGCCCCCCCCCCCCCTTCAGTCAGCTCACTGCCATCAAGACGGATGTATTGAGTGCTGGCTCCATGATTCAATCTCCCTTCTCCCTATGGACACATAGATCCGACAAATCAATGAATAATGGGAAATTGTCGTGGAGCTTCCAATCGCTAAGAAAGCGACTGTCAGGCCCTAGAGCAGGGTCTGTGCTACTCACCTTTCCCTGATCAGTGTTCCAGTTGAGGTACACCCTCACTGATCAGGGGTTATAGGGAGAAGGCAGGAGAATGGGGATGAGAAACATATCAGCCATGACTGAATGGCAGAGCAGACTCAATGGACCGAATGACCTAATTCTGCTCCTATGTCTTATGGCCTTGCCTAGGTGCCAAGATGCCACCCCACCGACTTGACATTCTCCACCTAGACGCAAAGGTTCAGGTGGTGCAGTCGCATTGTTGTGCCACGGTTCATCAATCTCCAGAATGTTCCGCGGTACTGTTACATGGAGAGGCCAAATGCCTCCCTGAGTAATGCAGCAATCACGAAGTGTCAGGACTTTTGACGGCAGCAGTGCGGATACAAAGTTAGCTGAATAATAGGAAGCAGAGAGTAATGGTTAATGGAGGAAGGTTTGTAGTGGTGTTCCAACAGGGTCAGTATTGGACCCTTGCTTTTCCTGGTGTATATTATGATCTCGATCTTGGTTTGCATGGGACAGTTTCAAAGTTTGCAGATGACACAAACCTTAGAAGTATTGTAAACTGTGGCGAGGACAGTGTAGAACTTCAATGGACACAGACAAGTTGCTGTCGTGGACAGGTTGGTGACAGATGTGGGGAATTGTGAGGTGATCTTGGCAGGAAGAAGATGGTGACACAATATAAAATAAGGGGTAAAATTATTAAAGTGGTGCAGGAGCTGAGGGACCTGGGTGTATTTAGGTAACTTAAGGTGGCAGGACAGGTGGAGAGAGCAGTTAATAAAGCACATAGCGCTCTGGGTTTTATTAATAGCGATGTAGAGCACAAGAGGAAGGAGGATATGCTGAACTTATATAATACACTAGTTAGACCTCCGATTGTGCACAGTTCTGGCTCCCACACTATGGGCAGGATGTGAACACATTGGAGAGAGGGCGGAAGAGGTTCACAAGAATCGTTCAAGGGATGAGAAACTGCAGTTATGCGGCTGGATTGGAGAGGTTGGGATTGATCCCCTTTGGAGAGGAGGAGGCTAAGGGGAGATTTGATACAGATGTTCAAAATAATGAGGGGGCTGGACAGAAGAGATAGGGAGAAACTGTTCCCGCTCGTAAAGGGATCAGAACGAGAAGGCACAGATTTAAAGTGATTTGCAAAAGAGGCAAATGGAATGTGAGAAAGAAAAACTTTTTCACACGAGGGGCTCAGGACTGGAATGCACTGTCTTTAAGGGGAGTGGAGGCAGGTTCAATCCAGGCATTCAAGAGGACATTAGGTGATTATTTGAATAGAAACAATGTGCAGGGATGTGGGGGAAAAGGCAGGGGAATGGCACTAAGTCATGATGCTCATTTGGAGAGACTTGGCATGGACAGTGGGCCAAATGGCCCCCTTCTGCATTTTAACAATTCTGTAATCTTAATCACAGAGAGGTTGGAAGAGGTTTGAGCACATCCAGGATCTCTTCAACCTTACCTGATACACTCCGACTGTACTTGATCACACTAATTCTACCCATCCTGCACTTTTGAAATGACTGGATGCCCTTTGACCCAGAAAGCACATTGGTGCTTTCATTGTACATCTTGTAGATATCCAAGATAGCTGATTGGCTGTATCTTCCATTCTCACATTCCTCCCTGTCAATGCTGCAGTTGATCAACTTCATTGTGAACACGGTGATTCCTGCAGCTCTTGCGTTAAAGCACTCTGAATGTCAATGGCTTCAATTGCACCTTCTCAATAAACACTTGTTCAGTCCTATCAGCTCACATTCTATTTCCACGTTGTTACTCTGAGCAGTGTGTGGGTGCTGGCTGTCAGGGTCCTTGAGCCCAGTCGCGGGCTCATCCCACACTGCCTCAGCCCCCTCTCACGTAGATTCTTTTCCAGTTTTGATTTTAAACTACGTCATTACTCTGGGGTCTCAGGATGATGGTGCTGCATCTCTACTTTCAGATCAGCTTTGACACTCCCCCTGTTCCTGGAACTCCACCACATTAAGGTAGAAGCCCCTCTGGTAGAAACATAGAAAAATAGGGGCGGGGAGGCCATTTGGCCCTTCAAGCTCCACCATTCATTATGATCATGGCTGATCATCTAACTCAATAGTCTAATCCCGCCCCTATATCCTTTGATCCCCTTTGCCCTAA
Organism: Scyliorhinus canicula; assembly: GCF_902713615.1. NCBI lineage: Eukaryota > Metazoa > Chordata > Chondrichthyes > Carcharhiniformes > Scyliorhinidae > Scyliorhinus > Scyliorhinus canicula. Next base: position 14,634,050 of record NC_052155.1, on the reverse strand, counting down.
GTGCGATATCTTTTTTTTTTAAATTTAGAGTACCCAATTATTTTTTCCAATTAAGAGGCAATTTAGCATGGTCAATCCACCTACCCTGCACACCTTTGGGTTGTGGGGGTGAAACCCACACAAACACGGGGAGAATGTGCAAACTAAGTGCGATATCTAACTGCTTCTTGAAACCATTCAATGTTTTGCATTCAACGACTTCCTGTGGTAATGAATTCGACAGGATCATCCCTCTCTGGGTGAAGAAATCTCTCCTCATCTCTGTCGTAAATGGTCCACCCTGGATCCTCAGTCTGTGACCCCCTGGTTCTGGACACACCAACCATCGGGAACATCCTTCTTCCATCTGCCCTGTCCAGTCCTGTTAGAACTTTATAGGTTTCTATGGGATACCCCCACTCATTCTTCTGAACTCCAGCGAATAAAATCGTAACCGATTCAATTCCTCTTCATACGTCAGTCCTGCCATTCCAGGAAACAGTCTGGTTAACCTTCACTGCACACCCTCTATGGCTAGAACATCCTTCCTCTGATAAGACCAAAACTGCACACAATTGTGATTCGCTAATACCCTTCAGTAACCATGGATCCTATTGTGATTATTACAGACATTCCTGCCCACCCCTCTGAACCCATCACTGTTGATGCCCCTATGCTCTCTATGGACCCCACACCTTTGTGACGCAGTGGACACGGTCACATTAATAGCAGAGTGTTGGGAAAACAGTGGCAGGATTAGACAGAGTCAGTATGAATTTATGAAAGGGAAATCATGTTTGACAAATCTACTGGAATTCTTCAAGGATGTAACTAGTAGAGTCGATGAGGGGGAGCCAGTGGATGTGGTTTATTTGCACTTTCTGAATCTGTGTGGGAGGTTGACCTGTGAGGGGGATGCAGCGATGCTTCACTGCTGTTTGGACAAGCTGCTTTTTTGATTGGAGGGCTGTGACTAGTGGAGTTCCGCAGGGATCAGTGCTGGGACCTTTGCTGTTCGTTGTATATATAAAGGATTTGGAGGAAAATGTAACTGCTCTGATTAGTAAGTTTGCAGACGACACAAAGGTTGGTGGAATTGCAGACAGCGATGAGGACTGTCAGAGGATACAGCAGGATTTAGATTGTTTGCAGAAATATGGCAGATGCAGTTTAATCCGGACAAATGTGAGGTAATGCATTTTGGAAGGTCTAGTACAGGTAGGGGATATAGAGTGAATGGTAGAACCCTCAACAGTATTGACAGTCAGAGAGATCTTGGTGTACAGGTCCACAGGTCACTGAAAGTGGCAACACAGGTGGAGAAGGTAGTCAAGAAGGCATACGGCATGCTTGCCTTCATTGGCCGGGACATTGAGTTTAAAAATTGGCAAGTCATGTTGCAACTATATAGAACCTTAGTTAGGCCACACTTGGAGTGTAGTGTTCAATTCTGGTCGCCACGCTACCAGAAGGATGTGGAAGCTTTAGAGAGGGTGCAAAAGAGATTTACCAGGATGTTGCCTGGTATGGAGGGCATTAGCTATGAGGAGAGATTGAATAAACTTGGTTTGTTCTCACTGGAACAAAAGAGTTGAGGGGCGACCTGATAGAGGTCTACAAAATTATGAGGGGCACAGACAGAGTGGATAGTCAGAGACATTTTCCCAGGGAAGAGGGGCTCAATTATTCGGGGGCATAGGTTTAAGGTGTGAGGGGCAAGGTTTAGAGATGTACAATGTACATTTTTACACAGAGGGTGCGCCCACAGTGGGTGCCTGGAGCTCGCTGCCGGAGGAGGTGGTGGCAGCAGGGACGATAATGATATTAAAGGGGCATCTTGACAAATACATGAATAGGGTGGGAATAGAGGGATACGGACCCAGGAAGTGTAGAAGATTTTAATTTAGACGGGCAGCATGGTCGGCGCAGGCCTGGAGGGCTGAAGGGCCTGTTCCTGTGCTGTACTTTTCTTTGTTCTTTGTTCTGAGTGAAGGGGCAAATGCATGGCAGATGTAGTATAATACAGATAAATGTAAATATCCACTTTGGTAGCAAAATCAGGAAGGTAATAATAATCTTTATTGTCACAAGTAGGCTTACATTAACACTGCAATGAAGTTACTGTGAAACCTCGTTGCCACACTCTGGACCCTGTTCGGATACACTGATGGAGAATTCAGAATGTCCAATTCCCCTAACAGCACATCTTTCGGGACTGATGGGAGGAAACCGGAGCACCCGGAGGAAACTCATGCAGACAAGGGGAGAACATGCAAACTCTGCACAGACAGTGACCCAAGCCGGGAATCAAACCTGGTACCTTGGCGCTGTGAGGCAACAGTGCTAACCACTGTGCTACCGTGCAGATTGTTATCTGAATGGCTATAGACTGAGAGAGGGGAATGTGCAATGAGACCTTGATGTCCTTGTACACCAGTCACTGAACGTAAGCATGCAGGTGCAGCAGTTGGTAAAGAAGGCCAATGGTATGTTGGCCTTAATTGTGAGAGGATTAGAGTACAGGAGCAGGGAGACATATTGCAATTATATAGGGCCTTGGTGAGACCACACCTGGGGTATTGTGTGCAGTTTTGGTGTCCTTATCTGAGGAAGGATGTTCTTGCTATGAAGGGAGTGCAGCGAAGGTTTCCCAGACTGATTGATGGGAACTGACATATGAGGAGCGATTGAATCGGTTAGGATTATATTTTCTGAAGTTTGGAAGACTGAGAGGGGGTCTGATAGAAAATTATAAGATTCGAACAGGGTTAGACAGGCTAAATGTTCCCAATGGCAGTGGAGCCCAGAACCAGGGGCCTGAGGACACGGGGTAGACCATTTCGGTCTGAGATGAGGAGAAATCTCTTCACCCAGAGAGTGGGGAATCTGTGGAATTCACTACCACAGAAAGTGGTTGAGGCCAAAACATTGTATGTTTTCAAGAAGGAGTTTGAGATAGCACGTGGAGTGAAAGTGATCAAAGGATATGGGCAGGATGGTGGGAAAAGGTTACTGAAATGGATGATCAGCCATGATCATAATGAATGACAGAGCATGTTCGATGGGCCGAATGCCCCCCCCCCCCCCCCCCCCCCCCCCCACACTCCAGAATGTCCTGTAACTGCTCCAAGACATCATTGACCCAAGCACCAAGGAGGCAGCATACCATCCTGGAGTCTAATTTGTGGCCACTGAAAGGCCTATCTATTCCCCTTATAATTGAATCTCTTATAACAATTGCATTCTTACACTCTTTACTCCTCCCATCTCCAAAATATCCTGTAGCCGCTCTGGGACATCCTTGACCCTAACACCGAGGAGGAAACATACCATTCTAGAGTCTAATTTGTGGCCACAGAAATGACTAGCTATTCCCCTTATAATTGAATCCCCTAGAACAATGGCATTCCCACACTTCCCACTCCCCCACTGTGCAGGAAAGTCAACTGTGGAGCAATGAAATTGCCTATTGCTGCTTTCTCCTGAGCGTCCATTCAGGGAAATAGCCATTGCAGATTCCTGCACAGTGTGCCTAGTCCCCTTGCTCTGCCTGGTGCTCACCCATTCCCTTCCTGCCTGTGAAGTCTTAACCTGCGCTGTGGTCAACTCTCTGTCTGTGCTATTCACAATGCTCTCTGCTTGCAGACACTCCACAGTGTCCCCAAATGTCGATCTAGGTCTGAAACACGGGCTTCCAGGGGCTGCAGCTTGACACACTTCCTGCACAAATGCTGGCCCCCGGCACTGGAAATGTGCCCGGCTTCCCACATAGAGCTGGAGGAGCAAATCACTGCTTTGAGCCCTCCTGCTATGATTTACTCTCATACATTTATATAGAAGATAAGAGCAAGAGGAGGCCTTTCATCACAATCATGGCTGATCATCCAACTCAATAGCCTAATCCTGCTTTCTCCCCATAGCCTTAGATCCCAGTCTCCCCAAGTGCGATATCCAGCCGCCACTTGAACATATTCAAAGTTTTAGCATCAACTGTGGTAATAAATTGCACAGGCTCACCACTCTCTGTGTGAAGAAATGTCTCCTATTATCTATTCAAAATGGTTTACCCTGAATCCTCAGACTGTGACCCCTGTTTCTGGACACACCCATCATTGGTAACATCCTGTACCTTTAAGCGACTCTTGAGAGATCAAATATCAAGTACTTTCGGGATCTTCTTCCCTTGAATGTGTTAATGCAGAATATAGCCCTTATAAACTATAAACCATCAAATAAAGACCACCTCAGTAGAATCTGGGCCTTTGTATACAAAACACTTCTGAATTGCCTCAGAGATCTAATAAGTTGCAACATAAATAGAAACTATGGATGCCAAGGTGCTTGGCAATGCTGCAAAGTGTGCTCCGATTCATGGAATGTATAAAATAATGGGAGCATGTTTTCTGTGGGGTTGCTCAAAGTGAATTGGAGGCTACACCATCTGTAACAAAAGGAACCGTATATCCTGTGGAGGATAACCACATGACAATGTGACCTATGAATATGTCAAATTCCATTCTGATTAAATGTTTCTTGGGATTTCCTCAGGTACTTGGGGAGGGGGGCCATTCTGAGACATTGCCCAATATTCTGTGAGAATCAGAAATGAAGGTTCTGGGGCTCCATTCATTGTTTCTCCTCCCAAAATGTTTTCCATGCTCTTGTTCAGATTAGGTTACCTCCTCCCCACTGTCTGTCCATGTACCTATTTATAACTTTCGGAAATGTTTCACGATCCTCTTCACTGTTTACAAAGTTCTTCACTGTTGTGCCTTTCTCAACCTCAAGTTCATATTGTTTGTGCACGCTGAGAATGAAGAAGCCTGAGGATTGATACCTGGTGCCGACCCACTTCCAGCTCTGCATCAATCCAAGCAACAATCGTTTTGTTTAACTCTTCTTTAAAAATTGTTTCTTAGCCTATGAGTCCAGCAAGGTGAATATTTGTTGCTGATCACCTAATTGTCCTCGAGAAGGCGGTGCTGAGCCACCTTCTAGAGCTGCTGCAGTCCAAGTGATGCCGGTACACCCACAGTACTGTTTGGAAGGGAGCTCCAGGATTATAACCCACCGACAATGAAGGAACGGTGATATGTTTCCACGTCAGGATGGTGTAGATTGGAGGGAATTCCTGCAGTGCATCTTGTAGATGGCACACATGACTGCCACTATTGGTCAGTGGCGGAGGGAGTGAATGTTTATGGATGGGGTGTCAATCAAGCGAGCTGCTTTGCCCCTGGATGGTGTCAAGCATCTTGGGGATTGGAGTCGCACTCATCCAGGCAAGTGTAGACTATTCTATACACTCCTGACTTGTGCCTCATAGATAATTCGACAGGTTTTGGGGAGTCAGAAGGAGAGATACTCTGCATAACTTCCACACAGACTCTGATCTGCTCATGCAGCTATAGTATAGCATATGCCTGGTCCAGTTCTGTTTCTGATCTCTGGTAACCTCTGAGAAGTTGATAGTGGGAGATTCAGCGATAGTAATGCCATGAATGTCCAGGCAGGGTGGGGGGGGGGGGGGGGCGCGGGGGGGGGGGGTGAGATTCTCTCTTGCTGGAGATGGTCGTTGACTGGCACTTGTGTGGTGAGAATTTTCCTTTCTGTCAACCAATCAATGCTGCTGTATTTCTTCTTGTACCATGGGACATAGACCTTATTGGACATCTTCAAAGAAAATCTATATACACTGCTTCTGCTACAGTCTCATTATCAATCTCAAATTGCTTTGCCTTTAACATTGTCAAAGACAACTTGACTTTAATAAAGCATTGTTGACTGTCCTTGATTATAGTCAATGTATTATGCTCACTTAGTTTGTCTAATTAAGAAATCTAGAGCTCTAATTTGTAGTCCAAGATGGGAATGTTCAGGCCAGGCTTTGGAGCCTGACAGTAAGCTGTCTAATTCTTCACCACATTAGGCCCACAAGATATTAACTCCAGAATGTAACCTTCTCAGGCCTTGAGATGGTGGGGGGATGCGGCAGGGGTGGGGGTGATGCAGCAGGGAATGAGATTTCAGACGGTATGAGGATCCTTTTTTTAATTCGTTCATGGGATGTGGCCATCGCTGGCTGGGCCAGCATTTATTGCCCATCCCTGAGGGTATTTAACAGTCAACCACATTGCTGTGGGTCTGGAGTCACATGTAGGCCAGACCAGGTAAGGGTGACAGATTTCCTTCCCCAAACGACATTGGTGAACCATTAGTTCTCACGACAACCGACAATGGTTTTGCGGTCATAATTTGACTTTTAACCCCAGATTGTTTTATTTATTGAATTCAAATTCCACCATTGGCCCTGGGTTACCCTGGGTCTCTGGATTATTGGTCCAGTGACAACACCACTACGCCACTGCCGCCCCAGAAGGCTGTGTCATCAGCACTCACCTAAAAGTGCTTGGGAAAGGATATGGGCAGGCACCATGGACAGGAGATTAGGAGGGTAACTGAGGGGAAGGTACCTGGGATGGCCAGGGCCACATGGGTCTAGATCCTCAGACAGCTCCCCAACTAAAATTGTAGTCAGTCCGCAGTGTTGTCATCAGATTCACAGCTATAAAGAAGGACCCTATAACCTTCTGGTAGGTGTCCTTCTCATCTGCCCGAAAGAGCAGTTCAACAGGTGTTGGATCCTCAATTTATATCGGTAAGCGGGTGAGCTCCTTGTACAGGAGACCATCAGGAAGACTTTTCAGATGAAGATTAAAGGTGTCAGGAAAGCTGACACCATGTTCTCAAACACAGGCAAGGCATGCATTCTACCCAGGTTGACAAAAACAAGTTTATTTAAAGTCTAGAAATATGTCTTGTTACGAGCAAATTGGACGTTCCTCTACTCAACAGCCCGGTGACCTAATTCTGTTAATTTATTGGTTATCGAAGAGGTCCCATCTTAAATTAATTTCATTGGTTTTTATCAATGCCAGACATTGATTCGAGCTCAATTTATCAGTCAGTCGTCTGTTATGATTTACTGTGAACTGACTTTGTAATGCCTGCTATTTACTTTGTCAATGAACCCTGATTAGTAATACCAATTGCTTGCATACTCTGAGTTTTGGAGCTGCTAACCTTGATTTGGAGATTACAAAGAAGGTTTGCTCATTAATTTGTAAGCAACAGCTAATTCCTTCACTCAGTAATTTGTGCCCGGCCGACTGGAACGGCTCTAAAGCAGCTGTTAATATAAAGAAAGCAAGACTTGCATTTATATAGCACCTTTTGTGGTCTGAAGATGACGCAAAGCATCCATTATCTTTTGTAATGTCGTCACTGATGTGACGTAGGAAATGCCGCAACCAATTTACACGCAGTCATCTTTCACAAAGAACAACGTAGTAATGCCCAGATCATTGTTTTAGTGATGTTGACTCAGCAATAAGACAGGTTGTTTCCCCTTGTGGGAGTCTGAGACCAGAGGGAATAACCTCACCCATTTAAGACAGAGATGAGGAGGAATTTCTTCTCTCAGACGGTAGTGCATCTGGAATTCTTTAGCGGAGAGGGTTGAAGAGGTTGGATTTTTAATCCGTAAGGAAATCATGAGTTATGGGGATAAGGCGGGAAAGTGGATTATCACATCAGATCAGTCGTGTTCCCATTGAGTCTTGGAGCAGGCACTCCGGTTTCCTCCCACAGTCCAAACGGGCAGCACGGTAGCATTGTGGATAGCACAATCGCTTCACGGCTCCACGGTCCCAGGTTCGATTCCAGCTTGGGTCACTGTCTGTGCGGAGTCTGCACATCCTCCCCGCGTGTGCGTGGGTTTCCTCCGGGTGCTCCGTTTTCCTCCCACAGTCCAAAGATGTGCAGGGGGTAGGTGGATTGACCGTGCTAAATTGCCAAAGGAAAAGGTAAGGTCAGGTGGGGTTACGGGGATAGGGTGGAAGTGTGGGAATAGGGTGGAGGTGCGGGCTTAGGTAGAGTGCTCTATCTAAGGGCTGGTGCAGACTTGATGGGCCGAATGGCCTCCTTCTGCACTGTAAATTCTGTGATTCTGGTGGTTGTATTCAAATTATTGAAGGTGGCAGGAGGGTTGCGAAAGGGGATGAGAAAAGCAGCTGGATCCAAGGCATTATAAATAAAAACATAGAGTACAAAAGCAAGGAAGTTACGGTAAATCTTCATAAAACTCTGGTTTGGTCTCAACTTGAGTATTGTGTTCAATTCTAGGCACCACATTTCAGGAAGGCTGTATAGACATTGGAAAAGGTGCAAAACGATTCAGAAGAATGGTTCCAGAGGTGATAAATTGGAGGTTCGATGGAGGTTTGATTGGGGGGGGTGGGGGGGCATGGTAGCACAGTGGTTAGCACAGTTGCTTCACAGATCCAGGATCCTTGGTTCGATTCCCGACTTGGGTCACTGCCTGTGCGGAGTTTGCATGTTCTCCCCGTGTCTGCGTGGGTTTCCTCCGGGTGCTCCGGTTTCCTCCCACAGTCCAAAGATGTGCAGGTCAGGTGGATTGGCCGTGCTAAATTGCCCCACAGTGTCCAACACATTTAGGTGGGGTTACTGGGGTACGGGGATAGGGTGGAGGTGTGGGCTGAAGTAAGGAGCTCTTTCCAAGGGCCAGTGCAGACTCGATGGGCCGAATGGCTTCCTTCGGCACTGTAAATGCTATGAATTCTAAAATCGTGAGTGGACTGGGCAAAGTAGATCAGCAGAAACTGTTCGTACTTTTGGAAGGGCCAAGAATCAGAGGATGCTGATTTAAGGAGACTTGCAAAAGGAAGCAATGGCGAGGTGAGGTAAAACCTATTCACTCAGCGAGTGGATTTTGCAAGACTGGTGGAGGCTGATTCAACCGTGGCTTTCGAAAGAGAATCGGATAACCAACTGAAGATAAAGAAAATAGTAGGACTGCAGAAAGGATGGGGCAGTGGGGAGGGGGGGGGGGGGGGGGTGGGGGGAGCAAGGACGGGGGGACGGGAGAGGAGTGGGACTAGCTGAGCCACTCTTGCAAAGATGGGTTGAATGGCCCCCCTTCCCTGCTGTAACTAATGTATGAGTACATGATTCTACGCTCTCCAACATAGTCAGCAGCCTAAGGCTGCTTCAATATCAACTCGAGATGGTAATTCCGTTTCCCGCACACTGTGGAGTTCAGTAATTCTTCCAAGTCATTACCTCCAATCATGCCATTAGCCCTTGCAATTTGAAGAAAGATATTCAAAATCAGAGCAACAGTGAGGGAGGAAAAGGCAAGAATGTTCAAGTTAATCACTGCTTCAGCTTTGAAAGCCTTCCTCATTCTGAGAAGGCCTTGAACTGCATTGTCCTTTGTAGTCATCCACACACTTAGAGCTTGAATCATTAACAAGGGGCGATCCATGTTTACTTTAATTAAATGTTCAAAAATACACTCTGATAACCTCTATTGCATTGAAAAGAGTAAATAAGTCTGATTGACATTTGGGGCCAACTTAATTATTTTACTAATTTTTCGAGGCGCATCTTGCGTGGCGCAGTTGAATACAAAGATAAGCAATTTGTTGGTAATTTGAACATCAGTGTCTTGCCTCTCAGGTTCAAATTTGTAAAATAGAGAATAAAGGAGGCGGGGTGGCACTGAGGGTGAGACATGAACAATGCCCTTTCATCCAAGGCTGCATTTCAACAGGGGAGCGAAGGCCTCCCCAATTAGCATTAAAGGTCACAGTGCAAAGACCTTGTTCAGGGCTCAGGATAAAACTGCTCTTGTGAGGGCCGTCTCTCGCATGCAATCCCTAAGGATAGACAAGACTGTGGGAACAGTTCCGCCGGGAAAAAGACCGGATGCGGTTCCGTGACTTTGCGTCGGGCAAAATTGCCTTTGACAATAGTCCCGTCAGCTCGGTTCCATCTCTGGATGCATCGCCTCGTGGAAGAATTATTTTTCTTTGGTTATCAATGTGCAGGTTGACAAGCACAGCCAGAAATGTTAAGGAATTAAGCCTTGGTGTATCATCAGTATGACGGTCAGTGTCAGAAACCGTACGGGGAGGAGATTAATTTCGAAAGGGAAAGTCACGCGAGGGGAAAAGGATACCCTGATGGAGGTTGAAATGAAAAATTGAAATGAAAATCGCTTATTGTCACGGGTAGGCTTCAATGAAGTTACTGTGAAAAGCCCCTAGTCGCCACATTCCGGCGCCTGTTCGGGGAGGCTGGTACGGGAATTGAACCGTGCTGCTGGCCTGCCTTGGTCTGCTTTCAAAGCCAGCGATTTAGCCCAGTGTGCTGACCCAAAATGGAAGTAGTTCCCATGGGGCACAAACGGTCAATTGGGACGAACAGCCTGTGCCTGAGTTGTAGATTGCATGTAATGTTAATATCACCCATGTTTAAGAGAGTTAGACTGGTGTTGTTTTATTAATAAAGCTGTAAATGGGTTTTGCATCAAAAATATGCATTGGGTGTTGATAAAAGTGTTTAGTCCACCTTAGTAACCTGATTTATCTAACTGTCAGAAAAGGGTTTATCTAACTATCAGAATAGCTTCCTTTCTTTGTTAATTACATTTTTGTAAAAAATATTTAAAAGCTTTCCCAAGTTGTCGACATCAATTTTTTGATTTTAAGATCCACCTTTGATGGTGTATAAGCCAGCACTATAGGCGTAAACATTGCCCTGATGAGTCATTTGACCCGGGGATGTGGCCAGATCTGTAGACGTGACCGGCTTCAAGCACATTTATAACTAACTGCATTCAAAATTCTGCAGTCATTTGTCTTATAATAAGAATCTTTATTGTCATAAGGAGGCATACATTAACACTGCAATGAAGTTACTGTGAAACGCCTCTCGTCGCCACATTCCGGCGTCTGTTCAGATACAGAGGGAGAATTCAGAATGTCCAAATTACCTAACAGGCACGTCTTTCGGGACCTGTGGGAGGAACCCGGAGCACCCGGAGGAAACCCACGCAGACACGGGGAGAAGGTGCAGACTCTGCACAGACAGTGACCCAAACCGGGAATCGAACCTGGGACCCAGGAGCTGTGAAGCAACAGTGCTAACCCATAGGATGTGGGCATCGGTGGCAAGACCAACATTTGTTGTCCATCCTAAATGCCCTTGAGGAGATGGTAGGGCGCTGCTGCCCTGAACCAATGGAGCCCATTTAGTGCAGGTGCGACCACAGCGTGAGCGGTTCTGTACAAATGCGGGGCTTGCTGGGCCATTTCAGAGGGCAGCTAAGAGTCGACCATGTTGCTGAGGGTCTGGAGTCACATGTCGGCCAGACAAGTTAAGGATGGTGGCTTTCCTTCCCTGAACGGTTTTTATGACAATTGGCTAATGGTTTCATTGTCATCATAACTGCAGCTGGCTTTCAGTTCCAGTTTTTTATGATGTTTTTAGTTTGTACATTCCACCAGTTGCCCTGGTGGGATTTGAACCTGTGGAGCCAAGAGCATTAGCCTGGGCCTCTGGATTACTTGTGCAGTAACGTTACCAGTACGCCACCATGTACCTGCCTTTGTCTCCAACAGATTGAAAACAGTTTGTACGCTTTCACATCTTTTTGAAAAGCATGTCAGGGAGAGTCATTCACCGGGGGCTGAATCAAATTGGACCATTGCGGATGGACTGGGAGACTGGGTGGGATTCTCCAACCGCCCCCCGCCGGGACGGAGAATCGCCGGGGGTGGCGGCGTAAATCCCGCCTCGGTAGGGGCTGGGGAGGGGGGGAGGGGGAAGGGGCTAGGGAGGTGGGGGAGCTTGGGGAGGGTGCGTGCCGGGGGGGAAGGGTCTGGGGAGGTGGGGGAGGGGTGGAGGGGGGAGGGGAGATGGGGAGGGGTGGGAGGGGGGAAGGCAGCTTGGGAGGGGGGAAGGGGGGAATGGGGGGAAGGGGCTGGGGATGGGGGTAGGTGCTGCCGGGGGGGGAGGGTCGGGGGAGAGGGGGAGGGGCAAGGGGAGGGGGCTGGATGAGGGGGGGGCGGGGTGTGTGCCGTGGAGGGGGGGGGAGTTGGGAGGGTGCGTGCCGGGGAGGAGGGGGGGGAGGAGTTGGGGAGGGTGGTGGGCTGGGGGGTGGGGGGAGTTGGGTGACGTGTGCGTGCCGGGGAGGGTTGGGGGGGTAGTTGGGGAGGGGTCGTGTCGGGGAGGGCGGGGGGGGGAGTTGGGGAGGGGGGCATGGGGGAAGGGGGGGGAGTGGGGGAGTGTGCGGGCTGGGGGTTGGGGGGAGTTGGGGAGTGTGCGTGCTGGGGGGGGGTGGAGTTGGGGAGTGTGCGTGCGGGGGGTGGGGGGGGAGTTGGGGAGTGTGCGTGCTGGGGGGGTGTGGGAGTTGGGGAGTCTGCGTGCTGGGGAGGAGGGAGGGGGAGTCCGGGAGGGTGCGTGCTGGGGGGGGGGGGGAAGGTGGGGGGGGTGCGTGCCGGGGGGGGGGGGGGGGGGGGGGGAGTTGGGGAGTGCGCGTGGCGGGGGGGGAGAGTTGCGGAGGGTGCGTCGGGGAGGAGGGGTGGAGGGGGGGTGCGTGCCGGGGAGAGCGGGGGTGGGGGAGGTAGGGAGGGGGGGTAGTTGGGGAGGGTGTGTGCTGAGGAGGAGGGGTGGAGGTTGGCGAAGGTGCCTGCCGGGGAGGGGGGGAGGGGAATTGGGGAGGGTGTGTGCCTGGGAAAGGGGGGTGGGAATGTTCGCCTGGCCAGGTGCCAGCTGGGCAACAGTCACGGCCATGCCGCCCATGGCACCTGGCTGCAGGTGGAAGGGGGGAGTATGGCCAATGATGACATGTCGTCAATCCCCCCCACCCCCCACGCCCCATCTCCTGCGGAAGGCCGTTATGTTTGGTCATCACCCAGCGATGTTGGCTGCCGTGGTGGGAGCTACACTTCTACATGTTGCACGGGGGGAGCTGGAGCAGGAGCGTTCCAGGGCGACAGCAGAGGCTGCGCATGGAGGAGGTGGCAGGCGCCCAGGTTGGGGGGCCGCCCGCCTGACAGGAGGAGGGAGGAGGAGGTGATGGTGGTGGTCCCACAGTGGCGGAGATGCCCGATGAGGCCCCGTGTGTACTGTCCCTGCTCGTCGTACCCAGGACCTCACAGACTGGGCATGCAGGAGGAGACTTTGGATGAGCCCGGATAACAGGGCAATATTCACGAATAGGAAGGGGATCTATTCCATGAACGTCTGCGCCCGGTACCGGGCAGTGTACATGATTCATTCGTATTGGCGCAATCTTTCATTCCCACCATGTTTGAGGGGCGCCCCATCCCCGGATGAGGGACTGGTTTCTGGGCGACAGGGGTTACCCGTTGCGGTCGTGGCTGATGACACCTATTCGGAGGCCACAGGCTGACACTGAGAACTGCTACAATGATGCCCATGTAGCGACAAGGGGTGTGATAGAGAGGGGCTTTGGGCTGCTAAAGATACGCTTCAGGTGCCTGGACCGTTCGGGAGGGGCCGTCTAGTACCCGTCAGATAGGGTCGGCCGTATAGTTGTGGTCTGCTGCGTCCTGCACAACAAAGCCCAGCAGATGGACGATGTGCTGCAGGCAGAGGAGGGGGAAGGGGATGAGCTGTCAGACGGGGGCAGACCTCCCCAGGTGAGGAGGATGGGGGCAATGGTCAGGACAGACGGGCTGGACATGGACGGGAGGGGCCCATCCAGGCAAGTACAGGCGGTGAGCCTTCCGTCAGTGGTAGGGAAATTACTGCAGAGAATTCTTCGAGACAGAATCAACTCCGATTTGGAAGCAAATGGACGTGTTAGTGAGAGGCAGCATGGTTTTGTGAAGGGGAGGTTGTGTCTCACTAACTTGATAGAGTTTTTTCGAAGAGGTCACAAAGATGACTGATGCAGGTAGGGCAGTGGATGGTGTAAGGCCTTTGACAAGGTGCCTCATGGCCGGCTGGTAAAAAGGTGAATCACACGGGAATAAACTGGCAAGATGGATACAGACACTGGCTAGGTCATAGAAGGAAGAGAGCAGCAATGGAAGGGTGCTTTCTAATTGGAGGGCTGTGACTAGTGGTGTTCCGCAGGGATCAGTGCTGGGACCTTTGCTGTTCATAGTATATATAAATGATTGGAGGAAAATGTAACTGGTCTGATTAGTAAGTTTGCAGACGGACACAAAGATTGGTGGAATTGCGGATAGCGATGAGGACTGTCAGAGGATACAGCAGGATTTAGATTGTTTGGAGACTTGGCGGAGAGATGGCAGATGGAGTTTAATCCAGGACAAATGTGAGGTAATGCATTTTGGAAGGTCTAATGCAGGTAGGGAATATACAGTGAATGGTAGAACCCTAAAGGGTATTGAAAGTCTGAGAGATCTAGGTGTACAGGTCCACAGGTCACTGAAAGGGGCAACACAGGTGGAGAAGGTAGTCAAGAAGGCATACGGCATGCTTGCCTTCATTGGCCGGGGCATTGAGTATAAGATTTGGAAAGTCATGTTGCAGCTGTATAGAACCTTAGTTAGGCTACACTTGGAGTATAGTGTTCAATTCTGGTCGCCACACTACCAGAAGGATGTGGAGGCTTTAGAGAGGGTGCAGAAGATATTTACCAGGATGTTGTCTGGTATGGAGGGCATTAGCTATGAGGAGCAGTTGAATGAACTTGGTTTGTTCTCACTGGAACGACGGAGGTTGAGGGGCAACCTGATAGAGGTCTACAAAAGTATGAGGGGCATAGACAGAGTGGATCGTCAGAGGCTTTTCCCCAGGGTAGAGGGGTCAATTACTAGGGGGCATAGGTTTAAGGTGCGAGGGGCAAGGTTAGAGTAGATGTACGAGGCAGGTTTTTACACAGAGGTTAGTGGGTGCCTGGAGCTCGCTGCCGGAGGAGGGTGGTGGAAGCCGGGATGATCGTGACATTTAAGGGACATCTTGAGAAATACATGAATAGGATGAGAATAGAGGGATACGGACCCAGAAAGTGAAGAAGAAGATTGTAGTTTCGTCGGGCAGCATGGTCGGCACGGGCTTGGAGGGCCAAAGGGCCTGTTCCTGTGCTGTACATTTCTTTGTTATTCTTTCGTTCTTAACAATTTACTCTCCTGTAGGAATGCAACTCTACAGTATCTCAATCAACAATATACTACCTCCTGTAGGAATTGAACTCTACAGAATCTCAGTCAACAATTTACTCCCTGTAGGAATGTAACTCCTTGAACAAGTACTTTTCTTCAGTGTTTACAAAAGAGAGGGGCCATATTGTTGGAGAGGACAGCGTGAAACAGACTGGTAAGCTCGAGGAGATAGTTGTCAGGAAGGAAGATGTGTTGGGCATTTTGAAAAACTTCAGAATAGACAAGTCCCCCGGGCCTAACGGGATATATCCAAGGATTCTACGGGAAGCAAGAAATGAAATTGCAGAGCCGTTGGCAATGATCTTTTCGTCCTCACTGTCAACAGGGGTGGTACCAGGGAATTAGAGAGTGGCGAATGTCGTGCCCCTGTTCAAAAAGGGAATAGGATAACCCTGGAATTACAGGCCAGTTAGTCTTACTTCAGTGGTAGACAAAGTAATGGAAAGGGTACTGAGTGATAGGATTGCTGAGCATTCGCAAAGACACTGCTTGATTAGGAATAGTCAACACAGATTTGTGAGGGGTAGGTCTTGCCTTACAAGTCTTATTGAATTCTTTGAGGAGGGTGACCAAGCATGTGGATGAAGGTAAAGCAGAGATGTAGTGTACATGGATTTTAGTAAGGCATTGATAAGGTTCCCCATGGTAGGCTAATGCAGAAAGTAAGGAGGCATGGGATAGTGGGAAATTTGGCCAGTTGGATAATGAACTGGCTAACCAATAGAAGTCAGAGAGTGGTGGTGGATGGCAAATATTCAGCCTGGAGCCCAGTTACCAGTGGCGTACCACAGGGATCAACTCTGGGACCTCTGCTGTTTGTGATTTTCATTAATGACTTGGATGAGGGAGTTGAAGGGTGGGTCAGTAAATTTGCAGATGATACGAAAATTGGTGGAGTTGTGGATAATGAGGAGGGCTGTTGTCAGCTGCAAAGAGACATAGATAGGATGCAGAGCTGGGCTGACAAGTGGCAGATGGAGTTTAACCCTGACAAGTGTGAGGTTGTCCATTTTGGAAGGACAAATATGAATGCGGAATACAGGGTTAACGGTAGGGTTCTTGGCAATGTGGAGGAGCAGAGAGATCTTGGGGTCTATGTTCATTGATCTTTGAAAGTTGCCACTCAAGGGATAGAGCTGTGAAGAAGGCCTATGGTGTGCTAGCGTTTCATTAGCAGAGGGATTGAATTTAAGAGCCGTGAGGTGATGATGCAGCTGTACAAAACCTTGGTAAGGCCACATTTGGAATACTGTGTGCAGTTCTGGTCGCCTCATTTTAGGAAGGATGTGGAATCTTTGGAAAAGGTGCAAAGGAGATTTACCAGGATGTTGCCTGGAATGGAGAGTAGGTCGTAAGAGGAAAAGTTGAGTGTGCTAGGCCTTTCTCATTAGAACGGAGAAGGATGAGGGGCCACTTGACCGAGGTTTATAAGATGATCAGGGGAATAGATAGACAGTCAGAAACTTTTTCCCCGGGTGGAACAAACTATTACAAGGGGACATAAATTTAAGGTGAATGGTGGAAGATGTAGGGGGATGTCAGAGGTAGGTTCTTTACCCAGAGAGTAGTGGGGCCATGGAATGCACAGCCTGTGGAAGTAGTTGAGTCGGAAACATTAGGGATCTTCAAGCGGCTATTGGGTAGGTACATGGATTACGGTAGAATAATAGAGTGTAGATTAATTTGTTCTTAAGGGCAGCACGGTAGCAGTGTGGATAGCACAATTGCTTCACAGCTCCAGGACCCAGGTTCGATTCCGGCTTGGGTCACTCTCTGTGCGGAGTCTGCACATCCTCCCTGTGTGTGTGGGTTTCCTCCGGGTGCTCCGGTTTCCTCCCACCATCCAAAGATGTGCAGGTTAGGTGGATTGGCCATGATAAATTGCACTTAGTGTGCAAAATTGCCCTTAGTGTTGGGTGGGGTTACTGGGTTATGGGCATAGGGTGGAGGTGTTGACCTTGGGTAGGGTGCTCTTTCCAAGAGCCGGTGCAGGCTCGATGGGCCGAATGGCCTCCTTCTGCACTGTAAATTCTATGATAATCTATGAAAACTCTACAGTATCTCAATCAAAAATTTACCCTCTAGGAATTCAACTCCACAGTATCTCAATCAACAATTTACTCCGAGTCGGAATGCAACTATACAGGATCTCAATCAACAATTTACTCCCTGTAGGAATTCAGCTCTACAATATCCCAATCAGCAATTTACTCCCCCTGTAGGAATTCAACTCTACAGTGTCTCAATCAGCAATTTACTCCCTGTAGGAATTCAGCTCTACAATATCCCAATCACCAATTTACTCCCCCTGTAGGAATTCAACTCCACAGTATCTCTGTCACCAATTTACTCCCCCTGGAGGAATGTAACTCCACGGTATCTCAATCAACAATTGACTCCCCCTGTAGGAATGCAACTCGACAGTGTCTCAATCAACAATTTACTCCCTATAGGAATGCAACTCTCCAGTGTCTCAATCAACAATTGACTCCCCCTGTAGGAATGTAACTCCACAGCCGTCCTGGGGAGGAATTGTGCCTGCCTCCAAGTTTCAGCCACTGAGCACATGGAACTTTTGATCAGAGATGCTTACGTGGCTGGGATGCAGTCTGCCGCTATCCGCCAGCGGATGCTGGAAAAAGACGACTTCAGCCTAACTGATGCACGGACTCTCTCCACCACCCTGGAGGTCGCCGACTTAAACGCCCGCGCCTATGTCCCCAGCCGTGCTGCAGCGCCCTGGGCCTCCTGGCACGCTTCCCCACCGCCATCCACCGCTCCCGACCCCCCTCAGGCCTGCGTCACGGGACACCCCGACAAGTCCACGGGGCCCCGCTGCTATTTCTGTGGGTTCGCCAAACACCCTCGCCCGCGGTGCCCGGCCCGCTCCACCCTTTGTAAGAGCTGTGGGAAGAAGGGCCATTTTTCCGTCGGTCTGCCAGGCCAAATCGGTCGCTGCTGTGCCGCGCAGCGACCGGGAATCTCCTCCTCCGGGCCTTTCCGGGCCCTTCCAGCGCACCGCGCCAATCTCTCCCCCCGCCCCGGGCCCCTGCGCCCGGCCTGCGCGTCTCTCTGCCCCCGCTCTCAGCCGCTCCGATCGGCCCGCCGGCACCGCTAACCCGCCCCCAGCAACCACGAGGGTCCCGCGGGCACCGCCATCTTGGGCCCCGGACGCCACGTGTGAGTCCTGGGTGCCGCCATCTTGGGGCCCCCCACTCCACGTGCGGGTCCTGGGCGCCGTCATCTTGGGGCCCGACTCCACGTGCAGATCCTAGGCACCGCCATCCTGGACTGGCACGCAAGGTCCTGCCAGCACCCACTCGGCCGACGACGACTACGACGATGAATCTTCTCCATGGCTCGCGGCCATTCAGCTCGACCAGTCACGTCCCACGCCGCTCGCTAATCCACCTCAACGGGCACGAGACGGGCTGCCTGCTGGACTCCGGGAGCACGGAAAGCTTCGTACACCCTGACACGGTAAGACGCTGCGCGCTCCCTGTCCACCCTGTAAAACACAAAATCGGGTTAGCCTCAGGTTCGCACTCCGTCCGCATCACGGGTGTGCATTGCGGACCTCACGGTCCAAGGGAAGGTTTTTAAAAATTATAAACTCCTTGCCCTCCCCGACCTTTGCGCACTGGCACTCCCAGGACTGGACTTCCAGTGCAACCTGCAGAGCTTCACCTTCCAATTCGGCGGCCCTATACCCCCCCTCACTGTCTGCAGCCTCGCGTCCCTCAAAGTGGACCCCCCTCCTTGTTTGCTAATCTCACCCTCGATTGCAAACCCGTCGCGATCCGGAGCAGATGGTTACAGCGCCCAGGACCGGACCTTCATCAGGTCCGCGGTCCAGAGGTTGCTGAAGGAAGGGGTCATCGAGGCCAGCAACAGTCCCTGGCGAGCCCAAGTGCTGGTGGTCCGGACTGGGGAGAAAAACCGGATGGTCATCGACTACAGCCAAACCATCAACTGGTTTACGCAACTGGACGCGTATCCTCTCCCCCGTATTTCTGCCATAGTAAACGAGATTGCGAAATACAAAGTCTTCTCCACTGTGGACCTCAAGTCCGCTTATCACCTGCTCCCCATCCGCGTGAGTGACCGCACGTACACCGCGTTCGAGGCTGATGGGCGCCTCTACCACTTCCTCAGGGTTCCATTCGGTGTCACAAATGGGGTCTCGGTCTTCCAACGGGAGATGGACCGAATGGTCAACAAGTACGGATTGGGCAACACGGTGGCCTAGTGGTTAGCACAACCGCCTCACGGCGCTGAGGTCCCAGGTTCGATCCCGGCTCTGGGTCACTGTCCGTGTGGAGTTTGCACATTCTCCCCGTGTCTGCGTGGGTTTCGCCCCCACAACCCAAAAATGTGCAGAGTAGGTGGATTGGCCACGCTAAATTGCCCCTTAATTGGAAAAAATAATTGGGTAATCTAAAATTTAAAAAAAAAACAAGTACGGATTACGGGCTACCTTCTCGTACCTCGATAATGTCACCATCTGCGGCCACGACCAGCAGGACCATGACACCAACCTCCGAAAATTCCTCCAAACCGCAAAACTCCTTAACCTAACTTACAATAAGGATAAGTGCGTGTTTAGCACCGACCGTCTAGCCATCCTCGGCTACGTAGTGCGTAACGGAGTGATAGGCCCCGACCCCGAACGCATGCGCCCCCTGATGGAACTCCCTCTCCCCAATACCCTCAAACCCCTTAAACGCTGCCTGGGTTTCTTCGCTTACTACGCCCAATGGGTTCCCAATTACGCCGACAAGGCCCGTCCCCTCATTCAGTCCACAACCTTCCCGCCATTGTCAGAGGCCTGCCGGGCCTTTAGCCGCATCAAAGCGGACATCGCAAAGGCCACGATGCTCCCCTTCCAGGTCGAGAGCGACGCATCAGACGTAGCTCTGGCGGCCACCCTGAACCAAGCGTGCAGACCCGTGGCCTTCTTCTCCAGAAACCTCCAGGCTTCCGAACTCCCCCACGCCTCAGTGGAAAAGGAAGCCCAGGCCATAGTCGAAGCCGTGCGACATTGGAGGCACTATTTGGCCGGCAGGAAGTTTACCCTCCTCACAGACCAACGGTTGGTGGCCTTCATGTTCGATAATGCACAGAGGGGCAAGATTAAGAACGACAAGAGCTTATGGTGGCGGATCGAGTTGTCCACGTACAACTACGATATCTTGTATCGTCCTGGGAAGCTCAATGAGCCTCCTGATGCTCTGTCCCGCGGTACCTGCGCCAGCGTGCAGATAGACCGCCTCCGCTCCCTCCACGCGGACCTCTGCCATCCAGGGGTGACCCGTTTCTATCATTTCATAAAGACCGGCAACCTGCCCTTCTCCATCGAGGATGTCAGGACAGTAACCCGTGACTGCCACATCTGCGCAGAGTGCAAACCGCACTTCTACCGCCCCGAGCGCGCGCATCTGATCAAAGCATCCCATCCCTTCGAACGTCTCAGCATTGACTTCAAGGGGCCCCTTCCCTCTAGCAACCGCAACATTTGCTTCCTGACGGTAATCGATGAATACTCCCGCTTCCCCTTCGCCATTCCCTGCCCCGACATGACCACATCGACCGTCATTAAGGCCCTCCTCTCCATCTTCTCCCTGTTCGGCTACCCCGCGTACATACATAGCGATTGGGGGTCCTCTTTTATGAGCGACGAGCTGCGTCAATTCTGCTCAGCAGGGCATTGCCTCTAGCAGGATGACCAGCTATACCCCTTGGGGTAACGGACAGGTCGAGCGGGAGAATGGTACCATCTGGAAGACCATACTACTGGCCCTCCGGTCCAGAGATCTCCCTATTTCCCGATGGGAAGAGGTTATCCCCGCTGCCCTACATTCTATCGCTCACCTCCTCTGCACCACAACAAATCAGACACCTCATGAACGTCTTCTTGTTTTCCCCAGGAAGTCGTCCTCCGGATCCCCTCTCCCGACGGGCTGGCCGCCCCCAGACCCATCTTGCTCCGGAAGCATGTGCGGGTGCACAAGTCTGACCCGTTGGTGGAACAAGTCCAGTTACTCCACGCTAACCCGCAGTATGCGTACGTGGAATTACCCCGAAAGGTCGGCAGGACTCGGTCTCCCTCGGGACCTGGCACCCGCCGGTGTGCAGCCCCTCCCCCCCCTTCACCACAGACCCCCCCTGTTCGTTTTCCCCCCAGCGCCCCACCAAGGCCACCCCTCCCCCATCCATGACGTCTCCACCACAGCCCGAGGTTACGGAGACAGTTCAAGGACCATCGCTCCCGGAGTCCAGGACATCCAGCTGAACCACCACCATCGGCTGAATCAGCACTCAACTCCACTGCGGTGGTCTGCCAGGACGTCACGGGCAACGAAAAGGCTGACGAGTCCATTTAACTTTCAACACCACCATGGACCTTGTATGGACACTATGTACTGTGTTAAATGTCTGGGCCAGTGGGAAGCCAAGTATACAATTTCTTTTTCCTTCTCTCCTTACTACTAATAGGTATAAAAAGGGATGAGGTCCTAAAATCAGAATTAGGGAGTGAGTTAGGAGATAAGTTAAATAAGTAGGACCTCAAAGGTAGTAATCTCAGGATTGCTACCAGTGCCATGGACAGTCAGAGTAGAAAATTCAACAATAGTCAGAATGAATACGTGGATTGAGAGATGGTGCAGGAGGAGGGGTTTCAGATTTTTGGGACATTGGAACCGGTTCTGGGGGTGGTGGGACCATTACAAACCGGATGGATCTACACCTGGCAGGACTGGAACCAATGTCCCTAGGGGGTGCTTTTGCTAACACTGTTGGGAGGTTTTAAACTAATGTGCAGGGGGGGTGGAACCAGATTAGGAAGTTAGAGGTCAGTAAAGAAGCAGCAACTAAAGACACGTAAGGAACGAAACAATAAACTCAATGTGACTAAATGGAAGAGTAGACAGGGAAGAGATGATGAATGAAAATGTGGTCTGAGGTGCATTTGTTTTAATGCGAGAAGTGTAGCAGGTAAGGCAGATGAACTTAGGGCTTGGATCAGTACCTGGAAATATGATGCTATTGGTAGACTGAGACTTGGTTTGAGGGAAGGGCAGGACTGGCAACTGAATATCCCAGGGTATAGATGCTTCAGGAGGGATAGAGAAGGAGGTAGAAGGGGTGGAGGAGTTGCATTGCTCGTCAGAGATGATATCACCGCTGTGATTAAGGAGGGCACGATGGAGGATTCGAGCACTGAGGCAATATGGGTGGAGCTGAGAAATAGGAAGGGTGCAGTAACATTGTTGGGACTTTACTACAGGCCTCCCAAAAGCGAGCATGAAGTAGCGGTACAAATATGCAGACAGATTATAGACAAATGTAGGAGCAATAGGGTGGTTGTGATGGGAGATTTTAACTTCCCCAACATTGAATGGATTCGTGTAGTGTTGGAGGCGTAGATGGAGCAGAGTTTGTAAGGAGCATCCAGGAGAGTTTTTTAGAGCAGTATGTAAATAGTCCAACTCGGGAAGGGGCCATACTGGACCTGGTATTGGGGAATGATCCCGGCCAGGTGGTTGATGTTTCAGTCGGTGATTACTTTGGAATAGCGATCACAATTCCGTAAGTTTTAGAATACTCATGGACAAGGACAAGAGTGGTCCGAAAGGAAGAGTGCTAAATTGGGGAAAGGCAGAGTATAACAAAATTCGGCAGGAGCTAGGGAATGTGGATTGGGAGCAGCTGTTTAAGGGTAAATCCACATTTGAAATGTGGAAGTCTTTTAAGGAAAGGTTGAATTAGAGTGCAGGACAGACATGTTCCTGTGAAAATGAAAGATAGAAAATGGCAAGATTAGGGCACCATGGATGACGGGTGAAATTGTGAGACTAGCTAAGATGAAAAAGGAAGCATACATAGGATCGAGGCAACTCAAAACTGATGAAGCTTTGGAGGAATATTGGGAAAGTAGGACGAATCTCAACGTGCAATAAAGAGGGCTAAAAGGGGTCATGAAATATCTTTGGCTAACAGGGTTAAGGAAAATCCCAAAGCATTTTATTCGTATGTAAGGAGCAAGAGGGTATCTAGAGAAAGGATTGGCCCACTTAAAGACAAAAGAGGGAATTTATGCGTGGACTCAGAGGAAATGGGTGAGATTCTTAATGAGTACTTTGCAATCGGTATTCACAAAGGAGAGGGACAAGACGGATGTTGAGGCTAGGGATGGATGTTTAAATACTCTCGGTCAAGTTGTCATACGGAAGGGGGAAGTTTTGGGTATTCTAAAAGACATTAAGGTGGACAAGTCCCCAGGACCAGATGGGATCTATCCTAGGTTACTGAGGGAAGCGAGGGTCGAAATAGTTGGGGCCTTAACAGATATCTTTGCAGCATCCTTGAACACGGGTGCGGTCCCGGAGGACTGGGAATTGCTAAGGTTGTCCCTTTGTTTAAGAAGGGTAGCAGGGATAATCCAGGGAATTATAGACCTGTGAGCTTGACATCAGTGGTAGGCAAACTGTTGGAGAAGATACTGAGGGATAGGATCTATTAACATCTGGAAGAAAATAGACTTATCAGTGATAGGCAGCATGGTTTTGTGCAGGGAAGGTCATGTCTTACAAGCCTAATAGAATTCTTTGAGGAAGTGACAAAGTTAATTGATGAGGGAAGGGCTGTAGATGTCGTATACATGGACTTTAGTAAGGCGTTTGATAAGGTTTCCCATGGCAGGTTGATGGAAAAAGTGAAGTCTATGGGGTTCAGAGTGTACTAGCTAGATGGATAAAGAACTGGTTGGGCAACAGGAGACAGAGAGTAGTGGTGGAAGGGAGTGTCTCAAAATGGAGAAGGGTGACTAGTGGTGTTCCACAGGGATCCGTGCTCGGACCACTGTTGTTTGTGATCTACATAAATGACCTGGAGGAAGGTATAGGTGGTCTAATTAGCAAGTTTGCAGATGATACTAAGATTGGTGGAGTTGCAGATAGCGAGGAGGACTGTCAGAGAATACAACAAAATATAGATAGATTGGAGAGTTGGGCAGAGAAATGGCAGATGGAGTTCAATCCAGGCAAATGCGAGATGATGCATTTGGAAGATCAAATTCAAGAGCGGACTATATGGTCAATGGAAGGGTCTTGGGGAAAATTGATGTGCAGAGAGATCTGGGAGTTCAGGTCATTGTACCCTGAAGGTGGCAACGCAGGTTGATAGAGTGGTCAAGAAGGCATACAGCATGCTTGCCTTCATCGGACGGGGTATTGAGTACAAGAGTTGGCAGGTCATGTTACAGTTGTATAGGACTTTGGTTCGGCCACATTTGGAATAGTGCGTGCAGTTCTGGTCGCCACATTACCAGAAGGATGTGGATGCCTTGGAGAGGGTGCAGAGGAGGTTCACCAGGATGTTGCCTGGTATGGAGGGTGCTAGCTATGAAGAAAGGTTGAGGAGATTAGGATTGTTTTCGTTGGAAAGACGGAGGTTGAGGGGTGACCTGATTGAGGTCTACAAAATTATGAGAGGTATCGACAGGGTGGATAGCAACAAGCTTCTTCCAAGATGGGGGGTGTCTGTTACAAGGGGTCACAATTTCAAGGTGAGAGGTGAAAAGTTTAAGGGAGATGTGCGTGGAAAGGTTTTTACGCAGAGGGTGGTGGGTGCCTGGAACGCTTTACCAGCGGAGGTGGTAGAGGCGGGTATGATAGCATCATTTAAGATGCACCTGGACAGGTATATGAACGGGTGGGGAACAGAGAGAATTAGACCTTGGAAAATAGGAGACAGGTTTAGATAAACTATCTGGATCGGCGCAGGCTGGGAGGGCCAAAGGGCCTGTTCCTGTGCTGTAATTTTCTTTGTTCTTTGTTCTCTTTGTTCTACTCATACCGCCAGTTCTCCCCCCCCCAGCTCTCGTTAACCCCCCCCCCCCCCCCCGGCTTCTTTCTCTGCAAGGGGTGAATGTGGTGGTATGATTAGCATAGCTGCCTGCCATTGGTGCAGAACACCAGCTTACCATTGCCCTGGTCGGTCATGTGCCTCTCGACCGTTTGGTTGAGACCAGTCATGTGACGGCTCCCCGATTGGTCTAGAGGCTGTGTTAACCCCGCCTCCAGGGTGGGGTATAAATACCCAGTACTCCCGGCGGTTGTCCTTGTACTGTAATCGACCGCAAGGCTAACATCTAGCTGATTAAAGCCAGACTTTTGTCCAGCAACTCGTCTCGCGTTCAATTGATGGTACATCAAGCACCATTAACCCCCCCCCCCCCTGTTATTTTCACTTCAAATGCATCAAGTGCAGTCGCTGGAGTTATGTTGTCAAAGCTCTGTTTCACGCGGAACACCATCTCACAGTAGAGCAGCGAAACCAAAGCTAATTAAAACACTCAATTGGTTAAATTAATTTGTGGTTTGCTAATCCTGCCTGAAGCATTTGAGACCATTAATTACAACTTTGGTAAGAATAATTGGAGTAACAGCGGGAAGATCAGTCAACACATAATACAACCCAAATAAATTTTTATTGACAGCAAAGTAGTATTTAATATTTAGCTTGCAAATAGATTGTCAAGTTTAAGTACTAATATACGTGTTATGTAATCGTATATTTATAATGTAGGTCAGAATTAGCTGGAACAATAACGGACTATCCAGTATTCAAACCTTTCTAGATTAATGCTGTACTCATTAATTTTTGACATTTTAATTAAAGCTGTGTGCCTCTCCCGCAATAACCAGTGTTTTGTAAATAAAGCCCTCTCAGCCTCTTTTACTGTTCTCTTTGCAAAGATGACTTTTTCAACATTATTGGGCGGCACGGTAGCGCAGTGGTTATCACCGTTGCTTCACAGCGCCAAGGTCCCAGGTTCGATTCCCGGCTTGGGTCACTGTCTGTGCGGAGTCTGCATGTTCTCCTCATGCCTGCGTGGGTTTCCTCCGGGTGCTCCAGTTTCCTCCCACAAGTCCCGAAAGACGCGCTGTTAGGTAATTTGGACATTCTGAATTCTCCCTCAGTGTACCCAAACAGGCGCCGGAATGTGGCGACTAGGGGCTTTTCACATTAACCTCATCGCAATGCGAATGTAAGTCTACTTGTGACAATAAAATATTAATATTATTGTTATAATTTTACCATTAGAGTGCAACACTTCGGTTTCAATTTGAGACACAAGTGAAATAAATATAAGTTTCACAATGTCCCTGGACAGGATATTTTAATTGGAAATTGACAGAACAAAGATTCAAACTATCCTAAATAACACCACATGTTAGCGAGGAAGTTGAATGTGTCAGGTTCAGTTCCCCAGCCAAACCAGCTAACATGCAGATGATTTTAAGAGAATGGCTCTCTATGTTGGGGTATGCAGGACATTCTGTGCGGGTCACCCCATTGACACTGGCTGCTTGATCTTGCTCCCATTGACCACATTGCGGTTCAGTCCACAAGGAATTCACCCAGATGACAAGCCCCTGTCTGCCATTGATTCACGAGGCTGTCACTTAAGACGCTGGTGAGGCGAGGCGAGGCCTGGGCAGAGAAGGAAGCAATTATTACACACTTACAACTTCTGAGAGTCACCTTTGCCCTGGCGTGACCTTTCTCTGCCCAGCATATGCATGCATTGCATGGGGTGGGGAAGCAGAGGACCCAGAAGAAATCTTTCCTTTGTGCACTTGAAGAGCCTTCCCCCCCCCCCCCCCCCCCCAAGATCTGGGCTATCCTCTCCCCCACCCTCCCCAGGGGTATTTCAAACAGCCATAATTTAAAAGCCGGCCTCTTGGAAGCCGGACATCACATTGGGCTGTATTGTGACCAGAATGAAAAGAGAATGAGAGGCGGCTGGAGAGCATGCAGTTGTCAGAATGAAGTCACGTTGCGCCCCATGTTTAATTCATGCAGTCAACTACCAAATAAAGAGTTTGTGTGCAAGCTAAACCGCAGCAACACCAGCTTCCCGTGTTTGCCGGCACTGCTTTCAAAATTGAAGCAGCGGTGAGAATTTGATGGAAGCATGCATTCAGGCTGTGTTGTGTTATTTTCCCCTGTGACTGTTTGCAAAGTGACTCTCTGTTTATTGTTTCTGATTGATTTTAAGTGGGGGAGTATAATTA
Source organism: Scyliorhinus canicula (assembly GCF_902713615.1). Classification (NCBI taxonomy): domain Eukaryota; kingdom Metazoa; phylum Chordata; class Chondrichthyes; order Carcharhiniformes; family Scyliorhinidae; genus Scyliorhinus; species Scyliorhinus canicula. The sequence continues at coordinate 14,606,962 of NC_052155.1, read as the reverse complement.
CAGAAACATTACAGAAATGCAGGATACTTCTTTGTGCGCAATAGTCTCAGAATAAACAAATCATATGTAAGCCCACCACACGCGGCATTAACACCAGGACTGTGACTGACTATAGGTTCCACCTTCTCTATGCTTGACTGGCAGCATTGCATAGGGACAAGTATCAGTTTACAATAATACCCAAGCTCATCTACAAGTATCCAAGACAAAGTAACCAAAGTAACCAAGACAAAGTAACCAATGTGTATCACGAAAAGCACTGGTCCATTGATCCCTGGGGATCCCTCACTAAACGGTCGGCACGGTAGCCCTGGGGTTAGCACTGCTGCCTCACAGCGCCAAGGGCCCGGGTTCGATTCCCGGCTTGGGTCACTGTCTGTGCGGAGTCTGCATGTTCTCCCCGTGTCTGCGTGGGTTTCCTCCGGGTGCTCCAGTTTCCTTCCACAAGTCCTGAAAGAGGTGCAGGTTAGGTGAATTGGATATTCCCGTACCAGCCTCACCGAACAGGCGCTGGAATGTGGCGACTAGGGGCTTTTCACAGTAACTTAATTGCACTGTTGATGTCAGCCTACTTGTGACAATAATAAAGATCATTATTATTAATACCTTCCTCCAGTAAAAAAACAGTCCGCAGAACTCCTCACTGATCCCCTTCTCACAGGTGCTGCAGGATCTACTGAGTTTTTCCAGCATCCTCTGTTCTTGTTTCCGTTTGCGGCATCCACACTTAATTTTAGTCAGTACCACCCTCCGTTTCCTGTCACTTAGCCAACCTGATGCCCCCATGACCACGGTCTCTTTTATTCCATGGACCTCAACTCTGCCGGTGAGCGAATTATTTGACAACTTGCAAACCTCCCTTGGAAATCCGCGTACATTGCACTGGCCGCAAACCTTTCACCGGCCCTCTCTGTCACCTCACCACAAAGCGCCACAGAGTTAGTTAGACATGGTTTTACTTTGAGCAAATCCATGCCGCCTTTCCTTAATTAATTCAGGTTCATCCAAGTGACTGTTAATTTCATCCTGGATTATTGATTCTGAAAGTGTCAAAATGAACGCCTGTTATTGAATACGTCAGTGCGAGGTTTAGGGAGGAATATTTCAGCTGGGTAATTCCACTTGAAATGGTACTGGTTAGGTTACTGGTCAAGTTTCTGATTAAATAAATTTTGCATCATCACCATTGGAAACTTCTCCATGTACGAGTCTGTGGAAGAGAACATAATTGTTTCTTCCTTTGCCTTTCCAGTCAAAACAGAGGCCGGAATTCTCCTGCCATTGGGATTCCCTTTTCCCACTGGCAACGTACGTCCGTCCCCAATCCTGTGGGTTTTCTCGTGGTGTGGGATGGCTTCAATGGGAAATCCCACTGACAAGTTGCAGGCGTGGAGAATCCCACTGCCAGCGAACCAGGCGTCCCTGAGAAATGCGAGACGATAGAACGTAGAACAGTGCAGAACAGTACAGGCCCTTCAGCCCACCATGTTGTGCCGACCATTTATCCTAATCTAAGATCAACCTAACCTACACCCCTTCAATTTACTGCTGTCCACGTGCCTGTCCAAGAGTCGCTTAAATGTCCCTAATGACTCTGACTCCACCACCTCCGCTGGCAGTGCATTCCACACACCCACCACTCTCTGTGTAAAGAACCTACCTCTGACATCTCCCCTATACCTTCCTCCAATCACTTTAAAATGATGTCTCTTTGTGACAGCTATTTCTGCCCTGCGGAAAAGTCTCTGGCTATCCACTCTATCCATGCCTCTTATCACCTTGTACACCTCTATCAAGTCACCTCTCTTCCTTCTTTGCTCCAGTGAGAAAAGCCCAGTCCATGCGGTGCAGGTATACCCACAGTGCTATTAGGGAGGGAGATCAAGAATGTTGACCCAGTGACAGTGAAGGAACGGCGGTATAGTTCCAAATCAGGACAGTATGTGGCTTGGAGGAGGATTCTAGGTGGTGGTGTTCGTAATCATCTGCTGCCCTTGTCCTACAAGATAGTCGTGGCCGTGGTTTTAGCAGGTGCTCCCTCAGGAACCTTGGTGAGTTGATGCTCGACCATTATGTCTGCGCCTTTGCATTTCCACTCTTCAGCCTGTGATGGTGGATGATTTTTTAAAATATTTTTGGGAATACGGTAATATTCTGTGAACAAGGCAATGTGTTTCTGTCCGTAATTAATTAAACTGTAGGTTGGTTAATAGAGGCAGAGTGTTTGTGAGAGCTTAGCAATACAAGTTTTAGGTGCTATGTACATGCATTCATAATGTTAAGATTGGACTTCCAATTAAATCAGCTGGGTTTAAAATTTGCATGAGGCGATTATGAGAGGCTTGGCTTTTCAGCTGTTAAAGTTTAAAATGAAAGTTTTGAAGTGATATGGGACTTAACTTACAATGGCTTCAAAAATAAAGAGGGGAAGGTTGTTAAATTTACTGACCTGAAATTGGAGACAATAGGGAAACATGAAAGATTTATATATTTTGGAAAAGTTGATTTCAAAAAGTTGCTTGAGTACAATGAGATCAGGGGCAGGATTCTGTGGGAATCAGCAGGGCGGGAAACTCCGGCGCGAAGGAGTGGCGTGAACCACTCCGGCGTTGGGCTGCCCCAAAGGTCCAGAATCCTCCGCACCTTCAGGGGCTAGGAGAGAGTCTGAAAATGCAAGCAGCCATCCAGTCAGGTAAGGCAGTGAAGTCTTCCTTTTCAGAAAGCAGTTTGTTTCCGAACTTTTTCTTGAAAGTTTTTGAGGTGGAAGTGTTTGAGGAGTCAAGTGGCATACTATTATTAAAATGACAGCAGTTTCTACTGGAATTTTATAGATTAAAATCTATAAGAGAGATGTTGCTAAGTTTATTTGTGTGTTCTGACCAAACAGGATTTATTGATCCTTTTATCTTTGACAAAGGGTCACCTGGACTCGAAACTTCTCTCCCTACAGATGCTGCCAGACCTGTTGAGACTTTCCAGCATTTTCTCTTTTGGGTTTTATCAGGGTGCAAGGCTGTTTTAAGGCTGTGTGCTTAAGTTTTTTTAAACTTCTTCATAAATATGTTATTTTTTTCAATTCCATAAGTGTTACTGGAGTTCTCTGCTTTTGGAATGAATTATTTTCTCTCCCCATTTTCAGAATACAAAATGGTAGAGGCGGGTAAAATTTTATCCTTTAAAAAGCATTCGGACAGTTACATGGGCAGGTTGAGTATTGAGGGATAGGGGCTGTAGCCACCTGGGTTGGCCACTTCCTCCCCCAAAATGGAAGAACGCAAAGATTGCAGGGTAAAATGGACATTGGCAAAGAAACAAGCAGTTTGCAGAATCCCCTGTATTCTAGCTGCCACAGAAACCCGACAGAATTGTAACTAACGAGCTGCGCATATTAATGAAGCGATTTACGGTGATTCCCAGGCACAATGGACACAACAGTTAAACATTCTATGGAAGGCCAGACATTCCGGCGCCAGTGGAGACTAAGACAAAGGACACCAATAAGGTGTAAGGAACCGCCCGGTGATCGAGGAACGGCCCCGTTATTGGGGAAATTCAAATCAATCGATTGGGAAGAGACCCAATTGATTGCAGGTTTAGAGAGGGTCCGCCCTGAAGGGTGCGAAGCCCCTGGGACCTATAGAAGTCAGGTCCCAGGACTGATTCATCCTCTTGACCAGCTCTCTTGATCAGCTCTCTTGACCAGCTCTCTTAGCCAGCGCTCTCCTTGACCACCGTTGCAGCAGAAGACCTTGAGAAGGAGAAGCCTGGTCAGCAGCCGCCATCAAGTACATAGTACATAGAACATAGAACGATACAGCGCTGTACAGGCCCTTCGGCCCTCGATGTTGCACCGACATGGAAAAAAAAAACTAAAGGCCATCTAACCTACACTATGCCCTTATCATCCATATGCTTATCCAAAAAACTTTTAAATTCCCTCAATGTTGGCGAGTTCACTACTGTTGCAGGTAGGGCATTCCACGGCCTCACCACTCTTTGCGTAAAAAACCCACCTCTGACCTCTGTCCTATATCTATTACCCCTCAATTTAAGGCTATGTCCCCTCGTGCTAGCCACCTCCATCCGCGGGAGAAGGCTCTCGCTGTCCACCCTATCTAATCCTCTGATCATTTTGTATGCCTCTATTAGGTCACCTCTTAACCTTCTTCTCTCTAACAAAAACAACCTCAAGTCCATCAGCCTTTCCTCATAAGATTTTCCCTCCATACCAGGCAACATCCTGGTAAATCTCCTCTGCACCCGTTCCAAAGCTTCCACGTCCTTCCTATAATGAGGCGACCAGAACTGTACGCAATACTCCAAATGCGGCCGTACTAGAGTTTTGTACAACTGCAACATGACTTCATGGCTCCGGAACTCAATCCCTCTACCAATAAAGGCCATCACACCATAGGCCTTCTTCACAACCCTATCAACCTGGGTGGCAACTTTCAGGGATCTATGTACATGGACACCGAGATCCCTCTGCTCATCCACACTACCAAGAATTTTACCATTAGTCAAATATTCCTCATTCCTGTTATTCTTTCCAAAGTGAATCACCTCACACTTCTCCACATTAAACTCCATTTGCCACCTCTCAGCCCAGCTCTGCAGCTTATCTATGTCCCTCTGTAACCTGCAACATCCTTCCGCACTGTCTACAACTCCACCGACTTTAGTGTCGTCTGAAAATTTACTCACCCATCCTTCTGCGCCCTCCTCTAGGTCATTTATAAAATGACAAACAGCAACGGCCCCAGAACAGATCCTTGTGGTACGCCACTCGTAACTGAACTCCATTCTGAACATTTCCCATCAACCACCACTCTCTGTCTTCTTTCAACTAGCCAATTTCTGATCCACATCTCTAAATCACCCTCAATCCCCAGCCTCCGTATTTTCTGCAATAGCCGACCGTGGGGAACCTTATCAAACGCTTTACTGAAATCCATATACACCACATCAACTGCTCTACCCTCGTCCACCTGTTCAGTCACCTTCTCAAAGAACTCGATAAGGTTTGTGAGGCATGACCTACCCTTCACAAAACCATGCTGACTATCCCTAATCATATTATTCCTATCTAGATGATTATAAATCGTATCTTTTATAATCCTCTCCATGACTTTACCCACCACAGACGTTAGGCTCACCGGCCTATAGTTACTGGGGTTATCTCTACTCCCCTTCTTGAACAAAGGGACCACATTTGCTATCCTCCAGTCCTCTGGCACTATTCCTGTAGCCAATGATGACCTAAAAATCAAAGCCAAAGGCTCAGCACTCTCTTCCCTGGCTTCCCAGAGAATCCTAGGATAAATCCCATCCGGCCCCGGGGACTTATCTATATTCACCATGTCCAGAATTGCCAACGCTTCTTCCTTATGCACCTCAATGCCATCTATTCTAATAGCCTGGATCTCAGCATTCTCCTCCACAATATTATCTTTTTCCTGAGTGAATACTGACAAAAAGTATTCATTTAGTATCTCGCTTATCTCCTCAGCCTCCACACACAACTTCCCACCACTGTCCTTGACTGGCCCTACTCTTACCCTAGTCATTCTTTTATTCCTGACATACTTATAGAAAGCTTTTGGGTTTTCCTTGATCCTACCTGCCAAAGACTTCTCATGACCTCTCCTTGCTCGTCTTAGCTCTCTCTTTAGATCCTTCCTCGCTTCCTTGTAAATATCAAGCGCCCCAACTGAAACTTCACGCCTCATCTTCACATAGGCCTCCTTTTTCCTCTTAACAAGAGATTCCACTTCTTTGGTAAACCACGGTTCCCTCGCTCTACCCTTTCCTCCCTGTCTGACTGGTACGTACTGATCAAGAACACGCAATAGCTGTTCCTTGAACAAGCTCCACATATCCAGTGTGCCCAACCCTTGCAGCCTACTTCTCCAACCTACACATCCTAAGTCATGTCTAATGGCATCATAATTGCCCTTCCCCCAGCTATAACTCTTGCCCTGTGGGTTATACTTATCCCTTTCCATCACTAATGTAAAGGTCACCGAATTGTGGTCACTGTCTCCAAAGTGTTCACCTACCTCCAGATCTAACACCTGGCCTGGTTCATTACACAAAACCAAATCCAAAGTGGCCTCACCTCTTGTTGGCCTGTCAACATATTGTGTCAGAAAACCCTCCTGCACACATTGTACAAAGAATGACCTATCCAATGTACTCGAACTATATATTTTCCAGTCAATATTAGGAAAGTTAAAGTCTCCCATAACAACTACCCTGTTACTTTCGCTCTTTTCCAGAATCATCTTCGCCATCCTTTCCTCTACATCCATCCTTTCCTCTGACAAGTAAGTGTCATACAACGCACGCTCCGAGAGTGGACACTCCTGACCCCTTTAGTCCACACCGACTGGAAGCCTGCGGATCCAGGACAAAGCAAGAGGCCATTGTTCCCTGATCCGGCAGTTCCTTTATTCCAGATAAGTATTGGCCTGTTAGTGGTAGGATTAGCCTAGTCTTGTAGCTTTATATGCATAGTTAGTAGATAACTATTATAATAAACGTGTCTTGTTTGAACTTACTAACTGGTGTATTGAGTTATTGGTCTGAACTTGAACTTGAAACTTGTGGCGGTATCTTAACGATACCTGGCGACTCTAGAGCTAAGTAATAAAACAGAGCCAAATTGAGTGTAAAGCACACTCACCCAGAACGAGCAGCAGGGCCAAATTCAGGCAAGTAGGACTATTTAGTGATAGAAGCAGGGCGACATGGGCATGCTGGGCCGATGGGCCTGTTTCCATGTTGTGGATATCTGTGACTCTACAACTCTAAAAGGTTGTGATCAGCAGGACAGGTTTCCCTCTGGGATCTCTGGCGTCCTTGGAAAATAAAATCTGCTGTGATTGTGACAATCTGTCTAACAACCCAGTTCCCTCCTTGTTCTGAAAGATTTGCTGACTTCATGAACAAGTAATTTAACCCTTCCAGCCTGTTCTGCCATTCAATGAGATAGATGTTTACAGCATGGAAATAGGCCCTTCGGCCCAGCTTGTCCATGCTGCTGGATGACCTGTGAGCGAACTCTATATACTCCATATACTCAGCTTTTCCCCATCTTCCTTCATACCTGCGGTTAACTAAAATCCGTCAATCTCAGTTTTAAAATTAATAGTTGATTGAGAATCAATTGGCATTGATAGAAGAGAGTTCCAAGCTTCCACCACCCTTTGTGCCAAAGTGTTTCCTTATTTAGAACAGAGAACATAGAACATACAGTGCAAAAGGAGGCCATTCGGCCCATCGAGTCTGCACTGACCCACTTAAGCCCTCACTTCCACCCTATCCCCGTAACCCAATAACCCCTCCTAACCTTTTTGGTCACTAAGGGCAATTTATCGTGGCCAATCCACCGAACCTGCACATCTTTGGACTGTGGGAGGAAACCGGAGCACCCGGAGGAAACCCACGCAGACACGGGGAGAACGTGCAGACTCCGCACAGACAGTGACCCAAGCCGGGAATCAAACCCAGGACTCCGGCGCTGTGAAGGCACAGTGCTGGTCCCTTGTGTTACCGTGCTGCCCTATCTGCTCCGAATCTGAGGAATACTCTCTGTCCTCTACATTTACTCCTGCCCTGTGCCTCCTCATCAATCTCTTTTACTTTTGGTAATCTTTTACGCTCCATTAGAAATTTACCTTTGTTACTCTTTGTTTTAAGAAAGGTAATCTCTCCTACTCTTTACTCCATTGCCTTTGCGTCAATCTGTTTTTAAAAATGTATCCATGGGATGTGGCCGTCACTGGCCTGGCCAGCAATTGTTTCCCCTCCCTAATTGCACGTAACTTGAGTGAAGACATTTAAGAGTCAACCACATTGCTGTGGGTCTGCAGTCACGTGTAGGGCAGACCGGGTAAGGACGGCAGATTTCCTTCCCTAAAGGATATTTGTGAACCAGACGTTTTTTTCTATGGCATTCGACAATGGTTTCATGTCCTTCACTAGACTTTTACTTCTAGACCTCTTTTTAGTGAATTCAAAATTACACTACCTGCCATGGTCGGATTTGAACCCAGACCCCCAGACCATTACCCTGGGTGTCTGGATTCCTCGTCCAGTGACAATACCACTATGTCACCGCCTCGAAACAACAACGATGCAAATTCGTATTTAGATTGGGCCTTAAAGTTAGAAACATCCCAAAATACTTCACAGGGACATTATCATACAAAATCTGACACTCAGCCAGGTAAGAAGATACGAGAACAGGCGCTCCAAAGCATGGTCAAAGATATAGCTTCCATCAAGCATCATATGTGAGGAATGGGAGATGGAATGGTTTAGGGAGGGGCTTGGCAGATTTTAAGGCACAGATGCCAATGGTGGAATAATCAAAATCGAGGGATGCAAAGAAATTGGACGAGCTCAAAGATTTCAGATTATTGTTGGGCAAAGATTATATTTGAGCTCTTGCCAGGTTGGGGGGCCAGTCTCAATCAGCGAGCAGAGGGCTGATGGATCTCACAAGGTGATGCTAAATTTCAAATGATCTATTATCTTCAACCTTCTGTCCTAATCCCAGTACTGCAGTGATCCCAACAAATGGCAGTATAGTTTTAGGGATGGCTATTTGGCTGCTAACTCTATAACTGCTGTGGAACACTTTGGGAAATCATCTGTCATTGCCTCGTACATCTCCCGTGGCTTTCACATAGTTTGAAACTGTACACTTCCAAGCAAGTTAACACATACGGCCTCTCAGTGTTTAGCACACTTGGCTAAATCGCTGTTTTTTAAAGCAGTGCAAGGCAGGCCAGCAGCACGGTTCAATTCCTGTACCAGCCTCCCCGAACAGGTGCTGGAATGTGGCGACTAGGGGCTTTTCACAGTAACTTCATTTGAAGCCTACTCGTGACAATAAGCGATTTTCATTTCATTTCAAGAGGGGTATGCTCATGGCTAGCTAGTTTCAATGTATATGCAGATTAAAGTCGCCCATAATCACTGATGTTCCTTTAACACATGCATCCCTGATTTCCTGCCTAATGCTATTCCCAACATCACCACTACAGTGTCATAATTAGTACGCCACTCATATGAATATTTTTTGGGGTTTCTTAACTTGACCCAGACAGAATCCACGTCATTTGTGCTCATACCTTTCCTCATTATTGGGTGCGATTTAATGGAAAAGTTTCGAAGTGAGGTAGCGAGTAGGAAATACCACAAGCTCCCCGACGCTCGACCAGCAAGGCCGTCAGCCCGTCACCGTTTTAAACCTTAATTGATCCACTTAACGAGGCCCCACGGGATTTACGCCGCAAATCGTATTTTGACAGCTGATTCAACCGGGACTGCGCTCGTCAGCCGCTGCCCCTCCCCCCACCCCCCGCAAACAAGTGACAGCAGCACTTAAACCACTTCTGCACAGCCAACACCACACCACCTGCATCCATGTTGCCATGGAGACCAGACCCAGGAACTTTGGTGACGGCGACCTGGCACCAATATTTGATGCGATGGAGGCCAGATGGGATGCCCTGTTCCCCCAAGGGTCCAGGGTGGTCAGGCACAGGGTAGCCACCGCTGCCTGGGAGGAAGTGGCAGCTGCCATCGGTTTGGGGTCCGTGACCAGGAGGACCAGCACCCACTGCCGCAGGAAGGTCAACTGGGCTGTGCAGGTGATTTCGCACCAGACCCTCGACCCCACCCCATCACATACTCGGGCCCTGGAGGTTACGGGGGTGGCCAAGGACAGAGAGGTGACCAATGTGGAGGTCAGCGCAGGTCACAGGGCTGAGAATCCGCCGGGCGCCACACAGATAGCCTGTTAAACGTGAGTCATTAATGCCACGCAGACTGATCCAGACAACGGTACCGGCCCATCCAGGGTGGTCCCCCCTCGCCTCCCAATAAGAACTCCTCAGAGGAGAGCTCCGGGGATGCCACCATAATAGTTGCAGCACAGCTGTCGGTCCCACCCTCCACCAGCGCAGAGACACACACCTCGGTGGGCGACGGTAGTGGTCAGGCTTCTGGGGCACATTCTGGTGAGCACCACACAGTTGCAGATGCACATCAGGTGGAGGCAGGAACCCCAGGTGAGTTAGCAGTCGGAGGTCTGCTGCATACCAGGATCCAGCTGGGTCTCAGCCTGATGCTGAGCCTCTGGACCAGGTTTCCCAGAGTGGATGTAGACAATAGGGTGAGATTCAGAGGGGGATGTCAGCAACACTCCAGCAGGTCCATAGCTGACTGAAGGAGTCCCAGAGGCTACAGGTGCAGGAGATGACGCCGGCAATGCGTGGCACTGAGGTCAACACTGCTAGAATGGCGACTGCAGGGGAGAGCCTGGTGCATGATGTCAGCAGCATAAGTGGAGGTGTCCATGGCCTGGCGCAGTCGGTGATGGCCATGGCTGAAGTCCTGAATAGAATGTCCGACTCTCTTTGGGACGTAACCCGGAACCAGGCGGTCCTTGATGAGGAACAAAACTCAGTCTCGGGTGGGCATGGCGCAGTCATTGAGGAGCATCGCAGAGGACATTGACACCATGGTGCAGACATTGAGGAGCCGCCAGGGCCGGTAGAGCCCGATGATGCAGGGGCAGCCCCAGCTTCAACAGGCTGCCCCTCCGTCCAGAGATGAACCCCATGGACCTATGGGCACTGACTTTGAGGACGGGGCGTTGGATGCCAACCCAGGCCAATCCTACGGAGTGACAATGGCGACCACCAACTTCCCTGAGTTCCACTCTTTTCACAATGCCTCGTCTCATTGTTAGCACCCGGTAGTAATCCTGGGAACACTACTTTTGAGGCCCAACTGACTTCCTAACTCCCTATATTCTGCTTATAGAACCTCATCCCTTTTTGTACCTATGTTGTTTGTACTATTGTGTACCATGCCCACTGGCTGTTCGCCCTCCTCCTCCACAATGTCCTGCAGCCGCTCCGAGACACCCTTGACCCTAGCACCAGGGAGACAACATACAATCCTGGAGTCTCGTTTGGGGCCACAGAAATGCCTATCTACTCCCCTTACAATTGAATCCCCTATAAATATCACATTCCCACACAAGCTGCGGTTGTTGTCCTTACAGCGAGAAGGTTAAGGCAATGTTCGATAGAGATGTTCAACATCATGAAACACTTGAGTAGTTTAACTCAACACTTTAATACAAAATAAAATGAACACAAAATTGTTCACAGAGGCCAGAAGAGTTGGCGGCCTAAGGGCGCAGGTTTGAAGTAGTTGGCAAAAGGAACCAGGGCCAACATCTTCTGCCCATTTCTTCTGACGGGATCTTCTGGCCCGGCAGACGACGGCCTCCAAACCCCTACCCCAAGAGGTTCTAAACCACACGACAGCTATAATGAAGTGCTTTGAAATGTGGTTATTGTTGTAAGGTGGAGTGCGATTCATGGCACACGAACATAGGGAGTGGGAGCAGGACCATGCCACTCCGACCGTGGGCCTGCTCCGCCATCCAATACGATCATGGCTGATCTGATTGTGACGTCAACCCCACATTCCTACCCACCCCCGATAACCTTTCACCTCCTCCTTAATCAAGAATCTATCCAGCTCTGCCTTACAAATATTCAAAGACTCCGACTCCACTGGCTCAACGTGTTCAGAGAGCTAGCACAGACTTGATGGTCCAAATGTCCTCCCCTGTGTGGTATCACTGTACCATTCTGTGAAGTCGCAGTTGGAGACCACAAAGAACAAAAGAACAAAGAAAAGTACAGCACTGGAACAGGCCCTTCGGCCCTCCAAGCCTGTGCCGACCATGCTGCCCATCTAAACTAAAATCTTCTACACTTCCGGGGTCCGTATCCCTCTATTCCCATCCTGTTCATGTATTTGTCAAGATGTCCCTTAAATGTCACTAACGTCCCTGCTTCCACCATCTCCTCCGGCAGCGAGTTCCAGGCACCCACTACCCTTTGTGTAAAAAGCCTGCCTCGTACATCTTCTCTAAACCTTGCCCCTCGCACCTTAAATCAACGCCCCCTAGTAATTGATCTCTCTACCCTGGGGAAAAGCTTCTGACTATCCACTCTGTCTATGCCCCTCATAATTTGACCTCTATCAGATCGCCCCTCAACGTCCGTCGTTCCAGTGAGAACAAACCGAGTTTATTCAACTGCTCCTCATAGCTAATGCCCTCCATACCAGGCAACATCCTGGTAAATCTCTTCTGCACCCTCTCTAAAACCTCCACATCCTTCTGGTCGTGTGGCAACCAAAATTGAATACTATACTCCAAGTGTGGCCTAACTAAGGTTCTATACAGCTGCAACATGACTTGTCAATTCTTATACTCAATGCCCCGGCCAATGAAGGCACACATGCCGTATGCCTTCTTGACGACCTTCTCCACCTGTGTTGCCCCTTTCAGTGACCCGTGGACCTGTACACCAAGATCTCTGACTGTCAATACTCTTGAGGGTTCTACCATTCACAGTATATTCCCTACCTGCATTAGACCTTCCAAAATGCATGACCTCACATTTGTCTGGATTAACTCCATCTGCCATCCCTCCGCCCAAGTCTCCAAATGATCTAAATCCTGCTGTATCTTCTGACAGTCCTCATCGTTATCCGCAATTCCTTCAACCTTTGTGTCGTCTGCAAATTTACGAATCAGACCAGTTACATATTCCTCCAAATCATTTACATATTCTACGAACAGCAAAGGTACCAGCACCGATCCCTGCGGAACACCACGAGTCACAGCCCTCCAATAAGAAAAGAACCCTTCCATTGCTACTCTCTGCCTTCCATGACCTAGCCAGTTCTGTATCTATATTGCCAGCTCACCCCGTGTGACTTCACCTTTTGTACCAGCCTGCCATGAGGGACCTTGTCGAAGGCCTTATGGACAACATTCACTGCCCTACCTGCATCAATCAACTTTGTGACCTCTTCGGAAAATTCTATCAAGTTAGTGAGACACAACCTCTCCTTCAGAAAACCATGCTGCCTCTCACTAATATGTCCATTTGCTTCCAAATGGGAGTAGATCCTGTCTCGAAGAATTCTCTCCAGTAATTTCCCTACCAGTGACGTAAGGCTCACCGGCCTGTAGTTCCCTGGATTATCCTTGCTACCCTTCTTAAACATTGGAACAACATTGGCTATTCTCCAGTCCACCCGGACATCACCTGAAGTCAGTGAGGATCCAAAGATTTCTGTCAAGGCCTCAGCAATTTCCTCTCTAGCCTCCTTCAGTATTCTGGGGGAGATCCAAGCTCCAGTCCCAGGCTAGCCACACGGATCCCCGGACCCAGCTCCAGTCCCAGGCTAGCCACACGGATCCCCGGCCCCAGCTCCAGTCCCAGGCTAGCCACACGGATCCCCGGACCCAGCTCCAGTCCCAGGCTAGCCACACGGATCCCGGGACCAATCTCGAGTCCCAGGCTAGCCACATGGATCCCCGGACCCAGCTCCAGTCCCAGTCTAGCCACACGGATCCCGGGACCCAGCTCCAGTCCCAGGCTAGCCACATGGATCCCGGGACCAAGCTGCAGTCCCAGGCTAGCCACACGGATCCCCAGACCCAGCTCGAGTCCCAGGCTAGCCACACGGATCCCCGGACCCAGCTCCAGTCCCAGGCTAGCCACACGGATCCCCGGGACCCAGCTCCAGTCCCAGGCTAGCCACACGGATCCCGGGACCAAGCTCCAGTCCCAGGCTAGCCACACGGATCCCCGGACCCAGCTCCAGTCCCAGGCTAGCCACACGGATCCCCGGGACCAAGCTCCAGTCCCAGGCTAGCCACACGGATCCCCGGACCCAGCTCCAGTCCCAGGCTAGCCACACGGATCCCCGGACCCAGCTCCAGTCCCAGTCCAGCCACACAGATCCCGGGACCAAGCTCCAGTCCCAGGCTAGCCACACGGATCCCGGGACCAAGCTCCAGTCCCAGGCTAGCCACACGGATCCCCGGACCCAGCTCCAGTCCCAGGCTAGCCACACGGATCCCGGGACCAAGCTCCAGTCCCAGTCCAGCCACACGGATCCCGGGACCAAGCTCCAGTCCCAGGCTAGCCACACGGATCCCCGGACCCAGCTGCAGTCCCAGGATAGCCACTCGGATCCCCGGATCAAGCTCCAGCCCCAGGCTAGCCACACGGATCCCCGGATCAAGCTCCAGTCCCAGTCTACCCACACGGATCCCGGGACCAAGTTCCAGTCCCAGGCTAGCACACGGATCCCCGGACCAAGCTCCAGTCCCAGGCTAGCCACACGGATCCCGGGACCAAGCTCCAGTCCCAGGCTAGCCACACGGATCCCGGGACCCAGCTCGAGTCCCAGGCTAGCCACACGGATCCCCGGACCCAGCTCCAGTCCCAGGCTAGCCACACGGATCACCGGACCCAGCTCCAGTCCCAGGCTAGCCACACGGATCCCCGGGACCCAGCTCCAGTCCCAGGCTAGCCACACGGATCCCCGGGACCCAGCTCCAGTCCCAGGCTAGCCACAGGGATCCCGGGACCCAGCTCCAGTCCCAGGCTAGCCACACGGATCCCCGGGACCCAGCTCCAGTCCCAGGCTAGCCACACGGATCCCGGGACCCAGCTCGAGTCCCAGGCTAGCCACACGGATCCCGGGACCCAGCTCCAGTCCCAGGCTAGCCACACGGATCCCCGGACCCAGCTCCAGTCCCAGGCTAGCCACACGGATCCCCGGACCCAGCTCCAGTCCCAGGCTAGCCACAGGGATCCCCGGACCAAGCTCCAGTCCCAGGCTAGCCACACGGATCCCCGGACCCAGCTCCAGTCCCAGGCTAGCCACACGGATCCTGGGACCAAGCCCGAGTCCCAGGTTAGCCACACGGATCCCGGGACCAAGCTCCAGTCCCAGGCTAGCCACACGGATCCACGGACCAAACTCCAGTCCCAGGCTAGCCACACGGATCCTGGGACCAAGCCCGAGTCCCAGGCTAGCCACACGGATCCCCGGACCAAGCTCCAGTCCCAGGCTAGCCACACGGAACCCCGGACCAAGCTCCAGTCCCAGGCTAGCCACACGGAACCCCGGACCCAGCTCCAGTCCCAGGCTCCCACACGGATCCACGGACCAAACTCCAGTCCCAGGCTAGCCACACGGATCCCGGGACCAAGCTCCAGTCCCAGGCTAGCCACACGGAACCCCGGACCAAGCTCCAGTCCCAGGCTAGCCACACGGATCCACGGACCAAACTCCAGTCCCAGGCTAGCCACACGGATCCCGGGACCAAGCTCCAGTCCCAGGCTAGCCACACGGAACCCCGGACCAAGCTCCAGTCCCAGGCTAGCCACACGGATCCCCGGACCCAGCTGCAGTCCCAGGATAGCCACTTGAATCCCCGGATCAAGCTCCTGCCCCAGGCTAGCCACACGGATCCCCGGATCAAGCTCCAGTCCCAGTCTACCCACACGGATCCCGGGACCAAGCTCCAGTCCCAGGCTAGCACACGGATCCCCGGACCCAGCTCCAGTCCCAGGCTAGCCACACGGATCCCGGGACCAAGCTCCAGTCCCAGTCCAGCCACACGGATCCCGGGACCCAGCTCCAGTCCCAGGCTAGCCACACGGATCCCCGGACCCAGCTCCAGTCCCAGGATAGCCACTCGGATCCCCGGATCAAGCTCCAGTCCCAGGCTAGCCACACGGATCCACGGGACCAAGCTCCAGTCCCAGGCTAGCCACACGGATCCCGGGACCCAGCTCCAGTCCCAGGCTAGCCACACGGATCCCCGGACCCAGCTCCAGTCCCAGGCTAGCCACACGGATCCCCGGACCCAGCTCCAGTCCCAGGCTAGCCACACGGATCCCCGGACCAAGGTCGAGTCCCAGGCTAGCCACACGGATCCCCGGCCCAGCTCCAGTCCCAGGCTAGCCACACGGATCCCCGGACCCAGCTCCAGTCCCAGGCTAGCCACACGGATCCCCGGAACAAGCTCCAGTCCCAGGCTAGCCACACGGATCCCCGGACCCAGCTCCAGTCCCAGGCTAGCCACACGGAACCCCGGACCCAGCTCCAGTCCCAGGCTAGCCACACGGATCCCCGGACCCAGCTCCAGTCCCAGGCTAGCCACACGGAACCCCGGACCCAGCTCCAGTCCCAGGCTAGCCACACGGATCCCGGACCCAGCTCCAGTCCCAGTCTAGCCACATGGATCCCGGGACCAAGCTCCAGTCCCAGGCTATCCACACGGATCCCCGGACCCAGCTCCAGTCCCAGGCTAGCCACACGGATCCCCGGACCAAGGTCCCAGGCTAGCCACACGGATCCCGGGACCGAGCTCCAGTCCCAGACAAGCCACACGGATCCCCGGACCCAGCTCCAGTCCCAGGCTAGCCACACGGATCCCGGGACCAAGCTCCAGTCCCAGGCTAGCCACACGGATCCCGGGACCAAGCTCCAGTCCCAGGCTAGCCACATGGATCCCCGGGACCCAGCTCCAGTCCCAGGCTAGCCACACGGATCCCCGGACCAAGCTCCAGTCCCAGGCTAGCCACACGGAGCCCCGGACCCAGCTCCAGTCCCAGGCTAGCCACACGGATCCCCGGGACCAAGCACCAGTCCCAGGCTAGCCACACGGATCCTGGGACCCAGCTCCAGTCCCAGGCTAGCCACACGGATCCCGGACCAAGCTCCAGTCCCAGGCTAGCCACACGGATCCCGGACCAAGCTCCAGTCCCAGGCTAGCCACACGGAGCCCCGGACCCAGCTCGAGTCCCAGGCTAGCCACACGGATCCCCGGACCAAGCTCCAGTCCCAGGCTAGCCACACGGATCCCCGGTCCAAGCTCCAGTCCCAGGCTAGCCACACGGATCCCGGGACCAAGCTCCAGTCCCAGGCTAGCCACACAGATCCCCGGACCCAGCTCCAGTCCCAGGCTAGCCACACGGATCCCCGGACCCAGCTCCAGTCCCAGGCTAGCCACACGGATCCCCGGACCCAGCTCCAGTCCCAGGCTAGCCACACGGATCCTGGGACCCAGCTCCAGTCCCAGGCTAGCCACACGGATCCCCGGAACAAGCTCCAGTCCCAGGCTAGCCACACGGATCCCCGGACCCAGCTCCAGTCCCAGGCTAGCCACACGGATCCCCGGACCCAGCTCCAGTCCCAGGCTAGCCACACGGATCCCCGGACCAAGGTCCCAGGCTAGCCACACGGATCCCGGGACCAAGCTCCAGTCCCAGACAAGCCACACGGATCCCCGGACCCAGCTCGAGTCCCAGGCTAGCCACACGGATCCTGGGACCAAGCCCGAGTCCCAGGTTAGCCACACGGATCCCCGGACCAAGCTCCAGTCCCAGGCTAGCCACACGGATCCCCGGACCAAGCTCCAGTCCCAGGCTAGCCACACGGATCCCCGGACCAAGCTCCAGTCCCAGGCTAGCCACACGGATCCCCGGTCCAAGCTCCAGTCCCAGGCTAGCCACACGGATCCCCGGACCAAGCTCCAGTCCCAGGCTAGCCACACGGATCCCCGGACCAAGCTCCAGTCCCAGGCTAGCCACACGGATCCCGGGACCCAGCTCCAGTCCCAGGCTAGCCACACGGATCCCCGGACCCAGCTCCAGTCCCAGGCTAGCCACACGGATCCCCGGACCCAGCTGCAGTCCCAGGCTAGCCACACGGAATTCCGGACCCAGCTGCAGTCCCAGGCTAGCCACACGGAATTCCGGACCCAGCTGCAGTCCCAGGCTAGCCACACGGATCCCCGGACCAAGCTCCAGTCCCAGGCTAGCCACACGGATCCCCGGAATCAGCTCCAGTCCCAGGCTAGGCACACGGATCCCGGACCAAGCTCCATTCCCAGGCTAGCCACACGGATCCCCGGACCCAGCTCCAGTCCCAGGCTAGCCACACGGATCCCCGGGACCAAGCTCCAGTCCCAGTCTAGCCACACGGATCCCGGGACCAAGCTCGAGTCCCAGGCTAGCCACACGGATCCCCGGACCCAGCTCCAGTCCCAGGCTAGCCACACGGATCCCCGGACCCAGCTCCAGTCCCAGTCTAGCCACACGGATCCCGGGACCAAGCTCCAGTCCCAGGCTAGCCACACGGATCCCCGGACCCAGCTCCAGTCCCAGGCTAGCCACACGGATCCCGGGACCAAGCCCCAGTCCCAGGCTAGCCACACGGATCCCCGGAACAAGCTCCAGTCCCAGGCTAGCCACACGGATCCCCGGGACCAAGCTCCAGTCCCAGGCTAGCCACACGGATCCCCGGACCCAGCTCTAGTCCCAGGCTAGCCACACGGATCTCCGGACCCAGCTCCAGTCCCAGGCTAGCCACACGGATCTCCGGACCCAGCTCCAGTCCCAGGCTAGCCACACGGATCCCCGGATCCAGCTCCAGTCCCAGGCTAGCACACGGATCCCCGGGACCAAGCTCCAGTCCCAGGCTAGCCACACGGATCCCCGGACCCAGCTCCAGTCCCAGTCTAGCCACACGGATCCCCGGACCAAGCTCCAGTCCCAGGCTAGCCACACGGATCCCCGGACCAAGCTCCAGTCCCAGGCTAGCCACACGGATCCTGGGACCCAGCTCCAGTCCCAGGCTAGCCACACGGATCCCCGGACCCAGCTCCAGTCCCAGGTTAGCCACACGGATCCCCGGACCCAGCTCCAGTCCCAGGCTAGCCACACGGATCCCCGGACCCAGCTCCAGTCCCAGGGTAGCCACACGGATCCCCGGACTAAGCTCGAGTCCCAGGCTAGCCACACGGATCCCCGCCGTCTAAGGCAAGGTCTGCAAGACATAACGGCTACAAGATGAAGGCATGAAAAATCGCCTGCTCCAATGCTGAGCTCATCCTCCCTGATGAGCTCAACGCATTCTTTGCCCGCTTTGAGCAAGAGGTCACCGAGAGCGAGCCCGCCACCCCATTAGCCGCGGATGAACTTGTATCTGAGATCACCACTGCAGTGGTCAGAGCAGCCTTCTCGAAGATCATCCCACGGAAAGCCACTGGCCCAGATGGGGTACCCGGACGAGCACTCAGGTCTTGCGCGGATCAGCTGGCGGGGGTATCCGCAGACATCTTCAACCTCTCTTTACAACAATCTGAAGTCCGTATTTTCTTCAAGAAGACGACCATCATCTCTGTACCAAAAAATAGCCAAGCAGTGTGCCTTAATGACAATCATCCAGTGGCTCTGACATCCATCATCATGAAGTGCTTTGAAAGGTTAGTCATGGCGCGAATCAACTCCAGCCTCCCAGATTGCCTTAATCCACTACAGTTCGCCTACCGCTGCAACAGGTCCACAGCAGGCGCCATCTCCATGGCCCTGCACTCTACCCTGGAACACCTAGATAACAAAGACACCTATGTCAGACTCCTATTTATCGACTACAGCTCAGCCTTCAAAATCATCATTCCTACAAAACTCATCTCCAAACTCGGTGGCTTGGCCTCGGCTCCTCCCTCTGTGACTGGATCCTGAACTTTCTAACCCACAGGCCACAATCAGTAAGGTTAGGCAACAACACCTCCTCCACGATCATCCTCAACACCGGTGCCCCACAAGGCTGTGTCCTCAGCCCCCTACTATACTCCTTATATACCTATGACTGTGTGGCCAAATTCCCCTCCAACTCGATTTTCAAATTTGCTGATGACACCACCGTAGTGGGTCGGATTTCAAACAATGACGAGGCAGAGTATAGGAATGAGATAGAGAATCTGGTGAACTGGTGCGACGACAATAATCTCTCCCTCAATGTCAACAAAATGAAGGAGATTGTCATCGACTTCAGGAAGCGTAGTGGAGTACATGCCCCTGTCTACATCAATGCGAACAAAGTAGAAAGGGTCGAGCGCTTCAAGTTTTTAGGTGTACAGATCACCAACAACCTGTCCTGGTCCCCCCATGCCAACACTATAGTTAAGAAAGCCCACCAACAACTCTACTTTCTCAGAAGACTAAGGAAATTTGGCATGTCAGTAACGACTCTCACCAACTTCTACAGATGCACTATAGAAAGCATTCTTTCTAGTTGTATCACAGTTTGGTATGAAGCCTGCTCTACCCAAGATCGCAGGAAACTACAAAAGGTCATGAATGTAGCCCAGTCCATCACGCAAACCAGCCTTCCATCCATTGATTCTATCTATAATTCCCGCTGACTCAGAAAGGCAGCCAGCATAATTAAGGACCCCACGCACCCTGGACATACCTTCTTCCACCTCCTTCTGTCAGGTAAAAGATACCAAAGTTTGAGGTCACGTACCAACTGACTCAAGAACAGCTTCTTCCCAACTTCCAACAGACTTTTGAATGGACCTATCTCGTATTAAGTTGATCTTTCCTCTACACCTTGCTATAAGTGTAACATTATATTCTGCAGTCTCTCCTTCCTTCCCTATGTACGGTATGCATTGTTTGTACAGCATGCAAGAAACAATACTTTTCACTGTATACTAATACATGTGACAATAATAAATCATAAATCCTATCAGGCCCTTGGGACTGTTCTACCTTAATATTTTTCAAGACAGCCAACACCTTGTCTTTTTGGATCTCAATGTGACCCAGGCTATCTACAGACTCAACATCCACCAATTCCTTCTCTTTGGTGCATACTGTGTGAAGTATTCATTTAATACCTCATCCATTTCCTCTGGCTCCACACATAGATTCCCTTGCCTGTCCTTCAGTGGGCCAACCCTTTCCCTGGCTACCCTCTTGCTTTTTATGTACGTGTAAAAAGTGTTGGGATTTTCCTTAATCCTATTTGCCAATGACTTTTCATGACCCCTTTTAGCCCTCCTGACTCCTTGCTTAAGTTCCTTCCTACTTTCCTTATATTCCACACAGGCTTTGTCTGTTCCCAGCATTATCGCCTGACAAATGCCTCCTTTTTATTTTTGACGAGGCCTAAAATATCTGTCGTTATCCAAGGTTCCCGGAATTTGCCGTATTTATCCTTCTTCCGCACAGGAACATGCAGGTCCTGAATTCCTCTCAACTCACATTTGAAAGCCTCCCACATATCAGATATTGATTTACCCTCAAACATCCGCCCCCAATCTAGGTTCTTCATTTCCCGCCTAATATTGCTATAATTAGCCTTCCCCCAATTTAGCACATTCACCCTAGTACCACTCTTATCCTTGTCCACTGGCACTTTAAAACTTTCTGAATTGTGGTCACTATTCCCGAAATGCTCCCCTACTGAAACTTCTACCACCTGGCCGGCCTCATTCCCCAATACCAGGTCCAGTACAGCCCCTTCCCTAGTTGGACTGTCTACATATTGTTTTAAGAAGCCCTCCTGGATACACCTTACAAACTCTGCCCCATCCAAGCCCCTAGCACTAAGTGAGTCGCAGTCAATATAGGGGAAGTTAAAGACTCTCATCACAACAACCCTGTTGCTCTTACTCCTTTCCAAAATCTGTCTACCTACCTGCTCCTCTATCTCCCACTGGCTGTTGGGAGGCCTGTAGTTAAACCTCCAACATTGTGACTGCACCCTTCTTATTCCTGATTTCTACCCATGTAGCCATGCTGCCCTCTGAGGTGTCCTCCTGCAGTACAGCTGTGATATTCTCCATAACCAGTAGCGCAACTCCGCCACCCCTTTTACATCCCCCTCTATCCCGCCTGAAACATCTAAATCCTGGAACGTTTAGCTGCCAATCCTGTCCGTCCCTCAACCAGGTCTCTGTAATGGCAACAACATCATAGTTCCAAGTACTAATCCAAGCTCTAAATTCATCTGCTTTACCCGTTATGCCACGCCGGGAGATATGGCAGGACAAGATCCTGGAATAATCACTTGTAACAAAATCAAATAAATATCATGTGACGCTAAGGCCTAATTTAAATTCATGAACTCTACATTTTAAATGAATAATGTGGTCACAGAGGCGTCATTATATAAATATCTTAGATTTGAAATATATTCGCAGTCGAGATTTTGTTTTGCCAAACGCTTTAGGTGTAAATATTGAATAAGATCCTTCAAAGTTTTATGAGGAATTGAACTCTGACCTTAAATCAGAATATTTCATAGGCATGTAATTCGCAGCTTTATGTAAATAGTTTATTTGCAAATATTCATGATGTACTCTATGAGGAATTGGCATTCATGTTAATGCAATACAGCCTCTGGGCTATTTACCCCAGCCGAATACAGCTCCTGTAGGTTAGATGTTCAAATATATTCTGCTGAAAACATTTCTCATCAAACTGACCCATTAATTGTGGCCAATTGGTCTCCTAATGCACAATCGCCTTGAGTATTGTGGATACAGCAGTTACAAGCATTGCAACAACTTGCATTTATATAATCCCTTCAGTGCAATAACACGACCCAAAGCGCTCCGTAGAGATTTTGCCAAACAAAATATGACACCGAGTCACATAATGTGAAATACTGTTGCTTGTGACCAAAGATTTTGTCAAAGACCTGGGTTTCCATGGGCATCTTCAAGTAGAAAAGGGAAGGAGGTAAGGGAGGAGGTAAGGGAGGTGTTTCCAGAGTTTGGGCTGATGGAGCAAAACCTCCCATGGCAGATCAGTTAGAATCGAGGAAGTTCAAGAGGTCAGATTGAGAGGACTGAGATTCCTCGGAGGACTGGAGAAGAGTACAGAGATTATAAGGGGAGAGGCTCAGAAGATTATTTATAATTGAGGCTTTACTTTCTTGGAGACAATGTAGGCCAGTGACAACAGGGGTGATGGGATTCTTGTTTTATTCATTCATTCATGTGATGTGGATGTCGCTGACTAGCCCGGCATTTATTGCCATCCCAAATTGCCCTTGAGAGGATGGTGGTAAGCTGCCTTCTTGAATCTCTGTCGTCCGTGTGTTGTAGGCAGTGATGTTTGGGCGGGAGTTCCAGGATTCTGGCCCAGCGATAGTGAAGAAACGGTGATATATCTCCAAGTCAGAATGGTGAGTGGCTTGGTGGGGAACACCCAGGTGGTGATATTCCCATGTGCCTGCTAGCCCTGTCCTTCTAGATGGTAGTGGTCGTGGATTTGGAGAGTGCTGTCCAAGAGGTTTTGTTGAGTTCCTGCTGTGAATCTTGTGGACGGTACACACGGTTCCCACTAAGCGTTGGTGATGGACGGAATGAATGTTTGTGAATGGCGTAGTAATCAAACATGGGGCTTTGTCTTGGATGGTGTTGAGTTTCTTGAGGGTTGTTGGAGCTGCACACATTCAGGCAAGTGGAGAGTATTCCATTACAATCCTGACTTGTGACTTGGACATGGTGGACAGGCTTTGGGGAGTCAGGAGGTGAGTTACTCGTCACAAGATGCCTAGTCTTTGACCTGCTCTTGCAGCCACAGTATTTATCTGGCTAGTCCAGTTCAATGTCTGATCAATGGTAACCCTCAGGTTATTGATTGTGGGGGAGTTCAGTGACAATGACAATCATCAGTGAACATTATGAAAGGAGAAGGTTATTGATGAAGCAGCTGAAGATGGCTGGGTCAAGGACACTACCCTGAGGAACTCCTGCATTGATGTCCTGGAGCTTAGATGATTGACCTCCGACAAACACAACGAAGCATTCTTTGTGCCAGCTGTGACTCCAACGAGTGAAAAGTTCCCCCCCGATTCCCATTGACTCCAGTTTTGCCAGAGCCCCTTTGATGTACCATCAATGATCTCGAGACGGGAATGGTGAAACTATTGAGGCTATATTACACTAGATGTTAAGCCTCCTGCAGCTGGAACCAGAATGGAAGCAGCGCAGGAGAGCATACACTTCTATACTGCGCCTGCTGGGAGGAGCCAGCAGACTGGGACGCACTGTATTCACTGTAGTACAGTGGCAGTACCGTAATACATGTAGTGTGTTACCAGTGATGTTTACCACATCCTTGATGCCATACTCAGTCAAATGCTACTTTAAAAGGTGCAAGGGTTGTCCACACTGAGTAGAATACAGAATACAGTAGGGCGGCAAGGGAGCAAGTAGGGTCCCGGGTCCAATCCCGGCCTTGGGTGACTACAGAATCCTGCTGCCTGGACATCTTGTTGGGCCTGGTCCATGTCAAGGTTTACATAGTTTTCTGCCCAGGTAAACAGGGCAGCCACGACATCATGGATGAACTTGTTTGCTGTAGCTTGTGAGAGGCCACAAGGGTCCCTGCTCCAGTCCTGGAGTGCTCCTGAGGTGTGGAGGTTCAGGGCTGTGGTGACCTTGACGGCCACCGGGAGTGGGTATCCTCCTCCTCCATGTGGTGCCAAGCGTGCGAGGACATGGGGCCGCTCCATCGTCTTGTTGAGGCAGTGCCTCCTCTGCGTCACGCTGTCCGTCATCTGTTCGCAAGGCCTGTGATGCTCGTACACCCTGGGCCCTCGCGGGGCTCCTCCTTTGGGTCCCTCCCTGGCCTGTTGGGCGACATGGCCCTGCACATGTGCGGCCACCTCGATCCTCTGTCGACACATCCCCCCCCCCCTCTCCCTCCCCCCAAGCCTAGCCCAGGCTATGGGTGGGTCACACCCCCTGCTCTGTAATCCCTCCCCAATCCGCAACGCCCCCTCCTCACCAATGGCGGGCGACCAGACCGAGGCTGATCCTCCGGGGGCTCCCCCACCCCCCTCTGAGCACCGGGGAAGCAAACCCAGTCACTCACTGCCTCCTTGGGTCCCCACAGCAGCCCTTCCACCAGCTTCACGTTTTTAGAAAGGAGTAGCAATCAGCAACCGCGTGACCACTTGTTAGTGAGGCCTTCAGATCGCGGGGGAATGTTAGATCGGGGCTCGCTCCCGTTAATTGTACGGAGATTGGGTTAATTGCTGAGTATTGGTTTCTCGCCGTGCTAAGACGAGATCCTGATTGCGCCGAGGGGCGTGGGCCAGTTAGATCACAAGTAAATCGGCGCCCGGCACGGTTCACGATTTTGGCCTCTCCTGCCATTTAACGCACTCTCGCTGAAGTGCAATGTGGCCATTAAATCACGGAAAATGCGTTTAAAAGTGAAGTTACCACTTGGGTAGAAACAACAGAAAGGCAGCGTATTTCTTAAATGGTGAGGAATGAGGGAGTGTTGATGTCGAAAGGGACCTGGGCGTCCTTGTTCATGAGTCACTAAAATCTGGGACACAGGTGCTAATGGTGTGTTGGCCTTCATCGCTGTGGTGATATGCATCACTGTAAATACACAAGGGGTTAATGTAAATACACTACAACTAGATAAACACTAGAGGGAGCACCAGAGATTTCATGACATGCAGACATACAGCTAATGAACACATAGAATAGGACACGACCAATGGGCAGTCAAGCCACCCAGAGGTGACACTACCACAAGGGGGCTACCCATATAAAAGGACAGGGCACACTTTTCCACAGGCGACACTCAGAGAGACAGGGGCAGATCAGGGAAGCATCACACCCACCGCATGGCTTAGAGCAGACTGGTTAGTTAGACTGAGTTACTATAGCAAGATTAGCAGGAGAGTCAAACTCAAGTAGGAGAATTGTTAACTGTTCAATAAATGTGTTAAACCTATCTCGAAGTCTGAACCTTCCTTTGTCAGAGCATACATCAAGGAAGCAGCTTATGCCATATGAAGAAGCATATCACAGTAACCACAAGGGGATTTGCGTACAGGAATAAAGATGTCTTGCTGCAATTGTATAAAGCCGCGGTGAGATCTCAACCTGTAAATAATTTTGGTTTCCTTCTCAGAAAAGATATACTTCCCATGTCGGGGATACATCGGAGATTCATCAGACTCATTCCTGGGATGGTCGGACTGTCCTATGAGGAGGGTTTCAGGAAACTAGGACTGTATTCTCAAGACTTTGAAAAAATAAGAGGTGATCTCATTACAGCTTAAAAACAGGGAATGACAAGGTGGATGTAGAGAGGATGTCTCTCCTGACTGATGGATCTAGAACCAAGAGTTACAGCCCCACAGAATGTTTGAACTGCGATGAGGTGGAATTTCTTCATTCGGAGGCTGGTGAATTTTTGGAATTTTCTACCACACAGGGCCGTGGAAGTTCAATCATTCAGCATGTTCAAGACATAAATCGATGGACCGAATTACCTACTCCTGCCCCTATGTTCCTTAGGGAATACCTTCGCTTGCAGGTTCCCCACCAAGCCACACACCATCCTGACCTGAAAGTATATCGCCATTCCTTCACTGTTGCTGGGCCAAAATCCTGGAACCCCCTCCGTAACAGCGCTGTGGATGGACCTAGACTTCAAGAACTGCAACGGCTGAAGGTGGCAGCTCCCCACCACCTTCTTAAGGGTGGTCAGGGATGGGCAATAAATAGTGGCCGAGCCAGTGACGCCCATACCCCATAAAAGATCACAAACAGATCACAGATGGCATGTCCATGGTGTCCTGCTGGAATGGAGATGGCTTTCGAATATTCCATCCCGCCAGCCGACCAATGGGGTTTCCCAATGTGGGCAGCCCCACGCCGTCGGGAAATCCCCGGCCGTGGGTGTGCTGCCGGTGCAACGGAGAATCCCGACAGTGGAGAATCCCGACATTTATCTTTGGGCAACCGTCAAAAAACATAGAACACACAGGGTGTATCTTCAGAAGATTTTTTTTTTTAATTGTCGAGGTAACATTAATAGAAGTGCCTCAGAGGATATGTTGAGGTTTTTACAGTGTGAGCGGGGTACAGCTTATTGAATAGTCCGTGGGTTTGATACCCCACTTCGTTTTGACAATCTGTGCTTGAAATTCCTCTGCTTAATACGGGCGATTCTTTCCTGTTTTGTGTTGCACTCCTGCGGAATGTTTCTTGAACAAAAGCCGGCAACTCGTTTTCAATCTAATCAAAGAGGATTCGGACAATAAGGATCATGTTAATCGCTGCATTTTAATTTTGACACCCACCTCACCTGGCAAACTAAGTATGGAGGAATAATATGAATGGTGTCAATGCTGACAAGTTGGACCTGCCACAACACCTCATTACCATAGATGCAAAAATCAAGAAATGCTGCATCAAATTGAAAGGTCGACTGGGAAAGAGATGATGGCCGGGTTGCCGCATTTTGGAAAAGATGGACCATCATTTCGGCCTTGTGAAGTTGTGTCCACGCTACATGTAAAATATCACCTGTGATGAGCCATCAATTGCACGAGAGACGAGTTGCTATACAAAAGTTAGGCTTTAATAAGCTAGAACTTAGCCCTGCGGTTGTTTACAATAAAATGGACGACCGCCTGGCGTTCCGACTATTTATACCTCGGTATGGAGGCGTGGTTAACTCAGCCTCTCGACCAATCGGAGAGCTGTCACATGACTGGTCTCAACCAATCGGTCGCGAAGCACATGACCGACCAGGGCCAATGGTACGCCGGTGTTCTGGACCAATGGCAGACAGCTATGCAAACCATATCACCACAACCTGTTGATCATGTTTCAGTCACGTGTTGAAAACCTACAGGTGCCGGCAAAGGTGAGCCTTTTATAAATGTTGCTGATCTCACATAAACCTGTCAAAGGATTTACACCTGTATCATGTGACCCTCACGAAATGCTTTGATAGGTAGTTGAAATCAAGGAGGAGTATACATCCTTCCAAGAGTTTACAGACACCAAAACTTTAGTTGTTCTCATTGAAGAATTCCAAACTCATCTGTGGTTTGAAGTGTTGGCCTGAATTGACTGATCCGTGGGAGCAGTCAGGCCACGGAAACCTCTCAATGGCCATTGTGTCAGACTTGCACAGGACGTGCAAAAGTCCCATCAAACACACATCCTTCATTTTCTGTAGAGGAGGACTGGGTGGCGGAGTAATATTGCCAATGGACTAATAAGACAGAAGCCATTGGTAATACCTTGGCCAAATTCCAGACTACCAGCTGGTGAGATTTAAATTCAATTAATTTTTTAAAACTTTAAAAATGTGGGGAGAGATTCTCCATTCCTCGACGCGATTTCATAATCGGTGATCGTGCGGAGAATCCCGTTTTACGATGGATTTGGGGACACGGACCTGTTTTTGCATGCTCCGCCCCCTCCAAAATGGCGTCATTGTGGTGCGCGCCACATGCTGTTGCAAGGGCCTCAGGACGTGACCTGAAGGCTCTCCCCCGATGCTCTTCCCCCAATGGGCCGAGTTCCTGACCGCGTGGTTGACGTGTGGTCTCAGCGGTCGGGAACCCGGCGTGGCGGCTGCGGACTGTGTCCAGCGCCACCAACAGTCGGGCAGGAGCCGTGCTGCTGGCTGGGGGTCTTCGGCGAGGGCTGGGGGACTGATGGGGGGTGGCCAGGGAGGCACTATCTGGCAGGTCAGGTCCGCGCATGGCCGGCGCCAAATTGTATGGCGCGACCATGGCGGGTCGTCACCGTGAGCATGCGCGGCCACGGACCCAGCAATTCTCCAGCCATTTTTGTAATGGAGACCGGGCGTTTTACATGGCACGGCTGCCTAGCCCCTCACCGGTCGGAGGATCGGTGCTGGGGAGGTGGTGATTTTTCCCACGAAAAATGCCACGGATCCTCCAGACATAGCCTCCAAATCGGAGAATCCAGGCCATGGAATTATAAAGCTAGTCTTAGTCGTAGTGACCATAAAAGTATCATTGAATATTGTAAAAGGCCATCACGAATGTGGGAAGGAAATCTGCCGTCCTTACATGGTCTGGCCTACACGTGACCCCAGACCCAAAACAAAGCAGTTGACTCTGAACCGCCTTCTGAAATGGCCGAGCAAGCCGCTCAGTTCAAGGGCGATTAGGGATGGGCAACAAATGCTGGCTTTGCCGGTGACGCACACATCCCATGACAGAATTTTTAAAAACCAGTCATTGGGTGCAGAGGCGGACTTTCAATTAAACACAGCACTGCAACGCGGGGTCCTGCCCAATGGGGGTCCCTCATGCTGAGAGGTGACTGTTCTGTGGGAACACCAATCAGAACCCGATAGGTCAGAATTTACTGATAGGTTCATTCGAATTTCTTGAGCCCATCAACAGGCAATACATAATAACATTGGCTCTGATTGGTGGACGACCCGTTCGAGAGGAAAACAGTTTGCCAGACATTGAGAGGTGGTGGAGACTTTGAGCAGTTCAGGCACCACATTGGTGAGAGGTTTCTGAACTTTGGTTGTGTGAAGAGGCAAGCAGCAGCCATGTTTCTGGCATCGCCCTAATATCTGGGTGCGAGAGCCTGCGAAGCCTTCAGCGAGGTGAGAAGGGAAAGCTGGTCAACTGCCATCGAGGGGAGCAGCAAGGCGACTCTCGACTACCAGACCAGGGCCATGGAGGACAGGCAACCAACCAACCAAGATAGCCAGGCAGGAGCAGCCAGGCAGGAGCAGACGCGGTCGTCGAGGCTCGAGGTCCGGCCATGTGAGTGAGAGCCAAGAGGTACGCCGACCAGGCAAATGCCGGTGTCAAGGTTTACGGTGAATCCGGGAACAGCAGCCTGCAGGAGCCAGGCAACTCGACCTGAGCCAGATGCCAGCCATGGCTGAGAGTGTGTGGGCTGGGCAGCAACCAATATCTTCTTTCTTCTTGGCCTTTTTGGGGGGCCATTTCTTCCTCTGATCGATGCCGGTGTCTTTTATGATAACCTTGACCATCGGCATCACTGCTTTCCCAAATATTATTACAGGAATTTGGCATTAAACCCCAACTCACACTCACACCAATTCTTTTCACAATTTCCAAAGACTACTTCCCTACTCATGAGTTTTGTTTCATTTGTCTCTGCTTTTGAGCAGTTTGGGCAATCGGCTGCTTTTACTGAAGGGGACTTCACATGACAGAAGGTTCTGAAGATTTACTTTTGAACCGTTGACATCAAGACAGATCATCCCAGTCAATATGAAGAGACGTTATGAATCTGACAGTCAAGGACACAGGTAGTTGAAGGCGAGGCAAGAGAATGAAGCCAATCAAAAAGACAGTTCGGCATTTTACTTTGAAAGGTTTCAAGCAATTCCCAAACTGCACGTTCATCCAAAGGTTGTGGTGTCTTGTCTGATGACTTCAGCCTGCCGATTTCCAGAGACAACACATTGCCTGCAAATCTTGAACAAGAAGATGTGTTCTCTGAAGTGGAAATGGAACTACGGATACTGCTCTAGCTCATTGTTCTGCTGCTGAAGTGAGGGAATAAATCTACCTGGAAGATATTGTGTAACGGCCAAACTGTTCCATTGGATATGGTTAAATATTCAGGGATAAGTAGACCAGAGAACATCGGAAACATGGAAAATTTGAGAAAAGGGTTTGAGGTTGGTGGCCGAACACAGGTTAGAACCCTTCATAAGTCCCATTTTCTGAGGGTGAAGAGAAATGGCGTGACGGGAATTAGAAATTGTTTTTTTTTTCGGAAACCTCGAAGGCAGTCGACTGCTATGTTTGCAAGTTATTCCCTGAACTTAGCAAGGGAAAGCAAGCATTCTGCGACAGGTACTCTAACTGGAGAAACATTGGAAGAGAGATTGCTGATCATGAAAATGAAACTTTCAAAGATCATATTAAGGCGATATGTGCCCGTTCGTTCAAAGATGCAGAGTGTCTGGAAGAATTGATTCTGTGTTATCAGCTCAGATTGAAAAGGAGTATTCTTATTGGTGGAAAGTGCTGAGACATGTTGTTGCCACAGTCAAACTGTTGTCTTTCTTTGTACTCACTCGAAGAGAACATGATGAGTCATCATTGTTAACTCAACGAGGAAACTTTTTTCTCCTGCCTTGAATATCTCGGTGAATTTGATGAGTTTCTCACAGAACATTTCAAAAGTTAACAATATTGTGCCTCAGGGAAGACTACCTTTTTAGTACACAGAACCTACGATGACTGCATCACTATAGTGACAGCGCGGATCAGAAACCAACTCATTAATCATGTCAAAGATGCCAAATACTATTCCATTATAGTTGATTCAACACCAGTCGTGAGTCATGTGGACCATTTAACATTCATTTTATGATATGTGACCAGCAACGGTGAAATTATCATAGAATTTACACTGCAGAAGGAAGCCATTCGGCCCATCGAGTCTGCACCGGCTCTTGTAAAGAGCACCATACCCAAGGACAACACCTCCACCCTATCCCCATAACCCAGTAACCCCACCCAACACTATCGGCAATTTTGGACACTAAGGGCAATTTATCATGTCCAATCCACCTAACCTGCACATCTTTGGACTGTGGGAGGAAACCGGAGCACCCGGAGGAAACCCACGCACACACGGGGAGGATGTGCAGACTCCGCACAGACAGTGACCCAAGCCGGTATCGAACCTGGGACCCAGGAGCTGTGAAGCAATTGTGCTATCCACAATGCTACCGTGCTGCCCACGGTGGTTGTAGTAGTTGTCGAGCAATTTCTCTGTTTTCTCCAATTACAGCCCCACACTCTAGGTGCCTGGAGACACCAGTTTTGGATACCCTTTCAAATTTAGGTTTGGACATCAAAAATTATCATGGGCAGAACTTCGAAAATGTTGCAAATATGGCAGGAAAATATTCAGTTCGACAAGGAAGACTGAACAATGCAAGACCCTACGGATCATTCATCTGATGTTCCAGTCACTCCTTGAATTAAAAAATTTTTTCAGAGTACCAAATTCATTGTTTCCAATTAAGGGACAATTTAGCGTGGCCAATCCACCTACCCTGCACATCTTTGGGTTGTGGGGGTCAGACCCACGCAAACACGGGGAGAATGTGCAAACTCCACACGGACAGTGACCCAGAGCCGGGATCAAACCTGGGTCCTCAGTGCCGTGTGGCAGCAGGGGTAATCCACTGTGTCACCGCACTCCTTGAATTTAATCTGCAACATTGCAGCTGAATCCAGTGAGGGAGCCGTACTTTTTATTGACTTTGTTCAAATCCCGTATGCCTTCTTTTCAGCCTCCACCCATTATGCAATATGCTGCAATTACAATTAAAGCAGGTGCATGGAAAACATTTGATGGTCAATCGAATTTGTGTCACCAGGTTGTCTGTTGGTATGGATGCTGTTCTGACTTTGAAACTGAACTTTATCGATATAAATAAATGTTTATCAGACATAGCCACATCAAAATAAGAGAAACCATGGCCGAGATTCTACCCTAACCAGCGGGGCGGGCCGTACTGGCGCCGAGGAGTGGCGTGAACCACTCCGACGTCGGGCCACCCGGAAGGTGTGGAATCCTTTGCACCTTCAGGGGCTAGGCCGGCGCCGGCGGGGTTGGCACCGCGCTAACCGGCACCGAAGGGCCTCCGCCGGCCGGCGGAAGCGCATGCACGGGAATGCCAGCGGGTACTGGCGTCATCCCAGCCCAAGCGTAGGGTGGGTTCTTCTTTGTGTCGGCCATTGCGGACCGTTACAATGGCCGGCACAGAGGGAAAGAATGCCCCCATGGCAGAGGCATGCCCACGGATCGGTGGGCCCCAATCGTGGCGCACGCCACCGTGCGGGCCTCCCCCGGGGCCAGATCCCCCCATGTCCCACCCGAGGAGTCTGCAGAGCCAGGTCCCGCCGTTACGGACCTGGTGTAATCTCTGCCAGTGGGACTGGCAAGAAACGGGCAGCCGCTCGGCCCATCGCGGGGCGGGAATCGCCGGGGGGAGGTGCGCTGACAACGGCCCCCAACCAGCGCGGCGTGATTCCCGCCCCCACCGAAAATCCGGCGCCGGAGAATCCGGCAGCCGGCGGGGCAGGATTCACGCCACCCCCCGGCGATTCTCTGACCCGGTGGGGCAGTCGGAGAATCCCGCCCCATGTGTGACAGCTGAAGCAAAACCTTTAGCAGAGAACTTTGAAAAGTACAAAATTGCAATCTTTATTGTTTTGTGGAACCGTTAACTTAAAATAATTAATGCTGTCAGAAAAACGCAATAAAATGTTGAAGCAACATTATTGAATGCTTCACAATTCATTAGCCTCAGTTAAAGGTTTTTCATGAAAGTTCAAAATGACTATACCTCAGTGGAAGCAGAGGCACTCACATTAATACAGAATACGGGTACCTCTGATGATGAGAAGCATACAAGGTACAGGAAGTTATTTTTTTATTAAACTAGAGACAATAAAATCACTTTAAACGGGAAAGAGAAAATCATCATTGAGACTGTCCGTGCTATCTGTGACAGAATAATGGGGCAATTGCAGAGTAGAAGTGAATCTCTGAAGAAATCCGTTTTATTATTTTGAATGCTTTTTGACAAAAGTTTGGATGGAATGCTAAAAGTCACTGCAGTAAGAGGTGAGTTCAATTTTACTTCAAGGACATAGACACAAATAATTCTGAAGACGAAGTGACACAATTTGCTTATTTATCAATCACCATGAACCCTATGCTTTGAGATCGGCAGCTGATTTGTACAGACTTGTAGTTGAGATTTCCAAATGTGGAAACCATTCTGAAAATATTTTTAACAATAACTGTCACAAATGCCTCCGATGAAAATTCTATCTCTGTATTGCAAAGAGCAAAACATTATCTGTGAAGTACTATGAGTCAGGAACATTTTACAAGTTCAGAAATAATGAAATTGAAAATGCATGCTTGCAAGATTTTCCCCACGGTGATGTGATTGATGCTTTTGTGAAGAAAAAGTGCAAAAGAAGACATCTTAGTTGCCATGGATTGCAAGCAACTGATGAAGCACGAAAATCTAAAAGAATCCCTCTACCACGTTCTCCAATCTAAATTCCGCTCTTTAAGAGGGAACATATTCTGGTCTAGAACATAGAACATTACAGCGCAGTACAGGCCCTTCGTCCCTCGATGTTGCGCCAACCTGTGAACCCACTCTAAAGCCCATCTACACTATTCCCTTATCATCCATATGTTCATCCAATGACCATTTAAATGCCCTTAATGTTGGTGAGTTCACTACTGTTACAGGCAGGGCATTCCGCGCCCTTACTACTCTCTGAGTAAAGAACATACCTCTGACATCTGTCCCATATCTATCTCCCCTCAATTTAAAGCCCTCATGCTAAACATCACCATCCGAGGAAAAAGGCTCTCATTGTCCACCCTATCTAATCCTCTGATCATCTTGTATGCCCCAATTAAGTCACCTCTTAACCGTCTTCTCTCTAATGAAAACAGCCTCAAGTCCCTCAGCCTTCCCTCATAAGATCTTCCCTCCATACCAGGCAACATCCTGCTAAATCTCCTCTGCACCCTTTCCAATGCTTCCACGTCCTTCCTATAATGTGGCGACCAGAATTGCACGCAATACTCCAAATGCGGCCGCATCAGAGTTTTGTACAGCTGCAACATGACCTCATGGCTCCGAAACTCAATCCCTCTGCCAATAAAAGCTAACACACCGTACGCCTTCTTAACAACCCTATCAACCTGGGTGGCAACTTTCAGGGATCTATGTACGTGGTCTGACACAATGACTGATGGTCACCTGCAGACGGTTATAACTGGTGAGTAACCACCAGCCCCCATTGTTCCTGACTGGCCTCCATCCAGCGATATTAGGCTTGGACTGGACACTCCACTTCATTGGGGTATTTGCTCCTCTACTGATGTTTTCTGGCTCATTCTGTCCTGCACCGATTGCAATATTGACCGTCTCAACTGCCAAGCTGGCAATAAGTAGGCTGGGATTTTAATTTAGCTGGTGCAACAAAAACACAATAAAAAACATTTATTTTAAAAATGTATCTGTTGCAGTACAGGCTTCTTGTTTTCACAAGTTAGAACATTACAGCAATGTGTGAAACAGTAACTTTGGGTTTCTGAGCCTTGCAGACTGTGCATCTCGATTTATCAATTAGAGTACAGGTTTGTTGTTGTTAGAGGTTAGAGTGCATGTCAGCAGCCAGTCCGTTAAGCAGTGGTTTGGGGTTTCTGTTCCTTGCATTGTCTGAGCTGAGGGTGGGCGGCTCTGGATGGCATTGACATTATTGGGGGGTGGGGGGCTCAACATCATTAGGGGACGGGACGTAATTTGGGGCCCCGGCAAAGATGGAGAGTGTGGGGCCCCCAAAAGTGTAAGTCCATCTCTAATTGGATATGTTCATACCGCCCATTGAGTATGGACAATTCACAGAGATGTGTAAAAATAATAAGAGGATAATTATATTAGGTGATTGCAACTTTCCCAACATTAATTTGGGATAGTCACTGTGTTAAGGGCTTAGATGGAGTGGAGTTCATAAAATGTATACAGGAGTACATTTTAGCTCAATTTGTAATGGGTCCAACAAAGGACGATGCGGTGTTGGACTTAATTCTGGAGAATGAAGCCGGACAGATGGTTGAGGTGTTGATGGGGGAGAATTTTAGTGATAGCGAGCACAGCAAGGTTCAATTTAAATTTTTAATGGACAAAGAAATAGATGAGTTGCAAAAAACTGTTCTGGTCTGGGGAGTGTGGATTTTAGTAAAATAAGGCAGGATCTGGCCAAGGTAGACTGGGAAGAGTTACTTGTGGGGAAATCTACAGAAGAGTAGTGGGGACATTCAAAAAGAACATGGGGAGGGTACAGGCCCAACATGTTCCCTCTTGGGTAATAGGAAGATGTAGCAAATCCAGAGAACCATAGATGACCAGAGATATTCAGGATACGATGAGAAGGAAAAGGGAGGCTTTTAGCAAATATAAGGAGAGCAAATCAACGGAGGCATTAGTGGAGTTCAGAAAGTGCAGGATGGAGCTGAAGAAAGCAGTTAGGAGAGCAAAGCAGGGATGTGTGAAAGCTCTGGCTGGTAAAAGTAGGGTAAATCCCTACTATAAGTGTATCAATAGGAAGAGGAGAACCAGGCAAAGAGTAGGGCCTATGAGAGGCCAAGGGGATAATCTGTGGGTCATTGGTAAGGTGTTGAATGAATACTTAACATCTGTCTTCCCCAGAGAAGGAGAATGTAGGCACGAAACTCAGAAAGAGAGACTGTGAGGTTCTTAAGGAAATTGGCATCGGAAGTGACAAGGTATTGGAGGTGTTGGCGGGCTTAAAGGTGGATAAATCTCCACGTCTGGAGAATTGTGTCCCAGTATGCTGTGGGAAGCGAGGGAGAAGTTTACAGGGGCTCTGAGCCGAATTTTTAATTCCCCTCTTGCCATGACAGTGACAACTGTCCTGGCTTGAGACAATTCACACCTCTTTAACCTGGGGTTACCCCTATCTCTGGATCTGTAAAGATTTAATTACCTGCAAATGCTCGCATTTTAAGCATTGTCTTGCATCTTTGAATTTGTCTATATATATGTTTCTGGAACATACCTCTTCATTCACCTGAGGAAGGAGCTGCGCTCCGAAAGCTAGTGATTCGAAACAAACCTGTTGGACTTTAACCTGGTGTTGTAAGACTTCTTACTTAGTTCTAGGAGGCAGAGGGTGAAGACAGACGGCTGCTTTAGTGACTGGAAGCCGGTGACCAGTGATGAACCACAGGGATCTGTGCTGGGTCCCCTATTCTTCTCCATTTATATAAACGACATAGATAACTGTGTGGGGGGTAGGATCAGCAAGTCTGCAGATCACACAAAGATTGGCCGGGTGGTTAACAGCGAGGTTGAGTGTCTTGGGTTACAGGAAGATATAGACGGGATGGTCAACTGGGCAAAACAGTGGCAGATGGAATTTATCCCTGGAAAGTGACCAGCTAGACACAACTATGGACAGCTGATCGGGACACTCCACACAGATTCCCTACTGACCCCTAGAAAGGGGCAAATTGAGGGCTACTGTGACCTTAAGAGCCACTGGCATTGGGTGCCCACCCACAGAGTTTGAGGTGATGTCTGGCTGAATAATCTGGCATATGGATGCCACGGTGTCCCTGGAGAGGCGGAGACTCCTGGTGCACTGGGCCTCAGACAGGGACCACTGGCTGTACACTCTGGCAGCAGGATAGTGGCTTCTTCCTTGCTCTCCTCGATGTTCCTGCATCCCCCCGTGCCTGGGCCTCTCCTCCCACAGGTCTACACCTGCGGCGCTGCCTGGGGACAACTGACCTCCTTTCCCTTCTGCCCCTGTCGCCCTCCTCAGAGGCAGTTCCCCCAACGGAATGCACAACCCATGTAATGCAGACGGCAGTGGCCCGCACACTGCAGGGCGCGCTCAGCAGAAATCCTCTGAGAGAGTTGACAAAGCCAAAGGGGCCTCAAAACAAAGCAAATACATTTCAGCAGTAGCCACGGGGAAAGGTTTAAAATCTCAGCACAAGAGAAGCAGCAAACTCACGTGAACTCCAACAACCCAAGCAGCAAAGCTCCGGGTCCCCTTTCATCCCACTCGATGGTGAGAAATGGGGAAAACGGATTGTCTGCCTGCCTGTTTTTGCCATATGTAGACCAAACAATCAGGGCAAGCTTCGGATAATAGGGATTGGATTTCATCTATTGAAGCTCTCTCATGAAGAAATTCCTCAAATGGTTTAGCTCAGTGGGCTAGAACAAGGCCAGCAGCGCGGGTTAAATTCCCGGACCAGCTTAACCAAACAGGCGCCGGAATGTGGCAACTAGGGGTTTTTCACAGTAACTTCATACTTGTGGCAATAAAAGATTATTGTTATTATTAAGATTGAGGTGATACACTTTGGGTTGTGGGAGTGAAACCCATGCAAACACGGGGAGAATGTACAACCTCCACACGGACAGTGACCCAGGGCCGGGATCATGCCTGGGACCTTGGCGCCGTGAGGCAGAAGTGCTAACCACTGGGCCACAACGCTGACCTGTTATTGTAAAACTAAGCAGAACAAATAAACATAGAATGGTTGGATATTCGAGGAAGTGGGTGATTGAGATTTGCTCCAGAAGGATTGGGGAATCGTTTTTGGTCCAAATGTGACAGAATTGCCAACTTTTTCACACGGATGCTGGAGGCTGATTAAACAGTTTACTGGATAAAAGCAAATTACTGCGGATGCTGAAATCTGAAACAAAAGATAAAATGCTGGGAAATCTCAGCAGGTCTGGCAGCATCTGTAGGGAGACTGGGGTTGGTGCAGAATAGTTTAGGGTTTTTTTGTGTGCAGATATCTCGGCCAGACTACAAGACTGACTCCGCTTGCCATTTTTCAAAGCATTTTGTGTAAATAAGCCAAAGTTGTGAAGGAAAAGGGAAATATTTTTTTAAATGATTTTTCATTTTTTTCCCCTCCACTTGCACGATAGTGGCCAACGCTGACAGGAACCATTGTTCAACCTGCCAGCAGTTGAATCAGGATTTTCATCACTCCTTTGCAGATACATCATGAATTACACTCTGCGCTCTGTCAAAAGACAGAATTAAGCAGCCAGAAGCAAGGTTATTTGCTAAAAACTATTTCTATGCTTCTGCTTAGGCCTCATCATCATTCATGATTCATTGACCTTCCGGAATAAATCAGATACCGCCCAGACTGAGGCAGCTGACTGGTACAAAAAAAAGAGGAAGGTGAATTATAGTTTTCAACTTCAACTGGAGAAATATATTTGCTTCTCATCTTGCTGAACCTTGAAACTGCAACTTTCCGCGCTCAAACAATCTCCTTCTTCATCCAGAGCCCGAGAATCACAGGCTAGTACAGCACAGGAGACAATTCTGCCGGCCAAGTCAGTGATGCCCCTTTCGAAGAGTATCCCAGTTGAGTCCCACTTTCCATCCCTTTTCCTCACGTCCCTGTAACTTTTTCTCCATCCAGTATTTATCCAATTCCTTTTTTAAAGGTTATGATTTAACCTGTAACCATCACCATGGAAACCAATGCATCCCAAATCCTAATCCTCCGGGCAACACATTTTCCCTGATGTCATCTTCAGTTCTTTTGCCAATCGCCTTGAACTTTTGTCCCCTGGTTTTCAAACATATTCCCATTATTTACTTCATCACAACCTTGAACCTCCATCAAGTCTTCTCCTCGTGTTCATTGTTCTGAGGAGGACAACCTCAGATCATCTGGTAATCCTTCAACCCTGGAACCATTCTAGCGAATCTCTTCTGAACCCTCTCCAAAGCCTTCACGGCCTTCCCACCAAAGTCTGGTGCCCAGAGTTGGACATGGTAACCAGCAGCTGCTGGACTTATGTTTTTTTTAAGGATTTTGCATAATTCTCTGGCCTTTGTCGTCTGTGCCTCTGTTTATGAACCCAAAGAACCCTGAACGCTTTCTTAGCGGGTCTGTGTTGCTACCTCCAAAGATCTGTGAACAAACAGCCTCAGGTTTCTCTATTCTTGTGCACCATTTTGCTGTTTTACCATTTCTTATTCATTGGGTGGAATTTTCCATTTTTTTGAAAGAGTGTCAACTCAGGCAGGAAAAGCAGTGCGCGATCCGCCATCTCCACTGCCAGACTTTCCCGCCATACTCTTCAACACTTGGTTGAAAGAAATTCTGGAGGCGGGCACCACGCCGTCCCACGTTCAGAGTCCACCCCGCCAGTAACGTCGGCCCTCGAGAGATCGGGACACCCTTGTTAAAGGACGTCCCAATCTAAACATAACAAAAATGAAAAACAAGGTTCCCTTCCCCCTCCCTCCTGCCTGTTCGACCCTGGCAGATACCAACACTCGGAAACCCTGCCAATGTGGCGGCTCGCAGGCCTGGGGGGGACGGGTGTGGGGGAAATCTCTACGCAGGGCGGGGGGACGACACAACATGGAGGACCCCGATGTATATGCCAATGATTGGTAATGGGGTTCCCAATTTTTCATGGCAAGCTCTGTTTTATATCATTGGCGGACGGCAGGGACAATCAAGTGAGAAACTCCATTGATGTGAAAG
Organism: Scyliorhinus canicula; assembly: GCF_902713615.1. Taxonomy (NCBI): domain Eukaryota; kingdom Metazoa; phylum Chordata; class Chondrichthyes; order Carcharhiniformes; family Scyliorhinidae; genus Scyliorhinus; species Scyliorhinus canicula. The sequence goes on along the minus strand of NC_052155.1, from coordinate 14,567,325 downwards.
TAGTTTTGGATTCGCCCTCGATTCCTCACCCCCGCCCACCGGCGCCATTCCCACCCGGCGGAAATGGGGCCGGAAAATCACAGCCGTTGTCTCTCCTTATGCTTCACACTAAAATGTATCACCTCACACTTTCCTACGTTGAATTTAATTGGCTATGTGGCTGCCCATTCCACCGGCCTGTCTTGAGTCCTCCTGAAGTTGATTATCTTTCTCGTGTTCTAATACACTTTCAGGTTTTGCGTGTCATCTGCAAACTTCACAATTGTGCCATGTCATCCAAATTCAAAGTTATATGGGCAGCACGGTAGCATGGTGGTTAGCATAAATGCTTCACAGCTCCAGGGTCCCAGGTTCGATTCCCGGCTGGGTCACTGTCTGTGCGGAATCTGCACGTCCTCCCCGTGTGTGCGTGGGTTTCCTCCGGGTGCTCCGGTTTCCTCCCACAGTCCAAAGATGTGCGGGTTAGGTGGATTGGCCATGTTAAATTGCCCGTAGTGTCCTAAAAAGTAAGGTTAAGGGGGGGTTGTTGGGTTACGGGTATAGGGTGGATACGTGGGTTTGAGTAGGGTGATCATGGCTCGGCACAACATCGAGGGCCGAAGGGCCTGTTCTGTGCTGTACTGTTCTATGTTCTATGTTATAATATAAATCATAAACAGTTCTTGCCCTGGTATTGATCCCTGGGGGAAACTATTTATCTAAGTCCCTCCAGTCCAAAAAGCTGCCATTCATTCCCGCTCTCTCTGTTTTTCTATCCTTCAGCCAATTTTGCATCTAATTTGTAAACAAATTTAATAAATTCAAAGCTCCTATCAATGGACAAGGAATATCTTCAATACTGTGAAGATGACAACAGATTGCAGATCCAAAGATCTCAAAATCAGCCAAAAACTGACTTCCCAGCTATTGGCCCACATCAAACACTTTCCCTCAGTTTTCAAACTTGCTGAAAGTGTGAGATGATGACAGCACAGCAGGGGCGACAGGGCATCTGGGAACATGGCAAATAATGGGGCCAAAACAACCTTAAACAATGAACGATATTTCGCAGTTGAGCAAGAAAGAGGAATAACAGGGAGTGAAATAGGGTACATTGGTCAAATCAGATTTAGAAAGAGAAATAAAGAGAGAGAAATAAAGATTGGACTAAAGGAGAGACAAAAGAGACAGATAAGAAAAATATCCTATTTTAAATTGAACGTTACATTTTAACAAACTCTAACGATAATTTACTACCTGTAGGAATGTGGCTCTGCAGTTTTAATCTTTCTGGGGTGAAGAGGTTGGGGGACACTGGAGGAAAAGAGGTCTCCGCATTGAAAATGTATTTATGCTGTTAAGCATTGGTCTCAGTGTTCTGCAAAGAGTTTAATGGGTTAGAGAGGGAGAATCTCCTGGTCAGCCATGCTTGATGTGGAGTTGTGCCCTTCATGCTGTGTAAGACGTCACTATAGGTTCAGATGAAAGTCTGCTTTATGTACCACTCGGTGTGGGAAAGGTGACATCAACAATAGTGAAAACCACTAAACTTGTTATTATTTTTCCAGAACATATATCTTCATAGAATCTCCACAGTGCAGAAGGAGGTCATTCAGCCCATCGAGTCAGTGCCGACCCACTGAAAGAGCACCCTACCCAGGCCCACTCCCGTGCCCTATCCCTGTAATCCCACTTAACCATCATATCCCTGGACACGAACGGGAAATTAAGCATGGCCAATCCACCTAACCTGCACATCTTTGGACTGTGGGAGGAAACCAGAGGAGGCCCACGCAGACATGGGGTGAATGTGCAAACTCCACACAGACAGTGACCCAAGGCCGGAATTGAATCAGGTTCTCTGGCGCTGTTAGGTACCACTGCAAACTACTATGCCACCGTGCCACCAAATCTCAGTTCAAGATATTGGTTGAACCATTTGTTAGGACACCAAGGGCTCGTGTCCTGTCAATGCTGAAGTGTTGGCTAGTGTAGACTTGAGAGATGAACAGATACTTCCAACACTGATGAAGGTTCAACTCAATTTTATTAACTACTTCTCACTAACTAACACACAATGACTGTGGGTCTAAATGATGCTAACTTAAACTAGAGACCTAAGCCTTGTCCGAACCAGTTGATTCTCTCAGCACATGTTGTAAGTCTGTACTGGGCTGGATGAGTTCTTGTTACACTCAGAGGCAGCACCCAGAATGAGTGGGAACCGTGGTGCCCTCTGCCTTTATAGTGTGTGTATTCTAACTAGTGATTGGCTGCGGTGTTTGTACATGTTGATTGGTCCCTGTGTGTGTCCATCAGTGTGTGTCTGCACCATGATATACTGGTGTATATTATGACATCCCCCCTTTTATAAAAAAATGTTGATATAGACATGTGATAATAAATAGTGTGGGTGTGTGGCGAATGTACCTAGCTACGTGTGAGGTGCGAAGACATACGTACAAAGCTATATACAGGGAACTAGACTATTTACAGAGAAAGGTGCCTTGTGCAGGTGACTACCATGAACTGGAACAACCAACAAATCTATTTACAAATCACTGGATAACAAATGCAACAATAAAGGATATAGGAAAAAAAAACATTTCAGAAAGTCCACATGTGTACTGAGTTCATAAATTCAGTCTCTGAGGTGGGCGACGAACTGTGGTTGACCGCCTCAAGGGTGGAGCAATGGCTGGCGCCTCAGGAGCCGGGAGGGCTGCAGCACTGTCAGAGGCAGGCAGTGTGACTGGAAGCGCCACACAGTCCACGGCGGGATGAGTAGAAGAGCTGGGCGGAGGATCCTGTAATGACCCTGGAACCAGGCGAAGAGCACACCTGTTGCGGTGCCGAATGGATCCATCCGGTAAGCGGACCAGGAAGGAATGGGGGGCCACCTGCCTTAGAACGACAACAGGCGCAGACCAGCCACCATCCGGGAGGTGCATGCGAACCTTGTCGCGTGGATGGATGTCGGTAAGGTGAGCAGCCCGTGAGTCATAGGAAGTTTTCTGCTGCAGTTGAGACATGTGCATGTGGTGGAGCACGGGGACATAATCGAGGTTGGGAGCGAGAATTGATGGCACCATCGTTCTGAGGGTGCGGTTCATTAGCAGTTGAGCAGGCGACAGGCCAGTGTAGAGCGGGGCGGAGCGATAGGCCAGCAGAGCAAAATGGAAATCTCAGCCGGCGTCGGCGGCCTTGCTGAGGAGCCGCTTAACGATGTGGACCCCCTTTTCCGCCTTCCCATTGGATTGGGGGTATAGGGGACTGGACGTAACGTGCTCGAAGTTGTAGTGTCGGGCGAAGCTGGCCCATTCCTGGCTCGCGAAACAGGGGCCATTGTCTGACATGACCATCAACGGAATGCCATGTCAGGCAAATGTCTCCTTACACGCCCTGACCACAGTCGAGGATGTGAGGTCGTGCAGCCTGATGATCTCCGGGTAACTGGAGAAGTAGTCGATGATTATGACGTAGTCCCTGCCCAATGCATGGAACAAGTCGATGCCCACTTTGGTCCAAGGCGATGTGACGAGCTCATGGGGCATTATGGTCTCCCGTGGGTCTCCTGTGGTTAGAACATAGAAAATAGAACATACAGTGCAGAAGGAGGCCATTCGGCCCATCAAGTCTGCACCGACCCACTTAAGCCCTCACTTCCACCCTATTCCTGTAACCCAATAACCCCTCTTAATCTTTTTGGTCACTAAGGGCAATTTATCATGGCCAATCCACTTAACTGCACGTCTTTGGACTGTGGGAGGAAACCGGAGCACCCGGAGGAAACCCACGCAGACACGGGGAGAACGTGCAGACTCCGCACAGACAGTGACCCAGTGGGGAATCGAACCTGGGACCCTGGCGCTGTGAAGCTAAAGTGCTATCCACTTGTGCTACCATGCTGCCCACGGTTGGGCGGATTGAAAACGCAGGCAGGTAGAGCAGTTGAGCACCACATTAGCGATGTCATCATTGATGCCGTGCCATTAGACAGCTTCTCTGGCCCTGCGGCGGCACTTCTGGATTCCTAAATGGCCTTCATGGAGTTGCTCCAACACTAGCTGGTGCATGCTTTGTGGGACGACGATGCGATCCAATTTCAGGAGCACCCCGTCAGCAACCGCCAGGTCATTGCGGACGTTGTAAAATTGTGGCCATTGGCCCTTGAGACACCCGTCTGACATTAGACGCATCACCCACTGCAGAAGTGGATCAACTGCTGTCTCGCGGCGAATTTGCATCAGTCATGCATCCGTAGCTGGCAAATGGGAGGCTGCAAACTGAACGTGAGCGTCTATTTGGCGAATGAAGCCGTCATGATCACACGGAGTTGTGATCGACCTTGAGAGGGCATCGGCAACGGCAAGGTCCTTGCCAGGAGTATAGATCAGTTGAAAGTCGTACCTGCGCAGCTTCAGTACGCTGGAGGTGAGGCATCATGTCATCCAAGTCCTTTTTGATAATATTTATAAGGGGGCGGTGGTCGGTTTCAACCATGAACTGCGGAAGTCCATAGACGTAGTCGTGGAACTTCACGACTCCAGTGAGAAGGCCGGGACACTCTTTCTCAATTTGCGCCTAACGCTGCTCTGTGGGGGTCATCTTTGTTTCAGAAGTGGCTTGCAGCACTTTACTCTTCTTCAAACCTTGCTTTCAGTTTCTTCTGTTACTGTAGGTTCATTCAGATCTCTGTAGTTTCAGAAATAAAGCCTTTCTGGAGATAGAGAGAAGGTTCTTGTCTTTGTTTACAGCCCGTAATGGTTTTCCTGTAGATTCATTCATTCAGTTTCTCTGCAGCCCCAGACCTTTCTGGAAAAAAACAGAGGTGAGAGAGTAGTATCTGGAGAAAATATGGTGGAGATAGTCGGATCTTGTCCTTGTGCTGCCACGAGTCAAACTAAAACTCATTAGGACTCTGAAAATCATTCCACTGGGAAAGCCAGTGATTCAAAACAAACCTGTTGGACGTTAACCTGGTGTTGTAAGACTTCTTCCCTTCTCAAGGGATATCAGTGACAAGACCATAAGACATAGAAGCAAAATTCGGCCACTCAGGCCATCGAGTCTGCTCTGCTATTCAATCATGGCTGATATGTTTCTCATCCCCATTCTCCTGCCTTCTCCCCATAACCCCTGATCCCCCTTATTGATCAAGAACCTGTCTATCTCTGTCTCAAAGACACTCAGTGATTTGGCCTCCACAACGTTCTGCGGCAAAGAGTTCCACAGATTCACCACGCTCTGGCTGAAGTAATTCCTCCTGATCTCTGTTTTAAAGGATGGTCCCTTTAGTCAGAGATTGTGACGGGTGATACATACCGGCCTTGTGAACAAGGCCCTCATCCCCTGAAGGAAGATAGAAAAATGCCACAGAGCGTGAAGAGAATTGCCACTTTTCTCTGGGATGGATTTTCGGCACCCCCCGCCCCCACCGTCAACCTGTTTTGCGATGGCAGACGCGACCCGCCATTGTCCGACGGTGGGATGTTTGCAACCTGACGGGGGGGGGGTGCGTCGCCGTGGCCGGCCCGGACGATCCTGCCAGTGGGAACAGTCGGAACATCCCAGCCAATCCCTTTGAACTCTCTTGAAGGTAGAAATACCAAGAAAAGTTTAGATTGATTCGAATCCATTGCCAGATATGTGACAGCAGATCAGTCTGTAAGGTTTCATTTTGCATTTTTAAAATAACGTTTGATGATAGTGCCATGGAATAACACAGCAAAGAAGACCATTCGACCCAGCATGCTGATTCCTTGAAAGATGTACCCAATTAGCTTCACCCTCCTGCTCTTTCCCCTTAACCTGCAGAATTGTGCAAGGTAGCACAGTGGTTAGCACAATTGCATCACAGCACCGGGGGCGCTGGTTCGATTCCCTACTTGGGTCACCATCTGTGCAGAGTCTGCATGTTCTCCACGTGTCTGAGTGGGTTTCCTCCGGGTGCTCCGGTTTCCTCCCACAAGTCCCGAAAGACATGCTTGTTAGGTGAATTGAACATTCTGAATTCTCCCTCTGTACCCGAACAGGAGCCTGAATGTGATGACTAGGGGATTTTCACAGTAACTTCATTGCGGTGCTAATGTAAACCTACTTGTAACAATAAAGATTATTATTATTTGTGAAAGTGACCATTGAGTCTGCTTCCGCTGCCTTTTTCTGCATCCCAGATCGTAGCAACTTGCTCTGTTTAAAAAATGCTCTCACCCGTCCAATTATGGCAATTATTTTTAATGTCTGGCTTGTCCAGCGAGCAGATATCAGATGGGAATAGTTTCCCTCTAACCGTTCATTAACCCTAACAATTTCAATTATTTTCTTTTACAGCAGTTACGTCAAAACATTCAAGAGCTTCCACTTGTCCTGTCTGTTGTTTAATACAAAATAAAAGTAAAATGTGGGCACTTTTGCTGCATTGGAATGTTTCTTCGTTATTCTACTTCCGCACTCATCATTAATAATCCATAATGGATGTGCTTAAAGTAGGTTTCTATGCATACAAATAGCATGTAGACACACTCTGTGAATACAAAGTCACGGAAGAATATCCTTGGGGCTGTGAGCAGCGACTGAATCTGGAACCCAGTGTTGTTATCTCACTTCAGCGTACAGTAAAACAGCACGGGCAAGCCCCAGATTTTTCTAAGCTCCATGCCACCCAGAAAGGATCCAGGCCTCTGACAGAACACCCACTTCAAGCGCAGGAAATGTTGCCGAAAATGTTGCAGAAAATGCTGGGAATACTCAGCAGGTCCAACAGCATCTGTGGAGAGAGAAGAAGGGGTTAAATATTTCAGGTGGATGAGACCTTTCATTATCACCACTTAAACGCAGTGATGACAAGAACAGGTCAGAGGCTGGAAATTCTGCGGTAACTCACCTCCTGACTCCCCAAAGCCTTTCTACCATGTACAAGATACAAGTCAGCAGTGTTGTTTTAATACCAGTTTCTGGTCAATAGTAACACACCGGGATGTTGATGGTGGTGGATTAAGCGATGGTAATGTCACTGAATGTCAAGGGGAAATGGTTTGATCCTCTCTTGTTGGAGATGGGCATTTTGTGTATGGTGTAAATGTTACTTGCCACTCACAGCCCAAGCCTGAATATTGTCCATGTCTTGCTGCATATGAGCACGTACTGCTTCGGTATTTGAAGAGTCGTGAACAGTGCTGAAAATTGTCAATTATCAGGGAACATCCCCACTGAGATCCTTATGATTGGAGGAAGGTCATTGATGAAGCAGCTGAAGATGGCTGGATGTCGGACACCAACCTGAGGAGCCCTTGGAGTTCTGTCCTCGGCTGGAGTTGATTGATCTCCATTGATATACAAACATATGAAATAGGAGCAGAAGTAGGCCATTCAGCCCGCAAGTCTGCTCCATCATTCATTAAGATCATGGCAGATCAGTTTGTGTTTCGAATTCCAAATAACCTTTGATTCCCTTGCCTGACAAGAATCTATCTAAGTCCACCTTAAAAACATTCAATGATTCCACCCCCCCCCCCCCCCCCCCACCCCTCACCCCTACCCAGCCCACCTCCACAGCCCCCTGAGTTAAGGTGTTTCAAAGACTCATAGACTGAGAAAAACATTTCTCCTCATTTTTGTCCTAAAAGAGCGACCCCTAAGTTTGAAACAATGCCCCCTCGTTCTGAACTCATCCAAAAGAGGGGCCATCCTTTCCACCTCCCCCTTGTCAAGATTTTCTACACTTCAATCAAGTCACTCCTCAATTTCCTCAGTGGAAACAAGCCCAGTCAGTCCAATATTTCCTCATAAGACAACCCGTTCACTCCATGTATCAATCTAGTAAACCTCCTGTGAACCGCCTCCAACAACCACAACCATCTTCCTTTATGCTAATCATGACTTCAACCAGTGGAGAGCATTTCCACCCATTTCTATTGATTTCAGTGCTGCCCGGGCTCCCTGATGCCACACTCAGTCAGATGTTGCCTTGACGTCGAGGAACTGACTCTCACCTCCCTCTGGAGTTCAGCTCTTTTGTCTATGTTTGGTCCAAGGCTGTAATGAGGTCAGAGGCCTTGACCCTGGCGGAACCCAAACCGAGCGTCACTGAGCAGATTATGGCTGTGTATTGCTGCTTGATAGAACTGTCCTCAAAACCTTCCATTACTTTGCTGATGATCAAGAAGAGGCTGATGGGGCAGGAATTGGCCGGAATAGGATTGTCTTGCTTCTTGTGGGTAGGACATGCCTGGGCAATTTGTTGTAGCTGACATCTACCAGACAATGTGTAAACATTCCCAGGGCTGTCCTATTCACAAAAAGCTTGACATGTAATGAAGCATTGCAAGGCAATATTGGAAAACAAAAATTGACACCGAGTGACATAAGGGGTGGGATTCTCCCGCAACTGGCCGGACGGCCCGACGCCGGCGCCAAGAGTGGCGTGAACCACTCCGCCGTCGGGCCGACTGGAAGGTGCAGAATCCGAAGGGCCGCCGCAAGTTGGTGCATGCGCAGAACTGCCGGCGTTGTTCCGCGTATGCGCAGACCGGTCGGCGTGTTCCTGCACATGCGCAGGGGTTTCTTCTCCGCACCAACCATGCTGGAGCGCTACAGAGGCCAGCGTGGAAGGAAAGAGTGCCCCCAAGGCATAGGCCCGCCCACAGATTGGTGGGCCCTGATCGCACGCCAGGCCACCGTGAGCCCCCCTTCCCCCCCGGGGCTGGATCCCCCGCACCCCCCCGAGGACTCACCTAGCCAGTCTACAAGCCAGGTCCCACCGTGATGGACCATGTCCATTTCACGCCGGCAGGTCTGGCCAGGAAATGGCGGCCACTTGGCCCATCGGGGCCCGGAGAATTGCTGGGGGGGGGGACCGCTGCCAACGGCCCCCGACCGGCACGGCATAAATCCTGCCCCCGCCCGAAAACCAGCGCCTCAGAATACGGCAACCGGCGTCAGAGCGGCGGGGTGGGATTCACGTCGCCCACCAGGAATTCTCCGACCCAGCAAGGGGGGTCGGAGAATCCCACCCATTATGTCAGGTGACCAAACGCTTGGTCAAAGAAGTAGATTTTACAGAGTGTTTTAAAGGAGGAAAGAGGGATGCAGAGGCAGAGAGAGGGAGGGAATGTCAGAGTTAAAGGTCTAAGAACCTGAAAGAATGGCCACCAATGGCGAAACAATTAAAATTAGGGCTGCTCAAGAGGCGGGAGTTGGATGAATGCCGAGATATTGGTTGGAGGAAGGTACAGAGTGGTGAGGCCATGAACGTATTTGAAAACAAGGATGAAGGATGAATCACGGAATGGTTACGTCGCATAAGAAGGACACTTGGCCCATTGTGCCTGCGTCGGCTCTCCAAACAAGCATCGAAACATAGTGCCATTCCTCTTGCCTTTTCCCCGTAACCCTGCACATTGTTTCTATTCAAATAATGTCCCCTTGAAAATCTCGATTGAACCTGGCTCCACCACACTTGCAGGTAGTGCGTTCCAGACCGCTGGCTGTGGGAGAAAGGTTTTTCCTCATATTACACTCGGGAATTTAAAAATCCAAACTTTGCTTAGCCAGGAGCTGAATTAACTCAGCAGACATAGGGATGATGGGTGAACAACGTTTGGCATGAGCAGACAGCAGAGTTTTTCACATACTTAGGTTTATGGCGGGTAGGATGTGAAAAGCAGGTCTGGACCTAATTGGAACAGTCTGGTTTGGAGGTAATCAAAGGTTTGAATGAGGATTCCACAAACAGCTGTCTTGCAATAGGGACAGAATTGTGTGCATGTGTGTGTGTGTGTGTGTGTGGGAGGGGTGGGGTGTGGGGGTGAGGTGGGAGGAGCTGGTTAGAATCTCATTGTGGAGTGCAATCTAACCAAGGTTGCTAACATACAGGTTTCAGGGAGAAGAAAGGAGCTAATTGCCAGTGAATGAAGTTTGTACTCAAAGACAATGCCGTTAATTCTACCCGAGCTGGTTGGAGCGTGGAATTGCTTAGTGTTACTGAATTTACAGTGCAGAATGGAGGACATTCGGCCCATCGAGTCTGCACCGGCCCCTGGAAAGAGCACCCCACTTCAATAAAAGCAAATTACTGCGGATGCTGGAATCTGAGACCAAAAGGAAAATGCTGCAAAATCTCAGCAGGTCTGGCAGCATCTGGAGGGAGAGAAAAGAGCTAACGTTTCGAGTCCAGGTGACCCTTTGCCGAAGCCCCACTTAAACCCATGCCTCCACTCTATCCCCATAATCCAGTAACCCCACCTAATCTTTTTGGACACTAAGGGGCAATTTAGCATGGCCAATCCACCTAACCTGCAGATCTTCGGACTGTGGGAGGAAACCGGAGCACCCGGAGGAAACCCACACAGACACGTGGGGAACGTGCAGACTCCACACTGACAGTCACCCAATGCCAGAATTGAACCCGGACGGGTCCCTGGAGCTGTGAGGCATCAGTGCTGACCATAGAATCATAGAATCATAGAATTTACAGTGCAGAAGGAAGCCATTCGGCCCATCGAGTCTGCACCAGCCCTTACAGTGAGCACCCTACTGAAGCCCATGTATCTACCCTATCCCCGTAACGCCCACTTAACATTTTTTGGACACTAAGGTCAATTTAGCATGGCCAATCCACCTAACCTGCACATCTTTGGACTGTGGGAGGAAACCGGAGCACCCGGAGGAAACCCACGCAGCGACCACTATGCCAGCGTGCCCTCCAAGGAGGGATTCCCTTTAGGTTACTGCCTGCTCTGACCTTGAAGCAATTTTACACTGGTGCAGGAAGGGCCTCTGATGGGATCTCAATTAAGGCCTTTAAGTGACCAGTTAATGGCTACTGAAGGGAATTTATCCACCCAGCTTTGATTTTATTGGCTGGCAGGCGGATGTCAGATTGGGGGAATAGAAAACTTTTCAAACCTACATCTCAGGTGGAAAATGGTTCCTCCATCAGAAATCCCCTTCTGATGGTGGGCAACCCGACCTGTAGTCCCGCTGACTTCTGCACCTCCCTTGTCCCCAGTTGCACCTCTCACAGCTCCTTCAGGTGCTCTCTATCCTGCCCTCATGGGGACGCCGAGCACTTACCTGGGGCGGAATTCTCCGCTACCCAGTGGGGCGGCGGGTCCCGGCGTAGCGGAGTGCCGCCAACCAACTCCGGCGTCGGGCCTCCCCAAAGGTGCAGAATTAAACCACCTCTGTGCCGGCGGGAGATTTATCATCGGAGCTTCACACATAAGGCTGTGGAGGCCAAGCAATAATTCATAATAATAATAATCTTTATTGTCACAAGTAGGCTTACATTAACACTGCAATGGAGTTACTGTGAAAAGCCCCTAGTCGCCACATTCCGACGCCTGTTCAGGTACACACAGGGAGAATTCAGAGTGTCCAAATTAACCTAACAGCACGTCTTTCGGGACTTGTGGGAGGAAACTGGAGCACCCGGAGGAAAACCATGCAGAAAGGGGGAGAACGTGTAAACTCCATACAGACAGTGACCCAAGCTGGGAATTGAATCTGGGACCATGGAACTGTGAAGCAACAGTGTTACCCACTGTGCTACCTGTTTTGTTATGCTCTTGACGTAGCATAAACGCTTCCTTGATGTGCACTCTGACAAAGGAAGGTTCAGACTTGGAGATAGCTTTAGCACGTTTATTGAACTGTTAACAATTCTCCTACTTGGATTGAACTCTCCTGTTAATCCTGCTATAGCTACTCAGACTGACGAACCAGTCTGCTACAATCCACGTGGTGGATGTGATGTGTTTCAAATCAACCCTGTGTACTCACTGAGAGTCTCCACTGGAAAGAGGCTGATCATGTGTGCTGTTTCCTTTTATATGGGTTGGTGTAATGCCCACCTGTGGTAGTGTCACGTCTGTGTGTATCGTGAATGCCCATTGGTCGTGTCCTATCTTACTGACCTATTGATTGAATGTCTGTGTGTCATGTCTCTGGTGCTCCCTCTAGCGTCTAGCTAGTCGACGTGTATTTACATTAATCCCTTATGTATTTACAGTAATGCATATCACCACACTACCGTGCTGCACTGAATATACTTAAGAAGGGAATGGATAGATTCGTAGGCTTTAAAGGTGTCAAGGGGCATGGGGACAGCGCTGAAGTGTGGTGTCGAGAGAGAGGATCAGCTGCAATCGATGTTGAATGGCGGAGCAGGCTTGAAGGCCTAATGGCCTTATGCTCCTATTTTCTATGTCTCCATGCGGCAATTGAGAACCAAGATTATACATTCCAACACTTTGTTAAGTGTCTTTCCAGTTCGATATTTCATAATTTCATGTCTTATGTGTTAATGTTTTCTGGTAACTTATCGTTGTGGCTATTATTTCAAGGAAAGGCCATTCACACTATGCAAAAGCAACCTGTTTATAAACCATAAAAATGCCAGATGCCAGACGTGCGTTAGATAACAGATGGATACAGGACACAATATTTCAGATGCAAGGTTAAACATTCTTGCATTCTGTCTCCTGAATATGTAAATGTTTCCAGCATTGAAATGATCATTCCTTGGCTCCTGAGCTCTGACTGTTCCACGCAGCATCAGCATAATGTGTCGCCCAGGCATATTTTATTGATTTACCTTGAAGTTGTGCATTCATGTATTCTGTTCCCCCGAGCCGGACGAGTTGAAGTTTCTTGATGCCGTAGGATCCACAAATGTTGCAGCAATTTGGTGCGATCGTGCTGAGCAACCACTTGTACATTTTCATCCGTGCTCCTAAACTTCCCTGTGGAGTATCAGGAAGCATCTTAATCTGCTGGCTTTGCATTAACAGTTTGTTCATTTGTTCAAGGTTTGCGACATGCTAATTAAAGTTTTGAAATTTAAAAAAAAACCCAGTTGCAGGCTGCGCAACTTTGTCAAACTGACCACGGAGCATTTCCTCTGCGGCTTCTAGATTTTGATGGAAAGATCTCACATTTGTCATGAGGTTCCTGTTTTTCACAGAATTCCTTCTCCGGTTATTGTGCAAGGGATACTTTCTAACAAAGTTGCACACAGGAAGTAACTCTACGAAGCTCGATGGCAACCATTACTTGGGCACACACTGCGGTCTAAAGGCAAGCCTTCGGAGCTTACCGCCTGCATATATTTTAGGTTGGTCTTACTCTCAGTTGCAGGTGTGCTGTGAACTGGCAAGTTTTGGACAGCCCTGTGCTTCAGCTGAACTTTGACCTCCGAGCCAAGCAGCTTCCAGGTTAAAAAAAGACAGCTTGAGAGTCAAACTTATCTTAATATTGAGAATGGAGGTCGGGATCGTCAACTCGCGACCAACCTCAGAGCTTCTGCGCATGCGCATACCGAGAGTGGGATACACGTGTCCAATCTATACGTTCACGTTCTTTGGCCAAGTGTGCCAATGCATAGATGAAAATTGGCGTGAAAACCAGAGTCCTGAGGGCGGCATGGTAGCTCAGTGGTTAGCACTGTTGCTTCATAGCTCCATGGTCCCATGTTCGTTTCCCGGCTGGGGTCACTGGGCGGAGTCTGCACCTCCTCCCCGTGTCTGCGCGGGTTTCCTCCGGGTGCTCTGGTTTCCTCCCCGCAGTCCAAAGATGTGCAGGTTAGGTGGATTGGCCACGCTGAATGGCCCCTTAGTGTCCAAAAGTTAGGTGGGGTACGGGATAGGGTGGGGCTGTGGGTGTAAGTCAGGTGCTCTTCCGGAGGGTCGGCGCCGACTCAATGGGCTGAATGGTCTCCTTCTGCATTGTAGGGATTCTATGATCCTAAATGTTGCCCTCAAGTTCCTGGAGTGGGGCTTGGGCAGAGAACCAGCTGACTCAGAGAGAACAGTGCCACCTACTTTGAGCACCCACCGAAAATTGGAGGTTATAAACTCTGATCTATGCGACAACATTCTTCAGAAAATCCACCAAAATAAAATCAGCACCCAGCTGAAGCTCATTTATGACACAAATTGGGAGTATTATGATCTCTGCTTTTTCCTTGTCTAAATATAAATGTAGGCTTCAGATCTGTGCTTTTACCAATCTACTTTGATTCTCACCCTGATCTCCTCTCTCCTACTTTGTGGTCTCCACCTCCTATATTCCCATCTGTGATGGGCTCAGTGCCTATAGTTCTACCGACAAAAAATTCTTATTACTGTCCCCTCAACTTTCCATACTCTGTAATTTCAGGAGAGCGGAGATGGCTAGTGGACACAATCCCCTGCAATATTTTCAAATTCTGTTGGTAAAATTGCACAATATATCTGGGGAAGTTTCCAATCCTTTTTATTTATTTTCTCCAGGCACAGCATCACAAATAAAACAGTGGTTCAGCGTTATGTTTCTCCAAAGCCCATTTAGTGCCTTGTTCTGCTCTCAGCAAGGTGCAGATTCAATCACGAATGTTAAGAGGTCAACAGAGAAGCTCTCCGGCACAATTTGTCTCCTGCGGTACATCTGTTACACGCTCATTTTCCCTGTTGCTTTCGGTTAGTCTCTGAATGAAAGAACGATACAGCGCAGAAGGTGATCTTTCGGCCCATCGAACCTGTGCTGGTGTCTTGAGTTACCTTAACTTGATAAAGTTTTTACTAACTTGATAGAGTTTTTCAAAGAGGTCACAAAGATGATTGATGCAGGTAGGGCAGTGGATGTTGTCTACATGGACTGCAGTAAGGCCTTTGACAAGGTCCCTCATGGCAGACTGGTACAAAAGGTGAAGTCACACGGGATCAGAAGTGAGCTGGCAAGATGGATACAGAACTGGCTAGGTCATAGAAGGCAGAGAGTAGCAATGGAAGAGTGCTTTTCTAATTGGAGGGCTGTGACTAGTGGTGGTCCACAGGGATCAGTGCTGGGACCTTTGCTGTTTGTTGTATATATAAATGATTTGGAGGAAAATGTAACTGGTTTGATTAGTAAGTTTGCAGACGACACAAAGGTTGGTGGAATTGCAGACAGCGATGAAGACTGTCAGAGGATACAGCAGGATTTAGATTGTTTGGAGACTTGGCCAGAGAGATGGCAGATGGAGTTTAATCCGGACAAATGTGAGGTAATGCATTTTGGAAGGTCTAATGCAGGTAGGGAATATTCAGTGAATGGTAGAACCCTCAAGAGTCTTGACAGTCAGAGAGATCTGGTTGTACAGGTCCACAGGTCATTGAAAGGGGCAACACAGGTGGAGAAGGTAGTCAAGAAGGCAATGTTTAGAGAAGATGTACGAGGCAAGTTTTTTTACACAGAGGGTAGTGGGTGCCTGGAACTCACTGCCAGGGGAGGTGGTGGAAGCAGGAATGATAGTGACATTTAAGAGGCATCTTGACAAATACATGAATAGGATGTGAATTGAGGGATACGGACCCAGGAAGTGGAGAAGACTTTAGTTTAGATGTGCACCATAGTCGGCACAGGCTTGGAGGGCCGAAGGGCCCGTTCCTGTGCTGTACTTTTCTTTGTTCTTTGCTCTTTGTATTAGTTCCATGCCCCTGAATGGTTTCCATTGTGCTGCAGATGTATCCCATTTTTAATAAAGGTTTTGTACAAAATTGACAATAGAAGTTTAAAATGACATATTCCAAGGAAGTTTGATGTGTCCTCAACTTCCCATGTCTTTGGCATTTTTTCTTTCCCTCTCTCGCATATTGTAGCAGGCTCTCCACCAGGAGGTGGCGATGCTGGGGGAGAGGGCCGAGCAGTGGAACTTGTCCTCTCTCTGCTGAATGAAGGGTGGAGCTAGATGCCATGAGGTGAGGGAGAGAGCAGCGAGGAGCAGTCTAAGACTTGTGAGTGGCAGTGTGGCGAGTGCCGAGACCATGAATAGGACAGCGTGAAGCCCCTCACTGTCGCTAGAGCATGCACCGAGTCAGACTGACCGGCAGAACTCTTCCGGTGTGAGAATCTTCATACAGAGAGAGGAGAGCAGGGCAGCAACAAGGATCTGGTCATCGGGGAGTCAATGTATTGAGGAGCTGAGGACACAAATAAGGTGGAGACCTGTAGAATCACCTGTGAATATTCACTGTAAATAGTTTGCTCCTTGAAATTAAGCTTTCCCCTGAGAGTTTATTCAGCTTGGATGCTGGTGGAATAGAAGATCTCTATTTATAACCTTCAGGCACTCTGTGTGCTTAAATCGCACCTCTACGAATCATGAAAAAAATGAAAATCGCTTATTGTCACAAGGAGGCTTCAAATGAAGTTACTGTGAAAAGCCCCTAGTCGCCACATTCCGCCGCCTGTTCAGGGAGGCTGATACGGGAATTGAACCCACGCTGCTGGCCTCGCTCTGCTTTATAAGCCAGCTGTTTAGCCCACTGTGCTGAACCAGCCCCTTGGTGTCAGAAGTGGGATTCCACAACGCAGGCATCGAGGGAGCAGCTGCCATTTGTGATGGAACATCTGTGTGGGAAAGCTGGCCAGGAAATACCGGAGAGAGATGCTGACGTTTGATGAAGTCCACGGCAGATCTTTGAGGTCCTGGCACAGGTTTTGGGGACAGCTATAGTCTGTCACAGCTACAAGAGTTTTCTGAGACCCTCAAATGAGGCCATATGGGTAGAACTTCGAAACAAAAAGGGAACAATTGCATTATAGGGCGTGTACTATAGGCCTCCAAACAGTCAAGGAGAGATAGAAGGAAAGCTCTGTAGGCAAATTTCTGAGAAATGTACGAATAATAGGATAAGAATAGTAGGGGATTTCTACTTCCCCAATACTAACTGGGATAGTCAAAGTGTGAAAGGCTTAGAGGGGGCAGAATTCTTAAAATGCATCCCGGAAATAGTTTTATACCAGTATGCAGAAAGCCCTGGAAGAGTTGGGGGTGGTGCTGGACCTAGTTTTAGGGAATGAAGCCGGGCAAGATGTTTCAGTGGGGGAGCATTTTGATGTCAGTGACCATAACTCAGTAGGATTTAAGGAAGTTATGGGAAGGGACAAAGATGGATGTGAAATAAAGGTTCTAAATTGGGGGAGGGCCAATTTTAATAGGATAAGGCAGGATCGGACAGCAGTCACATAATAATAATCGCTTATTGTCACAAGTAGGCTTCAATGAAGTTACTGTGAAAAGCCCCTAGTCACCACATTCCGGCGCCTGTTCGGGGAGGCTGGTACAAGAATTGAACCTGCGCTGCTGGCATTGGTTTCATTACAAGCCAGCTATTTAGCCCACTGTGCTAAACCAGCCTCTACCTGTAGGAAAATCTACATCAAAGCAGTGGGATTCATTCAAAAAAGGAAATAGAGAGAGCACGGGGCCAACATGTTCCCATAAAAGTGAAGGGTGGGAGCAGCAAGCCCAGAGAATCCGAATGTCAAGGGATTTCAAGGCTTGGATAAGGAAAAAAGTGGGAGGCTTATGGCAGATACCGAGGGCTCAAAACAGCAGAAGACGTCAACTGTTTACAATCGATATAAATGATCTGCAATCCGGGACAGAGTGTAACATATATAAATTTGCGAATGATACTAAAATGTTGGAAAGCAGGCAGTGAAGAAGTGATAAAGATTTTACAGATGGATATAGATAGGCTAGGAGATTGGGCCAAAATTTGGCAAAGGGATAAGTGTGAGTTTATCCATTTTGGCGACAAAAATAAAAAGGCAAATTATTATTTTAATGGAAAGCAGATTCGAATTGCATCTGCGCATCGTGATCTGGGCGTCTTTGGTCATGAATCGCAGAAATTTGGTATGCAGGTACAGCATGTAATAAGAAAGGTAAATGGAATGTTAGTGTTTATTGCAAAAAGGACGGGAGAATAAAAGTAGAGAAGTGTTATTGCAATTGTATAGGATGTTGGTGATATGTAATGATACGTAAAAGCAATTCTGTATGTTAATATGTTCGACCTCCAGCCTGCAGGTGGCAGTAGAACTACACCATGTGACACTGCAACCTCAGGGAGTCTGGTTGAGGAGCCGTCGTGGATAGTCATGTTTTGTATCAGCTCTTATATTCTAGTTGTTATCAGTTTACAGTTCGTTAGTAGTAGTACCAACGTTTTCTACCAACGTTATTGTAATTTAATAAATCTTAACTAGTCACAAACTAAACGTTCTTTGTTGCACCGTCTCAATCATTGCAACGCACTAGAACATAACAACTACATCTGGAGTATTGTGTCTCCTTATTTGAGGAGGGATGTGGTGGCTTTGGTGGCAATTCAGAGGAGGTTCACCAGATTGATTCCTGGGATGAAAGGGTATGAGGAGAGACAAAACAGTTTGGGCTTATACTCGCTGGAGATTTGAAGAATGAGAGGGGATCTGATCGAGGTATATAAAATACTAAGAGGGATTGATAAAGTAAACATAGACCAAATGTTCCCATATTGTGGGACAATCCAGAATGAGAGATCACAGATATAGGTTGAGAGACGGTCGATTTAAAACCGAGGTGAGGAGGAACTACTTCTCGTAGTGGGTGGTGAATTTATGGAACTCGCTGCCCCATAGTGCGGTGGAAGCTGAACCGTTAAATGGTTCCAAGAAGGAGATAGATATATTACTGATTAAAATACGGGTTAAAGGGATATGGGCAACAGGTAGGGAGGTGGATTTGAGACTAGAAAAGGATCAACCATGATCTGATTGAATAGCGGAGCAGGCTCGAAGAACTGAAGTGCCTACTTCTGCTCCTAATTTTAATGTTCCTATGTACTTAAGGTAAGGGGCAGGAAGTTTTAAGGGTATGTGAGGAAAACCCTTTCACCTAGAGGGTGGTGGGAATCTGGAACTCACTACCTGAAAGACTAGAGGCGAAAACCCTCACAACATTTTCGAAGCATTTGGATGAGAACTTGAAATGCAGTAGCACACAAGACTAATGACCAAGCGTTGGAAAATGGTCTTAAATGGGATTAGAGGAGATAGGTGTTTGATGGTCCATGCAAACACGATGGGCCAAAGGGCCTCTTTCTATGTTGTAAAAACTCTTAAGACTCTATGACAAGCACATTAAAGGAGAGGGCCTGGCCTCCGTATCCCTAGGGCCTGGAACTTGATTGACTCCATCATCCTCCTGAATCCTCCCTCCAGATCAACAAGGGGCACACAGCTGGAAAGTTGCCTCGCTGAGGCAGTGAGGGATGAAAACATCTGGAAGGAGTTGAGGAGAAATGCTCCTACTTTCCTTCTTTAACATGTCCAGACCATGGGGGAAGATTCAATTCCTAAAACAGGGAACGAGGCCTCCATCAGGGATGTGCAGGCAGGGATGTAGCCATCAGGCCGAAGAGGCAGGTGGGACATATTAATGCACCTCAGCACAAATCCAATTCACGGGCAGCACGGTGGCACAATCGTTAGCACTGCTGCCTCACAGCGCCAGGGACGTAGGTTCAATTCTGGTCTTGAGTGACTGTCCGCATGGAGTTTGCACATTCTCCCCGTGTCTCCGTGGGTTTCCTCCGGAAGGTCTGGTTTCCCCCCACAGTCCAAAGATGTGCAGCTTAGGTGAATTGACCAAGCTAAATTACCCCTCAGTGTCCAAAGATGTGCAGGTTAGGTGGGGTTGTTGGGATTGGATGGGGGAAGTGGGCCGAGGTAGGGTGCTCTATCAGAGGGTCAGCGCAGACTCGATGTGCCGAATGGCCTCTTCTGCACTGCAAGGATTCTATGGAATCCAAGAATGCTATGCTATCCTATCTCCACAGTAAGTCTTGCAACCGAGCACATCCAAGGGACACTCCAAAGAGCTGCTGGAATTGGGTGAGGGATGGGCCCTTCCAACAGGACTGCCCTCTGCAACCACAAGTACCACAGAGGTCACGCATGTTGGCCCCTTCCTGTACAACTCCACTCCTTGTCTCCCACCACAGAGGATACAGGCCCGGTAAAGGGAAAGGTAATGCCGAGGTCTGGGAGACTGAACATCAAATACAACCCGCCTTTGTCATATTAGAGACAATTATGGATGCTGCCATGTCTGTGCCTCAGGCATATGGCAGCATTCACACCCCAATCCTCTGCTGAGTCCGGGAAGGGAGTCGTCAACAGGTCAATGAAGCTGTCGGTAGACTCCACTTGCTCTGGAAGACTGAGCATGCAGCAACTCAATGCTGCCTAATGAAGGAGTCCAAAGAGACACACAAACTGCTGAGGTACTGGGAGAGAATGTGGGTGGAGGTCTCCATTGGCTGCTTCATGGCAATGGGAGACTGGTGAAGCAATTCAATCTGCCCCGCAGTCTCAAGCATCAAATGTTGACCTTAGTTCATGATTAGGTGAATGTCAGAGCAGACAGCTACACTGGCCAGAAGTTACTGTCACTGCCAGGGCTGCCTAAAAATATTACCGATTACTGGCAGAACTGGGAGAGGATTTCTTTGGACAAAACTGGGAAACAGCTCGACATCGAAGATCACCCCCCCCCCCCCTGACATTGAACACGAAGCTGGAAGGCACCCTAAGAAGACAGTTCCCAGAGGGGAGTTGCTCAATGCTAATACTCTGGGGCATGATTTGGGAACAAGCAGCCCACTTAACGTGGAGTATGTGGAGAAACCTGAAGCAGCACTACTGGTGTCCTGGGCTAAGAGGAGTCGTCCAGCAATAGGGAATCCTGGAATGTGTGTGAGCCAGGTTTTCTGGGGGTGCAGCCAGTGTGTGAAGGCCCACTCCAGTGGCAGACGGATATGTCAAGATGTCGGACAGGGAAACTGCAACTGGAGGAACCAAGACTGTTGACCATATGGCACTTGGAGACATGACCGCTATAACCCACTTTGTGGCTGACCCATCACAAAGCCTGGGCGCTGTTGAGTGTGCTTGTTTGGATGAGGGACTGGGAAGATTACCTCGTGCAACTGCTGGATATCATCCCAACCAGTCCCATTTTCCTAACTCCGTGATGCATGGAGGGAGTGCTTCCACTAAAGTGGACTGGTTTTTGCTTGCCGTCACGGCTCAATCGAACCTGCTGATCATGTGATTGCTCAGTTAGCCACCGCCTTGTGTTTTTTTTTACACCCAATTATTTTGTTTTTTCACAATTAAGGGGTAATTTAGTGTGTTCAATACACCTACCCTGCACATCTTTTGGGTTGTGGGGACGAAACCCACACAAACACTGGGAGAATGTGCAAACTTCACACGGACAGTGACCCAGAGACGGGATCGAACCTGGGACCTCGGCGCCGTGAGGTGGGAAGGCCCTTGGACGGTCTTCCCGCTCAACGTGAACTGAGGCCTTTAAGTGGGCTCATCATGACTAACAAAGTCAACTGTGCAGGGTTCCGGAGAGATTCCTCATTTAAACGCCTGCTGATCATGACAGACGAAGTGTCCGGAATTCCAAAGTTGTGGTCAAACTGAGAACCAGTGCCCTGCCCTTTCTGATAATGCCCCTCCCATGTGACATCCCCCCACCCCACTCTCCACCCCATTAGGGGCTGGTTTAGCTCACTTGGCTAAATCGCTGGCTTTTAAGCAGACCAAGCGGGCCAGCAGCACGGTTCGATTCCCGTACCAGCCTCCCCGGACAGGCGCCAGAATGTGGCGACTAGGGGCTTTTCACAGTAACTTCATTGAAGCCTACGCATGACAATAAGCGATTTTCATTTCATTTCATATCCACCATCCCTTGGACTCCCTGTCACCATCATTCGTGACCTGGGATCCATTGACAAAACCAGGTCTGAGGTGGGCATTAGCTCACCTACCACTTTCTGATAGACAAATAGGGGTGGGAAATAAACACTGGTCTAGCCAGCGATGCCCACATCCCCTGAAACACCAGCAACAGCCATGGCTCCCCAGCAGTACTGCCATTCAATAGATCTGACTGCTCCTAATGAGCACCTAAGATCCTTAATTCTGAGGGGAAGGCAGTGACACTGGCCTGTCAAGTGCCTGAGTAGCACAAGATGCAATGAGTTTTTCTGGTAAGAGGTGACAGAGGACTCCCTCTGCTCTCCGGCTAGTAGCTGAGGTCCTGATCGCACTCACAGCATTCCGTTTGTTAATTCTGTTTCTATCTCCACAGATGCTGCCAGACCTGCTGACTATTTCCAGAACTTTTTGTTTCTATAATAAGATTCCCTTATTGCTTATGGAGGTCAGTAATAAAGGCATTTTGAAGTTAGAAAGTAGGCCCCTAAATCTCCCCTACTTGCTCTACAAACTGTGCGTCCATCTCCTGGGAACGAGTGCCTGCCCATCCACTCTATCCATGTCCCTCATAACCTTGTAGACCTCTATCAGGTCACCCCTCAATCTCCATCTTCCTAATGAAAATTAGTATTAACAACAAGGAAAAAGCATTTATTCAACATGATAAATTGGATTATGGTACTGTTTGCCTTTACTGCCCCTTTAATTTAACAATTACACATACATTTTAGGATTAACACAGATTACAATGTACATCTTAATCTACAATGGTCTCATTAACACACAGACTTCCCTTTAAGCACACAAGATGAGTCTGATCCAATAGACTCTCCTCTCTGAATCCAAGGTAGTGTTTGTGGATTTCTCCTCAGAAACCCCCCAGACGATTGTCATGTGAGAGTTTCCAAACTCCACTCTTGAGATTACACTTTAAAATCTTCTCTCATAATTATGCTTTCCCTCAACATTTTGCATTCATGAAGCCAGACCTGGTTTTCAAAATGACACTTTTGAACAAAGCTTCCACTTCACTTTGAGCACCCAATCCGGTCCAGGATTTCACATCAACCCCTTCAGGGTTTCTGTGCCTTGACTGCTGTGTAACATCCTCACAATTACTTTAACTCTCGATTCGCAGACTGTATTAAAATGACATCTGGCATTTGTTTTAACTTTGAAGGCCGCTGTCCCACTTTAAATCTGGTTACTGCAGTTGTGTCTTTAACTCATAACACTTTGTTTACTCTTCCTTGAATTCTTCTGAATCACCTTGGTCTCTGTTTATTTAATGCCAGACTTCATGGACACTTATTTTCATTTCTTTAGTTTCCTTAACTAGCTGGGCTTTAGGTTTCTGACATCTGTTTATTTTACCATTACTTCATAGTATGGCTTTTCTTCTATCAAGGCAGGGAGTGATATTCCCTCCCTAGCCTGCTAAACCAACGACTTCTAGCAGAGCTGTGTGAGCTGCCTTCTCTCGTACTAAGATCTCCAACTGCAATCAAATTAGCTAAACTAAAGCTTCTCTATCTTACAAGGCCCCGGTTGCTAAACAACAGCTGACCCTTCTCTCGGCTTTTATTTATTCTTCATGCTGCAACACTCTACAAACACATTGAAATCACATTGCAACTTAACCAATCCGCACGCATACAAGCACCTTTGTCCAACATGAATCTAACTATAGGTTTTACCCACCCAGGCACAGAAACATTAAATTCAACATACTTAAAACTAACCCTTATTTCTAACGTTTACCTATACAAATGTAAATCTCTTAAAACTACCTTTGTTTTCCTAACACTGTCCTTGAGCTGAGTGACTTTCTAGATTATTTCAAAGGGAATTTAAGAATAAACCACATTTGCTGTGGATCTGGCGTCATATACACAGAGCAGGTAAGGATTCCCAGCTTGGGTCACTGTCTGTGAGGAGTCTGCATTTTCTGCCCGTGTCTGTGGGTTTCCTCCGAGCTCTCCAGTTTCCTCCCACAAGTCCCGAAAGATGTGCAAGTGAGATGAATTGGACATTCTGAATTCTCCCTCTGTGTACCCGCGCCAGAATGTGGCGACTCGGGGATTTTCACAGTAACTTCACTGCAGTGTTAATGTAAGCCTAATTGTGTTGCAAATAAAGATTATTATTATTTCCTTCCCTAAAGGACATTACTAGGATATATAAGATCTTGAGGGATCTTGGCAGGGTGGATGCTGAAAGAGATTTCCCCATACGAGAGAGACTAGAACTGGGGGCCGCAGTTGGGATTTCCCATTTATGAGCGAGCATAGTTAGTCCGAGGAATTCGAGCAAGCAGTGGAAGCAGGGCGATTGACTGCTTTTAGGAGATTCTTGATTGACAAGGGAGTCAAACGTATATGTCAGAGATATGAAAGTAAAGGCCACAATCAGCCATAATCTTATGAAATAAGAGCAGAACATGCTCGAAGGGCTGAATGGCCTACTCCTGACTTATATGTTCATATGACCATCTTCTTACAATAACTCAATCATAGACATTCCTCTGAAGTTCCAGAGCAAAGGTAGCAAAGCATTTAACAATTGACTGGAGTTATCATAGCCATTCCCTTTCATTTTTATTTCATTTATGGTCCATAATTTCTTACTTTTAAGAGAATATTATTTGACTGATAAAAGTATATTTTTAGAATCGCTTTGCAGGAAAGAGTCCTGTTGCAGTTCGGAGTATGGTGTTTCCCTTCAGTTCATAGATTCATAGAAAAATTACAGCACAGAAGTAGCTCATTCGGCCCATCTTGTCAATGCCAGCCCAAAGAAACCCAGGTGCCCTTTCTAAGCCCACCTTCCTGCACCCGGTCCATAGCCCTGTAGCTTAGAGCACTTAAGGTGCAGATCCAGGTACCTTTTAAAAGGGTCTCTACCTCCACTAACAACTAGGGCGGCGAATTCCAGACACCCACTACCCTCTGCGTAAAAAAGTTCTTCCTCATGTCCCCTCTACACTTTCTGCCTCATAGCTTGAATCTGTGTCCCCTGGTCTAGAATTCTCCAGCAAGGAAAACAATTTTATCCTGTCCACCCTATCTGTTCCCCTTATAATGTCGAACACCCGTGCTGATTTTGTCAGTGAAATCTGCCCGAACGTGGCCCAGCCAACGCAGATGATTTTAAACCAAGTTAAGGATAATCTGAATCGATGCTTCTGCGAGTGTTTTTTCCTCTGGAAAGCCGTCCCACCCACAGAACCTAGTCGCCTGATCAGAATAATCACCAGGGCAAACATCAGCTAATTTCCCATGTTTGCAGTCCTTCGAGCAGCTCTGAAGATTAAGCTCGCTTCAGGTGCAACAAGTAAAAAGGTGATTAAACATTTGAAATTACCCAATCGACTAGAAAAGCTGACTAGTGTACACCAATGAAACTAGCAGCCGGTCTAGTGCCACTTTTCAGTGATTTACCATCAGCTTTCTCACTGACAAGATACTGTAGCATAGTGGTTAGCACTGTTGCTTCACAGAGCTAGGGTCCCAGGTTCGATTCCTGGCTTGGGTCGCTGTCTGTGCGGAGTCTGCACGTTCTCCCTGTGTCTGTGTGAGTTTCCTCTGGGTGCTCTGGTTTCCTCCCACAAGTCCCGAAAGATGCGCTGTTAGGTGAATTGGACACTCTGAATTCTCCCTCCGTGTACCCGAACAGGCGCCGGAATATGGCGACTAGGGGCTTTTCACAGTACCTTCATTGCAGTGCAAATATATGCCTACTTGTGACAATAAAGATTATTATTATATTAAAAATCCTTTATTTTGTTGTGATGAACCTTTTCTCAGCTGTATTTATAAAGCTCTCTTCTTTTTACCTTTCTTCCTTCAATTTGGTCTGTTGTATTCCCTGATCCCAATGCGGCCTCCTCCACGTTGGGAAGACTAAATGCAGACTGGCTGACTGATTTGCGGAATACCTTCGCTCAGTCGGTAAGCAAGATGTCAAACTTCTTTTCTTAAAAGTTTTTTTCCAATTAAAGGACAATTCAGCGTGGCCAATCCACCTCCCCTGCACCTCTTTGGTTGTGAGGGTGAGACACACGCAGACACTGGGAGAATGTGCAAGCTACACACGGACAGTGACTCGGGGCTGGGATCGAACCCAAGTCCTTGGCGCCATGGGGCAGCAGTGCTAACCACTGCACCGCCTTGCCTCCCAACCTTCTTGTTGCTTGCGATTTTACTCCCATGTCCGCATTTCCACCCTTGGCCTGCTGCAATGCTCCAGTGAAACCAATCGCAATATGGAGGGACAGCATCTCATCTTCTGATTCGGCATGTTACAGCTCCCAGGGTGCAACATTGAGTTCAACAACTTTAGACTGTGACCTTTCTCTTCCATCTGAAACCCTGTTTTAAAAATTAGCGCATACATTTATTGCCTCAACGCAACAACCCTCCCATCCCCCTTCCTCGCACTCCAGGCCACCTGCCTTCTGTACCTAAGGTTGCTACATCTCATTGCAATCTCTCACAGCGACAGTTTAATATCCAACACATTTCTCTCTCTCTTCAGTTCTGATGAAGAGCCAAAAGGACTCAAAAGGCCAACTCTGTTTTCTCTCCCGACAGATGCTGCCAGACCTGTTGCGTTTTTCCAGCTGCCTTTTAAAGCAGACCAAGCATGCCAGCGGCATGATTCGATTCCCGTACCGGCCTCCCTGGACAGGTGCCGGAATGTGGCGACTAGGGGCTTTTCACAGTAACTTCATTGAAGTCTACTCGTGACAATAAGCGATTTTCATTTTCATTTCATTTCAGTCCTGTTGCTTCATGGAAGATTTCACATTGGGTGACATGCAAGTACGTTTCAACAGAAAATTGAATGAACTTGACTTCAGAAAAACTGCGATTTCAAATAGAATTTAGGCCTTGATTATAGCTTCGGCTCAAAGTGATAACACTACCCCTTGAAAAAAACGGCATTTTAACGACTTGTTCCTCCGTCTTAATACAATATCAAGGTTGCAATTAACATACTTGATACATTTCTCAGAGTTGCTGATTCCTAAATAATCATCAAATAAAAGCATTAAAGCTATAACCATTATGTCAATTATCCTGTAATCAGGGATAATTTACAGGTTTATAAAAAAATTCTATATCTTCTTATACTGCAGCTACTAAAGGGGTTATATTTGAGTTATTCATCTTAAATTAATCGGTTTAATTATTTTTCCAAAGGACTTTAGATGCAAATTTAAATTGCTCACCATATGCCTATATTGCATACTTACAATTTCTGCAATAGGCTGTGTCACCTAATTGGTCTGATGCCGATATTTCTCAATGTTAGACACTTAAAAGAAAAAAAAATATTTCACGATATGATTGTTGCTGGCAATTTATTGCCCTCCAAAATTACCCTTGGGAAGGTGTTGGCAAGTCTCCTTCTTGAACCGCTACGGTCCATGTAGGTACACCCACAGTGCTGTCAGGGAGGGACTGCCAGGGTTTTGACCCAGCGACAGTGAAGAAACGGCTGATATATTTCCAAGTCAGGTTGACGTGTGAATCTTGGAGGAGAATTTGCAGATGGTGGTGTACCCTTGTATTTGCTGCCCTTGTCCTTCTGGGTGATTGAGATCACAGGTTTGGAAGTTGCTGTTCATGAGAAGCTGGTGCGTTGCTTCAGTGCACCGATAGATATGGTGCACCCTGCTGTCTTTGTCCATCGATGGTGGAAGGAGCGAATGTTTAGGCTAAAAAGTTAATCATTTAATCAATTCTGTTGGTACAGTGAAAAGCATTGTTCTGCATGCAGCTCAGGCAGATCATTCTGTACATGAAAAGAAAATACATAATAGGGGAAACATAAAATACACACTGTAAATACATTAACCGGCACTCCTGTTGTCGTAATCATATTTTCCCCGCTTCTGGACTGTGATAGAAAGATTCAACAAGGTTCGTTAGGTAAGCAAAACTAAACTTAATTTACGAACTACAACTGCTAGCAGTGTGGCTGCGACTTGGAGTCGGAAGGCAGTCAATTACAAACTGCTGGTTCCTTTCCAAGTCTGCGTATTACAAAAAATAGGTCGACATTTATACATTATAAAATCAAGATAACGTGAATACAGCTTGGTCAGGAATTTGATCAAAAGTAAAACATAAGTAATAATCATTAAACTGGCGTCACCTTGCTGACCTTTAGAGGGTTCGGGGTCTCATATCGTTATCTTGTCTTTTGGTCGCATGTTTAAGAAACGGAGCAGATTTGTTTAAGTATCGAAAAGAACTATTTCTAGCTTATCTTGTGTATTTAGACTGCTCTGGGGTATGGTATGATGGCTGAGTTTTATCCGAGTTTAGAGTCAGCAAGTTTTCGGGTCAAGTTGACCTTGGCTGCTTGTATTTGTGCCTTAGGTTATGCGAAGTCAGTTTAAATTTAATTGTACCAAGAAACTTGACTAGTTTTCCCATCATGCCATTATTTGCTTCGCACAATACCTCACTGTGGTACGCATGTTGCAGCTGGCCACGGATGGACATGCGAGCAAGATGTTGAATCGAAATGGTGAGCCACTGGAAGGTTGGAGCCATGCTTGTGGATGGAGCGAGGATGTTCCGCAAAGGGGTCACCAAGTCTGCATTTAGTCTCCCCAGAGTCGAGGAGGCCACATTGGTTTGCAAACACAGCAAACCAAATTGAAGGAGGTACAAGCAAAATAAACAATTGGAGGGTCAGTTCTGTAGTTACCCGGGAATTTTCCTGGGATCTTTCTGCCGCATGTTTCCAGTTAAGTACCGTAGAACCATCCAAAGCCTCCGACTTTATGTCAGAGTCAGGGACATTGAGGAGGTTCTCGGGGAAAAGGCCAATTGCCTGCCAGAAGTTCCAACTTCCTCGGGTCTTCCATGGCAGCCCAAGGTGTATCATGGGTTGTACAAAGCTCTAGGTATCTTTTTGTGACGTTGATCGAGATATAAATATGCACCAGGACAACATCTGCAACAACCCTGATTTTATTCAATATAGTGACTTGGGATGATTTATATCCACCTGCGAAGGCAGATAGTTCCTCAACTTGACAACTTATCCAAAAGGCAGCGCTTAAAACAGTGCAGCACTCCCGCAGCACTACACTGGAGTGTCAGCCTTGATTTTGGACTCAGGCCCTGGATGGTGACCGGATTCCAGGACCTTGGGATTCAGAGGTGCATGTTCTACCAGTTGTGGCGCAGTTGACACTTTTGCAAAGATTGAGTGCTAACCTCTCAACGTTGGGAGGGGGTTAAGATGCTTTCCATCTTCTATTCTATTTCTGGTTCAAAATAAAACAGCCTCTCAATCCCTCCCAGATGATTTATTTCACAAAGCTTCTGACTGGCACATTGGGTACTAGAGTTTCCGATTTAGGCGCAGGGAAATTGCACCCAAAATGCGCTCAAAATTGCACTGGATTGGTTCCAGTTGAAGTGTCCTCCAAAACCCATCTGTAAAATCACAAACATAAATTATCCATGACCCAGCACACTCAAGCGGCATAGTAGAATGGGACTATTTCATCGAAAAACCTGAAGGGTCTTGGCAAGGTTGATGAGGAGAAAGTGTTCCCTTTTGTGGGAGAATATAAAACTAGGTGTCATTGTTTAAAAATAAGCGGTTCCCCATTTAGGACCGAGATTTTTCTCTCTCAGAGAGTTGTGAATCTTTGGAACTCTGTTTCATAAAAGGCAGCAGAAGCAGAATCTTTGATTATCTTTTAAGGCAGAGGGAGATAGATTCTTGTATAAGAAAGAGGGTGAATGGTTATTGGGGTGAGTGGGAATGTGGACTTAAGGTTACAATCACATTATCCATGATCGTATTGAATGCCGAAGCAGGCTTCAAGGAGCAAGGAGCCTAATCCTGCTCCTACTTTGTTGTTCATAATGCCCGTATGTTACTCACTTCCCATTAAAACGTTGCCATTGTGGGATGAAGTGCAGTAATGGTGCCATTTTATTAATAGGGCGGATTTAAGAAAATAGGAATTGTTTAAATAATTTACATTTGTATATGTGGGTATTAGGAATACGGTATACATTCCAGTAAACTTAATTTGTGTTTCTGTATTTGCGTGTTAAGAAAGGGTTAAGACTTCAGCTTAACTTCAAGTTAAACAAAGATGCCTGCAAGTCGATAATTTAGTTTCACTTTAAACTTTTCCTGCATTGTAATTATGGTTGCATGATGCAAAAGCATTTACAGGATTAAAAAAAACAAAGCCAGTGTTTAGCAACCAAGGGCTCATGCTGAAAAGCAGAAGCTTTTAAGTTTGGTTGGAACCAGGTAACTCAGAAGCAAGAAGCTTTCGCAGAAACCACGAGCACAGGCAGGGCAATACAATGGTGTATCATCGAATAGAAGCCATTTTAATAATGGCGTCACCATTGAGTAGCTGGATTTAAAATCACTGAAATTAATTGAAACAAAACTGTCCCGGGACTTTCAAAGTTTTACTGGTGTACGCAAATAATTTTCAATAAGAGAAAGCTTTTAACCAAACCAGCCTGTGTGGGAAAGAAAATGAACAGATTGAGGAATATTCCTGAAGCAGTGTAAACTGCCAATGGTGATCTGGGGTCGTGGCCAGTTTTGTGTCGAGCAAATTGAACTGCGAATCAGCTGAATAGATAATGGGAAATGTGTATCAATGTTTTTGGACGTGGCTCATTTAAGATTCGAAATCGGCCGGTCTCTTGTGCCGGCTCTTCCGATTCCACTGATGTAACTAATGGAAACAAGTAGAAACTCAGACTCCAAAATCAGTTGAAAACAAGAGCATTAACAGATTTTTACCCTCGCTGTTTTCGACTGCCTGAACGTAGTAAGGCCTGTAGCCGCAGACAGGCTATTGATTTAACACCTGCTGTAACAATGGGAAAGAAATAACTCGATAGCCTTAACAGCAATACCTTTTCTTTCCAACGGGACTCAGAAAAATAAACTCCAAAGGGACCAATTTGACCAAGGTTCTGATATTAAACCAACTGTGTCCCATTGGGGTTGAATCTAGTTTACAACTTATGGCTGATTCCAAATAGGATAGTTTTGTCCAATTCAAAAAAAATCACCTTTTCAAAAGTATAACCGAGTGTAAAAAGGAGCCTAATTTAGATTTTCCATTTGTATGAAAAGAAACTTTTGTTCAAAAATAGGTGGACAAACTGAGTTAAACACAATGGACAGAATCTTACCATATTCTTTCAAAGTATCAGTTCCGGTGAGAAAATGGCGGGGGGAGGGGGATGGGGGAGAATCTTGTCGGTGTCGATGGTGGGAATACTCAGCCTGTTGAACAACATTTTTTTCCCACCTCATTATTCATGCCAGGCTCTTGGTTCACTCTTCTGATTCACTCTCTCCGGGAAAGCGTCATCTCTGTAACCGGTGGGTGCTACTTGGCAAGGCGTCCCCAGCACTTGCCCCATGTCCAGTCAGGGGGCATGGCTGCCAGGAAGACAGCACCAAGATTCTCAAAGGGAGCCCTCACCAAGCTCTTGAATGCTGCGGAGCAGAGGCGTGACATCTTCATTCCGGCAGTCGGGCCTCCATAACCTCGAACGTCCATACAATTCCTGCCCTCTGGTCTCACAGTGCTGGCTGTGTGGGGTGGTTCATTCTCATTGCAGTTGGCATCTCCCCCCCCCCCCCCCCCGGCCGTGTGAGGGTCTTCAGGCCTCATGAGGCGGTATTTTCTCAATACCCCCACTCTGCCCATTCAGCCCGGCCTCTTATGGGACCCCACACCCAAGCACCTCACAGTCGGGCCCAATGCCGACCCTGTGGATTCACCCGCTCCCACCCGTTACCCAGCAACCGCTGTGGAAGGGCAATCCCTCAGCGAATATATCGCCACAGGTCGAGCAAGGAGTTCACGGGAGGCGTTGCCTGCAAACCAGTCGCCAGACCCCTTTAAACCTATAGGCTCAGAGATAGGAAGGGCCATTGAGGCCAGTTAGAAAACCCACCCCCCCCCCCCACCGGAGACACGATACTGAATCGCACCACCCCCCCCCCGGTCCAAGTGGACCCCCCGTGTCCTATCCGCTGCCCCCTCTGCCACTGGCACCCTGGAGGGTGATGGTGACCTCTGATAACCCCTTGGAGGTGAGGTCACCGAGTTCGCACTTTCGTACAGCTGTTGTGAATTGTGTTATTGTGATGTCATGTCGCCGACCGATGAATATTCAGTGAGGGGAGTTCCCCGGGGGGAGGGCTCATTCATTATATTATAACCTATTAAAATGATGTTCCCAACCTTCCGTGATGTTCTTCTGATGACGCAGCCGGCGAGGGGCCTGGAGAATCAGAAATTCCGATTTCGCTGGAGAGAATCACCTTTTTCCGATTCTCATTTTATTTTCTGCCCACGTCGCTGTTGTCGTTGACGGCCAACCCCGGCTCAAAATTTCTCCCGTAGATGTGCACTTCATACTGAAGTCATTTGAAACGATAAATCTCCTCAGCCTTTTATTTTATTACAATGAGCTGCATCAGCGGACCTGGGGCTAACAGAATTCATTGAGTGAGTGTTCTGTAAATAAAAGAGCACAACAACCTGAATTTATGTCGTGCCTTTAATGTAATGAATCTTCCGAAGGTGCCTCACAGAAACATCATCAAAAACTATTTGACAGTGAGGCACTTAAGTAGCCAAAGTCTTGGCTGAGGAGAAGAAGGTCTGGCCAGGAGGAGAAAGAGCGAGTGAAGCGAAGAGATTTAAGGAAGGAATTCCAGAGCTAGGGCCTTTGGCAGTAGAATGTACGGCCAGCAATAGCGGAGCGATTAAAGCCAGGAATGCTCAAGAGGCTGGAATTGGAGCAATGGGTTCCTCAGAGGGTTGTAGGGCTGGATGAGGTTGCAGGAATCAGGAGCGGTAACCCCATGGATTTAAAAGTAAAAATAGGCTTTGCTGGTCTCGAGATTAATGTGGGTCAGTGAGCGCAGGGGTGATGGCTGAATGTGACTTGTAGTGACAGAGAAAACTAGATAAAAAAGACAAAATAGCAAGACTTTGCAAGGCGGTATGATCCAGGGGGATGGGGCAGAGACCAACCTCTTTTCTGTGGAAGGTTTGCTGAGGATGTGACATACTGAAAGTTGGAAAAGATTCAATGGTCAGTTTTTTTGGTACGGAAAAGAAGACTTGCATTTATGTCGCACCTATCATGTCCATCGAATGTCTCAAAATGCTGAACAGTCGATAAAGCCCTTTTGAAGTGCAGCCATTGTATTCATGTATGAAACAAGACGTCTAACTTGTGAACAGGCAACAATAAAATACATAAAATCCCTACAGTGCAGAAGGAGACCATTTGGCCCATCGAGTCAGCACCAAGCCTCTGAAAGAGCACCTTACCTAGGCCCACTCCCCTGCCCTATCACCTTAACTCCACCTAACCTGCACTTCTTTGGACACTAAGGGGCAATTTATCACGGCCAGTCCACCTAACCTGCACATCTTTGGACTGTGGGAGGAAACCGGAGTACCCGGAGGAAACCCATGCAGACACGGGCAGAACATGTAAACTCCATACAGTCACCCAAGGCCTGAATTGAACCTGGGTCCCTGGAGCTGTGAGGCAGCAGTGCTAACCACTGTGCCATTGTGCCGCCATAACAAACCAAAATGTTTTCCAGATATAAGTTGCGAGATAAATGTTGTCCCGGTCACTGGAGATAACACCCCCGCTCTCCTTCAAAACAGTATCATGCAATATTTCACATTCATGTGAAAGTGTGGACTGGGCCTTAATTTAACACCTCATGTGACAGCCAGTATCTCTATACTGCACTGTGCGTAAGCCTGAATTCCCGTGCTCACTGCTAACATAACAACACCAACAATGCTAATGGCAACATCAACAACACCAACAATGCTAATGGCAACATCAACAACACCAGCAATGCCAATAAACACATTCCACCTATATTTGTGACACCAAGAATGACAATACTGCCAACAACACCAACAGTGCCAATACCAACAGCACCAACTAAAAAACACCAACACTACCAACGCCATCTTCCGCCTGTATTATCAACATGGACAGCCACAAATACAACAACCAACAACAACAACAACATGGCTACCACCACCATTCGTTTTGTGGAATACTCTCCACTTGCTGGAAGGAGTAAAGCTGCAGCAACACTTGAGAAGCTTGACACCATCCAGGACAAAGCAACCACTTGATTGACACTCCAGCTACTATGATAGACATTCACTCCCTCCACCACTGATGGTCACTAGCCAAGCCTCCTTTGGCGGCACCTTCAAAACCGACAGTGACCTCTAAAACCTAAAAGAGCAAAGGCAGTAGATACCTGGGAACA
The DNA here is from genome assembly GCF_902713615.1 of Scyliorhinus canicula. NCBI lineage: Eukaryota > Metazoa > Chordata > Chondrichthyes > Carcharhiniformes > Scyliorhinidae > Scyliorhinus > Scyliorhinus canicula. The sequence continues at coordinate 14,533,410 of NC_052155.1, read as the reverse complement.
CCACCTGCAGGTTCCACTCCATGCTAACTTCAAACTATATCGGACGTTCCTTCACTGACACTTTGTGAAAACGCTGGAATGCCTTCCGAGTAGTATTATGGGTTGTACCTGTCCATGATGGACTGCAATGGTTCAAGAAGATGGCTCACCCCCACCTTCTCAATGGCAATGAGGGATGGGCAAGAAATGATCACTTCATATAGAATTAACAGAGCTTACAGCACAGGAGGCCACTTGGCCCATCGTGAGCCGCCCAGAAAATGAGGCACCCACCCTCAGCCCACCTTCCAGCACTTGGTCCATAGCTCTGCAGGTTACAGCGGTTCAGGTGCATATCCAGACAGCTTGTAAATTACATGAGGGTTTCTACCTTGACTACACTTGAAATCAGTGTGTTCCAGACCCCTACCATCCTCTCGGTGAAAACATTTTCCCCCAACTCTTCTCTAATCCTTAATCACTTTAATTCTATGTACTCCCTCGTCACTGACCTCTCTGCTAAAGTTTTTTTTTTAAAATTTAGATTAGCCAATTATTTTTTCCAATTAAGGGGCAATTTAGCGTGGCCAATCCACCTACTCTGCACATTTTTTTGGGTTGTGGGGGCGAAACCCACGCAGACACGGGGAGAATGTGCAAACTCCACACGGACAGTGACCCAGAGCCGGGATCGAACCTGGGACCTCAGCGCCGTGAGGCGGTTGTGCTAACCACTAGGCCACCGTGCTGCCCTTCTCTCTGCTAAAGTTAACAAGCTTGTCCCAACCACTCTAACCAGGCCCATCACAATTTTGTACATCTTAATTAAACCTCCCTTCAGCCTCCTCTGTTCCAAGGAGGACAAGCCTCACGTCCACTTTCTCCTGATTGCTGCAATTTCCCAGTCCCAGCAACATCCATTTTCATTTCATTTTCATTTTTCGTTTCATTTCAATTAATTTCATCCTTGCAAATGTCCTGGGTGGGAATCCCCAACTGCACCTGCAGGTTCTGGATGCTCGGCGACAACCCCTGGGTTGTCCCTCTGGGATGGTGGAGGGTATTGGAGAGGCTGTGACAGGAAATCTGTGCCATCCCTGGACTCGGGCTCCGGGGTGCCTTGGGTCGTTTGCCGAGGGCTGCCGTCCTTGCTGCTGCCGTCATCGCTGCTCGGCACATGGGGGAGGGCTCTGCCTGTGGCACTGGCTGGGGGGAGGGGAGACCTGAATGGCCCGCTGCATCACCAGGAGGTCCTGCAAGACACAAGACTAGACACATGATTAGGCTGCAGGCTGGGGAGGAGTGGAGTGGTGGGGGTGAGGGTGGTGTGGGGGTGAGGGTGGGGGTGAAGGTGATGGTGGTGGAGGTGGAGGGTGAGGGTGGGGTGGGGGTGAGTGGGGTGAGGGTGAGGGTGGTGTACGGTGATAGTGGGGTGAGGGTGGTGGGGGGCTGAGGGGGGTGAGGTGAGGGTGGTATTGGGATGAGGGTGAGGTGAGGGTGGTGAGGGGGTGAGTGTGGTGGGGTGAGGGTGGGGTGAGGGTGAGGGTAGTGTGTGGGTGAGCGTGGGAGTGATGGTTTTGTGTGGGTGAGCGTGGGAGTGATGGTTTTGTGTGGGTCAGGGTGGGGTGAGGGTGGTGTGTGGGTCAGGGTGGGGTGAGCGTGGGGTGAGGATGGTGTGAGGGTGAGGGTGGGGTGAGGGTGGGCGTAGGGGTGAGGGTGGGGTGAGGGTGAGGGTAGTGTGTGGGTGAGCGCGGGAGTGATGGTTTTGTGGGAGTTAGGATGGGGGTGAGGGTGGTGTGTGGGTGAGGGTGGGGTGCGTGGGTGAGGGTGGGGTAAGCGTGGGGTGAGGGTTGTGTTGGGGTGAGGGTGGGGTGCGGGTAGTGTGAGGGTGGGTGTGGGGGTGAGGGTGGTATAGGGTGAGCTTGGGGTGAGGATGGTGTGGGGGTGAGGGTGGGGTGAGGGTGAGGGTGAAGGTAGTGTGTGGGTGAGCATGTGAGAGATAGTTTTGTGGGGGTTAGGGTGGGGGTTAGGGTGGGGGTGAGGGTGGTGGGTGTGGGTGAGGGTGGGGTGAGCGTGGGGTGAGGGTGGTGTGGGGGTGAGGGTAGTGTGAGGGTGGGCGTGGGGGTGAGGGTGATGTGGGGTGAGGGTGGGGTGAGGGTGGTGCGCGGGTGAGGGTGGGGTGAGGGTGGTGTGGGGTGAGGGTGGGGTGAGGGTGGTGTGAGGGTGGGCGTGGGGGTGGGCGTGGGGGTGAGGGTGATGTGGGGTGAGGGTGGGGTGAGGGTGGTGTGAGGGTGGGGTGAGGGTGGTGTGGGGTGAGGGTGGGGTGAGGGTGGTGTGAGGGTGGGGGTGAGGGTGATGTGGGGTGAGGGTGGTGCGCAGGTGAGCTTGGCGGTGAGGGTGATGTTTGGGAGGTGTTGAGAAACGTGTGATGGAGAACCGCAAACTCGGCAGGGTCCCACATCCTTGTCTGATCTTCACCCCAGTAATTTCCCTTTCCTCTGGTCCGCCGACCATGTCCAGTGCCCTCTACTCAGCCATGGTCAGGATCCGCAGGTCCGGTGATCCCCTTCCAGTTGTCCCCCACTCCCGGCGGTCATGGGCGGCCTTCTCCTGGGGGTGCGAGGTGATGGGACAGAAAACAATAGTGTTAGATTGTCCGACGCATGCAGCCCAGGGGGTGGGTAGCTGGTGGCCTCAGTGACCAGGGCACCCAGTCATGGCAGCCGGTATGGGTCCCAGCGTGTGGTGCAGAGTGGGGGTTCGGACATACTCTGGGTGGGGTAGGGTGTAGTTGGGTCACGGGTGTGTGGGACGGGATTCGTGCCAGGGTCACAATGCTGCCTACTCACCCTGGCTACCCTGAGGGGGTCGCGCAGTTTTCTCCTGCACTGTTGGCCGGTCTGGATGGTGTTGCTGACGGTGATTACCGGCTCTGCCACCTGTGCCCAGGCATGGCGAGCAGCAGTGGCTGGCAGCCTCTTTCCCGGGCTGAGTCACAGGGTGGCCTGCCTCTGCTCCACCGTGTCTGGGAGGGTCTCCAGCTCGCCATCAGTGAATCTTGGTGCCGCTTTCCTCGCTGCCATCTTGTTGGCTGGGATGGCGTGTGTGGGGAATGCAGTGTGTATGTGCGGCTGCACCTTGTCGGCCTTTTGAGTGTCAATCGCGAATCTAACGAATCACGCACTTTGTCTCATTGGAATTATAGTCCATGCAGTGCCGGTGTTAGCCCCTTGATTGTCTCTGAATGGGTCCAGGTGCGGCGCCAGTTTTGCTATCGTGGAAGTCAACGAATCCTGCGCCGGCGTCAACACTTAGTCTCAGGAATGGAGAAACCAGCTGCCTGTGTATCTCGCGGATGCAATCATTCTGTAACGAGATGACCAGAACAGTCACAGTATTTAAACTTACTTTTCTGTATTTCCAGCATTGCCTCCCTGTTCTTGTATTCGATATCCTGGCTTAAAACGGAAAGGATTCTCTGTGCCTTCTTAACCACCTTATCAACCTGTTCTTCACGGGCTTTTGGGCATTCACTTGCTTCCTCTACACCCGGCAGGAAAGAATGAAAAGAAAATCCGAAATATTTGGAGGAAATCTTCTCTCTGCTTTACTGATTCTGCAAACTTGGCCAGGGACCAGATCTGCGTTTTGCAGGTTAAGAGCAGGTCATAACAGCGCACCATCTATTCTTGTGTTTGATTCCCTCAAAGGGGCACCTGGACACTCCTGCCACATTAATCAGGTTGCAGCTCAGGCTAGCAGAAGGTAAGACACTCATGCACAGTTTCTATAGGTGGCCCAGTTTATCAAAGTAGATACTGTTCAAAGACATGAATGAACAGGTTGTCAATTTCCAAGGGTCCTCGGCGCAAGTGACTGTATGTGCTCAGACTTTTAATCCTCATCTGTTCACGAACAAACGGATTTTCCAATGTCAATGGAAATATTTCTTCGTGCCATTTTGGGTGCGTATGGTGGGGTGTTCATCGACGGCCGCTTTGGTGGGCCCGTACAGTTGGAGGACCATCAACGGGGTCAGCAATGGCCGCCTGTGAGGCAGTGACAGCGGCTGTCAATGCGGACATGGCCAGGAGGACGTCCATCTAATGTCACAAAAAGACAAGCGGCCTCACTAAGTTGCAGAGTAAATTACCACCTCTCTCCTGGCATCAGATCCACCTGCCAGCCTTCAAATTCCCAAACGCTCCCCCTCCCCCCACCCAATCACTGGTTGACACCTCATGCCCTCACCACATCCGATCTTCATGCTTGTTCCTCGGAATCCCCTGGCACCCACCAGCACAACCCCTTCATGTCCAGGACATACCTGGCACAAAGGAAGATGGTTGTGGTGGTTGGTGGTCAACCTCAACTCCAGGCCATCACTGCTGGAGCTCCTCAGGGTAGTGTCCCCGGTCCGACCATCTTCATCAGTGACCTCCCAGCCATCATAATTCATCCTAGACCCCCTGCACATGCGGTGTTGCCTCCAGCCTACGTCAACGTTGCTGCCTTCTCCGGCGTCTGGCCACCAGGGCTTCCCCCAGCATCATGGGGTAGCCACTGCAGGACTGACCATGCAACCATTTTGGTATCTGTAAGGAGAAGGAGAGAGATGGACAATCGGTTAGGGTTTCCATCCCAGGCCACTCAAATCTCACAAGGATTCCCCCTCCAACCAGTTCCATGACTGTCTCACCTTCTCTCAGAGTGTCATCCAGCGAGCCAGTTGTGTTGGCAAATGCTGCTCTACACACTCACCCCTGGCCACATCAGGACCCCCTAGACCCCAGACCCCAGATATCTACTGGGAACGTTAGGAAGACCATGCTTAGGTGCCCTCCACTAATCCTTACCCTTTGGTCACAAAAAAATCCACAGTGCTAAATCGCTACTCTTTAGTGTTTGATTGTTGGCAACTGCCTCTGGTACTGATGCTCCTAGAGTTCAGGCACACTGTTTAGGCTTCAAATTTTCCTTGGGATGCTGTGCACTAATCATCCTCTAAGACATGGCATGTGTACCCTGGAGGAGGCACTTGAGAGTTGAGGAGTGTGATATGCTCCCACAATTAACAAGGCTAATTCATCATTTGCAACAGTCTTCAGCTGTGAAGCTCGAGGCTGCTTACAGTCAAAGGGAGTTAAATTGACTTTCAGCATTAAAACCATCGCAACGCTCTGTCCTGGAAGAGTTTGGTGGGATAGACAGACAGCAGCTGTGGCTGCCCCTGCTATGGGTCTCCACAATATTTACAGGTGGCTTGAAGGCCTCGCAGATGCAAAGCCCCTCACCCCTGGCTCAGGGCTGACCCCCAACCTGGAATGCTTCAGCCCTCCGATCAAGCCCAACCCCACTGAAGGGTGCTCCCACCCCCCTCCCCCCAATCATTGGGGTAGCAGCCCCGATGCCCTTGAGCTGCATGCCATAAAAAGGAAATAGGGCAGCATGGTAGCATTGTGGACAGCACAGCTCCAGGGTCCCAGGTTCGATTCCGGCTTGGGTCACTGTCTGTGCGGAGTCTGCACATCCTCCCCGTGTCTGCGTGGTTTCCTCCGGGTGCTCCGGTTTCCTCCCACAGTCCAAAGATGTGCACGTTAGGTGGATTGGCCATGATAAATTGCCCTTAGAGTCCAAAATTGCCCTTAGTGTTGGGTGGGGTTATTGGGTTATGGGGTTATGGGGATAGGGTGGAGTTGTTGACCTTGGGTAGGGTGCTCTTTCCAAGAGCCGGTGCAGACTCGATGGGCTGAATGGCCTCCTTCTGCACTGTAAATTCTATGATTCTACTCACCTCCTCAATTACCATCAGCAGCTATTGCAGAGCTTCACATTTTTGAAAAGGAGGACTAAACAATGCCCACGTACCTTCCCACTGGGACATGGGGTGATTCCCAGGAGACCGCTGTATTCAACTTCAATCTCCCGAACGAGATTCAAATGAATGCGAGCGAGGGTTAAAATCATGATCGCCATTTTGGGACGAGATCCGGAACTCGGCGTCTGGAGCGGGCTGGGTCAATTCTAAACGCCCGATGGGAATCTCGATTTTGGCCTTTCCCATTATTTACCCGGCAGGCTGAGATCCACGCTGGACACAACGTGGTGGTTACATCGTGCCGTGAATCTGGAGAGAGAAAACAGGATTGTAAAAACTGTTGGAAAAGGAGATCCATCTGAAATACATATCGAGGAAACACAGGAAGAGGGAAAATGGAAAGAGAGTAGTGGGTGCTCAATGAAAGGTGTAAAACAAACATAGCTTGTGGAAAGGGAAGAAGTATCAAAATATAAAGAAGATAATTGGAGAGAAACAAGTGTTGGCATTACAAAGGAACTGGATTCAGATTGAACAAAGAACAAGGAAAAATTACAGCGCAGGAACAGGCCCTCCGGCCCTCCACGCCTGCGCCTATCCAGATCCTCTATCTAAAACTGTCGCCTATTTTCTAAGGATCTGTATCACTCTGCTCCCTGCCCATTCATGTATCTGTCTAGATACATCTTAAATGATGCTATCGTGCCCGCCTCTACCACCTCCGCCGGCAATGCGTTCCAGGCACCCACCACCCTCTGCATAAAGACCTTTCCACGCATATCTCCCTTAGACTTTTCCCCTCTCACATTGAACTCGCGACCCCTAGTAATTGAGTCCCCCACTCTGGGAAAAAGCCTCTTGCTATCCACCCTGTCTATACCTCTCATGATTTTGTAGACCTCAATGAGGTCCCCCCTCAATCTCCGTCTTTCTAATGAAAATAATCCTAATCTACTCAACCTCTCTTCATAACTAGCACCCTCCATACCAGGCAACATCCTGGTGAACCTCCTCTGCACCCTCTCTAAAGCATCCACATCCTTCTGGTAATGTGGCGACCAGAACTGCACGCAGTATTCCAAATGTGCCCGAACCAAAGTCCTATACAACTGTAACATGACCTGCCAACTCTTGTACTCAATACCCCTTCCGATGAAGGAAAGCACGCTGTATGCCTTCTTGACCACTCTATCAACCTGCGCAGCCACCTTCAGGGTACAATGGACCTGAACACCCAGATCTCTCTGTACATCAAGTTTCCCCAGGGCTTTTTCATTTACCATATAGTCCGCTCTTGAATTAGATGTTCCAAATTGAGTGACGTATGTGTGAATATTGTTGCTGTCCCCAGTCCTAGTGGTGGGCAAGGTGGACTTTTAACTAATCCCATGGCAATTTTTAACTGGAACATGTTGCTGGTCCATCGGGTGAGGTGCATAGCTGGAGGGGCGCCACTCCACAGCAAGACTGACCAGGAGTCTCTCTCGCTCTTACAGCCAGTCATTGGCGTGTTGGGGGGATTTTGCAGGTTGATAATCAACTTGTTTGGCCGCGTTAGGGATGCACCTTCCTTTGACCATCAAGTCCTGGGTGGGAATATGTTAAAGTACATCACATTGAAAATAACACTGGAACTTCAGAAGCACCAATAAGTCTGGAGTCATGACAGTGCTGATGGGCAGAATTTTACAGCCTGTCAGTGGTCAGGGCACAAAATATGGCGAACCATTCCAACCCCATTGACTTCGGCAGGAACGGAAGATCCCACCTGTGGGAGTGGCTGTAAAATTCCGCCCCATGTTTCAGCATCACTTGGAAATATCAACTTTTGGTTGCAACATTTTCAGGGAAGGCACGGACGGAGACAAAAGATGGTGGTTGCCAGTCTCATAGAAAGATTCTACCACTGCGTTCGAGGGATGTTCTGGTGGATCGCATTAAGATCAAACCCATGTGGATACAGTTAGCAAACCAATAGGTGGCATGGTGGCACAGTGGTTAGCACTGCTGCCTCACAGCTCAAGGGACACGGGTTTGATTCCAGACTTGGGTGACTGTCTGTGCGGCGTCTGCACGTCCTCCCCGTGTCTGCGTGGGTTTCCCTCCGGGTGCTCCAGTTTCCTCCCGCAGTACAAAGGTGTGCGGGTTAGGTGGATTGGCCATGTTAACTTGCCCCAATGTGAGGTTACAGGGATAGGGCGGGCCAATGTGCCTGAGTAGGGTGGTCGTTCAGAGGGTCGGTGTAGAATCGATGGGCCGAATGGCCTCCTTTTACGCTGTCGGGAGTCTATGAAAACAGTTATCGGGAAAAGTTACAATTCTTTGATTGCGTAAATCTGCGGTTGGTCCAGAGAGTTATTTAAGAAGTCCACGTGCAATAACCAATGTGTCAAGGCAGACTTGTGTCAGTTGTGACTCATTTGACAGCGCGTCTGCCTCTGGGATAGAAGGGTTGTGGGTACAAATCCCACACAAGTGACCTGTGGATAAAATCCCTGCTGACATTCCCAATCCTATGTTGGAGGCGTGCTGCACTGTTGGAGGTATCGTTCCTTTGGGTGAGGCACTGTACTGAGACCCTGGCCAGATATTTATGCCTCTGCTTCCATCAGAATGGGAGAGAAGGGATTTAAAAATGGCATTTCTGCCAGCACAGAGTAAGGATGAAGGTAGCGAGCCCTCACACAGCACTCCCAAACATGCAGGCTCCATTGCGGGGATAGGCATTTCAGACCTTTCACTATATTGATGGAAATGTGTCCGCTTTTGCAGGAGACATGATCAGGAACAGGGTCAGGGACCAAAAGAAATCAGGCATTCAACATTCCCTTTGGAAAAACATTTTATCTTCTCAGAAAACTATTAATTATAGACAGCAAATGTCCCATTGAAGACATTTCTTGGGCAACACGGTAGCACAAGTGGATAGCACTGTGGCTTCACAGCGCCAGGGTCCCAGGTTCGATTCCCCGCTGGGTCACTGTCTGTGAGGAGTCTGCGCGTTCTCCCTGTGACTGCGTGGGTTTCCTCTGGGTGCTCCGGTTTCCTCCCACAGTCCAAAGATGTGCAGGTTAGGTGGATTGGTCATGATAAATTGCTTTGAGTAGCCAAAAAAAGTGAGGAGGGGTTATTGGATTACGGGGATAGGGTGGAAGTGAAGGCTTAAGTGGGTCGGTGCAGACTCAATGGGCCAAATGGCCTCCTTCTGCACTGTATGTTCTATGTTCTATGAAGAAACCATTAATCCACTTCACATCTCTTAATCCTGTGCAAATAGACATCCAGGCACTGAAAAACAACCTTTGATTTGATTTGATTTATTGTCACGTGTGCTCAGGTACAGTGAAAAGTATTGCTCCGCAAAGAGTCCAGACAGATCCTTCCATACATGAAAAAGCATAGAACATACAGTAGATGCACAATGTAAATACATAGACACAGACAACGGATGAAGCATACGGAGTGTTGTAGCACTCAGTGGAGAAGATGATTGGACAGATCAGTTCAGTCCATCAGAGGGTCATTCAGGAGTTTGGTAACAGTGGGGAAGAAGTTGTTTTTGAACCTATTCGTGAGTGTTGTTGGACTTTATATCTCCTGCCCGATGGAAGAGAGAATAGCCTGGGTGGGAGGGGTCTTTTATTATGCTGCCCACTTTTCCGAGGCAGCGAGAGGTGTAGATGGAGTCAGTGGATGGGAGGCGGGTTTGTGTCATGGACTGGATCTGCAGAGTGACAATGGCCGTAAGGGGCCCACACCCAACCCTCTGCCATAAACCCCCCCACCCGTCCGCCACCCAGGACAACGCCCACTGTAGCCCCTATGGGTGCGCCAGGCGGGAGCCATGGAGGGTACCACTGGCAAGGGCAGTGCCATCAAATAGTTCTGCTGGCATCAGGGCTGGTTCCAGGGCCAGAGGCCCCCATGATGGGAGGCATCAATGGGGCCAGGGGTGTGGAAATGGAGAGGGGGGACATATGGGGGTGGAGCCCACAGTGCCAACCGGGGCCACCATGTACCCAGTTGGACCAGTTTGGGCACGGGGTCATACACCATGCTAACATGTCTGCCTCTCACCCGCTGCTGGCAATGGATATTGGAATTCCTCCTGGTAGTGGTCAATGTGACGGTCGTCCTCAACCTCTACGCCAAGGCCCCAAAGCCACTAGGATGCCTGGACAGCGGAGTTCGCTGCCATGCGGACATGCGATGACCCAGGGGGTGATCGGGATGCATATCCCCCTAGGAGCACCTGTAGATGACAGGCCACAATACATAAGCCAAAAGGGTTCCACTTGATGAACGTGCAGCTGGTGTGTGACCGTCAGATGTTTGTCCGATATCCAGGCAACATGCAAGACGCCTTCATCCTGGTATACTCGACGATTCCTGAGATGTTCGAGATGCCCCACCCTCTCCTCCCTGGCACTGGGTGGTTGGCTCCTGGAAGACAGGGGTTACCCTTTGCAGTTGTGGCTGATGACATCTATCCGGAGGCCATAGACCCATGGGGAGACCCCTACAACAACGTCCATACAGCGAACAGGGCCGCTCCAGAGGGGCCCTCCAGTATGATGCTCAGAGGAGTGGCCACATCGTGGCGACCTGCTGCATCCTCCACAACATCGCACAGTAGAGGGGCGATGTACTGGAGGAGAGGAGGAATGCCAGGGATCGTCCAATGAGGTGAGTGCGGGGGAGAGGATAAATGGGCAGGAAATGGAGCCCAAGCAAGTATGGGAGACCGCACAACGTGTGCACCAGGTACTTGATGCTCGCTGACAATCCGTCATGTAGTCCCTGGCTCTGCAGATGCATCTCCCCGATCGATGGGACTGTCCGTTCCAGGGGTGAGGTTCAAGGTGGTGGTAGTGAGGGTGAGAGTGGTGGGTTATGGGCTGCCGTCCCCTGGGGGTTGGGGGGGCAAACAGTAAACGACAGTGTTAGACAGTCTGACTCTTGCAGCCCAGGGGCTGGGCAGCTGGTGGCCTCAGTAGCCAGGGCACCAAGCCATGGTGGCCGCTATGGATGCCGGCATGTGGTGCAGGGTGGGGGTTCGGCCGCCGGCCGGGTTGGGGGGTGGGTACGGTTACGGGTGTGTGTGAGGGGGATTGGTGCCAGGGGCACAGTGCTGCCTACTCATCCTGGCTGCCCTGAGGAGGTTGTGTAGTTTGTTAAGGCACTGCTGGCTTGTCTGGACAGTGTTGCACCTGGCATTGACCGCCTCTCCCACCTGGCACAGCGAATGGTGGCGGCTGACAGCATCCTTCCCGGACGGGGTACAGGGTCATCTTCCTCTCCTCTAGCGCATCCGGGAGGGTCTCCAACTCGGCATCCGTGAAGCGTGGGGCCGCACGTCTTGCTGCCATCTTGTTGGCTGGGATGACGCGTGCGGGGAGTGAAGTGTGTCGATGTGGCTGAGTATCAATCACAAAACTGGCGAATCCAGCACCCTTTCCCATAGGAATCAATTGTATTCCATGTTGGGCCAGTCAGTACCAGCCCCTCAACAGTATCAGAATCGGTCCAGGTGCGGCGCCAGTTTTGCTGTCGTGGAACTCCACAAATTCTGCGCCGGCATCAACACGCTCTATTCTCCGCTGCCGGGATTCTCCCTTGCAGCACACCCACGCCTGGGGAATTCCTGATGACGTGGGACTGCCCTCAATGGGAAACTCCATTGACTGGCTGGCTGAATGGAGAATCCTGCCCAGGGTCTTTGATAGTGGAACTTTTACTAAATAATTGTTCACAACAAGGGGCTGGGAGGAACCTTTCCTATTGAGCTTGCATCAGGTTAACTTTTACCTCACGGCCTGCTTACGATTATAAACTGTACTTTATTAAGGCATTCCTAATTTGCAAAATATATTCTTTCTTTGCATTAAACTATTCTCCATAATTGTTGCAGGATTAAAAATTGTCAGTGATTCAGAAATGCTGTAGAAACTGATATGTCAACAGTTAAAATTATCTTTATTTGTGTCACCGTTGCAGATTTCCATTAGCCACTGTGTGTGAAGAGTTGATTCCTGACCATCACCACTCAAGGCCCCGACTCAAATTCTAAGGTGTTCTGGATTTTCTTCTGGATTGTTGAATCCGCGGCAAGCAGAATGCCTAGACGACGAATAGAAATGAATAAACATTCTCCGATCCCCCGCCGGGTCAGAGAATCCCGGGGGGGACGCGGCTTGAATCCTGCCCCGCCGCTCCAACGCTAGCAGCCCCCCCCCCCCCCCCAGTAATTGTCCGTGCCCCGATGGGCTGAGCAACCGTTGGTTTCTGGCCAGACCCGCCGGCGTGCAATGGACATGGTCCCACATGGCGGCACGGTCTGGAAGGCCGGCTGGTGCGGTCCTCGGGGGGGGGGGGGGTCCTGCAAGACATAATACAAGATGCAAGGGGATCCGGCCCCGGGGGGAGCCTCCAAGGTGGCCTTCCCGCAATCGGGGCCCACCGATCTGCGGGCGGGCCTGTGCCATGGGGGCACTCCTTCCTTCCGCGCCAGCCTCTGTAGGGCTCCACCATGGCCAGCGCGGAGAAGACACCCCCCTGCACATGCGTCAGAATATGCTGGCCGGTCTGCGCATGCGCGGAACCACGCCAGCGGTTCTGCGAATGCGCTAACTTGCACTGGCCCTTCAGTGCCGGTTGGTGCGGCGCCAACCCCTCAGGCACCAGCCTCGCCCCCGGATGTGCGGAGGATTCCGCAACTTCCGGTTGTCCCGACACTGGAGTGGTTCGCGCCATTTTTGTAAGCCAGTGTTGGGCCATCGGAGAATTTGGGAGAATCCCACCCAAGGTTTATTGCGATACAAATACAAAACTCCTCCACTCCCCGAAGGGCCTCCACCCAGGCCAAATTTTATACAAGCTGGGACTCTCCTTGTTAAGGGTAAGCCCCACCCCCTTAAAGGGGATGCTCATATTCCTGGGAGGTCATAGGAAACCTTATGATCCTGATCCCGGGACCGTAGTTGGAGTTTTGACAGGATTCTCTTACCTGAGGGAATATTTTCTCTCTATCTATGCTGGAAATTCCTTCAATAATTGCAAACCTCTCAATTTGATTTGTGTACCAAGAGGCAGCACAGTAGCATTGTGGATAGCACAATTGCTTCACAGCTCCAGGGTCCCAGGTTCGATTCCGGATTGGGTCACTGCCTGTGCGGAGTCTGCACGTCCTCACCTTGTGTGCGTGGGTTTCCTCTGGGTGCTCCGGTTTATTCCCACAGTGCAACGATGTGCAGGTGAGGTGGATTGGCCATGATAAATTGCCCTTAGTGTCCAAAATTGCCCTTAGTGTTTGGTGGGGTTACTGGGTTATGGGGATAGGGTGGAGGTGTGGGCTTGGGCAGGGTGCTCTTTCCAAGAGCCGGTGCAGACTTGATGGGCCGAATGGCCTCCTTCTGCACTGTAAATTCTATGACACAACCCTGCACCAAGCAATCTGTCCTCGTAATTTAACCCCTCTGGCCCCAGTTAAATTAAAGGACTGCAAGATAGTGGGCCGCAATATTCAGCCAATGTTCACCTTGAAAACACAAGAATTAAGAGCAGGAGTAGGCCTCCCAAATCTGCTCCGAAAAGATCATGTCTGATCTGATTGTGGCCTCAACCACTTACCTGTCTGCCAACACACCACACTCCTCCACCCCCCCCCCCCCATCCCCACCCAATCTCCGCTCCTAACTGTTGACTCCATTGTTGATCAAAGATCGAACCAATTCATCCCTAAATATATTCAATGACCCAACCTCCGTTTCTATCTGGGGAAGAGTATTCCATAAACTAATGGTCTTATGTGAGAAGAAATATCTTCTCATCTCCATATTAAATGGGAGACCCCCTTCCGCCATTATGTTTAAACTGTGTCCCCGCAGTTACGGACACCACCACAAGGGGAGGCATTTCTTCAGCATCCACCATGTCAAGTCCCCAGTATTTCAATAAGCTCACCTCGAACTCTTCCAAACTCCAACCAGTTCAACTTCCCTCCTAAGATAACCCCTTCATCCCAAAAAGAAGTCGAATAAACATTCTCCAAACTGCTTCGAATGTAGTTTTATCCTTTCTTAAGTCAGGAGACCAAAACTGTACCTAGTGCTTCAGATACAGTTTCACAGAAGCCCGATACAACACTTCCCCGTGTTTATATTTGATTCCCTTTGCAATCAACACCAACATTCCATTCGTCTTCCTAATTGCTTGCTGTAGCCCGCAAACCAACTTGTTGTGATTCATGTACCATTTCACCGAGATCCCTCCGTATTTTAGAGTTCTTCTGCAGTTTCTCTCCATTTAAGTAATATACTGCTTTATTATTCTTCCTGGCAGAGTGGACAAATTCATATTTCCTTACATCATACTCCATCTCCCAAAATGTTTCCCACTCACTGAACCCATCTAAATCCCTCCGTAGATTTGTGTCCTCTTCGCAACCCACTTTCCAACCTACCTTTGTGTGATCAGTAAGCTTAGCAACCATACATCCTTGATGTAGATTTCAACCCAGCATCTGTCCTTGTGACACTCCAGTAGTTACGGCTTGCCAACCCTAAAATCACCCATTTTTGCCCTCTCTCTGCTTCACGTTAGCTAACCAACCCTCTGTCCAATCTAAAATGTTCCCAAACACCATGAGCTCTGATTTTGTGCAAAACGTTTGATGTGGCACTTTATTGATCTTTTCTCGGATCTAAAATCCAAGTACACCACATCTACAGGTTCCCCTTTAGCTACATTGCTGATCAGTTCCTCAAATAACTAATCAAATAGTCAAACAAGATTTCCCTTTCACAAAACCACATTGACTCTGCTCATTAAATTAGGGTTGTCTGAATGTCCTGCCCTTAATTCTTTAATAATGGATTTGACTATTTTCCCTCTGATAGACGTTAAGCTGACTGAGCGATCGATTCCTGTTTTTTGTCTATCTCTTGAAAATTGATGCTACATGTGTGATTTTCCAATCTGCTGGGACTTTTTGCAAGGTCATAACTAATGGGGCTACTGTCTCTGCAAATGGAATTTGACACACGTAAGGTGTAGATCAGATACCCACGCAACACGTTGCACAATATTGGCTTATTTCTAACCTGAAATGCAAGCGTTGCAAAGGAAGATGAAAAGTCATTGAGATAATGTTTGGGATGACCCATTATAGAGAAGATTTGTGGAAAGAGGAAAATCATTAAGATTCACAGATATTATAATTATGATAGCTTTTGCTTGTCCCTCTAATGTCTCATTATACATTAATTGCTTTTGATTAATTGTTAAGGTGGAGCCACCTCACCACATCTGGTTCCGTTAGCTTCTGTGCTGCCAATAGTGATAGAAACCACAAGTCAGTGCATTATTGGATGTTTACGGAGTCAGAGAATTGCCGGGGGGGGGGGGGGGGGGGGGGGGGCAGCGTGAATCCTGCCCAGGCTGGCTGCCAAATTCCCTGGCGCCGGGGATTTGGTGGGGATGGGAATCGCGACACGCCGGTCGGCGGCCGCTGGTAGTGGCCCCCCCGGTGATTCTCCGGGCCACGACGGGAGGAGTGCCCGCCTGTTTTTGGCTGATCCCGCTGGCGTATGTTACGACAGGTACGATGACCCCGGAGGCTGCATGCGGACCTGGCTCCGCAGGCGGCCTCCGGGGTCATCGGCGGGGGATTTGGCCGCAGAGGGTGCCCCCATGGCGGGCTGGCCCACAATCGGGGCACTCTATTCCTCCGCGCCGGCTGGTGGACTGGTCCACGATAGCCGGCGCGGAGATGAACACCCCCCCCCCCGAGCATGCGCTGGGATGATGCCAGCACACGGTGGCGTCCCGCGCATGTGCCAATTCGCGCCGGCCGGCGGGACCCCTTTGGTGCCGGTTGGCATGGCACCAAGCCCCTTCCGCGTCTGCTGCCGCTGCGCAAACCACTCCGCCGCCGACCTAACCCCTGAAGGTGCGGAGGATTGCGCACCTTTGGGGTGGCCCGATGCTGGAGTGGTTCACGCCACTCCTTCGTGCCGGAGTTGCCCGCCCCACCGGTTTCCAAAGAATCCCACCCGTGGTGTTATGTTTATTATTTGCCACAAAGACATAAGCCATGGACGTTCCCACACTCTGGAATCTTGTACAATGTGATGAGAGGTTTAGTAAGGGTGCATCAAGATGATGATCCCCCCAAGTCGTCGCAAACATTCTGCTGACGTCACCACACATCACATGATGCAGAACCTGCAAGAATGTATTCCCAGATATATGACACCCCTCCCCCTTTACTTCATTGGTGTCACAACAACAATTAACATTTATACAACAGCAGATAATAAGGAACGCAAATGGAATGTTGGCATTTATAGCTGAAGGAATTGAGTATAAAGGTAAGGAAGTGTTGTTGCAACTGCACAAGGCATTGGGGAGACCGCACGTGGAGTATTGTGCACAGTTTTGGTCCCCTTATTTGAGAAAAGATGTAGTGGCATTGGAGGCAGTTCAGAGGAGGTTCACTGGATTGATTCCAGAGATGAGGAGCGGGATTCTCTGACCCCGGGCCGGGTGCGATTCACGCGACGATGTCCCGACGACGGTCAGCCGATTCTCCGGTGACCGGAGAATCATCGCCATTGGCGCTGGCACGGTCGGTGCAGCGCCAGTCGGGAGTCACTCTATATGGCCCTCTCCGCCACTTCTCCGCCCGGGATGGGCCGATTGGCCGCCAAGAAAGCCGAGTCCCGCCGGCGCCGTTCAAATGTGGCCTAACCCGCTGGGACCTCGGCGTACATCCTGCAGGGGGCGGATGGTGGGGAGGGTGGGGGGTCCGACCCCGGGGGGGCCTCCGCCGTGGCCTGGCCTGCGATCAGGGCCTACCGGTTGGTGGGCCGGCCTCTCCTGGTGGGGGGTCCTCTTTTACTCGCGCCGGCCCCTGTAGCACTGCGCCATGTTGCTTCGGGGCCGGAGCGGTGAAGGAAACCAGTGCGTATGCGCGGGTTCGCGCCGTCGCAGCACGCGTGCGAAGATCCAAAGCGCCTGTTTGACGCCGGTCTCAGCAGCTGGAGCTGCGTGATTCACTCCAGTGCCATGCTGACCCCCTGTGGGGCTCAGGATCGCTGCTGCTGGGGGGGGGGGGGCTGTTGACGCCGTCGTAAAACCCAGGATCAGAGAATCACGCCCCAGGGGTTTGTCATATGAGGAGAGATTGAACACTTTATGCCAATACTCTCTAGAGTTTAGAAGAATGAGGGGAGACCTAATTGAGGTACACAAGCTGCTAAAAGGTATTGACAAAGTTGACGTGGAATGGATGCTTCCTCTTGTGGGGCATTCGAAAACGAGAGGCCATAATCTTAGAGTAAGAGGTAGCAAATTAAAAAAAGATTTGAGGAAAAGCTACTTCTCCCAAAGGGATGTGAATCTGTTGAATTCGCGACCCCAGAGGGCGGAGGATGCAGGGACAGCGAGCAAATTTAAGGAGGAGTTAGACAGATTTTTAATTGGTAATGGGTTGAAGGTTATGGAGAACGGGCAGGACGGTGCAGTTGAGGCCAGGATGGGATCAGCCATGATCACGTTGCAGGCAGGAATGTTCCCTTCCTGTCGGAGAACTCTTCCGCAGTCGAGGGCGTTCAGCCTCTGATCTCCGGGTAAGCATTCTCCAAGGTGGCCTTCAGGACGCGCGATAACACAGAATTGCCGATCAAAAACTTATAGCCAAGTTCCGCACACATGAGTATGGCCTCAATCTTGACCTTGGATTCATGTCGCATTACATTCACCTCCCACCACCTGGCCTGGACTTGCAAAATCCTACCAACTGTCCTGGCTTGAGACAACTCACACCTCTTTAACCTGTGATTATCCCTCTCTCCAATTGCTCCGTTTGGACCTGTAGACTTAATTACCTGCAAAGATTTGCACTCAAAGTATCATATTGCATCTTTGACTTTGTCTATATATATGTTTCTGGAACCCACCTCTTCATTCACCTGAGGAAGGAGCAGTGCTCCGAAAGCTAGTGATTCGAAACAAACCTGTTGGACTTTAACCTGGTGTTGTAAGACTTCTTCCTGTGCTCACCCCAGTCCAACGCCGGCATCTGCACATCACATCGAGGGTGTTCGGCTTGGGAGACTAAATTGCCTGCTCCTGCTCCGAGGTCATGTGCTCTAGGAGGAGCTGCTCTGACTGACTTTGCAATCCAGCTCTTGGCCTGTAACATTGTAGGTAGCAGATGAGGAACATATCAGCCATGATAGAATGGCAGAGAAGACTTGATGGGCCGAATAGCCCACTTCTGCTCCTATATCCTATGAACTTATTATGAACTTATGAACAGATCCCCTGATATGTTCTTTCTATACATACATACAATTCAATAAGACATCTATGTGGTGGGCGTCTATTCCTTTTTGGCATCTTGAACTTGGCTGCTCCCGACCTCAGAAGTGTCCTCATTCCTTTCTATAGATGGTACTTCTGGAGTAGTTATTTCAGCATCAGTCAGTATAGGCATTGAAAAGTCATCAGGAACATAATCTGAACTCGTCACTGTCTCTGATCTGTGTTCCAAAGTATAATTCTCCAGATCTTCTAAAGATAGAACCTCTCGAACCGGTTCCTTGATGGACTGGTCATACCAGTCGTGGGAGAGGGCAGGAAACGGGACCTGGAAGCACCACTAGCACTGGGAGAGATCATGGAGAGCATTAGCTCCATGCAGGCGGGGAAGGCGCCGGGACCAGACGGATTCCCGGCGGACCTCTACAAAAAATTTGCGACAGCGCTGGCCCCGCACCTGCGGGAGATGTTCACAGGCTCGCTAGCTAGGGGCACACTGCCACCCACGTTAGCACAGGCCTCAATCTCGCTGATACCTAAGAAAGACAAATACCCAACGGAATGTGGGTCATACAGACCCATATCTCTGCTGAACGCAGACGCCAAAATACTGGCCAAAATCCTAGCCAAAAGGCTAGAAGACTGTGTACCTGAGGTGGTCACAGAGGACCAGACGGGCTTCGTCAAAGGTAGACAGCTCACCTCGAACATCAGGCGCCTGCTGAACGTGATAATGACCCCCTCCGGGGAGAGAACACAAGAGGTGATCGTCTCCCTGGACGCAGAAAAGGCCTTCGACAGAGTCGAATGGAAATACCTCATAGAGGTACTGGAGCGGTTCGGGCTTGGAACAGGGTTCACCGCATGGGTAAAACTCCTATACAACGCCCCCATGGCGAGTGTACGGACCAACAATACCAACTCCCAATACTTCCAGCTGCACAGGGGCACCAGACAAGGATGCCCACTGTCCCCACTGCTGTTCGCACTAGCAATCGAACCACTAGCAATTGCGCTCAGGGCAGCAAAAAATTGGAGGGAGATCCGAAGGGGAGGCAGAGAGCACAGAGTCTCACTCTATGCAGACGATCTGCTCCTCTACATCTCGGACCCACAAAGCAGCATGGACGGAATCATCGCGCTCCTGTAAGAGTTTGGAGCCTTCTCGGGCTACAAACTCAACATGAGCAAAAGCGAGATCTTCCCAGTACACCAGCAGGGGGGGGGGGGGGGGGGGGGGGGGGGGGGGCAGCACTAAAGGGGCTGCCGTTAAAACAAGCCCGACATAAATTCCGCTACCTGGGGATCCAAATAGCCCATGACTGGAAAGGGATCCACAAATGGAACCTCACCAGCCTGGCGGAGGAAGTAAAAAAGGACCTGCAAAGATGGAACACACTCCCACTCTCCCTCGCAGGAAGAGTCCAGACGATCAAAATGAACGTATTGCCCAGGTTCCTCTTCCTGTTTAGATCCATTCCGATCTACATCCCCAAGGCCTTTTTCATAGCGCTGGACAAACTTATCATGGCGTTCGTATGGGGGAGTAAAAATGCTAGGATCCCAAAGAAGGTCCTACAGAAAACAAAATCCAGGGGGGGGCTAGCCCTCCCGAATCTACAATTGTACCACTGGGCAGCAACAGCCGAGCGAGTAAGGGGATGGATCCAGGAGCCAGAAGCCGAGTGGGTGTGTGCGGAGGAGGCCTCCTGCATGGGGACCTCCCTCCAGGCCCTCGCCACGGCAGCACTCCCATCCCCACCCAAAAAACACTCCAGCAGCCCAGTGGTGACAGCCACCCTCCAATCCTGGAACCAACTGCGGCAGCAATTTGGCCTGAACAAAATGTCGGACAAGGCTCCCATCTGCAACAACCATAGGTTCAAACCAGCACTGACTGACGCCACCTTCAAAAGGTGGAGACAGGACTGGGGGACACTGACAGTCAGGGACCTATACACGGACGACAGGATTGCAAAACTGGACGAACTGACAGAGAAATTTCAGCTAGCTGGGGGGAACGAGCTACGGTACCTGCAGCTCAAAAACTTCCTACGAAAGGAGACAAGGACGTACCCACAACCGCCACGACAGACACTACTGGAAGACCTACTGGACGCAAGTATCCTAGAGAAAGGGAACTGTAGTGACATGTATGGCCGACTGGTAGATAGGGACGACACCGTACTGGACGCAACAAGAAGGAAATGGGAGGACGACCTGGGGATGGAGATAGGGTGGGGACTCTGGAGCGAAGCACTGCATAGGGTCAACTCCACCTCCACGTGCGCAAGGCTCAGCCTGACGCAACTAAAAGTGGTACATAGAGCCCACTTAACGAGAAACCGTATGAGTAGGTTCTTCCCGGAGGTGGAGGACAGATGTGAGCGGTGCCAAAGAGGCCCGGCCAACCACGCCCACATGTTCTGGTCTTGCCCCAGACTTGTGGAGTACTGGACAGCCTTCTTCGAGGCTATGTCCAAAGTGGTGGGGGTGAGGGTGGAGCCATGCCCGATAGTGGCGGTCTTCGGGGTTTCAGACCAGCCAGATCTATTCCTGGGGAGGAGGGCGGACGCCCTTGCCTTTGCCTCCCTGATCGCCCGCCGTAGAATCCTGTTTGGCTGGCGGTCAGCAGCACCTCCCAGAGCTGCAGACTGGCTGTCCGACCTCTCGGAATCTCTCCAAATGGAGAAAATCAAATTCGCCATCCGAGGGTCGGACGACGGCTTCCACAGAACGTGGGAGCCATTCATGCAATTGTTCCGGGACCTGTTTGTGGCCAACGTACAAGAGGAAGAATAGTCGGGGGAAGGTAGCCGGCGGGGAGGGGGGGGGGGCTACGGGCTCGTTACGGGGGTTTGATGGCTAGCTAAGGCCCAAAACCAAACTAAATAAATGCCAATAAACATGTTGGGGAATGTAAAATATGTATGCCGGCTAAAGGGGGGAGGCCACAGTTATTACTACGAAGATGCTCACCTGAAAATATATATGTTAATTTTTGCGTGTTCTTTTTTTTCTCTCTCTCTAACAATTTGTAATTTGTTCAATATAAAACATGAAAACTGAATAAAAAACATTTATTAAAAAAAAGATAGAACCTCTTGGCAAGTTTCTGCAAACTTACTTCATGCAGCAAATAACAAATCAGTATGACATCACCAAACCTTTCCATCGTCCGTCTGTATGGTGTATGATATTGGACCTGTCTTCGCTAGGATCATAGCTAGTACCCATTTCTCATTGGTGGTGTAACTCCTTGCTAACACTCTCTCTCTGGTTAAATCATAGAATTTACAATGCAGAAGGAAGCCATTTAGCCCATCGAGTCTGCACTGGCTTTTGGAAAGAGCACCCTACCCAAGCCCACACCCCCACCCTATCCCCATAACCCAGTAATCCCAACCAACACTAAAGGCAATTTTGGACACTAAGGGCAATTTAGCATGGCCAATCCACCTAACCTGCACATCTTAGACTGTGGGAGGAAACCGGAGCAACCGGAGGAAACCCACGCAGACACGGAGAGAATGTGCAGACTCCGCACAGACAGTGACCCAAGCCGGGTATCGAACTTGGGACCCTGGAGCTGTGAAGCAATTGTGCTAACCACTATGCTACTGTGCTGCCCTTTTTTTCATAGCAAAGTAAATGTTTATGATGGAACAGGAAAATAAATAAAATGCAATCGAAGTACACTTAAAATAAGGCAATGGCTTCACATATCCCAATACTTTAAACAGTTCCAAATATTCCGAGCAATTTGTGCTTCTTGTTGTCATTTGATAATCTCTGATTGTGTCATGTGGAGTTAATAAATCATAGTTTGTAGTTTTCTCCTGAACAACAGCATTGCTTGTGAACTTTGTGTGGTAGCATATACGTATTGCAATAAGTTATTCGGGGCAGGATCTACCGGCCTCAGTCCACCTGACTTATTGATGCAAAGGGGTTGCTGAATCTCATGAGCGGCCTCGCGAGTAATTGATTGATTGTTTCTGAGTTATGCCTAATCTTAGCCCACCATGATCTCCCAAATATAACAGGAAAGCTTCCGTGGACAACATGAATGGACAACTTTGCTGTCTCTCGTGGCCAGCACGGTGGCACAGTGGTTAGCATTGCTGCCTCACGGCATCGAGGCCCCAGGGTCGTTCCTGGCTCTGGGTCATTCTCCGTGTGGAGTTTGCACATTCTCCCCGTGTTTACGTGGGTTTCGCCCCCACAAGCCAAAGATGTACAGGGTAGGTTAATTGTCCACGCTAAATTTCCCCTTAATTGGAAAAAATCAATTGTGTACTCTAAATTTATTTTTTTTTAATTTTAAAAACTTTGCTGTCTGTCCATTTGCTTCTACTGTCACCATAATACATCCTTTTAATTGTACAACCTCTTCAGTGTACTTCCTCAGGATCACATTTGATGGTTGTAATGGCGATTTCCAATGATTTGTCCTGCCTAAATCCCCATCGCCAGTTTTCTGTCCTGTTGTATTTCTTTGTTGCTGCGAGGAGAAAAGGTTTGGAGGCGCCCACACTCTGGATTATTTTAAAACACGATGAGAGGTTTATTAAGGATGTTGCCCATGCAATCAAGATGGTGACCAGCTCAAAGTCCCCGCAAACACTCTACTGATATCACTACACATCACATGATTCAGAACCAGCAGGTGTGTGTTCCCAGATACATAACATGCAGTTTACGCTAAGTCCCAGGAAATGCTTCTCTGAAATCCTTTGCACATTCAAAATCCCAGCCCAGAGGGATCAGCACAAAAGTTGCTTCTTGCGTTTTAATTTGATTTTCTTTAACAAAGATTGCAAGGCTTATGTTCAGATGGGACACCAGCTTTAATCTGCTAATCACATTAAATATTCAACAGCTGATATATATTTCCCAAGTCAACGTGGATCTCTTGAGAAAAGGTACAATGAGATATTTTGTGAATCCGTTGCTTTCGCTACGATCAAATAAAATTGCAAATGGAAAGGTGCGAGGAACCAGGGCATTCTGTGAGTCACTGAAAATACTGTAGAGCGCAATATATAAGTCAACGTTGCCCGTTAGACAACCACACTTCTTCGGTACCAAAAATCATGCCCTTGCATGTACAGGTAAATCATATAATCAATGAGAACAAGGAATGCCTGTGAAGAAATAACAGGTGGATTGCAGTTATACCAGTTATGCAGTTATACTCATAGTTCGACATTTGAATGCGTGCCTCAACAGGCCATTCAAAGCTCATGTTTGCATTGGATGGAATAGGTGGAAGAGTGATAGAAAAAAGTGAAATGGAAATCGCTTATTGTCACGAGTAGGCTTCAAATGAAGTTACTGTGAAAAGCCCCTAGTCGCCACATTCCGGCGCCTGTTCGGGGAGGCTGGTACGGGAATTGAACCGTGCTGCTGGCCTGCCTAGGTCTGCTTTAAAAGCCAGCGATTTAGCCCTGTGCTGAACCAGCCCTGAGGGATCAGCAAAAAAGTTGCTTCTGCGGTTTAATTCGACAGAAGGGAAATAGGCCGAAAATAGGAACCATCAAACAAGGCCGTCACCAGAATCGATATTGGCTGTCTCCCAGACCACTCAAGTCAGCACAGAAACTCAGTATTGTCAAACGGGGACTTTATGATCACCCAATTACAATACTTATCGTGTCAACACAAAAGGACAAATAGACCATGCTATGAATCCGTAGCTAACTTCGAGACAGTAGCGATCAACTTTGCAATAAGAAGGCAGCACGGTGGCGCTGTGGGTTAGCCCTGCTGCCTCACGGCGCTGAGGTCCCAGGTTCGATCCCGGCTCTGGGTCACTGTCCGTGTGGAGTTTGCACATTCTCCCCGTGATTGCGTGGGTTTGGCCCCCACAACCCAAAGATATGCAGGGTAGATGAATTGGCCATGCTAATTTGCCCCTTAATTGGAAAAAATTAATTGGGTATTCTAAATTTATATTAAAAAAAACTTTGCAATAAGAAGAATATTAAATCAAGAGGCAATAAGACTCCATAATTGGAAAATAGCTGGTCAAACATGAGGGTTTCAGAGGACAATAGATCTTGATTAAATCACCCTGGTTAAACAGCAGTTTATTTCTATTAATGAATTTAAATCAGGATGATGACCGTAGAACTCAGGCCATGCATGTGTGTGTATCGTGCCTCAGCACAGACAGAACCTGAATAAAAGAAGGGACTTTGGAAAACATTGCTTGCGACAACCTGGGAACCACTGGGAGAAACCATCACAGAAGCCCTTCACAGTTTCTATAGATATAGCTCTTGGGGCTAACCGAATCAAGGGATATGGTGGGGGAAGGCGGGATCAGGGGATTGAACTTGATGATCAGCCATGATCATAATGAATGGCGGAGCGGGCTCCAAGGGCTGAATGGCCTCCTCCTGCTTCTATTTTCTTTGTATCTTTCTAAAGACAAGAGCTGAGCTCGGAGCTCAGGGAAGAAGATATCCACACTCAGTTATTGTAGTCTGGTCATGCTCTTTCACTAGTGCGGATAATACATAAAGTTCAGTAGTGAGTCTGGCTCATCTCTGCACTAGATTCTCAGAAATCTTGATTGAGCCAGCTCTCCTGAATAAAGTAGAGTTGTACTAAATTCAGTGTCTGTCGGAGCCGATTCAGCAAGGTCTTGGTCAACACCACCCCCCTCCTGGCCTGCTTTGGCCAAGGGCTCTCCTGTCGCCCAAGAAGCTGCCCAGCCAGAAATGTTGCATTAGTCTCCAGAACAAGCGGCGATTTGCAATGCTGGTTTTACATCAGGTTGCCAAGTTCCAAATGTGACTCTTGCTGCAAATAATGTTGCTGCAAAATAAATACTGGAAGTGTTGAGTTTCTGTGCTGAGGCACGATACACGCACATGCATGGCCTGAGTTCTATTGTCTCATCCAGATTTAAATTCATTAATAAAAATAAACAGGATGCTGCTGTTTAACCAGTGTGCTTTAATCAAGATCCTCTAAACCCTCATGTCTGACCAGCTATTTTGTTTTTGTTCTTTCAGGATGGTGAAGGTTGTAGTGTTAACAAAGAATAGCAAGCAGTCTTTAACAAACACTTCTAATTTATTACACTACACTGAATTAGATTTGAACATATTACTAAGGAATTAATTAAGTAACAATTAGACTGCGAAATGATAATAGTAAATACGCTGTCAGTGAAACTATCTCTGTCTCGACTTCTCTTGCTTTCTCTTGCTCTCTCCTGCTCTCTCCCAGAAGTCAAGGAGGCATGTGGGGCATTAGGCGGGGTGGCGGAGAATCAAATTTCACGACGAAATCCGGCCCGGCACCAGTCCGGCGATTCTCCGGGCCCCGATTATCCGCGTGCTCCCGAATTACTCCGCCCGGCTGGGGCGCCATTGCCAGTGGCCCGCCCAGTGACCCTCTGCTCCCCACCGGTCACGTTCTCGACAGCGTGGAACTAACATGGTATGGCCAGTCGGGATGCTAACGTGGCGGCTGTGGATTCAGTCCGCCGTCGCCCTGGTGAGGGGGTGATGGGTCGGGCACCGGGGGCGGGGGGGGGGGGGGGGGGGGGGGGGGGGCGACCTTTTGGGCGGCCGGGGGAGAGATCAGGCCAGACGGATCCTCGGGCACTCGGCCGATCGGGGGGGCCTACATCTTCCAGATGCCTCCGTGGTCTCAGTTCGCCATGCCGCTCAGCGTGGCTGCTGGACGCCGCCCCCGTGCACATGCGCGGACTCGGAACCAGAAGTGTGAGGGCCCGTATTCGCAGCCAATGTGTGTGTGGAGCACTCCGGGTTCCTGCCAGACCCCTGAAGCTAAATGAATCAGCTTTTTATTTTTTTCAGGAAACTCGGGAGTGAACGACTGCGTTTTAACACTGGCGCGGGGACATACCCCCATTTTCAGAGAATCCAGCCCGTGATATTTATATGGTTGCTCTATCGCACCGTCTAGTGACTGGCATAGTATCATTACATTAACCCTTTATAAACTCTACAATATCCACATATTGTGACAGGAAGAAAATGTAAAATCCTATTTCAAAGATGGCAAAAAGAAGGAAAAGTCTTGAAATTGGTTAACACCAAATGATGACTGATCGGTTCAATAAGGAATGGGTTGTCTATTTGATATTTGGTGTTGGCAACATACCATATTGGTAAGGGTAAGATACCTACAACAGACATTTGCCCTAATCACTATATAGATCAAGAGCCTAATGTTTGTGTCTTCATCAACAGCACATGAGTTCTTGAGACATGACTATTGACTTCAGCAACCTAAATTTGGGCTACCTGTCTGAGACAAGTTTTGCCTCCGATACCAATTCTTGCCTCAAAGGGAATCAATACTTAAGTGAATCACCTTGATAATCAGGATCAAAAGGTAAATCCAATGACTCCAGATTTTGTGGTAGTAATGACAATGATACTGTCAGCATTCATTGAGACATTGACATTTACAGCAGAGAAGAAGGCCATTCAGCCCATTGTTTCTGTTCATTATGAAAGCGAGCCCATTGCCTTGCAGTTTACGACACTTCAAGTGCATTGCCAAGTATTTCGGAAATGAAATGAGGGTTCCTGTCTCTACCACCCTTTCAGGCAGTAGGCTCCAAACCTCAATCACCCTCTGAGTGAAGACTTTTCTCTTCAACTCCCCTGTAAGTAATCCTTCTACTAATTGGTTATTGACCTCTCTGCTCAGGGCAATGATTCTACCCTATCCACTCTGTAATGACGCGCTCAGAACTTCCCGAGATATATTTGGCGATGTAATGTCCAGTACTGTAACTTGGATCAAGCGGAGCAGCAGAAGGGGTCTCTGATTAAATACATTCTTAACCAAGACTGACAACATCAGGTGACAGCTCAGAAAGCTTTGAAAGCCATCAGATAGAGATGGGGAGGTTGGCCCTGTTGCAGAGCTTGCTGTCACAGCATTAAGAAGCCTATACTTCCCTCGAGGCAACGAAGCATGACATGGAATAGAATTGCCTGCAAGGCAAAAGCAATTTTTTTTATTGTCTTCATGGAGACATTGTATAAGTTGCCGCAAAAGTTAAAAAATAAATCCAAAACTGACAGTTTTGTGTGAAAACTTTGACCCGATTGCTGTGAAAACAAATCTCTGCACTGTAGTAGGCAAACATTTAATTTGATCATTGGTTGTCCTGCGATTCAAGAATGACGTCTGCTCAAGGTCGGGAGATTCCGCTGTTGGCTTTCGTGTGGCTAAACCAGGCCGATTCTTGACCCACAGACCTCTGGGCACATGGGGAAAGACGTCCCAATAGACAGTGGGATCTGGACTGTGGGATTTGCTTCATTTTCTTTCCTTCTCTGTCTCTGTTCTGCCTCGTCATTAAGAGGTTTGAACTGATGCATGATGCCACTTGATTGGCAGGTTGCCACCATTTTGAACAACTGGCAGTAAGTTTGTTACCGTGGTTTTATCCCGTGGTTCGTTATATTCTCACTCTTCTTGCCGGAGGCAGTGCTCTTTTGTTTAAAACATATCTACATACCAAATATTCACAAAGGTTATAAGTATGATCAAAGTTACTCTCTAAAGAGCCTCACAGTCATTTGCTTTCCTTGAGTGACATCATTGTGAGGTAACTCCTTCCATTCATGCTCAGTAGCTCTCATTAAATTTATCGTTTTACTCTACACCTTCCTCCGAGATTTTCCCCCATTCTAATTTGTGCACATTACCTTACAGCACCCCCCCCCCCCCCCCCCCCCCCCCCCCCCTCCCCCCACCCCACCACACTCTCGGTTGCTATAGCTCCACAGTTACAATGCTAGCACAGTTCTGGTCTTAGATCCACACACTCTGTTCCCTTCAAAGAATCCGAAGGCTTTAACCTCTATGTTTGTGGTTAAGCAGACACGCCTAACCTGTTGCGTTATGTCATTTGGAATAATAAAGGTTGCCACTTGGTGCAGTTTTAATTAAAAGATGCTCCAGACTTTGAAATGAGTTCAATGTGTTTATTGAACTATTAGCACAGTTCTCAATGAGTTTGACTCTCTGCTAATCTAACTGTAGTAACTCAGTCTAACTGAACCAGCCTTGCTTTAAGCCACGTGCTGGGGTGTGATGCTGAGGATACACCCTGTCTCACTCTGTAGATGTTGGTCTGTGGAAAGAGGTGGGGTGTCAGTGCCTCATTCCTTTGAGAGTGCGATACCACCCCTGAGTGTCCTGACTGGTCATTGGTTGTATCCTATTCTAGGTGTTCATTAGCTGCATGTTTGCATATCATGTCATAACCCATACTGTAGGTCCTGGGTCACTGTCCGTGTGGAGTTTGCACATTCTCCCCGTGTTTGCGTGGGTTCTGACCCCCACAACCCAAAGATGTGCAGGGTCGGTGGATTGGCCAAGCTAAATTGCCCCTTGATTGAAAAACAAAGAAATGGGTGCTCTAAATTTATTTTTTAAAAAGGATTATATTTGTTGAAGTTTAGAAGAGTGAGAGGGGGTCTCATAGAAACAAAATTCTAACAGGATTAGACAGGGGAGATCCAGAACCAGGGATCATAGTTTGAGGATAAGGGGTAAACCTTTTAGAACTGAGGTGAGGAGAAATTTCTTCACCCAAAGAATCGTGAATCTGTGGAATTCACTACCACAGAAAGTAGTTGAGGTGAAAACACTGTGTCATTTCAAGAAGGAATTAGATACAGCTCTTGGGGCTAAAGGGATCAAGGGATATGGGGGAAAGGCAGGATCAGGGTATTGAACTTGATGATCAGCCATGATCATAATGGATGGCGGAGCAGGTTCAAAGGGCCGAATGGCCTCCTCCTGCTTCTATTTTCTTTGTATGTTTCTATGTATCTTTAGGATGCCAAATAGCATATTGGATGAAGGGAGGAGACAAACAAGGCCCAATGTCCTCCAAATCAAAAGACTTGCATGGAATTGGATAGGCCGTCCTATGAGAAATCCGCGGAACAACATTACACAGCGAGCTCTCACATGGAGCCCACAAGGAAAAAGAAAGCAAGGCAGACTAAGAAACACGTGGAGGTGGGAGACAGAAAAGGAGTTGAGAGCTGAGCTCTGTACATGGAAGTAACTGGAGAGTTTGGTCAAGACAGGATTAGAGAGAAATTGTCCATGGCCTAATCTTCATCAAGGAGTGAAAAGGAGGGCAGCACGGTATCACAGTGGTTAGCATTGTTGCTTCACAGTGCCAGGGTCCCAGTTTCGATTTCCGCTTGGGTCACTGTCTGTGCAGAGTCTGCACGTTCTCCCCATGTCTGCGTGGGTTCCCTCCCGTTGCTCCGGTTTCCACCCACAATTCCCAAAGACGTGCTTGTTTGGTGAATTGGACATTCTGAATTCTGCATGTGTACCCGAACAGGCGCCGGAATGTGGCGACTAGGGGATTTTCACAGCAACTGCATTGCAGTGTTAATGTAAGCCTACATTTGACACTCACAAAGATTGCTATTGTTATTATTAAGTTTTTACTTTTTCAGAATAGGCACACCAGGGAATTTACTATTTATAACAAAACAGTAGTGACAAATTGGCATCGGGGAACATTGAATGAGAACGAGCCAGGCTATATTAAAACAAACATAAACCATGAGCGATGAAATGTAATGGGTTTTGGGATGGGGTGTGGGCTCACCCCATTAGTTAACTCATAAAAGGGTGACTCGCAGGATCAGCTGAAATTCTGATTTTACACACGACTCAATGTGATTCATTGATTATGTAAATATGTTGCGTTCCCAAAACAGTGACAACAAGGTCATGTAATGAAGAGGAGTTTATTTGCTTGCTCAGCATCGACTCCATGCTTGCACTCCGCCCGTGCTCATAGAGAGAACTCCCGTGCTCCCGACACCTGGGGCGGGATTCTCCCCTACCCGGCGGGGCGGGGGGTCCCGGCGGGATGGAATGGCGTGAGCCACTCCGGCGTCGGGCTGCCCCAAAGGTGCGGACGTCTCCACACCTTTTGGGGCTAAGCCCTTACCTTGAGGGGCTAGGCCCGCGGCAGAGCGGTTGGCGCCCCGCCGGCCGGCATGAACGGCCTTTGGAGCCCCGCCAGCCCAGGCCGATGGGACTTCGCCGGCCAGCGGAGCATCAGTGGCTGCTGACGTCATCCCCGTGCATGCGCAGAGGAGGAGGTCACTTCCGCGTCCGCCATCGTGAAGACTATGGCGAACATGGAAGGAAAAGAGTGCCCCATGGCACAGGCCCGCCCGCCGATCGGAGGGCCCCGATTGCGGGTCAGGCCACCGTGGGGGCACCCCCCGGGGCCAGATCGCCCTGCGCCCCCTCCCCCCCAGGACCCCGGAGCCTGCCTGCGCCGCCTAGTCCCGCCGGTAAGGTAGGTGGTTTGATTCACACCGGCGGGACCGGCATGACAGCGGCGGGACTTCGGCCCATCGCGGGCCGGAGTATCGCCGGGGGGAGGGCCCGCCGACAGGCACGGCGCGATTGCCGCCCCCGCCGAATCTCCGGTGCCGGAGACTTTGGGAGATGGCGGGGGAGGGATTCACACCGGCCCCCGGCGATTCTCCGAGCCAGCGGGGGGTCGGAGAATCCCGCCCCTGATCTCTTTTGTAGCTGCATTATCACACCATCACTTGACCACACGGTCGACAGGTTACAATGGGGATCCAATTCAGACGGAGCACAAAACCAACATTGCACCCAATCCCGCCATTTCCTGACTGACAGGTTGAGGTAAACTTGCTCCCATTGGGCAGGTTGTAAAATCAGTGTCCCATTCGATCTTGCAGGTTTCCACCCAGCTCGTGAGGCTGACTTTGCCCCATAAGTGCCTATCATCTCAAGCTCAGTCTTCTCATTGAATCTATCAATTCATGAGCAAGATCGGACTCGTGGAAATGAGCAGGGGTCAGCGAAGTTGACGTCACATCGCAAAACATTTCTGAAATTGGGAAAAATATGCACAAAAAAACTCCCATCTGAAAAATCTTCTCTGGATCATTAATTTCTAGCTGGGAACATCCCACATTCAAAATTTCTCTTCTGTGAAATACTGCCTGAACATTTTATTGCCCAACTTGCTGACTACATGAGCTATTTAGACAATCATTGTGAGTACATTGGAAAGGGATTTTTTTTGATGTATGGCACAAGTTGCAGAAGTAAAGAGGCAGTGGGAGTATCAGGCATTCAGGAGATCTCTCGCCTGAGACTGACCACGCTCCTGGTTTGAAATCCCACTCCAGGGCTGGGAATTTCTGCCCCTCCTCCCCCACCGCATGCCAGTTTTCTCCGCCACGGATCGGGCAAGCCAATGGCCACCAGCAGGATCTTCCAGTCAGGCCAACGTCTACGGCAATGATGGACAACCCAGGTGGGTGAGTGGGCCGCACAACTGTCCTGCCTTCACCTCAGTGGGCCATGAGACTGAAATCGGGCTTATTCACTAACCAAAATCCCATCAATGGATTAAATACAATTAATACACGCTAAATATTTCATAACAAGGTACAAAAGTGGCTTAATTATTTATATATTGCTAGAGCTATCATCAACTTCAAATGGTAAAAACAAAAGAAATATTTACACTTTAGAAGCAGAGGGAGCTCTCAGTTGATGTTATGAGCAATCAACACACACCTCACCTCACCTCACTCGCCCTTACTTTACATGCGTCAGTCAGACCGGTAGGAAAAAACTACACAGATGGAAACCGGTGGAAGGTAGCAAACCTGCACGTGGGCAACAGTCGGCAAAATGTCTTGTGGGCCACACTCAGAACCCAGGTGGGCCTGGGCTGCAGGTTGCCCACCACTGGGCTACGGGCGTTTGCCACGGGTCCCACCACGGGAAGTCAACTTTGGTGGTACTGGAAGACCCCACCAATGGAATGGGCCAGAAAATCCCACCCCAGGGCTTCATACCTAACATCAAGGCTGACACTCCAGAGCAATAGAGCACTGCACAGCTGGAGGTGCCACCTTCCTCAAGATCAAATCCTAAACTGAGGCCCTATCTGCTGGCTTGTATGGATGTACAATATCCCAAGGGAACTATTTGAGGAAAGAGCAGGGAAGTTCTCCCCGGTGTCCTGGCAAATCTTTGTCCCTCAATTAACATCACGTAAACAAATTATCTGGTCATTATCTTGTTGCTGTTTGTAGGAGCTTGCTGTGCACAAATTGCCTGCTGCGCTTACTACATTACCACACCTCAGTACTTCACTGGGTGCACAGCACGAGACAATGCCTGGTGGTGGTGAAAAATACCCAGTAAATTCCAGGGTTTTTTTCTTCATTGACCGGATCTTCCAGTCGTTCACAAACACGTGTTTCACGATCATAATTCACGTGTCCCCATAGAAAAAGGTTCAGAAAACTTTGCCAAATAAAAGGGCTCCTTTTGACCGGCAATGAAGACGGTGTTGAGGAGAGGGTGTGGGGCGAACAGCAAGAGCACCTCCCCGCACCAAAGTGTATTTGACCTTTCACCTTCTTTTAATAGACTGGGACTAACTCTTGCCCAAACTCGAGGTCAGTGTGGTAGCAGAACTCAGGCAAATGTGGCAGGAGGATGTGGTGAAGGAACGATGGTGACAGGCCCTCTAATGAGGTGAATGGTCCTGCGAAGGGTTTTGTGCAGTGTTCAATTGTTCTGTATTTGATTATGTGTGTCTGTTGACTATTGATGCTCACTGTGCTTGATTGATTACGCCTGGGTGTGGGATCAGAGAAAAGTCAACTGTAGAAAATGCTGGAAGCCAGCACTGGTACATGGAATTTTAAAACACTGAATTAAAACCTGTTACGCACATCAAAACCAGTGTCATCTCTATATAGATCAGAGGTATCAAATATGCAACTGTAGATAAGATCAGAGACAGTGGAAGGAATGCCTGGGACCCTTGATTTCCTTGTGTAGTCCAGGCAGTGAGGCCGGTGGGGCAGGGGGGAACACTCCTCTTAGCTCATCACCACCTACAAAGAAACATTTAAGATAAAACATAATTTATACTTGTTTGATCCATTGCTTCTAACAATGGTTGAAATCTAGTTGGGAACGGAATTGTAATGATATATATAATGTAAGGAGTGTAAAGGGTTAACAAGATGATGTACATGCGTCTCAACACTAGATGGCACCACAGAGTAGTCATATAAAAGACCGTGTCTTCTGGAGTTCTGGGAGAAGGTATTAGAGAAGGTTAGTTAAAGGTTGAGATAGAGGGCGCGATTCTCCGCTCCCGGGACAAATCGTGAAGGCCGTCGTGAACTCGGCCGAGTTTCACAACGGCCTCGGAGCACGCTCCTCTCACCGTATTCACCCCCACCCGGGGGGCTAGGAGCGGCACCTCATTATTCTCGGCCGAAGGGCCTTGACGCTTGCGCCTAGGTGACGTCAGCCGCGCATGCACAGGTTGGCCGGCTCCAACCCATGCATGCGCGGCTGACGTCACGACGGCTGACAGCTCAAACCCGCGCATGCGCGGTGGCCGTCTTCCCCTCCACTGCCCCGCGAGATGTGGCGGCTTGATCTTGCGGGGCGGCGGAGGGGAAATAATGCGTTATTTTGAGATGCCGGCCTGACGATCGGTGGGCACCGATCGCGGGCCAGTCCCCTCCCGAGCACGGTCGTGGTGCTCACTCCCCTCTCCGCCCCCCACAAGGTTCAAATGGGACTTTGGCACCTATGTTCACGACGGCAACGGCCAGGTGTGGTTGCCGCCATTGTGAAACAGTCGCGAACGGCAGGCCGCTCGGCCCATCCGGGTTGGAGAATCGCCGGTCGGCGTGAAAAACGGCGAGCCGAGCGGGGGGCGGTAGAATCGCGGGGGGGCGCCAGGGGGTCGTGAAATTAGTCGGGGGGCCCTCCCGCGATTCTCCCACCCGGCGTGGGGAGAGGGGAATCACGCCCAGAGTGTTAGTAGTATTGGAAAGATATAGATTTCTATAACATAGATTTAGTACTGTTACTTTATTAGCTATTACTTAGTAAAATGTATGAATCATTTAAAGTGGTGTAAAATAAACTAACTTTATTTCAAATACATAGCTTGATATTCTTTGTCCGCAATACGGCTTTTGGCCATCTTGAAGGACTGCACAAAGAACATCACAGGAATGATGTCCTTAGATCCTGACGTTTGTACTGCAATGAGGCTCTTGCCTGGCCAGAGCAAGTTCCTGGCAGACTGGCCAGATTGTGCCTGTCAAAATCAGGGGCGGAAAACGACTGACATGGATCAGGTCAGCAGTCACCGACCTTTGCCCCCATTAGAGAACATAGAGCATAGAACATAGAACTTTACAGCGCATTACAGGCCCTTCGGCCCTCGATATTGCGCCGACCTGTGAAACCACTCTAAAGCCCATCTACACTATTCCCTTATCGTCCATGTGTCTATCCAATGACCATTTGAATGCCCTTAGTGTTGGCGAGTCCACTACTGTTGCAGGCAGGGCATTCCACGCCCTTACTACTCTCTGAGTAAAGAACCTACCTCTGACATCTGTCCTACATCTATCTCCCCTCAATTTAAAGCTATGTCCCCTCGTACTGGACATCACCATCCGAGGAAAAAATCTCTCACTGTCCACCCTATCCAATCCTCTGATCATCTTGTTTGCCTCAATTAAGTCACCTCTTAACCTTCTTCACTCTAACGAAAACAGCCTCAAGTCCCTCAGCCTTTCGTCAGAAGATCTTCCCTCCATACCAGGCAACATCCTGGTAAATCTCCTCTGCACCCTTTCCAATGCTTCCGCATCCTTCCTATAATGCGGCGACCAGAATTACACGCAGTACTCCAAATGCGGCCGCACCAGAGTTTTGTACAGCTGCAACATGTCCTCATGGCTCCGAAACTCAAGCGTTAAAATCAGGCTGAGAAGTTCTCTTTTCGAAGCAGCAGACAGAGAATGAACATTCCCTGTATCAGCCAACAGTACATAAGTTAATTTACTTTGTTCAGCCTGCTGTGACATTGAGGCATGAGGTTTTTGTACAAGTGCCATATCTGTTATGTAAAATCAGTTATTAATTACTGCAAATGTGATTTCATGTGCAAAGTGGGCAGTTATTTATTTCACAAATCCTATTTATTTTTTGTGCATTCTGTCAGCAACTGTTAGCATCTACAAATCCTACAGCATCAATTATGTCACACAAATGTTTATTAAAAATTTGCTTTATTAGCCAAGGCGATAGCACAACAAATCAAGACATCATCAGGGATCGGGGCCCTTTTGCATAAATAACTCTGATCCCAGCCATGTTGTGATGAGTGGACATTCGTTGGAAGGAAGTGGAGATCCTACAGGGGCCAAATGGGCTCAAGAGAAATGAATTGATCAGAATGATGTGTATTTAGGTAGCACCTTTTTTATAGTAAAAGTTTCCAAGGCGATTCATAGGAATCATAGAAATTTACAGCTGGGAAGGAAGTCATTCAGACCATCATCTCGGTGTCAGTTCAAAAGAGACTGGTCCAACTTAATCTAAATTTTGACACACGCCCAAAGTAGATTATGACACCTCAAGTGCATATCTGAGCACTCGATATATGCAATGGGGGGCTCTGCCTCTCCCATCCTTACAGACAGTGAGTTTTAGATTCCGGCCTTCTCCTGCTCAGCTTCCCTCTGATCCTTCCACCAATTCCATTCACTGACTTGGAAATATATCACCGTTCCTGCTCTGTCGCTAGGCCCAAATCCAGGAACTCCCTCCCCAACAGCACACTACATGGACTGCAGCGGTTCAAGGAGGCAGCTCACCACCACCTTCTCAGGGGCAATTGGGGACACCCACGTCTCCTGGAAAAAAAATTGATCTACGCTCCTGGTTATCGGCTTCCCTGCTAAGGGAAATAGGCCCTTTCTAACCACTTAGTCTAAGCCCTTCATAATGTTATACACCTCAATTAAATCTACCCTCAGCCTTCTCTGTTCCAAAAAAAACCCAGCCCATCCAATCTATCTTCATAGCTAAAATTCACAATTTCTGACATAAATCTCCTCTGCCTCCTCTGTCGTACGATCATATTCTGCTTATAATGTGGTGACTGTCGTGTTAATCACCCTGGGGTAACACGGACTGCAACTGGATGCAGTTGTACTTGAAAGTAGACTCCAAAATTTCATGTTAGTTCAATACGCTTTATTGAACTTGTTAAGCAGTGCACATAGTTCGCTGTGGGTTTCACACCCTACTAATCTAAGCATGCTTACTATAACTAACTAGACCAGACTAGCTCTGAGCCACCTGCAGAAGGTGCTAACTGATATATACACCCTGACTGTCACTACAGTTGTTACCAGTGGAAAGAGGCAGAGTGCTGATGCTCGTGTGTTTTATAGTGGGAGACCACCGTCTAATGTTCTGCCTGGTGATTTGTTGGGTTCTGTCCTGTACGTTGATTGGCTGTACTGGGTGTCTGTCACTACCTGTCTGTATCTCATTATGTGCATGAGGGCATATCATGACAGTGACCAGAACTGTATGCAGTACTTTCTGTGACAGAGTGAGTATTTTAAATGGTTCCAGTACAATCTCCCTGTTCCGTCCAATGTTTCCACACCTTATCTGCCTGTCCTGTCACCATGAGGGATATGTGGTCATACATCCCAAAGGATGTTTGACTGCAGCTGTAAAGGGTCTTGGTGAGACCACACCTGGAGTATTGTGTCCAGTTTTGGTTTCATTGCTCAAGAAAGGATAGACTTGCCATAGAGGGAATCCAGCCAAGGTTCACCGGACTGATTCCTGGGATGGCAGGATTGTAGTGTGAGGAGAGATTGGGTCGACTAGGCCGGTATTCACTGGAATTTACAAGAATGAGAGGGGATCTCATTGAAACAAATATTCTGACAGGCTGGAAAGATTGAATGCAGAGGTGTTGCTTCCCTTGATAGGGGTCCAGCACTCCCAGGATACAGGCTAGTCCATTTAGCAGTGAGGTGAGAAGAAACGTCTTCAGTCAGAGTGGGGGGTGAACCTATGGAATTCTATCCTGCATAAGTAGGGGCAGCACGGTAGCATTGTGGATAGCATAATGGCTTCACAGCTCCAGGGTCCCAGGTTCGATTCCGGACTGGGTCACTGTCTGTGCGGAGTCTGCACATCCTCCCCGTGTCTGCGCGGGTTTCCTCCGGGTGCTCTGGTTTCCTCCCACAGTCCAAAGATGTGCAGGTTAGGTGGATTGGCCATGATAAATTGCCCTCAGTGTCCAAAATTGCCCTTAGTGTTGGGTGGGGTTACTGTGTTATGGAGATAGGGTGGAGGTGTTGACCTTGGGTAGGGTGCTCTTTACAAGAGCCGGTGCAGACTCGATGGGCCGAATGGCCTCCTTCTGTACTGTAAATTCTATGGTAAGGCTGTGGAGCACAAGTCACTGAATGTATTTAGAACAAAGAACAAAGAAAATGACAGCACACGAACAGGCCCTTCGGCCCTCCCAGCCTGCGCCGATCCAGATCCTTTATCTAAACCTGTCTCCTATTTTCCAAGGTCTACTTCCCTCTGTTCCCCGCCCGTTCATATACCTGTCTAGATGCCTCTTAAATTATGCTATCGTGCCCGCCTCTACCACCTCGGCTGGCAAAGAGTTCCAGGCACCCACCACCCTCTACGTAAAAAACTTTCCACGCACATCTCCCTTAAACTTTCCCCCTCTCACCTTAAAATCGTGACCCCTTGTAATTGACACCCCCAATCTTGGAAAAAGCTTGTTGCTATCCACCCTGTCCATACCTCTCATAATTTTGTAGACCTCAATCAGGTCTCCCCTCAACCTCTGTCTTTCCAACGAAAACAATCCTAATCTACTCAACCTTACTTCATAGCTAGCACCCTCCATACCAGGCAACATCCTGGTGAACCTCCTCTGCACCCTCTCTAAAGCATCCACATCCTTCTGGTAACGTGGCGACCAGAACTGCACGCAGTATTCCAAATGTGGCCTAACCAAAGTCCTATACAACTGTAACATGACCTGCCGACTCTTGTACTCAATACCCCGTCCGATGAAGGCAAGCATGCTGTATGCTTTCTTGACCACTCTATCAACCTGCGTTGCCACCTTCAGGGTACAATGGACCTGAACTCCCAGATCTCTCTGTACATCAATTTTCCCCAGAACTCTTCCATTGACCAAATAGTCCGCTCTTGAATTAGATCTTCCAAAATGCATTTGCCTGGATTGAACGCCATCTGCCATTTCTCTGCCTAACTCTCCAATCTATCTATATTTTGCTGTATTCTCTGACAGTCCTCCTTGCTATCTGCAACTCCACCAATCTTAGTATCATCAGCAAATCAGACCACCTATACCTTCCACCAGATCATTTATGTATATCACAAACTACAGTGGTCTGAGCACAGATCCCTGTGGAACACCATTAGTCACCCTTCTCCATTTTGAGACACTCCCTTCCACCACTACTCTTTGTCTCCTGTTGCCCAGCCAGTTCTTTATCCATCTAGCTAGTACACCCTGAACCCCATACAACTTCACTTTTTCCATCAACCTGCCATGGGAAACTTTATCAAACGCCTTACTGAAGTCCATGTATACAGCCCTTCCCTCATCAATTAACTTTGTCAGTTCCTCAAAGAATTCTATCAAGTTTGTAAGACATGATCTTCCTTGCACAAAACCATGCTGCCTATCACTCAGAAGTCTATTTTCTTCCAAATGTGAATAGATCCTATCCTTCGGTATCTTCTCCAACAGTTTGCCTACCACTGACGTCAAGCTCACAGGTTTATAATTCTCGGAATTATCCCTGCTACCCTTCTTAAACAAAGGCACAACATTAGCAATTCTCCAGTCCTCTGGGACCTCACCCGTGCTCAAGGATGCTGCAAAGATATCTGTTAAGGCCCCAGCTATTTCGACCCTCGCTTCCCTCAGTAACCTGGGATAGATCCCATCCGGTCCTGGGGACTTATCCACCTTAATGTCTTTTAGAATACCCAAAACTCCCCCTTCCGTGTGACGACTTGACCTAGAGTATTTAAACATCCATCCCTAGCCTCAACATCCGTCATGTCCCTCTCCTTGGTGAATACCAATGCAAAGTACTCATTAAGAATCTCAACCATTTCCTCTGACGCATGAGCTCCCTCTTTTGTCTTTAAATGGGTCAATCCTTTCTCTAGTTACCCTCTTGCTCCTTATATACGAATAAAAGGCTTTGGGATTTTCCTTAACCCTGTTAGCCAAAGATATTTCATGACCCCTTTTAGCCCTCTTTATTGCGCGTTTGAGATTCGTCTTACTTTCCCGATATTCCTC
Source organism: Scyliorhinus canicula (assembly GCF_902713615.1). Taxonomy (NCBI): domain Eukaryota; kingdom Metazoa; phylum Chordata; class Chondrichthyes; order Carcharhiniformes; family Scyliorhinidae; genus Scyliorhinus; species Scyliorhinus canicula. The sequence continues at coordinate 14,494,018 of NC_052155.1, read as the reverse complement.
CAAAGCTTCCTCAGTTTTGAGTTGCCTTGATCTTATGTATGCTTCCTTTTTCATTTTAGCTAGTCTCACAATTCCACCCATCATCCATGGTTCCCTAATCTTGCCATTTCTATCCCTCATTTTCACAGGGACATGTCTGTCCTGCACTCTAATCAACCTTTCCTTAAAAGACTCCCACATTTCAAATGTGGATTTACCCTTAAACAGCTGCTCCCAGTCCACATTCCCTAGCTCCTGCCGAATTTTGTTATACTCTGCCTTTCCCCAATTTAGCACTCTTCCTTATAGGACCACTCTCGTCTTTGTCCATGAGTATTCTAAAACTTACGGAATTGTGATCGCTATTCCCAAAGTAATCACCGACTGAAACATCAACCACCTGGCTGGGATCATTTCCCAATACCAGGTCCAGTATGGCCCCTTCCCGAGTTGGACTATTTACATGCTGCTCTAAAAAACTCTCCTGGATGCTCCTTACAAACTCTGCTCCATCTACGCCTCCAACACTACACAAGTCCCATTCAATGTTGGGGAAGGTAAAATCTCCCATCACAACCACCCTATTGCTCCTAAATTTTTCTCTAATCTGTCTACATATTTGTACCTCTACTTCACGCTCGCTTTTGGGAGGCCTGTAGTAAAGTCCCAACAATGTTACTGCACCCTTCCTATTTCTTAGCTCTATCCATATTGCCTCAGTGCTCGAATCCTCCATAGTGCCCTCCTTAATCACAGCTGTGATATCATCTCTGACCAGTAATGCAACTCCTCCACCCCTTTTACCTCCCTCCTATCCCTCCTGAAGCATCTATACCCTGGGATATTTAGTTGCCAGTCTTGCCCATCCCTCAACCAAGTCTCAGTAATACCAATAACATCATATTCCTAGCTACTAATCCAAGCCCTAAGTTCATCTGCCTTACCTGCTGCACTTTTCGATTTAAAACAAATGCACCTCAGACCACCTGTCCCTTTGCATTCATCTTCTCTTCCCTGTCTACTCTTCCCCTTAGCCACATTGAGTTTATTATCTAGTACCTTACTGGCTTTAGTTGCTGCCTCTTTACTGACCTCTAACTTCCTAATCTGGTTTCCATCCCCCTGCCACATTAGTTTAAAACCTCCCCAACAGTGTTAGCAAAAGCACCCCCTTGGAAGGAATTTGATAGACTAAAGACATCAAGGGGTACAGGGAGGGTGCTGAAGTATGATGTTGAGATTGAGAATCAGCCATGATCATATTGAGTGGCGGAGCAAGTTTTAAGGGCCGAATGGCCTTACCCCCGCTGCTTTTTTCCATGTTTCTATGGTCCCTCTTTTCCTCGACTCGTCTCGGTATTATTTATTGCGTAATTTCTTATCCTTTTCCTCTTCAAGCATATTGGGACACTATGGGCTTGATTCTCCGAGACATTGCGCAGAAATCGCAAAACGCGATCGGCTGAAGAATTGGCTCCGACGCCGATATCGGATTTGACGGCAGTTTCGCGCTGATTTCGGATTCTCCAGACCCTCCAACCCAATGAAATCGCGCAGCCCGGAGAATGGCATTAAGTGCCCCGACGACTGATTCTCCAGGGCCTCTGCCATTCTGCGGCCCAGATGGGCCGATTTCCTGACGCCCTGGTTCTAACCACATATACAAAATCGTGATACTGACTTCCGGTGATGGCCATGGAGTAGGAGGTTGCTCATTTGGTAGCTCCCGCTCGTGACAGACCTTTTGGACCTTTTCTCCTGATTTTTCCAGAATTTTATTCGAAAAATTGTTGGAGAGTGAGGAGAAATCATCCACCAGTATATGGGGCCGTGGACCAGAAGTGGTCGTAGAAGAAGAATTTGTTGAGTAACAAAGGCGACTGTAGAACCTGCAGCATGGGAAAGCATGGTGGATCCCGGTTTGGTGGCACAGTAGTCAACGGTACAGCTGGAGGAGTTCATTCAGGAGAGCTTCACCAAGCAAAAGACGGAAGGGTTAGACACAATTAAAGCAACGATTGATCGGGTGGAACAGGGGCTGGAAGCCCACGGACTGGCGATTCAGAAGATGGAGGAGAATGTGGCCGAGCAAGAAGACCATTTAACCACGTTGGAGGCGGAGGTGGGGCTGGTGAGGGACCACCAGAAAGTCTGGAGGAGAAGGTGGAGGACCTGGCGAACTGGTGCCGGAGACAGAACCTGAGGATCGCCGGCCTCCGAGAGGGCAGAGAGGGGTCGGGCTCAAGGGCATATGTGGCAAGTACGCTGGAAAAGTTGATGGGAGATGGGGCGTTTACTTGACTCTGGGAAGTGTACAGAGCGCATAGAGCGCTTGCGAGGAAGCCGCAAGTGAATGAACCGCCGAGGTCGCTGGAGGGGCGAATGCATCGGTTCCTGGACAAGGAGCAGATTTTGCGCTGAGCCAAGCAGACACGGAGCTGCAAGTGGGAAAACTGTGAGTTGCGCATCTACCAGGACCTGGGCGCGGAACTGGCCGAAGACGAGCCGGATTCAATAGGGTAAAATCGTCCCTCTTCAAGAAGGTGGTGAAGTTTGGGATGTTAGACCCACTTATGGGTCACTTATGAGGGCCAGGAACATTAAATTCTTGATGTCGCGAGGAATTAAGGGCTACGGGGAGAATGCTGGTAGGTGGAGTTGAAATGCCCATCAGCCATGATTGAATGGCGGAGTGGACTCGATGGGCCGAATGGCCTTACTTCCACTCCTATGTCTTATGGTCTTATGGTCTTATTACTTGAATCGCCGGATGAGGCGATGGATTTTGTCAAAGATAAAAGGCTGGCAGGGGTTTGAGGACATTGAATCTTGGTGGAGGGTATTGCTGTATTGATTCTGTAAAAGTTATTTTAGTTTTGAATTTTATATGCAGTGCCCTTGTAACAGGATTTTGGGCTGTTGCTCAGATCTGTAAGTTAACTTAGTTTCAGTCGGTGCAGGGTGGAGGGATTTTTTCTACTGTGTGTTTATTGGGGACTGTGATGTTTTGAATATGTATGTTCGAGTGGCGGGGGGGGGGGGAAGGGAGAACAATAGGGGATAGGATATCTGGGGGTTACCAGGCTAGCTCGGTAGCATGGTGGTTAGCATAAATGCTTCACGGCTCCAGGGTCCCAGGTTCGATTCCCGGCTGGGTCACTGTCTGTGCGGAGTCTGCACGTCCTCCCCGTGTGTGCGTGGGTTTCCTCTGGGTGCTCCGGTTTCCTCCCACAGTCCAAAGATGTGCGAGTTAGGTGGATTGGCTATGCTAAATTGCCCTTAGTGTCCTAAAAAATAAGGTTAATGTGGGGGTGGGGGTGGGGTTACTGGTATAGGGTGGATACGTTGACTTGAGTAGGGTGATCATTGCTCGGCACAACATCGAGGGCCGAAGGGCCTGTTCTGTGCTGTACTGTTCTATATCTATATCTATAGCTCGGCGGGCCAGGATTGTGGTGCTGCTGATAGAGGGGGGGAGGCGTGGGGAGGAACTGCTGTGCTGACAGGGGAGGAACTGTTGCTGGGAGACAAATGGGTGGTCAAGGATGGTGGATGTCCGAGGGTGGGTCCACGGAGGCGAGAGACGTGAGCTGGAAGCTGGCCTAAGAAGGGTGATGGCTGATCGGTGTGGTGGTGGGGGGGCGTGTGAGTCTCCCGACTAGGCTGATCACATGGAACGTTAGAGGGGGTCGTGATCTTGATCAAGAAACGGGTGGTATTTGAGGCAGGGAGAATAGTGGTGTACGTAGGGGGCAGGTACATCATAGATTTCATAGATAGAATTTACAGTGCAGAAGGAGGCCATTCGGCCCATCGAGTCTGCACCAGCTCCTGGAAAGAGCACCCTACCCAAGGTCAACACCTCCCCCTATCCCAATAACCCAGTAACCCCACCCAACACTAAGGGCAATTGTGGACACTGAGGGCAATTTAGCATGGCCAATCCACCTACCCTGCACATCTTTGGACTGTGGGAGGAAACCGGAGCACCCGGAGGAAACCCATGCACACACGGGGAGGACGTGCAGACTCCGCACAGACAGTGACCCAAGCCGGAATTGAACCTGGGACCCTGGAGCTGTGAAGCGATTGTGCTATCCACAATGCCACCATGCTGCCAGGATCGGGAAGCTGGAGGGGATGCTGGTGGTGCTTGTGAATATATACGCAGCAAACTGGGATGATGTGGAAGTTATGAGGTGGGTGTTAGGGAAGATCTTGGACTTAGAGTCGCATAAGCTGATCATGGGGGGGAGACTTTAATACGGTCAGTGATCCAAGATTGGACCGGTCGAGCTCAAGGACAGGGAGGGTGCCAGCTGTAGCGGAGGAACTAAACGGGTTCATGGAGCAGATGGGGGGAGTAAACCCATAGAGGTTCGGACGGCCAAGAGTGAAGGAATTTTCTTTTTTCTCTTACCTGCACAAAGCATACGGCCGGATCGATTTTTTTATTCTTAGCAGGGCTTTGCTGGCGGGGGTGGTTGATACCGAATATTCGGTGATTGCAATGTCGGACCATGCCTCACATTGGGTAGACTTACGGGTGAGTAAGGAGAGAAGGCAATGGAGGTTGGATGTGGGACTGTTAGCGGATGAGGGGGTGTGCGGGCGGGTGAGGGAGCCCATCCAGAACTATCTGGAAATAAATGACACGGGGGTAGTCTCGGCAACAAATGTCTGGGAAGCACTGAAGGCAGTGGTTGGGGGGAACTAATCTCGATACAGGCCCACAGGGAGAAGGTGGAGCGAGCAGAGATGGATAGGTTGGTTGGGGAAATGCTCCAGGTGGACAGGAGATACTTGGAGGCCCCGGAGGCAGGGTTACTGAAGGAACGGCAGAAGCTACATATGGAGTTTGGTCTGTTATCTACAGGGACGGCGGTGGAGCATTTGAGGAAAGCGAAGGGGGTGATATACGAGTATGGAGAGAAGGTCAGCAGGATGCTTGCGCACCAGCTGAGGTAAAGGGAGGCGGCTAGGGAGATAGGAAGAATGAAGGACGGAGGTGGGAACGTGGTCTTGGACCCAGCAGGGGTGAACAGGGTGTTTAAGGAGTTTTATAGCAGGCTATCTAAGGCTGAACCCCCAGCTGGCGTAGAGGGGATGAGGCAGTTCCTGGGTGAGTTGAAGTTTCCGAAGGTGGAGGAAGGATTGCTGGAGGGGTTGGGAGCCCCGATTGGAATTGAAGAAATTGTAGAGGGGCTGACGGCCATGCAGTCGGGTAAGGCCCCTGGGCCGGATGGCTATCCAATGGAATTCTACAAGAAGTTCTCTGGGATGCTGGGTCCGCTGCTGGTGAGGGCATTTAATGAGGCAAGGGAGCGGGGTGTCCTTCCCCCAACAATGTCGCAGGCTTCGATCTCACTGATCCTGGAGCGGGAGAAGGACCCAGAGTTATGTAGGTCATATAGGCCAATCTCTCTCTTGAATGTGGATGCTAAACTGTTGGCTCAAATATTGGCCTCAAAAATAGAGGACTGTGTCCCTGAGGTGATAGGGAAAGACCAGATGGGGTTTGTTAAGGGCAGGTACCTCACAGCCAATGTTAGAAAGCTCTTAAATGTTATCATGATGCCCGAAGAGTGGGGGGAGATGAAGGTGGTGATTGCGATGGAGGAGGAAAAGGCCTTTGGGTGGAATGGAATTATTTGTGGGTGGTGTTCGGACGGTTCGGTTTTGGGCTGGGCTTCATTGATTGGGTTGGTTGTTGTACTGGTGGCGAGTGTACGAACAAATCGTCTGACGTCGGATTATTTTAAGCTGCACCGAGGGACAAGGCTAGGGGCAGCAGGGTAGCATGGTGGTTAGCATAAATGCTTCACAGCTCCAGGGTCCCAGGTTTGATTCCCGGCTGGGTCACTGTCTGTGTGGAGTCTGCACGTCCTCCCCCTGTGTGCGTGGGTTTCCTCCGGGTGCTCCGGTTTCCTCCCACAGTCCAAAGATGTGCGGGTTAGGTGGATTGGCCATGCTAAATTGCCCGTAGTGTCCTAAAAAAGTAAGGTTAAGAGGGGGGGGGGGGGGGGTGGGGGTGTTGGGTTACGGGTATAGGGTGGATACGTGGGTTTGAGTAGGGTGATCATGGCTCGGCACAACATTGAGGGCCGAAGGGCCTGTTCTGTGCTGTACTGTTCTATGTTCTATGTCCTCACCCCGCTGTTGTTTGCTCTGGCCATAGAGTCATTGGCGATGGCGTTAAGAGCATCTGGGAACTGGAAGGGGTTGGTCCGGGGGATGGGTGGGGGTGGGGGGTGCTGAATCACGGGGTCTCGCTTTACGCCGACGACCTGCTTCTGTATATTTCCGACCCGTTAGGGGGAATGAGGGCGATTATGCGGATCTTAGGGGAATTTGGCCGGTTTTTGGGGTATAAATTGAATATGGGGAAAAGTGAAATGTTTGCGATCCAGACGAGGGGGCAGGAGAGGAGACTGGGAGAGCTGACATTTAGAATGGTAGGAAGGAGCTTTCGCTATCTGGGAATCCAGGTGGCACGGGAATGGGAAACATTGCACAAGGTAAACTTGTCCTGGCTTGTAGAACAAATGAAGGAAGACTTTAGGAGATGGGGCATGCTCTCACTGTCACTGGCGGGGAGGGTACAGACCATGAAAATGACGGTCCTCCCCAGATTTCTGTTCATTTTTCAGTGCCTCCCCATCTTTATCCCGAGAGCCTTTTTAAAATGGTTAAACAAGGTAATTTTGGGCTTTATGTGGGTGGGTAAAACCCTGCGAGTGAAGAAAGTGTTGCTGGAGTGTAGTCAAGGGGAGGGTGGGTTGGCACTGCCGAACTTCAGCAACTATCAATGGGCGGCAAATATAGCCAAGATTAGGAAGTGGATAGTGGGGATCGGAGGGGGGGGGGAGGAGGGGTTGGGGGCGGTGGGGGGTGGGGGCGCGGTGTGGGAGCGAGTGGAGGCGGCATCATGCAATGACACAAACCTGGGGGCATTGATAACGGCACCTCTGCCGTTCTCGCCGGCCTGGTACTCCACAAGCCCGGTCTGTCGTGGCGGCTCTGAGAGTCTGGGGACAGTGGAGGAAATATAGGAGAGCGGAGGGAGCATCGGTCTGGGCTCCGATTTTCAATAACCATCGGTTTGTACCGGGAAGGCTGGATGGGGGGGTTTCGGAGATGGCAGAGAGCAGGGACTGAGAGGATGGGGGATCTATTCAGAGATGGGAGCTTCCCTTGTTTGAAGGATTTAGAGGAGAAGTTTGAACTGTCAGCAGGAAATGGATTCAGGTATCTGCAGGCTCGGGATTTTTTGCGAAGGTAGGTTTTTGACCTTTCCGCTCCCACCGCCATGAGGCATACAGGACAGGGTAGTTTCCAGAACAGGGGTGGGAGAGGGGAAGGTATCGGACATCTACAAAGAGCTTATGGAGTTGGAGGAAACTCAGTTAGAGGAGCTAAAGGGCAAGTGGGAAGATGAGCTAGGGGGAGAGATAGAGGCGGGTATGTGGGTGGATGCTTTGAGCAGTGTTAACACATCTTCACATGTGCCAGGCTTAGCCTGATACAATTTAAGGTAGTTCACCGGGCACACAAGATGGTGGCTTGGATGAGCAAGTTTTTTGGGGTAGAGGACAGGTGTGCGAGATGTGCGGGAGGGCCAGCAAATCATGTCCATATGTTTTGGGCATCCCAGAGGCTTAGGGGATACTGGAAGGGTTTTGCAGATGCCATGTGCGCGGTACTAAAAACACGGGTGGTGCCAAGTCCAGAGGTGGCGATTTTTGGAGTGGCGGAAGTTATTGTATATGAGGCAGCATCTCTAAGAATTATGGGAGGTCATGATGAGAAGTTGCTGAGAGCAGTGTGAGAATTCATTGTAGAGATATAGCACGAGGTCAAGTTATAGTGCAGCTTCATAGTTAGAGAGAATAATGATTACTGTACTACAGATTCAGTATTATTAGTTTTGTATCTGTTACTCAGTGGCATGGGGGTGTCCCTTTAAGAAATGTTTTTGTCTTGTCACATGGCTTCAGTGATGTCATTGTGTGGGTGGAGCTGGTTTTTGAGACACAGGAGATGTGTGATCAGCAGATTACACAGTGGAGGGAGGCAAGTTTTAGCAGTGGCCCCCAATATTCTCTGGAACAATCTGTGAAGTGAAAAGGAAGCCACTTCTGATATGCTGTCCCTCTGGAACAATCCATGGAGTACAGAGGGCGCCAGTTCTGCCATTCTGTCCCTCATGAACAGGATGCTAGGATGGGGAAAACAACTTAAGATGGACGTAAAGCCTTTTTTAAACACAGCAAACAGGATGAGGCTCAATTACGGTTTGATCGCAATTTTATTGGATAAGCTTTAACATGGCAGCTTCAGGGATTGGATCGAGACGGACTGGGGGGGGCTATTGACTTTTGGAAATTGTATAATTGACGTGTTTTTATCAGTGTTCAGCAGATCGATCTTGGTATTATCCATGTCCACCTCCGTGTACTCGAAACCAAGCTTGAGATAATAAATAGCCGCCTCATCCAGGATTGTTGTGTGTCTGCTCTGTTTATTAAACTAAGGCCTAATGAGGGACGAACCGCACGTTAAGGCTGGCTCAATACTCAGGCCTTGAAACCGCTCCTATATTGACAACTTGCCCTACGATTAGCTCCGCATTGTTTGACAACATCTGACTCCTGCCCATGGGAGCACTTTCCGCCGTCCACCTTGGCGATCCCTGCATGTGAGCTGGCCATTCCATCACACGGTCCCATCGAATCCCTGGGGTGACATTGGTGGGGACCCTCGGGGTTGGGGGTAGAGCCCAGCCCACCCACAGCATCCGCCCATTCCCCCCCCCACCACCAATGCAGCCCCTTTCCTGCCAGCCCAGAGCAACCCACCTCTTACATCCATCTGACAGAGCACCGAGATAGATTGTAACAGTGTTAACAGGTGTTTAATGTGACAACCTAAATACAGATTTATGCTCTCCTAATCCGTACAACTAAACTGTGCCCCGCACCCGTACCAACTTAACTGGTGTCTTACACTCTGGCCTTATGGACCCTAACGCTACATCTTGGTGGATCACATCAGAAGTGGAGGCGGCCCGCTGTGATTCCCATCCTGTGGCCTGGGTCCCAGTTGGTGGCCATCTTCTGGGGAGACCGGTCCTGGGTGGGCCCGGCGCCTGTTCCGGTGTACGAGGTGGCATGGTGCCCCCCTGTTCTGCTCGCTGCCCACCAGTTGAGATAGCGACAGGAGTGGGGTGTACGAGATGCTGCGGTGTTCTGGCATCTCCCCGACGGGAGTCCGGCATGGGTCCCACCATCTCCTCCTCCCTTGGGGTGCCCTTGGCCCCCGGTCTACCCCATGGGACAGGGGTGCGGGCAGAGCTAACCTGAGGCTCCACCCCAACCAGTCTCGACCAGGGTCCGCACGCTCGTGGCCATGGAGCATAGGTAATGAACCATCTCATCTGAGACTGCGCCACATCACCCATTGACTGTGCCACCGCTTTCTGGGTCTGTGTCACATCAGCCGTGACTGCGCCATGGCCTGCTGTGACTGGGCCAAACTCGGAAGTGCTGCTGCTATTTCCAGGTGGGCTCAGGCACATGGCTGCTTGTGAGGCGGCATTCCTGCCCTGGGGCTTGGTCAGCGCCTGGACAGAATTCCCAGGCCTTGGACATGCTGGCCCATAGCCGAAACCGTCGCCCTCAATGTCTCCACTGCAGGTACTGCTTGTTTGACCGACAACTCCTCATGCAGCCGCTGGCTCTCCGCAATCGCTGGACCACTCTGCATGAGTGTCTCTGGGATGGTGGAGGGTCTTAGAGACAGCTGTGACGCAAAACCCATTGTCATCCTCAGGCTCGAGCTCCGCGGTCTCTTGAATCTCAAATCGAGGGCTGCCGTCCGGGCTACTGCCCTCGTCAGTGCTCGGCTCACGGGGTGGGGACTCCAGCTGTGGCACTGGCTGGGGGCACCAGATGGACCTACCCCATCTCCAGCAGGTTCGGCAAGACACAAGACAAGGCGCGTGAATAGACTGCGGGCCAGGGGGTAGTGGGTGTAGTGGGGGTGCAGGTGCTCTGGGGGTGAGGGTGGTGTGGGGATGGTGTGGCTGGTGGTGAAGGTGAAGGTGGGCGTGAGGGTGGTGTGGGGGGTAGGGTGATGTGGGGGTGAGGGTGGTGTGAGGGTGAGCGTGGTGTGGGGGTGAGGGTGGTGTGGGTGTGAGGGTGGTGGTGAGGGTGAAGGTGGGCATGAGGGTGGTGTGGGGGTGAGGGGGTGTGTGAAGGAAGTGTGGGGGTGGGGGTGGGGGTGAGCGTGAGGGTGAGGGTGAGGGTGGGGGTGAGGGTGGTTTAGGAGGTGAGGGTGGGGTTGAGGGTGTTGTTCAGGGTGAGGGTGGTGTGGGGGTGAGGGTGGTGTTGAGGGTGAGGGTGAAGATGGGCGTGATGGTGGTGTGGGGGGTGAGGGTGGGGTGAGGGTGAGGGCGGGGTGAGGGTAGTGGTGAGGGTGAGGGTGGGGTGAGGGTGGTGTGGGGGTGAGGGTGGGGGTGAGAGTGGTGGGGTGAGGGTGAGAGTGGTGTGGGGGTGAGGGTGTTGTGGGGGCGAGGGTGGCGGTGAGTGGTGTGGGGGTGAGGGTGTTGTGTGGTTGAGGGTGGGGGTGAGGGTGTTGTGGGGGTGAGGGTGGGGTGAGGGTGTTGCGTGGTTGAGGGTGGGGGTGAGGGTGTTGTGGGGCAAGGATGGGGGTGAGGGTGGGGTGAGGGTAGTGGTGAGGGTGAGGGTGGGGTGAGGGTGGTGTGAGGGTGGGGGTGAGAGTGGTGGGTGAGGGTGAGAGTGGTGTGGGGGTGAGGGTGTTGTGGGGGTGAGAGTGGTGTGGGGGTGAGGGGTGTTGTGTGGTTGAGGGCGGGGGTGAGGGTGGGGTGAGGGTGTTGTGTGGTTGAGGGTGGGGGTGAGGGTGTTGTGGGGGCGAGGGTGGGGGTGAGGGTGTGTTTGTGGGGGCGAGGGTGGGGGTGAGGGTGTTGTGGGGGTGAGGGTGGGGTGAGGGTGTTGTGTGGTTGAGGGTGGGGGTGAGGGTGTTGTGGGGGCGAGGGTGGGGGTGAGGGTGTTGTGGGGGCGAGGGTGGGGGTTTGGGTGTTGTGGGGGCGAGGGTGGGGGCGAGGGTGGGGTGAGGGTGTTGTGGGGTGAGGGTGGGGTGAGGGTGTTGTGTGGTTGAGGGTGGGGGTGAGGGTGTTGTGGGGGCGAGGGTGGGGGTGAGGGTGTTGTGGGGGCGAGGATGGGGGTTTGGGTGTTGTGAGGGTGGGGGCGAGGGTGGGGGTGAGGGTGTTGTGGGGATGAGGGTGATGTGGGAGATGTGTCGGGGGGGGGGGGGGGGGGGGGGAATGGCAGAAGTGCCAGAGGGAACTGCAACAACAAGGCCTCACTTCATCCCCAGTGCCCGACCTCCACCCCGGGGACCTCCCTCTCCTGCGGGCCTCCGACCATATCCAGGGCCCTCTGCTTTACCACGGTCAGTGGCCGGAAGTCCGACGGTCCACCTCCTATTTCCCCCTGCTCCCGGTGGTTGTGGGCGGCCTTCTTCTGGGGGAGGGGAAACATAAAACGAGAGTGTTGGACAGTCGAACGCATGCAGCAATATCTGAATTGGATAACAATGTAAAAATATGAGTCTCTGAATCGGTCCAGGTGCGGCGCCAGTTTTGCTGTTGTGGAACTCAATAAGTTCTGCCCCGTCTCAGAAATGGAGAATCCCGACGACGGTGGAGCCAGGATTTCATCCTGGGATCTTCCCATCCAGTTATAACCACAACTGGGACCGCAACAATCCTCAGGTCATGGATCATATTTTCATAGAATTTACAGTGCAGAAGGAGGCCATTCGGCCCATCGGGCCTGCACCGGCCCTTGGAGAGAGCACCCTACCCAAGCCCACATCCCACCCTCCCAGTATCCCCACCCAACCTTTATGAACACTGAGGGCAATTTATCATGGCCAGTCCACCTAACCTGCACGTCTTTGTACTGTGGGAGGAAACCGCAGCACCCGGAGGAAACCCACGCAGACACAGGGAGGATGTGCAGACTCCGCACAGACAGTGACCCAAGCCGGGAATCAAACCTGGGACCCTGGAGCTGCGAAGCAACTGTGCTAACCACTATGCTACCGTGCTGTCCACCGGCGAAGGTCGTGCAAGAAAAATCTCGTTTACCAAGATTGTCACAGTTACCAAGATTGCCACAGGAAGGTTTGTGCGAACAAGTGCACAGTTTAACAATCCAGGATCCGTTTGGCACCTTCTGACTGAATACTGCTTTATGTGAATAAGATCCAATTTGGGGGAATTTTAGCAGGATGCCGCATGTAATTGAACTAATAACGTGCACCTCAGCGATTATCTTTTTTCCGACTGTATCGTTTATGTTCATTTATTGAGTGATTAATTATTGTTTGATGGCAAGCGTTTAATTGTAGCCTGCCTGAGCATTCGGAATCGGTGGTATGTCACAGTGCGTTTTGGGGTTTTCAGATGGAATGGACTTGAAACTAAACCAGCCATTGTATCCACTCCTCATAACTTTCATTCATAATACAACATGTCAGAAGCTGCACAGTTATTTGGTGGTAATAGTTCAAGGGTTAATCGTTTGCTTTGCCATCTCTTCCACCATGACAAATCTTTCTGCAAAGGTCGGGGGAGAATGTTGAACTGCTACAGAGCGTGCACAAGGATTACTGTTCACTGCAATCAATGCCTTCACTGACTAGCCTGGGCTATACATTAAGGTTGCACAGTTAGATTCCTGTCTCAAGTTCAACAAGATAGCAGGGAGGAAATGCTATTAACTTTGAAGACTTGGCGTCTAAGCCATTGCTGGTAACTACCAAGGGAACAAAACAGGGTTTTGAGCCCAGAGTGTTAAAGTTCACAAGTCTTTGGGTGCAGATCCAGATATAGAGTTGTTTATAGCGGTGCTCCTGATTAAGGGTTAATCATTCAGCATTCCTCCATTTCACAATGAAACAAGCAATCCCTGTGAGTCAGTGGCCCTCGTGTTATCTGCAGCAACTTCCCATCACTCACTGAGCTAATTTGGGATTTGGTAATACAACTGAGACATGTTCATAGAAATAGAACAGGATAAAGCAGTAAAGAGGCCTTATCTCAGAAAAATCCCACACAACGGTTTTCTGCAGGCATTCATTGAGGTTGAATTTTGATAGAGGGAAACAAAGGTACGAATTGACATGTGGGAGTAGCTTGTACATCCCCTACAAGCAACTTCATTGTCAGGCAGGGTAAGAAAGAAGTAACGGAGGCTTGTGAGAAAGGCACGATGATCATAACGGGTGATTTCATCCACAAATAGGTTACATGAATCAGATTGGTAACGTTAGCCGGGAAGATGGGTTCATTCAATATTTTCGGGACAGATTCTTCGAACAGCACATTCCAGACCAAACTATAGAGCAGGTTGTTCTAGATCTTGGGATGTGCAACGAGGCACGCTTAGTTAATCACCTCAGAGTGAAGGAGCCCCGAGCTAACAGTGGCACAACGGCACTGTAACACAGTGGTTAGCACAGCTGCCTCACAGCGCCAGGGACCTGGGTTCAATTCCGCCCTCAGTGACTGTGTGGAGTCTGCACATCCTCCCCGTGTGCGCGTGGGTTTCCTCCGGGTGCTCCGGTTTCCTCCCACAGTCCAAAGATGTGCAGGTTAGGTGGATTGGCCATGCGAAATTGGCCCCCAGTGTCCAAAGTATGCAAGTTAGGTGGGGTTGCAGAGATAGGGCGGAGGAGTGGGCCAAGGTAGTGAGCCCTTTCAAAGGGTCATTGCAGACTCGATGGGGCAAATGGCCTCCTTCAATACTGCAGATGTTCTAAAACCATCCTGGGGCAGCACGGTGGCACAGTGGCTCTGCTGCCTCACAGCGCCAGGGACCCGGGTTTAATTCCAAACTTGGGTGACTGTGTGGAGTTTGCACGTTCTCCCCGTGTCTGCGTGGGTTTCCTCCATGTTTCCTCCCACAGGCCAAAGATGTGCAGGTTGGGTGGATTGGCCATGATAAATTGCCCCTTGGTGTCCAGGGATTTACAGATTAGGTTGTGGGGTTACTGACATAGAGTGGGGTGGACGGGGGAGTGGAAGGGTGGTCGTTCGAAGGTTTGTTGCAGGCTCAATGAGCCAAATTGCCTCCATCTGCACTGCATGAATCCTGGGCTGGACTCTCCAATTTTCAGGCTATGTCTGGAGGATCTGTGGCGTTTTACATTTAAAAAAAATCGGTGGTGCCCCAACACCGATCCTCCAACAAGTGAGGGGCTGGGAGCCACGCCACGTAAAACGCCCAGCCTCCATGACAGATATAGCTGGAGAATTGCCGGGTCCGTGGCCACGCGTGCGCTCGCAGCAATCTGCAACAGTTACACATTACACCATGGCATCAGCCCTTCGTGGACCCCACCTGCCAGATAGTTGCCCCCTGCACATACCTTCGCCACCCCATGGCCACACTCCACCAGTGCCCCCGACCCTCGCCGAAGCCCCCCAGCCAGCAGCAGGGCTCCTGCCTGACTGTGGAGGCACCGGGCACAGTCTGCAGCCGCCAGGCCGGGATACCGACCGCTGACACCACACGTCGGGAACTCAGCCCATTCGGAGAGCAGCATCAGGGAGGGCCTCTAGGTGACGTCCTGAGGCCGTCCCAAATGGCGTGCCGCACCACCATGGCGCAGATTTGTAGGGGGCGCAGCGTGGAAAAGCAGGCACCGTCCTACTGCCAATTACAAAATTGACGCAAGGGAACAGAAAATATCGCCACCTATATTTCTAAGAATGAATTTCACATTAGGTTTGAGGGAGAGCTCCCCATGCAGTGTTCAGTATAGCTCCCCATGCTGTGTACAGTAGAGCTCCCCATGCAGTGTACAGTAGAGCTCCCCATGCTGTGTACAGTAGAGCTCCCCATGGTGTATTCAGTAGAGCTCCCCATGCTGTATTCAGTAGAGTTCCCCATGCTGTGTACAGTAGAGCTCCCCATGCTGTATTCAGTAGAGCTCCCCATGCTGTGTACAGTAGAGTTCCCCATGCTGTATTCAGTAGAGCTCCCCATGCTGTGTTCAGTAGAGCTCCCCATGCTGTATTCAGTAGAGTTCCCCATGCTGTATTCAGTAGAGTTCCCCATGCTGTATTCAGTAGAGCTCCCCATGCTGTGTTCAGTAGGGTTCCCCATGCTGTGTTCAGTAGAGCTCCCCATGCTGTATTCAGTAGAGCTCCCCAGGCTGTGTACAGTAGAGTTCCCCATGCTGTGTTCAGTAGAGCTCCCCAGGCTGTGTACAGTAGAGTTCCCCATGCTGTGTACAGTAGAGTTCCCCATGCTGTGTACAGTAGAGCTCCCCATGCTGTGTACAGTAGAGCTCCCCATGCTGTGTACAGTAGAGTTCCCCAGGCTGTGTACAGTAGAGTTCCCCATGCTGTGTACAGTAGAGTTCCCCATGCTGTATTCAGTAGAGCTCCCCATGCTGTATTCAGTAGAGCTCCCCATGCTGTGTACAGTAGGGTTCCCCATGCTGTGTACAGTAGAGCTCCCCATGCTGTATTCAGTAGAGCTCCCCATGCTGTATTCAGTAGAGTTCCCCATGCTGTGTTCAGTAGAGCTCCCCATGCTGTGTTCAGTAGAGCTCCCCATGCTGTGTACAGTAGAGCTCCCCATGCTGTATTCAGTAGAGCTCCCCATGCTGTATTCAGTAGAGTTCCCCATGCTGTGTTCAGTAGAGCTCCCCATGCTGTGTTCAGTAGAGCTCCCCATGCTGTGTACAGTAGAGCTCCCCATGCTGTGTACAGTAGAGCTCCCCATGCTGTATTCAGTAGAGTTCCCCATGCTGTGTTCAGTAGAGCTCCCCATGCTGTGTTCAGTAGAGCTCCCCATGCTGTATTCAGTAGAGCTCCCCATGCTGTGTTCAGTAGAGCTCCCCATGCTGTATTCAGTAGAGTTCCCCATGCTGTGTTCAGTAGAGCTCCCCATGCTGTATTCAGTAGAGCTCCCCATGCTGTGTACAGTAGAGTTCCCCGTGCTGTGTTCAGTAGAGTTCCCCATGCTGTATTCAGTAGAGCTCCCCATGCTGTGTACAGTAGGGTTCCCCGTGCTGTATTCAGTAGAGCTCCCCATGCTGTGTACAGTAGAGCTCCCCATGCTGTATTCAGTAGAGCTCCCCGTGCTGTATTCAGTAGAGTTCCCCATGCTGAGTTCAGTAGAGTTCCCCATGCAGTGTTTAGTAGAGCTCCCCATGGTGTGTACAGTAGAGCTCCCCGTGCTGTGTTCCAAGCATTGTCTGGCATCTCTGACTTTGTCTATATAAATGTTTCTGGAACATACCTCTCCATTCACCTGAGGAAGGAGCAGCACGCCGAAAGCTCATGTTTGAAACAAACCTGTTAGACATTAACCTGGTGTTGTAAGACTTCTTAGCATGCTGTATTCAGTAGAGCTCCCCATGCTGTATTCAGTGGAGCTCCCCATGCTGTATTCAGTAGAGCTCCCCATGCTGTGTTCAGTAGAGTTCCCCAGGCTGTGTACAGTAGAGCTCCCCAGGCTGTGTTCAGTAGAGCTCCCCATGCTGTATTCAGTAGGGTTCCCCAGGCTGTGTTCAGTAGAGTTCCCCATGCTGTATTCAGTAGGGTTCCCCATGCTGTATTCAGTAGAGTTCCCCATGCTGTATTCAGTAGAGTTCCCCATGCAGTGTTCAGTAGAGCTCCCCATGCTGTGTTCAGTAGAGCTCCCCATGCTGTGTACAGTAGAGCTCCCCAGGCTGTGTACAGTATAACTCCCCATCTGTGTTCAGTAGAGTTCCCCGTGCTGTGTTCAGTATAGTTCCCCATGCTGTGTACAGTAGAGCTCCCCATGCTGTATTCAGTAGAGTTCCCCATGCTGTGTACAGTAGAGCTCCCTATGCTGTATTCAGTAGAGCTCCCCATGCTGTGTTCCAAGCATTGTCTGGCATCTCTGACTTTCTGGAACATACCTCTCCATTCACCTGAGGAAGGATCAGCGCTCCGAAAGCTCGTGTTTGAAACAAACCTGTTGGACATTAACCTGGTGTTGTAAGACTTCTTAGTATGCTGTGTTCAGTAGAGCTCCCCAGGCTGTGTTCAGTAGAGCTCCCCGTGCTGTATTCAGTAGAGCTCCCCATGCTGTGTTCAGTGGAGCTCCCCATGCTGTGTACAGTAGAGTTCCCCATGCTGTGTACAGTAGAGCTCCCCATGCTGTATTCAGTAGGGTTCCCCATGCTATATTCAGTAGAGCTCCCCAGGCTGTGTACAGTAGAGCTCCCCATGCTGTATTCAGTAGAGCTCCCCATGCTGTGTTTAGTAGAGCTCCCCAGGCTGTGTTCAGTAGAGCTCCCCATGCTGTATTCAGTAGAGCTCCCCATGCTGTGTTTAGTAGAGCTCCCCATGCTGTGTACAATAGAGCTCCCCATGCTGTGTTCAGTGGAGCTCCCCATGCTGTGTTTAGTAGAGCTCCCCATGCTGTGTACAATAGAGCTCCCCAGGCTGTGTTCAGTAGAGCTCCCCATGCTGTGTTTAGTAGAGCTCCCCAGGCTGTGTTCAGTAGAGCTCCCCATGCTGTATTCAGTTGAGCTCCCCATGCTGTATTCAGTAGAGTTCCCCATGCTGTATTCAGTAGAGCTCCCCATGCTGTGTACAGTAGAGTTCCCCATGCTGTATTCAGTAGAGCTCCCCGTGCTGTGTACAGTAGAGCTCCCCATGCTGTGTTCAGTAGAGTTCCCCATGCTGTATTCAGTAGAGTTCCCCATGCTGTATTCAGTAGAGCTCCCCATGCTGTGTACAGTAGAGCTCCCCATGCTGTATTCAGTAGAGCTCCCCATGCTGTGTACAGTAGAGCTCCCCAGGCTGTATTCAGTAGAGCTCCCCATGCTGTATTCAGTAGAGTTCCCCAGGCTGTGTACAGTAGAGCTCCCCATGCTGTATTCAGTAGAGCTCCCCATGCTGTGTACAGTAGAGTTCCCCATGCTGTATTCAGTAGAGCTCCCCATGCTGTGTACAGTAGAGTTCCCCATGCTGTGTTCAGTAGAGTTCCCCATGCTGTGTTCAGTAGAGTTCCCCATGCTGTATTCAGTAGAGCTCCCCGTGCTGTGTACAGTAGAGTTCCCCATGCTGTGTTCAGTAGAGCTCCCCAGGCTGTGTACAGTAGAGTTCCCCATGCTGTATTCAGTAGAGCTCCCCGTGCTGTGTACAGTAGAGTTCCCCATGCTGTGTTCAGTAGAGCTCCCCATGCTGTGTTCAGTAGAGCTCCCCATGCTGTGTACAGTAGAGTTCCCCATGCTGTATTCAGTAGAGTTCCCCATGCTGTGTACAGTAGAGTTCCCCATGCTGTATTCAGTAGAGTTCCCCATGCTGTGTACAGTAGAGCTCCCCATGCTGTATTCAGTAGAGCTCCCCGTGCTGTATTCAGTAGAGCTCCCCGTGCTGTATTCAGTAGAGCTCCCCATGCTGTATTCAGTAGAGTTCCCCATGCTGTATTCAGTAGAGCTCCCCAGGCTGTATTCAGTAGAGTTCCCCATGCTGTATTCAGTAGAGCTCCCCATGCTGTGTTCAGTAGAGCTCCCCAGGCTGTATTCAGTAGAGCTCCCCATGCTGTGTTCAGTAGAGTTCCCCATGCTGTGTTCAGTAGAGCTCCCCATGCTGTGCTCAGTAGAGCTCCCCATGCTGTATTCAGTAGAGCTCCCCATGCTGTGTACAGTGGAGCTCCCCATGCTGTGTACAGTGGAGTTCCCCATGCTGTGTTCAGTAGAGTTCCCCAGGCTGTGTTCAGTATAGCTCCCCATGCTGTATTCAGTAGAGCTCCCCATGCTGTGTACAGTGGAGCTCCCCATGCTGTGTACAGTGGAGCTCCCCATGCTGTGTTCAGTAGAGCTCCCCATGCTGTGTACAGTGGAGCTCCCCATGCTGTGTTCAGTAGAGCTCCCCATGCTGTATTCAGTAGAGCTCCCCATGCTGTGTACAGTGGAGCTCCCCATGCTGTGTTCAGTAGAGCTCCCCATGCTGTGTACAGTAGAGCTCCCCATGCTGTGTTCAGTAGAGTTCCCCATGCTGTGTACAGTAGAGCTCCCCATGCTGTGTTCAGTAGAGCTCCCCATGCTGTGTTCAGTAGAGCTCCCCATGCTGTGTTCAGTAGAGCTCCCCATGCTGTGTTCAGTAGAGCTCCCCATGCTGTGTACAGTAGAGCTCCCCATGCTGTATTCAGTCGAGCTCCCCATGCTGTGTTTAGTAGAGCTCCCCATGCTGTGTTTAGTAGAGCTCCCCATGCTGTGTTCAGTAGAGCTCCCCAGGCTGTATTCAGTAGAGCTCCCCATGCTGTATTCAGTAGAGCTCCCCATGCTGTATTCAGTAGGGTTCCCCAGGCTGTGTTCAGTAGAGCTCCCCATGCTGTGTACAGTAGAGCTCCCCATGCTGTATTCAGTAGAGCTCCCCGTGCTGTATTCAGTAGAGCTCCCCGTGCTGTATTCAGTAGAGCTCCCCATGCTGTGTTCAGTAGAGCTCCCCATGCTGTGTACAGTAGAGCTCCCCGTGCTGTGTTCCAAGCATTGTCTGGCATCTCTGACTTTGTCTATATAAATGTTTCTGGAACATACCTCTCCATTCACCTGAGGAAGGAGCAGCACGCCGAAAGCTCATGTTTGAAACAAACCTGTTAGACATTAACCTGGTGTTGTAAGACTTCTTAGCATGCTGTATTCAGTAGAGCTCCCCATGCTGTATTCAGTGGAGCTCCCCATGCTGTGTACAGTAGAGCTCCCCAGGCTGTGTTCAGTAGAGCTCCCCATGCTGTATTCAGTAGGGTTCCCCAGGCTGTGTTCAGTAGAGTTCCCCATGCTGTATTCAGTAGGGTTCCCCATGCTGTATTCAGTAGAGTTCCGCATGCTGTATTCAGTAGAGTTCCCCATGCTGTGTTCAGTAGAGCTCCCCATGCTGTGTTCAGTAGAGCTCCCCATGCTGTGTACAGTAGAGCTCCCCAGGCTGTGTACAGTATAACTCCCCATCTGTGTTCAGTAGAGTTCCCCGTGCTGTGTTCAGTAGAGCTCCCCATGCTGTATTCAGTAGAGTTCCCTATGCTGTATTCAGTAGAGCTCCCCATGCTGTGTTCCAAGCATTGTCTGGCATCTCTGACTTTCTGGAACATACCTCTCCATTCACCTGAGGAAGGATCAGCGCTCCGAAAGCTCGTGTTTGAAACAAACCTGTTGGACATTAACCTGGTGTTGTAAGACTTCTTAGTATGCTGTGTTCAGTAGAGCTCCCCAGGCTGTGTTCAGTAGAGCTCCCCAGGCTGTGTTCAGTAGAGCTCCCCAGGCTGTATTCAGTAGAGTTCCCCATGCTGTGTTCAGTAGAGCTCCCCATGCTGTGGTCAGTAGAGCTCCCCATGCTGTGTTCAATAGGGTTCCCCATGCTGTGTTCAGTAGAGTTCCCCATGCTGTGTTCAGTAGAGTTCCCCGTGCTGTGGTCAGTAGAGCTCCCCATGCTGTGTTCAATAGGGTTCCCCATGCTGTGTTCAGTAGAGCTCCCCATGCTGTGTACAGTAGAGTTCCCCATGCTGTATTCAGTAGAGTTCCCCATGCTGTGTTCAGTAGAGCTCCCCATGCTGTATTCAGTAGAGTTCCCCATGCTGTGTACAGTAGAGCTCCCCATGCTGTATTCAGTAGAGCTCCCCATGCTGTGTTTAGTAGAGCTCCCCATGCTGTATTCAGTAGAGTTCCCCATGCTGTGTACAGTAGAGTTCCCCATGCTGTATTCAGTATAGCTCCCCATGCTGTGTTTAGTAGAGCTCCCCATGCTGTATTCAGTAGAGTTCCCCATGCTGTGTACAGTAGAGCTCCCCATGCTGTATTCAGTAGAGCTCCCCATGCTGTGTTTAGTAGAGCTCCCCATGCTGTATTCAGTAGAGTTCCCCATGCTGTGTACAGTAGAGCTCCCCATGCTGTATTCAGTAGAGCTCCCCATGCTGTGTTCAGTAGAGCTCCCCATGCTGTATTCAGTATAGCTCCCCATGCTGTGTTCAGTAGAGCTCCCCATGCTGTATTCAGTAGAGTTCCCCATGCTGTATTCAGTAGAGCTCCCCATGCTGTGTACAGTAGAGTTCCCCATGCTGTATTCAGTAGAGCTCCCCATGCTGTATTCAGTAGAGCTCCCCATGCTGTGTACAGTAAAGTTCCCCATGCTGTATTCAGTAGGGTTCCCCATGCTGTATTCAGTAGAGCTCCCCATGCTGTGTTCAGTAGAGCTCCCCATGCTGTATTCAGTAGAGCTCCCCATGCTGTATTCAGTAGAGCTCCCCGTGCTGTGTACAGTGGAGTTCCCCATGCTGTATTCAGTAGAGCTCCCCATGCTGTGTTCAGTAGAGCTCCCCATGCTGTGTACAGTGGAGTTCCCCATGCTGTATTCAGTAGAGCTCCCCATGCTGTGTTCAGTAGAGCTCCCCATGCTGTGTACAGTAGAGTTCCCCATGCTGTGTACAGTAGAGCTCCCCATGCTGTGTACAGTAGAGTTCCCCATGCTGTATTCAGTAGAGTTCCCCATGCTGTGTACAGTAGAGCTCCCCATGCTGTATTCAGTAGAGTTCCCCATGCTGTATTCAGTAGAGCTCCCCATGCTGTGTACAGTAGAGCTCCCCATGCTGTATTCAGTAGAGTTCCCCATGCTGTGTACAGTAGAGCTCCCCATGCTGTATTCAGTAGAGTTCCCCATGCTGTGTACAGTAGAGCTCCCCATGCTGTATTCAGTAGAGTTCCCCATGCTGTATTCAGTAGAGCTCCCCATGCTGTGTACAGTAGAGCTCCCCATGCTGTGTTCAGTAGAGCTCCCCATGCTGTATTCAGTAGAGCTCCCCATGCTGTGTTCAGTATAGCTCCCCATGCTGTGTACAGTAGAGCTCCCCATGCTGTGTACAGTAGAGCTCCCCATGCTGTATTCAGTAGAGCTCCCCATGCTGTGTTCAGTAGAGTTCCCTATGCTGTATTCAGTAGAGTTCCCTATGCTGTATTCAGTAGAGCTCCCCATGCTGTGTTCAGTAGAGCTCCCATGCTGTGTACAGTAGAGCTCCCCATGCTGTATTCAGTAGAGCTCCCCATGCTGTGTTCAGTAGAGCTCCCCATGCTGTGTACAGTAGAGCTCCCCATGCTGTATTCAGTAGAGCTCCCCATGCTGTGTACAGTAGAGTTCCCCATGCTGTGTTCAGTAGGGCTCCCCATGCTGTGTTCAGTAGGGTTCCCCATGCTGTATTCAGTAGAGCTCCCCATGCTGTGTTCAGTAGAGCTCCCCATGCTGTATTCAGTAGGGTTCCCCAGGCTGTATTCAGTAGAGCTCCCCATGCTGTGTACAGTAGAGCTCCCCGTGCTGTATTCAGTAGAGTTCCCCATGCTGTATTCACTAGAGCTCCCCATGCTGTATTCAGTAGAGTTCCCCATGCTGTATTCAGTAGAGCTGCCCATGCTGTGTTCAGTAGAGCTCCCCATGCTGTGTACAGTAGAGCTCCCCATGCTGTATTCAGTAGAGCTGCCCATGCTGTGTACAGTAGAGCTCCCCATGCTGTGTACAGTAGAGCTCCCCATGCTGTATTCAGTAGAGCTGCCCATGCTGTGTACAGTAGAGCTCCCCATGCTGTGTACAGTAGAGCTCCCCAGGCTGTGTACAGTGGAGCTCCCCATGCTGTGTACAGTAGAGCTCCCCAGGCTGTATTCAGTAGAGCTCCCCAGGCTGTGTACAGTAGAGCTCCCCATGCTGTATTCAGTAGAGTTCCCCAGGCTGTGTTCAGTAGAGCTCCCCATGCTGTGTTCAGTAGAGCTCCCCATGCTGTGTTCAGTAGAGCTCCCCATGCTGTGTTCAGTAGAGCTCCCCATGCTGTGTTCAGTAGAGCTCCCCATGCTGTGTTCAGTAGAGCTCCCCATGCTGTGTTCAGTAGAGCTCCCCATGCTGTGTTCAGTAGAGCTCCCCATGCTGTATTCAGTAGAGCTCCCCATGCTGTATTCAGTAGAGTTCTGCATGCTTTGTTTGTTCAGTAGAGCTCCCCATGCTGTGTTCAGTAGAGTTCCCCATGCTGTATTCAGTAGAGCTCCCCATGCTGTGTTCAGTAGAGCTCCCCATGCTGTATTCAGTAGAGTTCTGCATGCTTTGTTTGTTCAGTAGAGCTCCCCATGCTGTGTTCAGTAGAGTTCCCCATGCTGTGTTCAGTAGAGCTCCCCATGCTGTGTACAGTAGGGTTCCCCATGCTGTGTACAGTAGAGCTCCCCAGGCTGTATTCAGTAGAGCTCCCCATGCTGTATTCAGTAGAGCTCCCCATGCTGTGTTCAGTAGAGTTCCCCATGCTGTATTCAGTAGAGCTCCCCATGCTGTATTCAGTAGAGCTCCCCATGCTGTATTCAGTAGAGCTCCCCATGCTGTATTCAGTAGAGTTCTGCATGCTTTGTTTGTTCAGTAGAGCTCCCCAGGCTGTATTCAGTAGAGCTCCCCATGCTGTGTTCAGTAGAGCTCCCCATGCTGTGTTCAGTAGAGTTCCCCATGCTGTATTCAGTAGAGCTCCCCATGCTGTGTTCAGTAGAGTTCCCCATGCTGTATTCAGTAGGGTTCCCCATGCTGTATTCAGTAGAGTTCCCTATGCTGTATTCAGTAGAGTTCCCCATGCTGTATTCAGTAGAGTTCCCCATGCTGTATTCAGTAGAGTTCCCCATGCTGTATTCAGTAGGGTTCCCCATGCTGTATTCAGTAGAGTTCCCTATGCTGTATTCAGTAGAGTTCCCCATGCTGTATTCAGTAGAGTTCCCCATGCTGTATTCAGTAGGGTTCCCCATGCTGTATTCAGTAGAGTTCCCTATGCTGTATTCAGTAGAGTTCCCTATGCTGTATTCAGTAGAGTTCCCCAGGCTGTATTCAGTAGAGCTCCCCATGCTGTGTTCAGTAGAGCTCCCCATGCTGTGTTCAGTAGAGCTCCCCATGCTGTGTTCAGTAGAGCTCCCCATGCTGTGTTCAGTAGAGCTCCCCATGCTGTGTTCAGTAGAGCTCCCCATGCTGTGTTCAGTAGAACTCCCCGTGCTCTGTTTGTTCAGTAGAGCACCCCGTGCTGTGTTGCCTGCCGCTCTCCATTCGCTGTTGCTTTATTTGTGCTCCTCACTGATCTCTGTTTCATTTTTTTTTGATGTGTGGTGAGCTGTGGTCATTTTGCAGCATCTTTGTGTCTCGCGTTTCTGGAGAGAAAATATCAAAATTGACAACAACCAGGAAAAACCTGTGAGAGAAATACAATATATGTGCTTGTTACTGAAACTGCTGACGGGAAATGTAATAGGATTCGAAAGTTCGCTTTGAAAGCCCGAACAATTACATTTTTACAAACTGACACAATGGAACTCAGCAGAAGTTCAAATTGCTAATCTGATTCTTATAAAATGGTGTTTGTTAGCGTGAACTTCAGATGTTAAATGTCATTGACTGGAACGGAACTACGTAAGGATTGTGGGACAAGGTCTATTATAATGAAAGTTTTGTAGATGTAAAGGATGCCATGAGAAAATTGGATTTAACACAGTAACGGAAATAACCTTACTGTTTGAGTTTTCACTTGTTTTCTGTTCAGTCATTACCAGACTGGAGCCTGAGGCACTTTGATATTTAATTTAGTGACAGAACAAAAGCTGACAGCAAACCTTAAAGAGTTTAACTAAAACTGAGAATGCATACCTGAAATAAAAGAAGAAAGTTCTGGAAATGCTGAGAAATAGAAGCGGCACCTAAGGAGAGAAGAATACAGTTAGTCGGCGGAATATTCTGCCCACGGCAGAATGAAGGCGGAGGGCCTGATAATTGGGTGGGTTGGGGTCACGACCCATACCCAATGTGTTTCCGCCTGTACCAATAGTAGGTCTGGGCAAGAAGGCACATGCTCAACCTACCCATCTCCATTTGAGGCCTATAAGTGGCCAATTCATGATCCCACAAAGGTATCTTCCCGGTTCGAGGCTACATGTTAGCTGGAAAAGGCGGGGCTCTCCACCTGTACTACCCTGTGCATAGTCGATGGCGTGGATGTTTGAAAAAGGGGGTGTCTGCTGACAGTCAGCCCCTTGCCCTTGATGCTGAGACCAATTAGGGGCTGGTTTAGCACAGGGCTAAATCGCTGGCTTTTAAAGCAGACCAAGGCAGGCCAGCAGCACGGTTCAATTCCCGTATCAGCCTCCCCGAACAGGCGCCAGAATGTGGCGACTAGGAGCTTTTCACAGTAACTTCATTTGAAGCCTACTTGTGACAATAAGCGATTTTCATTTCATTTTCATTTATTTCATCGCCATAGCAACCCACCCACCCCCATCCCTTCCTCTCGCTTTAAGATCTCCCCACTGCAATGACCTTTCTCCTGGTTGATCTGCTGTTCTGGGACTGTGGCGGTGAGGCAGGGGGGCGGGATATTGCCACACCAGCAGCCTTATGGGTGGTACAGTAGAACAGTGGTCAGCACTGTTGTTCCACAGCGCCAGGATCTCGGGTTCGATTCCTGGCTTGGGTCACTACCTGTGCAGAGGGTGTGTCCAAAATGATGGGTGTGTCCAAAACCAGGGGTCACAGCCTCAGGATTCAGGATGAACCATTTCGGAAAGAGGTAAGGAGACATTTCTTCACCCAAAGAGTGGTGAGCCTGTGCAATTCATAACCACAGGAAGTTGGTGTTAAAACTTTGAATATATTCAAGAGGCGGCTGTATATAGCACTTGGGGAGAATGGGATCAAAGGCTATGGGGAGAAAGCAGGATTAGGCTATTGAGTTGGATGATCAGCCATGATCGTGATAAATGGTGGAGCAGACTCGAAGGGCCAAAAGGCCTCCTCCTGCTCCTATCTTCTATGTATCTATAAATCTAGGAGTCTGCACATTCTCCCTGTGTCTGCGTGGGTTTCCTCCGGGTGCTCCGGTTTCCTCCCATAAATCCTGAAAGACGTGCTTATTAGGTGAATTAGTCATTCTGAATTCTCCTTCTGTGTATCCGAAAAGGGCCGGAATGCCGGAATGTCGCGACGATGGATTTTCACGATAACTTCATTGCAGAGTTAATGTAAGCCTATTTGTGACAATAATAACGATTATTATTCATGTAGCGTTCCCTGTGGCAGTGCGAGTGCAAGAGCTTTTTTAAAAATTCATTTATGGGATGGTGGGCATCACTGGTTCGGCCAGCATTTAGTGCCCTTAGTGCCCATCCCAATTTACCCTTCAGGAGGTGGTGTTATGGGCCAGGGTTTCGAGAACCCCAAAGTGTATCATGGAGTTCACCTGACCCACAACTTTTGATAGATTGTGGTATGGGGAGCACACGGCCCACTCTACAGGTGTGGTACAGCAGAAATGGAAAAGTCATTTTTTAAAAACAAAACAATGTTTATTTTATGAACTCGAGTTAACCTTTTTAAAACATACAGTGAACATCTTAGCAACCATCAATTCAAATACAACACCCAAAGAATACAACACTAAGTATTCCTTAATAACTTCCCAAATAACACCCAGAAGACAAAAGAAACACCTTTTAACAAAAGCACATTAGGTTTACGTTCACGACTGAGAACATTTATAATTCTGAATTCACCAAATGATCAAGAGATAGTCTTTTCATGGCAGAGAGATCAACAGTACACCTGCTCTGTCTGGCTTCAGCTCCAACACTGAAAACAAAACTAAAACAAACCCTGCAGCCAACAGTCCAAAACAAAAGTAAAAAGCTGACAGACAGCCCAGCTCCACCCATTCTCTGACATCACTGCAGTAGTAAACACCCATTTCTTAAAGGTACTCTCGCTACAGATATTTATATACACACCCATTTATAAACACCCATTTCTTAAAGGTACTCTCACATGACAGTGGTAGTGAGTTACCTTCTTGAACCGCTGCAGTCTCTGAGGCTTAGGTACACCCACTGTGATGTAAGGGATGGAGTTCCAGCATTTTGCCCCAACAGCAGTGAAGGAACAGTGATATATTTCCAAGTCAGGGTGGTGAGGGGCTTGGAGGGGAACCACCAGGTGGTGGGGTTCCCAGGTGTCTGCTCCTCTCATTCTCCTAAATGGTAGTGGTTGTGAGTTTGGAAGGTGCTTTCTGAAGAACCTTGGCAGTTACTGCAGTGCACCTTGTAGATGGTACACACGGTTGCCACTGTTCGTCGGTGGTGGAGGGTTTGAATATTTGTGGAAGAGGGTGCAATCAAGCGGGCTGCTTTGTCCTGGATGGTGTCGAGATTCTTGAGTGTTGGCAAGTCCAGGCAAGTGGAGAGTATTCCATTATACTCCTAACTTGTGCCTTGTAGATAGTGGTTCGGCTTTGGGGTGCCAGGAGGTGTGTTCCTCACTGTAGTATTCCTAGCCTTTGACCTGTCCTGGTAGCCATTAATATGGCGAGTCCAGTTCAGTTTCTGATCAATGGTAATCTCTAGGATGTTTAATGTGGGGAATTCAGTGATGGTAATGCCATTGAATTTCAAGGGGCGGTGGTTAGATCTGCTCCTGTAGATGGACATTGCCTAGCTCTTGTGTGGTGTCAATGTAACTTGCTATTTGTCAGCCCCAAGCCTGTTTAGCAGAGGGCTAAATCGCTGGCTTTGAAAGCAGACCAAGGCAGGACAGCAACACGGTTCGATTCCCGTAACAGCCTCCCTGAACAGGCGCCGGAATGTGGCGACTAGGGGCTTTTCACAGTAACTTCATTTGAAGCCTACTCGTGACAATAAGCGATTTTCATTTCATTTTTCATTTCATTAGATATTGTCCAGGTCTTGCTGCACTTGGACATGGACGGCTTCATTATCTGAGGAGTCGCAAATGGTTTGAACATTGTGCAGTCATCCATAAACATTCCCACTTCTGATCTTATGATGGAAGGGAGGTCATTGATGAAGCAGCTAAAGATGGTTGGGCCTCGGACACTACCCTGAGTAACTCCTGCAGTGATGTCCGAGAGCTGAGATGATTGACCTTCAACCACCACAACCATTTTCCTTTGTGCCGGGTATGACTCCAATCATCACCACCTGGTCGTCTAATTCTGTTGTACTGCGCATCCCCATTCCCTTCTCCTACACATACCGCCATAAGAGGTAGGTGCAGAAGTCGGCTGTGACGCATCGATGGTGGCATCCTCGGAGCTCTCCGCCAACGTGTTCCCTTGGGAGGCAGGGGCACCCCGGATGGACTGGCACTGCCGGCTGGCGATCCTGTGGGAGAAAGGACACGTGGTCAGTGAGAGGGAAGGGTCATTATGCTGGCTTGAACTATTCACATGTGACAGGTCATTTGGGTGGGGCCGGTGGACCCTCACCGCTGTGGCATAGGCCAAGCTCAGCCTCGGTGTCCAATCTATCCCTGGCCACCCTCATAATCACGAGGGATTGTTCCTCGCAGCGGGTGAGGACCCTGGGATCCGGCAACCTGCCGTCCGACAGGGCCTTTTCCCATCGATCATGTGCCAACTTCTCCTGTGGGGACACAGAGGGAGGCATTGAGAGCCAAATGCCGTGTTTGGGGGGGCATGGCGGGGGGGGGGGGGGGGGGGGGGGGGGAGAGGCGTAGTCAGCACTGCCGGGCATCTGATGTTGTGCTCACTGGTGCCAGTGTGTACTAGGGTGCAGGTGGAACGTTGAGCTTGGGGGTGGTGCCAAACGCAGAGCCGGCGGGAGGTGGTGGCAGGCGCTGAACGCTGAGTCGCCATGGGGGGGGGGGGGTTGCTGAGGATGGCAGGCAAGCCCGGCGCCAGGCGGCCGATGCCCATTCACCCGTGCAGTTTGGTGGAGACAGTCGAGCTTCCTGCGGCACTGGGCGGCCGTCCTCCTGGTCACGCTCCCCACGCTGACAGTTGCTGTCTCCCAGGCGGCACTGGCTGCTCCATGGCTGACCCTCCACCCTTGGGGGAACAAGGTATCCGTCCGTACTCCACCACGTCCATATGCCTGTCCAGGTCGGCATCCTCGAATCGCGGCGCTGGTCGACGCAGTGGCATGGCTGCGTACTGTCAGGGGTTTGCTGTGCGGGATTGGTTGAAGTGCTGCGCCACCTCATTAACGGGGAGCTGCCAGGCATGGTCACAGCAAATCAGCTGGCGGGATAGTGTATAAATCCATCATTAAGTGGTCTAGGTTAGATAGCAGTGACGGACTCAGCGGGCCGGCCATCGGGAAACATCCTGCCAATCTCGCTTGCTACGACATCAGAACGGATTCCATCCAATCGCTCCCATACACTGAACTTATTTGCTGTCTCTCTGTGTGTTCCTGAAACCCTACCGCTAGACAACAACACAGTTTTTTGCACCATGTGTTTCTTTCCTGGAATCACAAAATTACTAACCCCTTTGCAACCCATCTCTTCACTTCAAGGGTTGTAAAACCTCATTAAAAATGCATGTGTGTAAACACACCCAGAAAACCTGATATTTTTGCTCAAAGTCCCTCCTGACTTTCCGGCACCAAGTTCACAGAAGAAACCAAATGAAATCTAAACACATTTCTTAACACATAAATATTAAGTTGAAGTTATTCATCTTCCCGAACAGTACAGTGGAACCTTTAACGTCCACTTGGGAGGGCAGGTGAAGTAAAGCACGAATCATGTTAAATCCCATTTAGTTTTAAAATGAAGCACCCCATGCCAGCCACACACATCGGAGGACTGAAGTCAATGCAAGTTGAAGCACTAAGTGGTCAGTTGGCACCTCCCAGTTCTTATTATTCACTC
The DNA here is from genome assembly GCF_902713615.1 of Scyliorhinus canicula. Lineage (NCBI taxonomy): Eukaryota > Metazoa > Chordata > Chondrichthyes > Carcharhiniformes > Scyliorhinidae > Scyliorhinus > Scyliorhinus canicula. Next base: position 14,464,293 of record NC_052155.1, on the reverse strand, counting down.
ATAGAACCATAGAATCGTAGAAGTTACAGTGCAGAAGGAGGCCGTTCGGCCCATTGAGTCTACCCAAGCCCACATCTCCACCCTATCCCCATAACCCCATAACTCATTAAGCCACCCAACACTATGGGCAATTTTGGACACAAAGGGCCATTTGGCATAGCCAATCCACCTAACCTGCACGTCTTTGGACTGTGGGAGGAAACCGGAGCACCCGGAGGAAACAAACGCACACACGGGGAGAACATGCAGACTCCGCACAGTCAGTGACCCAAGCCGGGAATCAAACCTGGGACCCTGGAGCCGTGAAGCAATTGTGCGAATCATTGTGCTACCGTGCTGCCCCCAGTCTTCAGCTAACCGAGATACTGCACTCAGATACTGCACTCTTTATTCTTCGACCATCAGATTGCCTCCACTAACAGATTGCTTTGAAGTGCTTTGGAACACGCCATTCATCGCTCCTCGCGATTCTTTTTTTAAACCCAAAGTGTTCTTCTTTCCGAACGTCAAATTATTTTCACAATTTTGAAAAATCCCTTCAGCTGCATTTGTTGATACAAATAATAGTCCTTTCATTTCTCAAGCTAACCATAAGCAGCAGTGAAGAGGCCTTGAACAATCAGCTCACAGTTTGCCTCAGTCTTGGCAATGTTACAGCCAAATAAAATGAAGCCAAATAGCCGTCGTGTGTGAGAAAATTAAACGTACCCCAGCCTGCCGCACTCTGGACCGCTCTCGCCGACAACAGCTTGCATTTAAACGCCGCCTTTAACATATTGAAACGTCCCAAGGTGCTAGATCAAGTTACAAACTGAGCCATGTGAGCGGGTATTCGGAGCCAAGGAAGTACGTTTTAAGGAATGCACAAAATGGGGCAGGGTTGGGGCTGGAAAATGTGGCGAGCCATTCAGAATTCCATTGACTTCAGTGGGCCTGAAAAATCGCCCCCCCCCCCCCTCCGCGCCCCCCCCCCCCCCCCCCCCCCCCCCCCCCCACACCTCGGGCTTGAGTCCACCCATTGTGCTTCATCAAGATGCCCTTTATTTAACCTGCTGTATTCATTGGGAATTTCTTTGGTCGCTAAGCAAGGATCCATGGGAGGTGGCCCGTATACTTGCATGGTTGGAATAGCTCCGAGCCTTAGCTAGGATGGCGCTGGAGTCCTGGCTCTGTACCCAAACCCAACACCCACCATTTTATTTTGGTGGAAGGGCTGAGGAGGAGAGGGGGGTGGGGGGGGTGGTCGGGGGCAGGGGGGAGGTGCAGGGGGGTAGTGGATGTGGGTTTTGCTTTGCATGTGCAGTGTCCAAAGAGGTGACTCCTTTTGAAGAGGTATCTCCTTTTTGGCAAGCTCTCTCTCCATTCAAGAAGTGCCACAGGTATTCCACCAATTAAGCCACGCGTGTGTGGCTGACATGCAAGGGAATGAGCAATGGGTTTGGAAGGGCAGTTTTTATTGCCCCTCATGACTCAGGAACACCGGTGGCTATAAGGAGTATGTGTCAGAGAAGGGAGCAGTGTGTATATGTGGTAACGAGGCTGAAAAACCTTCACTTATTCGCGCTACAGTGGAACAAGAGCGTGACCAATGTGGAGCCAGAAAGTGAGGGGACCAAGCCAAGTATTAGTGGCAGTCCACCGCATACCAGGCAGGAGGACGAGGGAAAGGACAGCCAGGTTTAAACCTGAGGCAAGCGTCTACTAACTGCAGAGATCATAACTCGCGCTGACTGTCAGCCAACGCAGGACACAGCTCCAGTTAACCTGGGATTTGGTCACCGACATATATTCCATAGTGCAGCAGGAGCTGGAACCAGGGTCTTCTGATCCTCATACCCTGCCAGTGGCTCTCAGGGTCACTCAGCTCTGGACTTTCCTGCACTTTCCATGACTCACCAGGAGGTCTCTGCAGGATCTCAGCTGCATAAGGTTGTATCAAGGCAGTCATTGATAGCCTCTTTGCTCACTTTGGGGAGCGCACTAACATCCTGATTGATGTGGCATCACAGATCCAGAGGGCCATGGGGTTTTGCAGGATTAGCCAGCTTCCTTCAGACACTGGAGCCAACTGACTGTTCCCACGTCACCAGGCGGGCAGTAACTCATCGACCTGACACCTTCATGAACGGGATATCCTTCCACTCCCCGAACGTACAGCTGGTGTGTGTGACCATGGGCTGAGTTCTCCGGACCTTGCCGCTGGTGGGACCTTCCAGTCCAGCTGTAGACAACCTCCCCCCACCGACCCACCCCCACCCAATAAGAGAGAAAATCCAACAGTACATCATAAAAGTCAGCGCAATAAACATGGCTGAAAGCATGACCAGCATAACTCTTGGCCTCAACGTGATGCTGAAATGCAGCTTGAGAAGCCCTAGAGCCTTCACACATCTGTAATGTCTGCAAACCAGCTGGTCAAGTTCCCTTAACACCACAGTGTCACTGGTGACATAGGGGTTTCTGATACGGACGACTGCTGCGCACCTATAGCCAACCCCACTGACCCCACCTGCAGGGCAGCCCAGGGCGGTGAGCAAGGAGGATGCCGAGGGCTTCTCAACACCCTCATCTCCCAGCCCCTCCGCCAGAGCCTCCCTGTTCTCCACATGCTCCAGTGACAATGACATACGAACAAAAGAACTAGGAGCAGGAGTAGGCCATCTGGCCCCTCGGGCCTGCTCTGCCATTCAATGAGATCATGGCTGATCTTTTGTGGACTCAGGTCTACTTTCCGGCCCGAACACCATAACCCTTTATTCCTTTATTTTTCAAAAAACGTTCTATCTTTATCATGAAAACATTTAATGAAGGAGCCACAACTGCTTCACTGGGCAAGGAATTCCATAGATTCACAACCCTTTGGGTGAAGAAGTTCCTCCTAAACTCAGTCCTAAATCTACTTCCCCTTATTTTGAGGCTATGCCCCCTAGTTCTGCTTTCACCCGCCAGTGGAAACAACCTGCCCGCATCAATCCAATCTATTCCCTTCATGATTTTATATGTTTCTGTAAGATCCCCCGCATTCTTCAAAATTCCACCGAGTACAGTCCCAGTCTACTCAACCTCGCCTCGTAATCCAACCCCTTCAGCTCTGGGATTAACCCAGTGAATCTCCTCTGCACACCCTCCAGCGCCAGTACGTCCTGTCTCAGGTAAGGCAGAACAATGCATAAATGCAGGGGCCTCAGTCTGATGGAGGCCCTCAGTGGGTGCCTGGACGATGCGGCCAGCATCATGTTCCTCTGTGCCATACAGGACAAGAGCAGCCAGGGAGCACCTCCTGTGAGGCCCGTCGGGGCAGGCTGGGAGAATCGCAAGGGATTTGACAACCGTGGTGAAACCCTTTTTTTGGTGCCTCCTGATTCCCGGGGCCGTCATGAATCCTGCTGGTAGCGAGTGGGCCCAGAGAACCCACTCCGTGTGTTTCAGCGATATCCCCCCTTGGTAGCATTTGGAATCTACAGTCGGCCTTGCTAACTTTGATTTGATTTATTATTGTCACATGTATTAGTATACAGTGAAAAATATTGTTTCTTGCATGCTGTACAAACAATGCATACCGTACATAGGGAAGGAAGGCGATACTACAGAATGTAATGTTACAGTTATAGCAAGGTGTAGAGAAAGATCAGCTTAATACGAGGTAGGTCCATTCAAAAGTCTGATGGCAGCATGGAAGAAGCTATTCTTGAGTTGGTTGGTACGTGACCTCAAACTTTGGTATCTTTTTCCCGAAGGGAGAAGGTGGAAGAGAGTATGTCCGGGGTGCTTGGGGTACTTAATTATGCTGGCTGCCTTTCCGAGGCCGTGGGAACTGTAGATAGAGTCAATGGATGGGAGGCTGGTTTGCGTGATGGACCGGACCACATTCACGACCTTCTGTAGTTTCCTGCGGTCTTGGGCAGAGCAGGAACCATGCTCAGCTGTGATACAACCAGAAAGAATGCTTTCCGTGGTGCATCTTTGAAAGTTGGTGAGAGTCGTAGCTGACATGCCAAATTTCCTTAGTCTCCTGAGAAAGTAGAGTTGTTGGTGGGCGTTCTTAACAATAGTGTCGGCATGGGGGGGTGGAAACCAGGATTGGTCGTTGGTGATTTGGATCACCTAAAAACTTGAAGCTCTCAACCCTTTATACTTTGTTCCCATTTATGCAGACAGGCACATGTTCTCCACGACGCTCCCTGAAGTCGATGACAATCTCCTTCGTTTTGCTGACAGTGAAACTCCTAATTAGCTGGATGAAGATTCGGAGCGGACATTCGGTTAAGCTGCAGCCTGCTTAATGAGCACTCAAAGGCAGCTTAACTGGCAAACGGTCACCTTAATGAGCCTCTGTATATCTGATCTCTGCGCTAAACACGGGGCAAACTGTCGTTTGACACAACACCTTCATTGCCACCTCAGAGATTTTGATCACACCGCCAAAAATTACCCCATAAAATGTTTCTGCTTTGATTGTGTCGGCACCGCACATGAACATTTGTTTTTCACCCAGATTTACGAATATGGTTAATAATGTGATAATGACCAAATAATATGTTGTTGATAAGTACTGACCAGAGTAACAAAGCTGCTCTTTTTCCAAATAGTGCCACGTGATCTCTGATTTTGACCTGATCAGGCAAATGGGATTTCAATTTAATGCCTCATTTGAAATTTAGCTCCACTGACAGTGCAGCACCCTGTCAGTAATACATCAGGAGGGGACCTGAGCCCAGGATCCTGCGATTCCGAAGCAAGCATGTACCAACTTAGCCAGACCGGGGTGGGCACAGAAAGAAGTCTCACAACATCCGGTTAAAGTTCCTGGGTGAGATTCTCCGCAAATGAGGAGAATCGTAAAGGCTGCCGTGGGACAGGCCGTGACCCACGGCAGCCTTCACGGCCACTTCCGGGGCCGATTCTCCCCCCCGGGCGGGGCTAGGAGTGCGGCCCCGTGCGTCATTGCGGCGCGGCCTTGATGACGGTCGTCAAGGCCGCATGTCAAGCGCCACGCCGGCTGACGCGGTCGATGACGTCAGCCGCGCATGCGCAGGTTGGACAACGCCAACCTGCGCATGCACAGTTGGCATCTTTCTCCTCAGCCGCCCGGCAAGACGTGGCGGCTTGATCTTGCCGGGCGGCGGAGGGGAAAGAGTGCGTCTGTTTTGGACGCTGGCCTGACGACCGGTGGGCACCGATCGTGGGCCTGTCCCCTCCCGAGCACAGTCGTGGTGCTCCCGTGCCAATCAGGCCTCTAGATGCCCCAAAACGGGCAACTGGCGCCCGTTTCACGACGGCAGCGAGCAGGTGTGTTTGCTGCCGTGTTGAAACGGGCGTGAAAGCCCGGCCGCTCGGCCCATCGGCCTCGGAGAATCGCCGCTCGCCGCTTTTTACGGCGAGCGGCGATTCATGGCGTGAGTCGGGCTGGCGGGGGGGAGAATAGCGGGAGGGCGTGAAAAATGTCGGGAGGCCCTCCCGCTATTCTCCCACCCGGTGTGGGGGGCGGAGAATCGCGCCCCCTATGTCTGGATGCGCGGGTATTCAGACTTCTGTACCTTCTGCCTGATGGAAGGGTCTGGAAGAAGGCAATGCCTGGGTGGGAGTGGTATCTGATAATGCTATCTACCTTCCTGAGGCAGCGGGAGGTGTAGACAGAATCAATGTGGGGGTGACAAGCTTGTGTGATGTGTTGGACTGAGTTCACCACACTCTGCAGTTTCTTGTGATCTTGGACCGAGCAGTTGCCATGCCAGGCCGTGATGCAGCCGGATAGGATGCTCTCTATCGCACATCTGTAGATGTTTGTGAGAGTCGATGCAGACATGCCAAACGTCTTTAGCTTCCATCGGAAGTAGAGACGTTGTTGGGCTTTCTTGACTGTTGCATCAAGGTGAGTGGACCAGGACAGACTGTTGGTGATGGTGACCCCTATCTATCGACCATCTCCACTTCGGAGCCATTGATGCAGACAGGAGTGTGTGTCGTGCTACGCGTCCTGAAGTCGATGATCAGTTCCAGAGGTTGTTCCAGAGGACTTGAAGAATACTAATGTTCTATCATTTTTCAAGGAAGTGTTAAGTAAGGAAACTATAGTCAGTCTAACATCAGAGATGGGCAAGTTATTGGAAATAATAACAGAAATAATAACAATTGTCTTCAGACAATTCGATTCACTCCGTGTGATATCAAGAAACAGCTGAAGGCATAGGATGTGGCAAAGGGTAGACTGACAATATTCCGGTTATAGTACTGAAGACCTGTGTTTCAGAACATGCCGTGCCCAGCAAAGTTGTTCCACTACAGCCAGTAAATTCACCATAGTCCCAGATGACCATAGTCTGCTTTCCCCTTTGAGGAGGGAGAGCTGACTGGAGGTGATTTAACCTGAGGGTCACCACACCTGAGGCAAGGGGCAAGGTTGAGCTGGTCTTCATGAATAGCCTCAGCTGGTACGGGAGTTGAACCTGCACTCTTGGCATTGCTCTGCATCACCAAGTGACTGAGCTAAACCAGCCCCCAGTGCAGCGACAACACAGGTGTCTGCTCTGTAATGTGGAAAATTGCCCAGCTGTGTCCTGTATTCAAAAATCAAGACAAATCCAACACATCCCGTTACCACGGCTACTCTTAATCATCAATAAATTAACAGAAAGGATCATCAGCTGGCACGGTAGCACTGTGGTTAGCACAGTTGCTTCACAGCTCCAGGGTCACAGGCTCGATTCCCAGCTTGGGTCACTGTCTGTGCGGAGTCTGCACGTTCTCCTCGTGTCTGCGTTGATTTCCTCCGGGTGCTCCGGTTTCCTCCCACTATTCAAAGATGTGCAGGTGAGGTGGATTGGCCGTGCTAAATTGCCCTTAGTGTTCAAACGAAAAGGTTGGGTGGGGTTACGGGGTTAGGGTGAAGGTGTGGGCTTGGCTAGGGGCGATGCAGACGCGATTGACCAGATGGCCTCCTTCTGCGCTGTAAATTCTATGATTCTATGATTCTATAAGTGGAACTTACTCAGCAACAACCTGCTCACGGACACTTAGTTTGGCTCCCGTCAGGGCCACAAAGCTCCTGACCTCATTACAGCCTTGGTCCAAAATGGACAAACGAGCTGAACTCAAGAGGCGAGGTGTGAGTGACTGCCCTAGACATCAAGGCTGCATTTGATTGAGTATGGCATCAAGGAGCCCTAGGCAAACTGGAGTCAATGTGAATCAGGGGGGAAACTCGCCACTGGTTTGAATTATACTTTGCACAAAGGAAGATGGTAATGGTGGTTGAAGATCAATCATTTCAACTCCAGGACATTACTGCAGGAGTTCCTCAGGGTAGTGTCCTCGGTCTAAACATCTTCAGCTGCTTCATCAATGACCTCCCTTCCATCATAAGATCAGAAGTGGGGATATTTGCGGATGATGACACAATGTTCAGCACCATTGTGACTCTTCAGATAATGAAGCAATCCATGTCCAAATGCAGCAAGACCTGGACAATATCCAGGTTTGGGCTGATGAGTGGCAAATAACAGTTGTGCCAGCCAAATGTCAGGCAATGATTATCTCCAGCCTAAGGGAATCCAGCCATCTTCCCTTGACAATCAAAGGTATTATTCTTGCTGAATCCCCGATTATCAACTTCGTGGTGGTTATCATTGGCCAGTAACTGAACTGGACTAGCCAAATTAATACTGTGGTTCCAAGAGGAGTTCAGGGGCCAGGAACTCTGTGACGATCAGCTCACCTCCAAATCATGTCCGCCATCTACAAGGCAAAAGTCAGGAGTGTGGTGGAATGTTCTCCACTTGCCTGAATGAGTGCAGCACCGCTGCCTCACAGCTCCAGGGACCTGGGTTGAATTCCGGCCTCGGATGACCGTCTGTGGAGTTTGCAGTTCCTCCTCATGTGTGCGTGGGTTTCCTCCGGGTGCTCCGGTTTTCTCCCACAGCCCAAAGACGTGCAGGTTAGGTGGATTGGCCGTGCTAAATTGCCCCTTGGTGTCCAAAAGGTTAGGTGAGGTTACTGGGTTACGGGATAGGGTGGAGGTGTGGACTTAAGTAGAGTGCTCTTTCCCAGGGCCGGTGCAGACTCGATGGGCCGAATGGCCTCCATCTGCATTGTATGGATTCTATGATTATATGATTATTCTCTATTCTAACACTCAAGAATTTCAGCACTATCCAGGATAAATCCGCCTACTTGATTGGCACCCCATCTACCACCTTCAATACCCATTCCATCTCCAGCACCAATGTGTAGTGGCAGCAGTGTGTACTATCTACAAATTGCAATCCAGGCTCCTTCAACAGCTCCTTCCAAACCTGCAATCTCTAACGCCGAGAAGGACAAGGGCAGAAGATGCATGGGAACACCAGAAACTGAAATTCACCTCCAGTCACTCACCACTCTGATTTAGAACTCTTATCGTCATTCCTTCACTGTCACTGGGTCAAAATTCATGGAACTCCCTCCCTAACAGCACCGTGGGTCTACCTATATCACGTGGACTGCAATGGTTGAAGAAGGCAGCTCACCACCGCCTTCTCAAAGGCAACTAGGGATGGGCAATGAATACTGGCTCCCTTTCTGAGAAAGGATAATAAAAATGATCAGGGATGTAATAAACTGATTTGGAAAGACATGGGATAATCGAGGATTAGCAATGATGTTTTTTTTTAAAGGTAAGTTGTGTCTGAACAAAAACAAAGAAAATTACATAAAACAGGAAGAGGCCCTTTGGCCCTCCAAGCCCGTACCGACCATGCTGCCCGTCTGAACTAAAACCCTCTACCCTTCCAGTGACCATATCCCTCTAATCCAATCTAAGGAAATCTGGGCAGCACGGTAGCACAAGTGGATAGCACTGTGGCTTCACAGCGCCAGGGTCCCAGGTTCGATTTCCCGCTGGGTCACTGTCTGTGCAGAGTCTGCACGTTCTCCTCGTGTCTGCGTGGGTTTCCTCCGGGTGCTCTGGTTTCCTCCCACAGTCCAAAGACGTGCAGGTTAGGTGGATTGGCCATGCTAAATCGCCCTTAGTGACCAAAAAGTTTCGGAGGGGTTATTGGGTTACGGGGATAGGGTGGAAGTGAGGGCTTAATGTGGGTCGGTGCAGACTCGATGGGCCGAATGGCCTCCTTCTGCACTGTATGTTCTATGTCCTTACCTGGTCTGGCCTACATTTGACTCCAGACCCACAGCAATGTGGTTGACTCCAACTGCCCCCTCAAGGGCAATTAGGGATGGGCAATAAATGCTGACCCAGCCACCAACGCCCATGTACCATGAAGGAATAAAAAGAATATATGTATAGAGATGGTTTTCATTTGGCTCAGTCTCATACGATAAGAATGTGAAGAAGTTAGAAACCTATGGAATTAATGCAAACATGGGGGCCTGGGTGAAAAAAATGGATGATGCTGAATGGATGTTTTTCAGATAGGGAGGGTGAGTGCAGAGGTGTTCCCCAGGGAGACTGTTTCTACCATTCCATACACAAGCTGGAAATCAGCAATTTGATATTTGTATTTTAGTCAGAGATTGAGCCGTGTGGATACATTCATTCAGAAGATTAATGCGGCTCTCCTCTCCATACAAATTGACAAATTTGTTGCATATGAATAATTAACGGATTGTCACACAAATTAAAAAGCAATCAGCAAGGTTTGGTCTCTTGACTTGGAGTCTGGTCTTTGATTCCGCTGTCATTGTCAGTTATGGTAATCCCCCTTTAATCACTCTGTTTAATTACTCACCCTCTTGTATGCCGAAGATTTAATTATTCATACAGACTACAAACATTGTTTGTTGTGATAAAACTTTTATCAGCGCACTTCAGGCACAGATGACGGGCAGCTCTGGCGGCATTGCCTTCCATTCCTCACAGTCTGTGGCACAGAAAGGGACATCACGTGTAAATGAACATTATCCAAGTCCATGTGCGGGTCCCGTGTTTCCCTTCAGTCGCGTTGGGGGGGGGGGGGGGGGAGAGAATGTCAACAATCCCTCAAGTTTACATAAAACTACACAGGTTTGACTGACTTCCACCTCATCAAACAGTTGATTATTTGCCGACAACATTGATTTTTAAAACACAGGTTGGCGTAATCTTCTTGTGTCCGGCTCATAAATGGGCAAAGCTTTATCTCAAAGGCACAGCTAACGACTGAAGCTTGAAAAATATAATTAAGAAATAATGGACATAAAGGCTTGAGCCTTTATGATTCCGCATATCATTATCAGGAAGCACTTCTAATTCCGCCTTCGATCGGCAGTGTACCTTGGGAGGCCGGTGACGAAGAAAAGTAAAAATGCTGGAGACGTCCATAAAATTCATTTATCAACGTAGCAGTTTGATCGTTCTGTCGCAAAGAGATCTATTGGCACAGGCTTGACTTGGGATGGCATAAATACGTGTCAGAGAAATGAATTGCAGGTGCTTTTAGCCTCAAAATGTCAATTATCTTCCAGTCATTCAACGTTGTCATCCTGCACTGCAGGCCGGCTATTTGCTATAAAGTGCTCGGGCTGCACACACCACCGGAACGGTGACTGACATCATTCATGAGAGTCTGACATTAGTGGAAATCAAACTCATGTTCTCGTGGTTCAAAGTCACCAGACTTAATTGGCACCATCGGGCTGGCAGGAAGCTAGTCCGGTCACTGAAAGCCTCCATCACGCTCAAATCACTCCACAGTGGTGGAAACCCACTGGGCATCAAAGAGCGAGCCAGCACAGAAGAAGGCTATTGGGCCCATCGTCACAGCGCTGGATGATTCACAGTCAACTGGGCGGAACTGGCACTATTTATTCGAGAAAGAAAATCGACAAGTTTTTTTTTGCAGCTGAAAACACGTGGGTGGATTCTCCATTGGGCAGTATCGGGATTCCTGATTGGGCGGAGAATGGAGGGTCGAGGGAAAAATGGGCACCAAACCTGTCGCGATGTGCTGATCTACGATTGGCGGTCTCAGTGTGCTACCCGTCTCGGACCAGCGGGATGATGCAAATCAGTGATTCTGCACATGGAGATTGGGGGTGTCTTCCCCTTATCCACCAGGGGCATCCAAATGTCCGTGGGGATGGAGGGGGGGCGGGAGAGAAATGTATCATAATATAATAATAATCTTTATTAGTGTCACAAGTCGGCTTATATTAACAATGCAGTGAAGTTACTGTGAAAATCCCCTAGTCGCCACACCCCGGCGCCTGTTCGGCTACACGGAAGGAGAATTCAGAATGTCCAAATTACCTAACAAGCATATCTTTGGGGGCTTGTGGGAGGAAACCGGAGCGTCCGGAGGAAACCCACACAGGTACAGGGAGAACATGCAGACTCCGCACAGACAGTAACCCAAGCCGGGAATCGAGCCCGGGGCCCTGGCACTGCCCAATCTCTCCTTATAACTCAGTCCCTTGAGTCCTGGCAAATTACTTGGAAAATCTCTTCTGCACTTAGTTTAATAACATCTTTCCGATAGCAAGGTGACCAAAACCGAACGCAATACTCCAGGTGCAGCCTCACCAATGTCCTGTACAGCTGCAACATAACTTCCCAACTTTTATACTCAATGCTCTGACTGATGAAGGCCAGCATCCCAAAAGCCTTCTTCTCTGCTCTATATCCCTGCGACTCCACCTTTACAGAACTGTGCACCTGAAATCCAGGGTCCTTCTGTTCCACGATACTCCTTAAGGTCCAACCATTCAACGTGAAAGTCCTACTTGATTTGACTTTCCAAAATCCAACACCTTACACTTATCTGCATTGAACTCCATTTGCCATTTCTCGGCCCACTTCCCCAGCTGATCAAGATCTTGCTGCAATTTTTGATCACCTTCCTCACTGTCTACAATGCCACCTATTGTAGTGTCATTTGCAAACTTATTGATCATGTAGCATTGTAGGGCAGCACGGTAGCATTGTGGACAGCACAATCGCTTCACAGCTCCAGGGTCCCAGTGACCGGCTTGGGTCACTGTCTGTGCGGAGTCTGCACATCCTCCTCGTGTGTGCGTGGGTTTCCTCCGGGTGCTCCTGTTTCCTCCCACAGTCCAAAGATGTGCAGGTTAGGTGGATTGGCCATGATAAATTGCCCTTAGTGTCCAAAATTGCCCTTAGTGTTGGGTGGGGTTGCTGGGTTGTGGGGATAGGGTGGAGGTGTTGACCTTGGGTAGGGTGCTCTTTCCAAGAGCCGATGCAGACTCGATGGGCTGAGTGGCCTCCTTCTGCACTGTAAATTCTATGAAATTCTATGAAATCTAAGTCTTGCACATTCTCATCCAAATCGTTGATATAGATTACAAACAGCAATGGGCCCAGCACTGAACCCTGCGCACTGCTAGTCACGAGCCTCCAGCCTGACAAGCATCCTTCCACCATTACCCTCTGCTTCCTGCCATCAAGCCAATTGTATTTCCAATTTGCCAGCTCTCCTTGGTTTCCATGTGATCTAACCCACAAGTCCATATAGACTGTCTACCGCCCTGCCCGTATCAACCTTCCTGGTCACTTTATCAAAGAATTCTAACAAATTTGTAAGGCATGATCTCCAATGCACAAAGCCAGGCTGACTACTCCTAATCAAACTCTGTCTTTCCAAATGCCTTGATATCTTACCCCTCAGAATCATTTCTCATAACTTACCCACCACAGATGTTAGGCTTAACGGTCTATAATTCCCAGGTTTTTCTGTGCAGTCTTTCTTAAATAAGGGCACAACATTTGCTACCCTCCAGTCTTCTGGAACCTCACCTGTGGCTAATGATCTTGAAAAGTGAAATGAAATGAAATGAAAATCGCTTATTGTCACGAGTAGGCTTCAAATGAAGTTACTGTGAAAAGCCCCTAGTCACCACATTCCGGCGCCTGTTCAAGGAGGCTGGCACGGGAATTGAACCGTGCTGGTGGCCTGCCCTGGTCTGCTTTCAAAGCCAGAAATTTAGCCCAGTGTGCTAAACCAGCCCCAGGCGGCAAATATCTCAGCCAGGACTCCCACAATTTCTTCTCTAGCCTCACGCAGTGTTCATGAATATACCTGGTCAGGGCCAGGAGATTTATCCACCTTTATACATTTTAATACGTCCATCACTCCCTCTACTGTACTGCGAACTGTCCCAAGCCTTCATGTCATTCTCCACAGTAAACACAGAGGAGGAATATTCATTGAGAACCTCGCCCATCTCCTGTGGTTTCACACATGTGTGTCCACTTTCGTCCTTGAGGGGTCATATTCTCTCTCCAGTTATTCTTTTTCCTTTAATAAACTGAAAGAATCGCTTTGGTTTCACCTTAATCCTCTCAGCCCTCTTTTGCCCTCCTAATTTCCTTCTGGAGTATACTCCTGTGGGCCCTGTCAACCTCCAGAGTATCCCTTCAAGCTGCTTGTACCTTAGCCATGCCTCCTTCTTTTTTATGGCCAAAACCTCAATATGTTTTGGTATCCAGGACTCCCTACTCCTGCCAGCCTTGCCCTTCACCCGAACAGAAACATATAGACCCTGAACCTTAGCTACTTCACTTTTAAAGGCCTCCCAGAAGTGCTGAATACAGCTGGAAGAGCGAGAGAACTCTTCAGTACTAGCAAAAGACGACCAGTGATTTGTTTCAGGCATGTAGACCAAGTGGAATGGTTGGAGTGCTGAATAACTACCGGAAAGATGAATGGAAAAAGAGACAGAGGCCAATCGCAAAGGAAGATTTAACTAGAACTCCAACAACAAGGCGGTTATAAATGGATCGGCTGGAATATCATGGCCATCTATGCAGTTAGACAACAAGCACATTTATGGGTAAATATCATCGATACTAACTTGCAATTATAAATTCATTTAGTTTATTGGATTTAAATTTCTCAGGTGCAGTAGTGAGATTTGAACTCACACCTTATCAAGGCCCCACAGAACTATGAGTTTTCCAATGAATGGGTACAACCTGCAGCACATCAAATGCTTAAACATCTCCGCTGCTTCCCCCTAAGCAGAACTGGACACACAATTCAAGGTGGAATCTAACCAGAGCACTACACAGCCAGGTGATCATCTACTCTTGTTTTTCTACTCTTATTGACTAATGACTTAATTCGCACAAACATTCAGACCCTCCTGGGTAGTGCGAAGGAGGCCCTTTGGCCCCTCAAATCTGCAGCAACACTCTGTAAGAGCACCTCTCACCTGAACCCACTCCGCCACCCTATCCCCGTGACCCCACTTAACCTGCGCATCTTTGGACTATGGGAGGAAACCGAAGCACCCGGAGGAAACCCACGCAGACAGGGGGAGAGCGTGCAAACTCCACACGGACAGTGACCCAGGGCCGGGATTCGAACCCAGGTCCTCAGCGCCGTAGTGCCACCGTGCTGCCGAGATCAGAGAAGGTTGACGAGAGATTTCTTAGACGTATTCAAAACTCATGAGACCCTTTGTTAGAATAGGCAGAGGAGCTATTTCCAAGTGGCAGGAGAGACAGTGACAATCGACAAACAAAGGAGCCAGTGAGGGGGAGATAATGAGAATTTATCGACACAGATAGCTATTATCATCCGGAATTAGATGTTGGGAGCACACTCAATGGTAATTTTCAATTTGGAATTGGACGTATACTTAAAAAGGAAAACTTTGTAGGTCTACAGAGAAAGAATAAGGGAGTGACTCTACTTGAACATCTCTTCAAAGAATCAGCACAGGATCAATGTTTGTTTGTGTTGTATGAATTTACTATCCAGGACAAATGATAGGCATCAGGAATGTATCACTTAAACTTGTACAATGCCATAACTTATGACTTTCACTTTTCAGAACTGAAAAAATTCTGATGCTGAAAACCAGTTCTCATCTTTTAAACAAATGAACGCTTTAAAATATTGCATTTAATAAATGCCACAATGAGTTTTTTTTATTAGCTCATGGGATGTGGGTGTTGCTGGCTAAGCCAGCATTTCATAGAATCCCTACAGCGCAGAAGGAAGATATTCAGCCCACTGAGTCATCACCGACCCTCTGAAAGAGCACCCTACCTAGGCCCATTCCTTTGCCCCAGCCCCGTAACCCTGTAATCCCACCTAACCTTTGGACATCCAGACCACATCATATGTGATTGACTCGTAATGGCCCTGTGAAGTGACCTAGCAAGGCATTCAGCTTAACGGCAATTAGGGACGTGCAAAAAATGCTGGCCTTGCCACTGATGCCTACACCCTGTAA
The DNA here is from genome assembly GCF_902713615.1 of Scyliorhinus canicula. Taxonomy (NCBI): domain Eukaryota; kingdom Metazoa; phylum Chordata; class Chondrichthyes; order Carcharhiniformes; family Scyliorhinidae; genus Scyliorhinus; species Scyliorhinus canicula. Next base: position 14,449,122 of record NC_052155.1, on the reverse strand, counting down.
ATAAAGACAAAGGGTGGATGTGACCTTTCATGCCTCTGGTCCTCTGATCAACCGAGCCTCCCACTCGGTTGAGCCCTGTCCTGCTATGTGAGGACGCCACATCTATCGAGCTGGTGTGAGATCCGCTTCGCTAATGACAAAGTGCTGGTTAGGCTGTTAAATTGCCCCTAACCCACTGCCTGCCTGTGGTGGTATGATTAGCATAGCTGCCTGCCATTGGTGCAGAACGCCGGCTTACCATTGGCCCTGATCGGTCATGTGCCTCTCGAGCGGTTGGTTGAGAACAGTCATGTGACGGCTCCCCGATTGGTCGAAAGGCTGAGTTAACCCCGCCTCCAGGGCGTGGTATAAACACCCAGTACTCTCAGCGGTCGTCCTTCTACTGTAATCGACCGCAGGGCTAACATCTAGCAGATTAAAGCCATACTTTTGTTCAGCAACTCGTCTCGTGTTCAATTGATGGTATATCACTGCCTCAGTCGAGCCAAGAGCTAATTTGCTTCTATGCCCAGCCCTGTGCAAGTTCCTGCCAGTGGGAATGCGTAGGAAGAATGTCCACATGCTTCCTCTCCCTTCCACCCAACACCAGGCAGCATGGTGGAACAACAGTTCGCACCACTGACTCACAGCACCAGTCACCCCTGTTAAATTCCGGTCTTGGGCGACTGACTGTGGAATTTGTACTTCCTCCTCGAGTTTGCATGGGTTTCCTCCCACAGTCCAAGATGTGCAGGTGGATTGACCATGCTAAATTTTCCCTTCATACCCAGGAGTATACAGGTTAGGTGGGGTTGCAGGGATATTGGTGCAAACCCGATGGGCCGAATGGCCTCCTGCACTGTAGGGATTATATGACCCTATGACTCTAACGCCGATGGGCCGAATGGCTTACTTCTGCTCCTCCATCTTATGGTCTAACACCCTACCTTCGAGCCTATCGCTCTCGGGCCAGGAAATCTCAGCAATAGAACACACCCCTGAAGGCATTAACCTGTGTTAACATGATCAACTGTGCCTTTGATTCCCAACGGGAAGTTCTGGAATGTCAAAAGGAAAAAAAGGAAAATGAAACAGCTGTCACCGAAAGAGCGGAATATTTCCCAGTGGGCATTTGGAATGTGAGTGCACTGATTTGTTTAGGCCAGTTGTGGGTTTTTTGCCTTCATTTATAAGATGCAGTGCTTATTACTGTGTGTGAACTCCCTCAGACCGCATCAATGGGCTTCCGCACAACTTACATTCAGAAGGTCGATGAGCAGATACCCCAGAAAGGGTTATTTCATGGAGCATCACCCCCCATACCCCTTCAGAGAACGAGTGCAGCTGAACCTGAAAAGCCTCAAATTCGATGTTTTCAAATAGTTAGGAGGCTCGAGGAGCAGAAACAATAGCCCCCTGGGCTGAGTTCTGTTTGTCTGTGGTGACTTGGGAACTGGAACTGAGCGAGAAAACCGTAACCTAAAAGGGAGGGGGAGAATGGGAGAGAGATGTCATAATATACATCTATGTATATAATGGAGGCAGTGATTGACACACAGGATGACCAGTAAGCATACAGAACAGAGCAGCCAATCACCGGACAGGACACGACCACTATAAACCCAGAGAGCACTAGGTTTCCCGCTCTCTCTGGACCCAGCCACTGAGACAGTCAGAGTTTGTGAACTAACCAGTGCAAACACCATGTGGTAGCTAGTAAGTCAGGTCAGGCTACTACTAGGTCTCCAGTCAGTTCAGTAAAGTGTCAACCCACAATTGAACATGTATATTAGTTAAGACGTTAAATAAAATCGTGTTGCATCTTATTCAGTGTTAGAGGTCTGTCTCTCGCTACATTGCATCAGGTGCAGTCCACGTCGACCCAACCTGCCTAACACATCAAGAGAGAGACGGTGGAGGGGAGGGGGGGGGGGGGGGGTGCAGTTGGAGATGAAGAATTGTGGGTATCAAAGCAGAACCAGATTATGGCATCCTGGAACTTTAAATTATTTTGTAGCTGCTTTGTTTGACAATGTTTTTTTTTTCTACTTGTTTTCACTCAGGGAATTTGACCCGTTCTTAGTGAGGCAGCACTCTATTGGTTGAAGGGCAAGGTGCGCACACAAATAAAATCAAAGGTGCTGTGGATGTCAGATGCCTGGAATAAAAATAGTAGCACACACTGGAAACACCCAGTACGTCTGGAACAGTTCTTGGGTGGACTTACCGTCATGCACCCGCCCAACCATGATGCCATGATGTGTTTCACGGCAGTGATGGATCTTCCAGACCCGCCACTGTAAAAAGGGTTTTCACGATACTTGCACCCTCCGTCCGCCGGGGGCCACTGTTGGTGGAACTGGAAGATCCCACCGGCAAGAACGGCCGGAAAAATTCCCGCCCAATGTTTCAGGTCGATGACCAGTCTTCAGAATTGGGGTTTTTCAGAGGTTGTTAAAAGCAAGTGCGAAGGTTCAGGTTGTGCCTCGTGTTGTGTTTTGCTGCTTTGTGTCGCATAAGCTCCTTCCTTGATGTCTGCTTTGACAAAGGAAGCTCCAGACTATGAATTGAGTTCAACGTGTTTATTGAACTATTAACACAGTTCTTAAATGAGTTCGACTCTCTTCTAATCAAACTGTAGTAACTCAGTCTATCTTTACCAGCCTGCTCTAAGCCACGTGCTGGGTGTGATGCTGCTGATCAGCCCTGATGTACTCTCTAGATGTCTGTCTGTGAAAAGAGGCAGAGCATGCGTGCCCTGTCCTTTTATATGGGTTGAGAAGTGCCCCCTTGTGGTAATGTCAACTCTGGGTGTCCTGAAAACCCATTGGTTGTAATGACCCATTAGCTGTATGTCTGCATGTCATGACATCTCTGGTGCTCCCTCTAGTGGTTACTTAGTTTTAGTGTATTTACATTAACCCCTTGTGTATATACAATGATGCATATCACCACAGCTCATGGAATTTGCAGTGCAGAAGGAGGCCATTCAGCCCATCGAATCTGCAACGGCCCTTGGGAAGAGCACCCCAACTAAGCCCACACCTCCACCCTATCCCCGTAACCCAGTAACCCCACCTTTTCTTTTGGACACTAAGGGGCAATTTAGCATGGCCAATCCACCTAACCTGCACATTTTTGGACCGTGAGAGGAAACCGGAGCACCCGGAGAAAACCCACGCACACACGGGGAGAACGTGCAGGCGTTGCGCGGACAGTGACCCAAGCCGGGAATTGACCCTGGGACCCTGGAGATGTGAAGCAACAATGCTATCTACTATGCTACCGTGCTGCAAAAGGACAAAAGGTGGGGTTTGTGAGAGGGGTTCAAGATGGGAGAGGTGAAGTGACAAATGAGTTCACAGCGCAAGGCTTCAGGAAGTGGTCGTGGAACAAGTGAAGAAACACAAAGGTATGTACAGGGAAGGAGTGAATGGAGAAATATTGAACAATATTACAGCCTCAAACCAAAACAACAAAAAAAATCAGAGAACAAAACCTGGAGTAAAATCAAAACCTGGAAAGAAAAAATGAAAGAGAATGGGGCATGGAGAATGGAGAATGGAGAATGTTGTTGAACTCAGTTCTAATTTCAGAAGGCTGTAAAGTGTCTAATTAGAAGATGAGGTGCTGTTCTTCAAGCATACATTATACTGCATCGGAACACTGCAGGAGGCCAAGGACAGAGACGTCAGCATAAAATGGAGCTGGTTTAGCTCAGTGGGCTAAGCAGCCGGTTTGTGATGCAGCACAAGAACAGCAGCGCGGGTTCAATTCCCGTACCAGCTGAGAATTCTGAATTCTCCCTCTGTCTATCTGAACAGGCGCCGAAATGTGGTGAGTACGGGCTTTTCACAGTAGCTTCATTGCAGTGTTAATGTAAGCCCACTTGTGACAAAAAAGATTATTTATTTTTTATTTTAGGTGGAGAAGAGATACTTCCACTTGGCTAGATGACACTTTAGGCACTTCTCCACTGATAGAAGCAAAAGGTTCTGGAGGGGATTCCACTCTCTCGTGCACAGATGTGAACTACCACAGGTCAGTTGGTGTTAGAGGTTTATTACCATCAGATTCCGTTCCCTTCCAAGTGCCATAGAGCTTATGTATGGGCATTTAAAGGGTTAAGATAAGAGAATGGTACAAGGAAGCCATGAATCACACTCCTGGCAGGTCCTGTATTTAAGTATGAATACCCATAGGAGTATTATGGTAAAGTGGTTATGTTTCTGGACTATCAAACACAAAGTCTGGACTAATAATTAAGAGAACAGGAATGCACATCCTACTCCAGCCAATTTGAAGATTTGAATTGGGTTTCGCAAAAACATTTTGGAAGTAAACTGCTGGTATCTGTAAAAGTGTTCTGAAAACCCAAGTGGATCGTGAATGTCTCAGAGGGAAGGAAACTTGCCGTCTTTATCCAGCTTGGTTTATACGTGGCTCCAGCCATACACTAAAGTGCTTTACTCTTAACTGTTCAATTGGTGCGATCCAACAAGGGTCACATTTGTACTAAGCTGTTATACTGATTCAAGAAGACAGCCCACCACCAACTTCCCAGGGTAACTGGGGATGGGCAATAAATGCTGGTGACATCCACACCCCAAGAACAAATGACAGAAATATTTTGGTTGAGTTCTTGCTTTTGTGAAAAACAAACAATTTGTCCTGCATAAAAATAGATCTAGATATCGTGGACACTCATATGCAGCAATTTGAATCAAAGTTGAATGATTGAACATTCTTGGAAATGCATATTGGATGGGATTTTCCATCCCCTCCGATGGTGTGTTTTCCAGCAGCGGAGGCAGCTCACCATTGGCCGCTGGCAGGATCTTCCGCTCCCACCGGTGTCTACAGAGTTTTGTATAGCTCGCCTGTCCCGCTGCCAGGGAACCGAAGGTTGGATTCTCTGCACCCCGATGCCAAAATTGCGGCCGGCGCCGGGGCATAGAATCCATTTCTCTGCACAGAATCGGGACCGGCGCAGGTTGCCTGATTCTGCCGCGCCGCATAGCACCTACCTGCGGCCATTGCTGAAGGCCCACTTTGTCATCCCCCGCCCCCAACCGGCCGAAGCCCCGACGGCATGGACCACTCATGGTCCTGCCGGTTGGGAAATTAGCGTGGCGGCTGCGGACTCAGTCCGTGGCCGCCCTGGTCAGAGGGTGGGGTGGGCCTTATATGTGGCCGAGCAATGTTTGGGTGGGAGGTCAGGGTCGATCGAGGGGTCTATTTTTAATTTCCAGCTCCGTGGTCTGAGTCCGCCATGGAGCACGGCACAGCCGCTGGAGGCCGCCACCATGCACATGCTCACCCTCCAACCCGGAAGTGCGGGGGCCCGTATCTGCAGCAAAAGTTGCTAGTTTTACGCCGGGTCCCTGTTTCTCTGGCGTGAAAGTCACAGTTGTTACGACGGCATGGGGACATAGTCCCAAAAACAGAGTATCCAGCCCCTTATCTTCAATGGGGCCAGGAGATCCTGTCCACCGTTCTCACCGTTTCCCATTTATAGTTGCAGTTTTTCAGGTTATGCATTCACAATATCTGCAAAGATCTACAGTCATAGTTTCTCTTGAATGAGCATTTAAGCTTTGTAGTTCTGTTCTTCACTTGAGTAAACTTGTTCCATCAGAAGACAACACACAACATCACTGAAAAATTGCTGTCTATGCTCTTATTTCATGACATTTACTGGTTGCATCACAGTCCCGTGGCATTTTCGAAAGGGGTCGTCTGTGCAATCAAAAAACGTTATTGAGTTGTCTGCTCTTTAATCTTTTCTTTCAACCCAAGGCACAATTCAATTCTGATTGAAAACCGAGGTGCAGGTTTTTACCCTGAGCATCAACAGGATTAATTGTGGAGGTGTCGGTGGAGCCGTTTGCAATGTGAGAGACACGTTCCCCTTTGAGAATTGAATTGACTTGGAAAGGTGGACAAGTTAGTTTGACAGCAAGCTCGGAAGTCTCTGCGCTTAAAATGTTCCATAAGATTATTTCCTGGGGGGAGCATTAAAGGAGGCAACAGCTCCCGATGTGTAATTTTTAGTTTGAATCACCTGCATTCGCACTGACACAATCGGAATTTTGGAAGATCTATTGATGATAATTCATGTCGCTCAATGCCAACTGACCATTTGTAGAACACGTCAGAGATTTGGAAAGATGTGCTGTGGGTTGCATTTTACGTTACGATGGTGTTAACAATTGGCATTTTTACATGAGTAAAAAAAAATAGTTTGGAGATTATGCTGAGTAATATTCTCGTACTGGTCTCCCCCGAACAGGCGCCGGAATGTGGCGACTAGGGCCTTTTCACAGTAGCTTCATTGAAGCCTACTTGTGACAATAAGCGATTATTATTATTACTGCATGAACACCTTTTGTGTTCATATGAAATTTCTTTGAAACGCTAGCAGAGGTCAAAACAATTATGCGTAAGCGTCCCCATTAATTAGTGGAGAAATTTAGAAACATGAATTCACACAATAATATGATCTATAATTATCATACTGATTTTTGTCTGTCCCGACTGTTTTGATTGGTCACTTTTGGGTTGTGTCTATTGGTGGGTTTATTTGGGGGCGGGGCCTGGGTATTCTCAGTACCCCAATGTTGCAAAAAAGTTACAAAATATCCAATCAACCAACTATCATCCCGTCGGTGCCCAATAAGGGAACGTGTGAAAAAATAAAAACTGATATTAATGAGGCACTGGGTGGGTTTTCCAAAATCCCCCAACACCGTTGCGTGCTTTGCAGTTGCACAGGTGGCCTATCATTGGCTGGCAGCAGGATCTTCTGATAACTGTCAGTGTCAATGGGGCTTTCCCACATTTTGCACCCGACCGTCACTGGGAATCCAGAGACAGGGGTTCACACTTGGCGGTACAGGATGCTAAGATTGGTGGAGTTGCAGATAGCGAGGAGGACTGTCAGAGAATACAACAAAATATAGATAGATTGGAGAGTTGGGCAGAGAAATGGCAGATGGAGTTCAATCCAGGCAAATGCGAGGTGATGCATTTTGGAAGATCAAATTCAAGAGCGGACTATATAAGAACATAAGAACTAGGAGCATCTGGCCCCTCGAGCCTGCTCCGCCATTCAATGAGATCATGGCTGATCTTTTGTGGACTCAGCTCCACTTTCCGGCCCGAACACCATAACCCTTAATCCCTTTATTCTTCAAAAAACTATCTATCTTTACCTTAAAAACATGAAATGAAGGAGCCTCAACTGCTTCACTGGCAAGGAATTCCATAGATTCACAACCCTTTGGGTGAAGAAGTTCCTCCTAAACTCAGTCCTAAATCTACTTCCCCTTATTTTGAGGCTATGTGCCCTAGTTCTGCTTTCACCCGCCAGTGGAAACAACCTGCCCGCATCTATCATATCTATTCCCTTCATAATTTTAAGTGTTTCTATAAGATCCCCCCTCATCCTTCTAAATTCCAACGAGTACAGTCCCAGTCTACTCAACCTCTCCTCATAATCCAACCCCTTCAGCTCTGGGATTAACCTAGTGAATCTCCTCTGCACACCCTCCAGTGCCAGTACGTCCTTTCTCAAGTAAGGAGACCAAAACTGAACACAATACTCCAGGTGTGGCCTCACTAACACCTTATACAATTGCAACATAACCTCCCTAGTCTTAAACTCCATCCCTCTAGCAATGAAGGACAAAATTCCATTTGCCTTCTTAATCACCTGTTGCACCTGTAAACCAACCTTCTGTGACTCATGCACTAGCACACCCAAGTCTCTCTGCACAGCGGCATGCTTTAATATTTTATCGTTTAAATAATAATCCCGTTTGCTGTTATTCCTACCAAAATGGATAACCTCACATTTGTCAACATTGTATTCCATCTGCCAGACCCTAGCCCATTCACTTAACCTATCCAAATCCCTCTGCAGATTTCCAGTATCCTCTGCACTTTTCGCTTTACCACTCATCTTAGTGTCATCTGCAAACTTGGACACATTGCCCTTGGTCCCCAACTCCAAATCATCTATGTAAATTGTGAACAATTGTGGGCCCAACACGGATCCCTGAGGGACACCACTAGCTACTGATTGCCAACCAGAGAAATATGGTCAATGGAAGAGTCCTGGGGAAAATTTATGTACAGAGAGATCTGGGAGTTCAAGTCCATTATACCCTGAAGGTGGCAATGAAGGTTCATAGAGTGGTCAAGAAGGCATACAGCATGCTTGCCTTCATCGGACGGGGTATTGAGTACAAGAGTTGGCAGGTCATGTTACAGTTGTATAGGACTTTGGTTCGGCCACATTTGGAATACTGTGTGCAGTTCTGGTCGCCACATTACCAGAAGGATGTGGATGCTTTAGAGAGGGTGCAGAGGAGGTTCACCAGGATGTTGCCTGGTATGGAGGGTGCTAGCTATGAAGAAAGGTTGAGTAGATTAGGATTGTTTTCGTTGGAAAGACGGAGGTTGAGGGGGGACCTGATTGAGGTGTACAAAATTATGAGAGGTATGGACAGGGTGGATAGCAACAAGCTTTTCCCAAGAGTGGTGGTGTCAGTTACAAGGGGTCACGATTTCAAGGTGAGAGGGGGAAAGTTTAAGGGAGATGTGCGTGGAAAGTTTTTTATGCAGAGGGTGGTAGGTGCCTGGAACGCTTTACCAGCGGAGGTGGTAGAGGCGGGCACGATAGCATCATTTAAGAGGCATCTAGACAGGTATATGAACGGGCGGGAACAGAGGGAAGTAGACCTTGGAAAATAGGAGACAGGTTTAGATAAAGGATCTGGATCGGCGCAGGCTGGGAAGGCCGAAGGGCCTGTTCCTGTGCTGTAATTGTCTTTGTTTATGTTCTTTGTTCTTTGTCTTATGGAATAACTGGAAAATCCCACCCACTGTTATGGACAGGGGAGGAGAGCTGAATTGAATCATTCTCTTCCTTACTGTCTGTAATCAGCGTGGTTTTGGAAAGGGAGGTGGTTGCATCTCTTAACCCCCTTGAGCATGTTGTCAATTAGAATAACAAGAAATAGCATTCTACACCCACACAGACAGACATACACACACCTCACTGCGTTCAGGTAGCTAGAGTCAGGATTATTGTAGGATTCCCTCAAAGGGATAGATGTTTAGCAGGCCAAACGATTAGGCACTTGTGTTTTTCTTCTCAGCATGTCCAATTTGTTCATGAGAGGACTTGGATTTAGTAATCAGGCTGGTAAGGCTTTATGATATTTGAGCCTCTTGTTCTGAAAGGCAAAGATGACACCATCTTTTCCTCAGCTACCGCTGCTTGTTGTTATCTTTGCAGACTGACCAGCTCTTTTTCGGTCTTTGGATAATAAAGCTGGTTTTGGTACATGACCAACTGATTTTGTCCATCCGGAATGGCTTAAAACTGCTATACAATGGAGATAATTGATGAATTCTTTACCTTTACGCAGGATGAATTGTTTTTTTGCGTAGTACACATTGTTAGCATGCCTCCTGGGAGACCTGGAATCGGAACTTGTGTTTTGGGTAAATCCCCAAACAACAGTCAGTGTAAATTCCACAGATAATATTTGCCTTGGTATGTCCATTCCAATAGTAGGCTCCCACTCAGGATGATTCAATTATGAACATTTTAGAATCTGCAGCTCGTGTTGCAAAGGCCATCTTTGCCACCTGGTTAGTCTCCATTTCAGAAAAAGGCAGTTCCCATATGAACAATGAGCAGAGCCACAAGTTAGACAAACACGGGTGTGGCTTCGGAGTGAGACACTGGTCTGTTCAAGTGGACAGCTGGAAGGAAACCCCAGCAGGCAGCATTGAAAGTGATTGGGAATGTCGGATATGGGTGATGGTTGGAGGGTCTGTGTGTGTGTGTGTGGGCAGGTGCCGGCACGAGGCCTTGAAAGGCGTGGCACAGACACTTCTCGCTGCAGAACCACTCGGGGTGAGACTGCTGGAGGGGTGGGAGTGGGGAGGTCTCACAAAGCCGATATAATGACACTGAAAGATCACACCAGATATTATTTAGGGCACGCCTGAATATATTTACATATCGCACAGTGGCAGTGTTCACCCGTGCTGCCAATTGTGCTCAAATTTCCTTTTTCTTTCTCAGCCTCCCACTGTGTCTGGGTGAGGGAAACCTGTGGGGTTGTCAGCCTTGCTGCCTTTGATGATTTGGGCAGCGGTCCTCTGGAGCGTGGAGGCCTGAAGGGCCCCGGCTGCTTTTGACTTGCCATCGATGTACCAGCTGCTTCCTCTGGGGTGACAGAAGACAACGCTGCAGGAAGCGCAGGCCGAGATGGTTTGGAGGGAACAGGCAATCTCTGAGAGACTCAGGGGTGTCTAGCTGCTGCTGTTCCTCCATTCAAGGGCTGCGACCTGACTCCTTGAGGAGACGGGGCACCTGGAGGAACGTCGAGGAGCCCCATCACCACCTCGCATTGCCGTTGAACTCATCCATGACAAGGCATGTGGAGTGTAGGTCTGCATGCACCTCCGCCTTATGCTGGACAGGAGCCTCTGTCTACCGCCCTCCCCATGGAGACCTCGATGCGCGCACATGTGGCAACCACTTAATCACGGAGCAAGTGGGGGGAATTCTCTGGCTTGCATGTGACTTTGTTGAAGGCATCCAACAGCTTTTCCCGATGTTTTCCCGCCGCCTGCTGATTCCCCACCTTAAGTTGGAAAGCCGATTCCAGTGGTCATTGTTATAACCCTGACAAGACAACTAGATTGATCGGGATCCCCCACTGAGGGGTGGAGGCCCAACTGCGGGACTCGTTAATTCCGTGAGATCAAAGACGGGCCAGGTAGGAGCAGGTATCTTAGAATGGTCCCACCCGGGACATGGACTATTGTACGTACTTTTCCTAACTGAGAGTTGAAAATAAACCACTTTGAGTCTCCTTCTCCGGGCTCCTCCTTGACTACAATATCCATCATCAGACTGGGGCCTCATGGAGGCCTCCTCCTCAGCTGTCCTCCGAGAGCCATGGAGCTGGGCTGAACTTGCCCCACAGCTGCTGTCGACACGTGTCAGTGACCACCAATTTAGGTGACCCATCCTGAACTATCACTAGTGAAGTGTGTGTACCTGGGCTGGTGGAGGGTGCAAGTGATGGCCATGATACCTCTCCTCTTCCACTCCCTCCTTTCTGGGCTGGGGCTGGGGGTGGAAACGGGGTCCTGCTGCTCCTCCTCCTCACCGGCCTCGGCCTCTTTCTGGACACACCTGCAAGCGAGAAAAGAGAGTGCAAGTGAGAGGGTCAGCTGCCTCCGAGATGGAGGCACAATTGGCCCTCAGATTTACCTTGAATGGATGAATCCTTGCTCTGTGGGAAACCAAGGCCAAGCTCCCCACTGCTGATGGGTCTGCCCCACTCTATTCCTGTCAGCTCTGAAGCTGTCTCCTCGAACACTGTTACAGCCCCCAAGGTGTGGTTGATGCTCTCCCATATTCTCCTGTTCCACTGGGTTGTGCCAAAGCTTCTCCTTCTCAAAGAACAGAACGCTTGAGAGGGGTCGCATGAGGTTGGACCTTTGCACTTTGGAACATTCCTCGTTGGCCCCTTTGCAAGATCGCCCACTTCTGTATGATACATCTTCACTGCTTCAAATTGGACAGGGGTTGAGGAGCATGTGGTGTTCTTTGTGATGCTAAATTCAGGATGGTTGGCGTAATGTTCACAAAATAGCTTTTAAATTGAACAAAGCTCTAAATTTACTTACACTACTTAATTGGTTTCGACACTTCCTCCAAAATAATACACAGTTGATAACTAACATATAATCTCCACTCATTTACTACTAATCTCTGCACTATTATATTAACTATGATCTGCTCTCACTCACACTATCTTTCCTTCAGTCTGTCTTCTTCATCTCTTTCCCCATAAGGCTTAGCACGATGTCTTATATACTTGTAACTGTAGCGCCCTCTCGTGGTTGATCCAGACATTTCATTAACCCTTGCAGTTCTTACATTCATGATAATGTCACAGAGCAGTTCCCTCCAGTTCTCAGAGCACATCCACATGCAAGGGGAAGGCTCAGATATGCATGTGACGTGGAGGCTGCTCATTCCCTCGGCACCTTGACCGGGTTTTCCCCTCACCCCCCCCCCCCCCACCCCTCACCCCCTGACCAATTCCCAAGCCACTCCATGCTGTTCACCCTGACTGCTGAAGAGTGAAGGAGACACAGCGATCACTTCACAGCGCAGCACTGACATGATGCCATGAGACAGGGCGTGCTACTGCCAATGGCCCTTGGACCCTAACATTCTGGGCTCTGTGTGGATTGTGCGACCATGGATGTGGCTTACCCTGGCGGAGGAAGAAAGGTCGTCTATCCTCTTGCCGCACTGTGTTGCTGACCTCCTCGTCACCCCTGCCCCCCCCTATGGGCACTGATGGCATCGGCCACTAGCGCCCATGCCTGCTGGTTTCCCTGCTGGGCCTCCTCCTACCGTCAACCAGCTGGAGTAAACACCTCCTGACGTCAACATGGTCGAGAGGAACGCGCAGGGGGGCATCACTAAATTCGGGTGCCGGCCCCTCACCTCCACTTTGTGACATATCCTCTGAATGGTAAAAACTGACAGTAAGGATCGCCGGTGCCTTTTAAATATGGAGCCCAGATATGATGGTGGGATGCATACCATCAGGCCCACCCCACCATGGAGTGTGCCGCTAAAGACCCGGATGCCTAATTAATGTTGCCGGGGTTGGATGATATGGCGTGGTTTCCCATCAGCCCCCACAGAGGGAAATGTTCGCCACCCCTGCCCCCCCCCACCACGGGACTAATCCCCAGTAGGGGAATTCTGCCCATTCTGTCTATTTTCCTGCTGTTGACTGCACTTGCATGGTTCACTTCTCTGGCAGCCTCCCGTCTTGTGATTGAATGGTTTGCGCTGTGGTGGGCAGCTCTGATGTTAAACATTAGTTCAGGAATTCCACCCTGGCTTCGCTGTCTGTCACACCTGCTGCAAGGGGAAGAGAGAGTGGACCGAGGAGTCGCAGGCTTCGCTGGCTTCTGGTTTTTCAGGGCCCCCTTCCGGACCAGCTGAGCCTTCCGTTTCTCCTTGCTCCAGCCCTTCCATACAGTCAGCCTCCAATGGCCACAGCCATCGACACCTGTCCCCCTATTATGCATATCGGAGTCCGCGAACCTACCTCCCTTGCAGCTATCCTTGTAGCAGAGGTATGGATGTCCAACAATCCGTGACCCAGTTCACCTTGCAAAAGGTCTTTGGGTATATGGCCATGATCCATCCAATGGCTATTACATTGCCAGTGCAGATGTTGTTAGCTTAGCAGTGAGCGGTATGACGATAGAATGAGCATACTCTGGGGTCTCGGAGTTGGTCACGTTGTCCTGCCAAGAGATGCCTGAACAAAGGTTGTCACTTCAGTTAATTGTTTGGAAAAAAAATAATAATACTTCAGCCAATGCTTTATTTCTTCATTCAAGGTAAAATTGAAACAGGGCTAAGCTAGGCAGGCTGTAGGGCTATGGTGATGCATCATACTGGCTTAAGTAGCCCCAGGGAGGAGGTGAGAATTCCCCTCCAGACAAACAGGACCTTCTGCAGGCAGGTACGAGCCTGGAGGCATGCAGAGTACAATGTCCCTTGCGTTAATTAAAGTCACCAGTTCGTGACTTCCATGGGGCCTTTCAGAGGGGTCTTGGCGTGTCGCCATGGGAACGTTACTCCGAGGTGCTAGACTGGCCTGCGCTCGAATGAATTATGAGAAAAGAAATGGAGAATGGTGGAAATGCTCAGTAGGTCATGTCGCAATTGAACTACTAACAGAGCAGTTCTTTTTCATATTGCGATGCTTTTTCCAGCCAATTACACAAGATGCACGGGGCGTTTGCCAAGGTTGTGATGATTTCAGATTGGCCTCTGCCATGATCACATGAAAAGCCGTTTCCTCAAAGTGCACCAAAAGCTAAGGATTTGCGTTTGTTTGTGTATGTGTACGCATGTGCGTGCATGCCTGTGTATATGTGTGTCGCCCCCTTTTTAATTAGCTACTGATTCAATTTTAAAATAACCAGCAGGAAACTCTGGTTTTAAACAAGATAATGGTTCATTTATTACAAACCTACTGCTGAAAGCTACTGAGGTAAAGTTCATAACGCCACCAACTCTATACGACAAGGGTTAAATGCAGATAAGGATTTATAAATGTGAGATTCAGTTCAGTCCTTTAAGATTTTGTTGGAGGTCTGTTGCTTGAAGTGTCTGGAGTGAGGGGTTTGAAGTTGAAGAGTCGTGTTCAACAGCTGAAATAACCTCTGTAGCCAAATAGTCAAAAGTTGCCTTTGTAAGTGGATTCAGCAGATCAGGAGGTTTTTGGGAGAGCGAAAGTTTCTTGTCCCTCGCTAGTTCTGCGGTTACGGCACTTTCAGAATCCCTGGACTCTTCCTCCAGAACAGCAGGTGATTTCTGAGTACCTTCCTCTTTTCCATCCATTGGCTCAGGGCCCTGTCTCTCGTGCTGTCTCTCTGAGTTCTTGCTGTACAAAGCCATACTTTATTCAGCTCCAAACTCAAAATGGCTGCCACCCCAAACTGTCAAATCATTGCTTCTAGATTGGATACTGGATTTTCTCAGGCCTGGAACATAGTCCTGTCGTGATCTCTATGCGCATAAGGAATTAATGTGTAATCAGTAGCACCAGATGATCACTAGAGGGCCGGACCATCTAGTGTGATATATAATGGGGGTATAAAAGCAACCGCACTGTGCCTCTCTCTCTCTCTTTCGGGTGTATTGTGACCAGGACAGGAGTATAAGATTAGCTCAGATGGTTAGCGTAGTTAAGCATAGTTACTGTAGTTTGATCTTGTTGTCCTGATCATGAGTATTAATATTAAAGTAAAGAACTCGCGCAATTATTGTTGTAGTTATTCAATCAACTTTTTGTTACTACCGGACGAGTTTGAGTCTTCTTCATCGAGAGTCAGGAAACCTTATCAGCAACCAAGGTTTGAGTAACACATATTACACTCAGTAGTATGTCAAGACATACAAAGAAGTTTAATAAAAGATGATACAGGAGAGTAATAAAAGAAGTCCCATTCACTGCGTTTCAGTTGAGGTAAAAGTTTTAAATGTCTCCGCCATTAACTGGAATGGCTCCCAATCTTCCAGGTTTGGTTTGGTTGGAAAGAGCTATCCACATCTCCAGGGAAACCATTTTTTGATGTGCTACTGTTTACCCTTGTGGAAATGTGCATTGGAATTCAAATGGCTTCACATGTTTGGGGATGTCTATTTACAAATCCAGGTCCGAGAATCTTGACAAAATTGCAGTTGTAAAAGGGCAGCCATTTATAAAGCTCATTTCGACCACTTAAAATAAAGGTGAGCTTTTGTACCAAATCAATAATATTACTACACAGTCGCGACAGCTCCATATTAAGATTCTCTCCCTTTAGCCCCCCCCTTTTCCACCAGACACTGGTGGAGTGGACTCGATGGGCCGAATGGCTTTACTTCCACTCCTATGTCTTATGGTCTTTTCCCCCATGGCCTTGTTGTTGTGAAACACTTTGAAAAGGGCTGGTTGGCTGCCTTTTAGAATAGCTGCATTTCGATACCCGCCACGGCAATTTTGGAACACGGTGATCTCTTTCGATGTGCAAAATATTCCGGATATTGGAATCTGAAACAAGAGCAGAGAATGCTGGGAAAACGCAGCAGGTCTGGCAGCATCTGTGGAGCGAGAAACAGAGATAACATTTCGAGGCTCTTTGACTCTTCCTCAAAATGAAAGAGAGGGGAGAAATCTTAGAATTTACAGTGCAAAAGGAGGCCATTTGGCCCATCGACTACATACCGGCCCTTGGAAAGAGCACCACGCCTCCACCCTCTCTCCATAACCCCCCCTAAACGTTTGGACATTAAGGGGCAATTTATCATAGCCAATCCAGCTAATCTGCACGTCTTTGGACTGTGGGAGGAAACCAGAGCACCCGGAGGAAACCCACGCAGACACGGGGAGAAAGTGCAAAATCTATCCAGACAGTCACCCGAGGCTGGAATGGAACCCGGGGCCGTAGAGCTGTGAGGCAGCAGTGCTAACCACTGTGCCACCATGCCGCCAATGTGTCGGATGGCAAATCATAGCTGGCAGAGTATAAGAGCTCAGGAGATCCTAGAAGGTGATTCAAACTGAGGTTTATTTCTAATTAGAAGGCCACAATGCGCCACACAGCACATAGGCCCGGAGTGGGCTGACTGATTATTCCAGTCTCAATCCAGGCCAGCTTTTACAGGTTGATGCTATGAGCCCCCAGTAGGGGCTGGTTTAGCTCACTGGGCTAAATCGCTGGCTTTTAAAGCAGACCAAGCAGGCCAGCAGCACGGTTCGATTCCCGTACCAGCCTCCCCGGACAGGCACCGGAATTTGGCGACTAGGGGCTTTTCACAATAACTTCATTGAAGCCTACTCGTGACAATAAGTGATTTTCATTTCATTTCAGTTGATGGGCCACTGCTCATCAGCGGAGGAGCTTGTATTCCATTAGCCACATGGGAAGATCTATCGGATCATCCCCGTGGGTCTTGTAAGGGTTATTACTGAGGGATTGCAACAAGAGGCAGCAACCTCACGGTAGCATGGTGGTTAGCATCAATGCTTCACAGCTCCAGGGTCCTAGGTTCGATTCCCGGCTGGGTCACTGTCTGTGTGGAGTCTGCACGTCCTCCCCGTGTGTGCGTGGGTTTCCTCCGGGTGCTCCGGTTTCCTCCCACAGTCCAAAGATGTGCGGGTTAGGTGGATTGGCCATGCTAAATTGCCCGTAGTGTAAGGTTAATGGGGGGATTGTTGGGTTACGGGTATACGGGTTACGTGGGTTTAAGTAGGGTGATCATTGCTCGGCACAACATCGAGGGCCGAAGGGCCTGTTCTGTGCTGTACTGTTCTATGTTCTAACCTTAACAGTAAGAGACAGGTAGCCTAGTGTGGAGGATGCAGGCATGTGTGTGTAAATGTGAGTGTGTGGTGGGGGTAGGGGTAAGGGAGGTCTATTAATGTGAGACAATAAATGTATGGAATATTCAAAAAAAAGGATTTCAGATGATGGAGAATCTAATGTTGAACTCAATGTCAAGGCCCTTACTCATTCTGTTCAAGAGAAGCATACTGTGAAGCATGCCTAATCAGAAGGTGTCCCTTTCAACGATTGGTCGAAATTAAAGAAGAGGAGAATGAAAGGTGTCCCCACAGAAGGAGACGACTGTGTCGATAAAACAAATTCAGCATCTTAAAGGCATCCATTTATAATGGCAGCAAAGTACTGATGAGATATTCCAACCACTTTATGATGTTTTTGCTACACTTCACAGAAACATGGAATTATAGAATCAACGACTCAGAACCTTTCAGCATACAAGAAGCCCATCGGACCACAGTGCATGTCGCTACTTTCTGAAAGAGCTACCGATCATTTCCACTCTTTCCCCATGGCCTTGCAAGTCCTCAGCCTTCATTAAGCCATGTACACATCTTGTGCATGTAATCGGGGCTTCTTTCGTACAACTTTTGATGCAGTGGGTGCTGAACTCCCAATTTATGTTGTGCATAGCTCGCCTCACAATCAAAATGCCTGCTCCTTCTTACACATTCAGATGGATGCTTTACCTCAGAGAAGTATCTGTGAAGCAAGCTATCTTCTTGAAGCTATTGAGCATTTAATCAAATGGAATACTCTCCAAGTCCCTTGAACAGAATGAGTAAGTGCTAACGCATTAAGATTAATGCACTACCTCAACCTAGTTATTTTTCTAAATGTTACTTATCTCAGTTCCCTTTATCTACCCTTAAAGATCCAAATAAATCACTATCTTGTTTCGTTTGGAAAGGCCAAATACCTTGCTGAGGTTTATAAATAACAATTATCATAAGATTAAGGAGGGGCAGGAGTATCTCATCTGCAAAATTATTAATGGGCAGAACACCTAAGAAGATTAATAGCCTTGTTCTGTCAGCTTCTCGAATGTAATTGGTTATTTTGAGCAGATTTGCTGGACGCTTTTCCATCCTTTTTCGGCTTACCTTGCCCTTCAGTGCAACCCACCACAACGCTATTTCAGGGAAATGGAAGCATTATGGCTTTCTCAGGATGGCAGAATTGCTAGGGTGCAGAAGGAGGCCATTTGGCCCATCGTGTCGTCACTGGCTCCCTGTATACGGAGCTCATCCAGTACCATTCCACCATCTTCTCCCTGTAATGCTGCACGGCCTCCCTTTCCACATCACAGTCGAAGTCCCTTCTGAGTGTTTCAGTGAACCTGTCTCCACCGTACTCATAGCTAATGCATCCCATATTCTAACCCTAACTCGCTGCAAAAAATAGACTCTAATTTCACTTTTGCTTCTCTTACTGATTAGTTTAAATCCGTGCCGTCTCATTCTCAATTCTTTCAGTAATGGGGAAAATTCCTCCCTATCTACTTGGCCCAGACTACTCTTGGCTTCAAATATCTTCATCAAATCTCCTCTCAACCTTCTCTGACCAAGGGGAACAGTCCTAACTTCTTCATAACTGAAGATCCTCATCCCGCGAACCATTCTTGGGAATCTTTTCTGCACTCTCTCTGATGCCTCCACATCCTTCCTCAATTACGTTGCCCAGAATTGTACTCAATACTCCAGCTGAGGACCCCTAAATCGAATGATTCAGCAGAGGGCTGTCGAGACTTGAAGACCATAAGATGTAGGAGCTGAAGTAGACCATTCTGTCCATCGCGTCTGCTTCTACAGCTCTCTGCAGTAAAGACTTCCACAGATTCACTACCCTCTGAGAGAAGAAGTTTTTCCTCTTCTCTGTCTTAAAAGGGTGACCCCCTTTACTCTGAGATTATGCCCTCTGGTCCCAGTCTCCCCACAAGAGGAAACCTCCACCCTGCCAAGCCCCCTGAGAATCCTACATGTCTCAATAAGGTCACCTCTCATTCTTATAAACTCCAGTGAGTACAGATCAAACCTACTCAACCTCTCTACATAAGAAAATCCCTCCATGCACGGGGTCAACATAGTGAACCTTCTCTGGACTGCCTCCAATGCCAGTATATCAGCACGGTAGCATAGTGGTGAGCAGAATTGCTTCACAGCTCCAGGATCCCAGTTTCGATTCCCGGCTCGGGTCACTGTCTGTGCGGAGTCTGCACGTTCTCCCCGTGTGTGCGAGGGTTTCCTCCGGGTGCTCCGGTTTCCTCCCACAGTCCAAAGATGTGGGGGTTAGGTGGATTAGCCACGCTAAATTGCCCTTCGTGTCCAAAATTACCCTTAGTGTCGGGTGGGGTTACTGGGTTATGGGGATAGGGTGGAGGTGTGGGCTTGGGTAGGGTGCTCTTTCCAAAGAGCCGGTGCAGACTCGATGGGCCGAATGGCCTCCTTCTGCACTGATAATTCTATGATTCATTCCTTAGATAAGGGAGCAGAAACTATTCACAGCATTCCAGGTGTTGTCCAGCAAGGCTTCACTATTTCTATATTCCATTCCCTTTGAAATACAGGGCTGGTATAGCACAGTGGGTTAAACAGCTGGCTTGCAATGCAGAATCAATGCCAGCAGCGCAAGTTCAATTCCCATACTGGCCTCCCCGAACAGGCGCCAGAATGTGGTGACCAGGGGCTTTTCACAGTAACTTAATTGAAGCCTACTTGCCACAATATGTTTTTATTATTATTAAGGCCAAAATTCCATTTCCCCTCCCAATTACCTGCTGACCTTGTGTACTAATTTTTTGTGAATTATGCAGAAGGACCTCCTAATCCCTCTGTGCTGCAGCTTTTTGCAGTCTTTCTCAATTTAAATAATATTCAGATCCTTTATCCTTCCTACCAAAGTGCATAACTTCATATTTTCCGACATCACATTCTATCTGCCAAGTTTTTGCAAATATCCTTACTTGCCTCGATCCCTCTGTAGTTTCTTAGAATCATCCCTACCACTTGCCTCCCCATCTACCTTTGTGTCCATTCACAATTTGACAATAATACATTCACTTCCCTCGTCCATGTCATTAATACATGTTGGAAATAACTGTGGCCCTGGCACTGATTCCAGTGGCACTCCACTAGTTTTTTTTAAAATCCAGTGAACGCAATTATTTTTTTCCAATTAAGGGGCAATTTAGCGTGGCCAATCCACCTCCTCTAGGGTATGGGGGGTGAGATCAGCACTCCACTTCTTTCTCATTGGGATATATTTTTGTTGGAGTCATAGGGCTGGATTCTCCGTTTTTGGTCCACACGTCGTCGTGAAAACTTACGGCAGGAAAACTGGTGTCAAAAGGCCACAGATTCCCCGTTTTGCACGGGACTGGCAGAGAGCCAGCGCTAGCTGCTGATATGGACCCCAGCATTTCCGGGTCAGAGGCCGCGCAGGCATATGGCAGCGGCCTACAGCGGCCGCGCCGTACTCCATGGTGGACTCAGCCCGTGGACTTAGACCGGCAAAGGAATGCCCTGCATTGGCTGCTCTTGCGCCCTGGACCACCTGCCCACATTGCACCGATCCATGAATGTAGCCCCCCCCCCCGCCTGCCGATCGGCCCTCCCCCCGAGTGCGGGGGCTCCGGACTGAGTCTGCAGCCGCCACGCAAAGATCACGGACGGTGTGATCACACGTAAGTCACGCCGTCGGAAATTCAGCCGGTCGGCAATGGAGCATCGCGGGGCGGGCCTGAGGCAATGCCCTGAGGCGGTGGATACTCAGCGTGGTGTACTCCATGAATACGTCGATTTTCGGGGGCGGAGAATTTAAAAACCGGCGCCGCTCCCGGTTTTGTCGCCAAAACAGATTCTCCGCCCCATTGCCGAACGCGATTTCGGCGTCAGGGAGCGGAGAATCCCGCCCATGAACTATTTTTATAAACGTCTGCTATTATGGACGAACCATCTTTCCTGCTGAACTCCTTTCCCCGTCCACTCCAGCCAACACTGCCCTAATTCCTTTATAATTACCCACATTTAAGTGTAGCACAGTTATTTCTGACCCACATTTCTCACTCGCCTTGTACCATGTCACACGGTAGCACCAGGATCCCAGGTACGATTCCTAATCTGTCTGGACTCTGCACGTTCTCCCTGTGTCTGCGTCGGTTACCTCCAGATGCTCCGGTTTCCTCCCACAAGTCCTGAAAGACTTGCTGTGAGGTGAATTGGATACTCTGAATTCCCACTGCAAGTATAATAATAATAATCTTTATTGTCACAAGTAGGATTACATTAACACTGTGATGAAGTTACTGTGAAAATCCCCTAGTTTCCACATTCCGCCACCTGTTCGGGTACACTGAGGGATAATTCAGAATGTCCAATCCACCCAACAAGCACATCTTTGGACTGTGGGAGGAAACTGGACCTCCCGGAGGAAACCCACGTAGACATGGGGAGAACGTGCAGACTCCGCACAAACAGTGATCCAAGCCGGGAATCGAACCGGGAACCCTGGAGTTGTGAAGCAATAGTGCTAACCACTGTGCTACCATGCCGCCGTTCGAGCTCGGAGCAGATGTCGTGAATTCTGGCACCGGGCAGGCACCACAGCTGTCTGGAATCTTACTCCTTATTGCAGAGAACAGTGTAAATCCACCTCACTATACTATCCCCTACTACCGCGACCTTCTTATCTCCTCCCCCCACTTGAATGACTATCACGGTGCCATGGTCAGGCAGCTAATACACCCTGCAGCCTCCATCCAAACACGCTTAAACATCCTCAGGGTTACAGCTCACAGAAGCAGCCTGTTCAGTCCAGCTTGCCTGTGTCCATGTTGCTGCTCCAGGTGCACGCCCTTCCACCCCTCTTCACCTCACCCAATTGACAAAACCATCTATTCCTTTCTTCCTCATCAGGTTGCTTCACGTTAAGTAGTTTCCTTTACGTCAGCCACTTCTCATGGTAGTGGGCTCCACTGTACCCACTCTTTGGATAAAGAGGTTTCACTTGTTTCCACCTCTTATATTTACGATTCCTCTCTCCCACCGTTACTCCAGCCCAGTGCAAATGTTGGCCTGTTATTATAACCTTTATTAGTGTCACAAGTCGGCTTACATTAACACTGCAATGACGTTATTGAGAAAAGCTCCTAGTCGCCACATTCCGGCGCCCGATCGGGTACACAGAGGGAGAATTCAGAATGTCCAATTCACCTAACAAGTATGGCTTTCGGGACTTGTGGGAGGAAACCGGAGCACCCGGAGGAAACCCACGCAGACACTGGGAGAACGTGCAAACTCTGCACAGGCAGGTTTGCATGATGGACTGGGCCGTGTTCATGATAAACAGAAGCTACTGAGTGCTGCCTGGTCTACACAGTGCCAGGGCTTCTTGGAGTTGGGTGAAAACTGAGAGTTCGCATGGTGAGTGATAAAGGGGTAAATGGTAATTAAACTTGCTTTCAGGGTTGCATTTTAGTCTATTAACAGTATCAAAATACAGAAGGCAGTACAATGAGGACACCAGACACTTGGCACCCAAAACACACTCCCCCCCCCCCCCCCCCCCCCCGCCCCCGGCCTACATCAGCAGAAAGGCTCCCCAGCCCAACTCACCGGGATTGGCCACTCCAACACGGCGGAGGAGAGAGAGAAGACCATTGCTCCTCTCCCAAGAGGGTCACAATTCAGCCCAGATTAGCTCCAGCACATCATAAACCAAACAAAGTACAGAGCAGTTCAAACAATCAAGGAACAATGCCACCAGCTGCTAAGGCAGTGCCCCCACTCCCGCTGCCCCCCCCCTCCCCCCCCCCCCCCCAGCACCGCAGAGACCTACATCGATGAAAGGACACCCAATGCATTCTAATGAAACAGCCGCCACCCTTTCCTCTTCCTTCCTCTAAGCAGCAGCAGTTGTCCTCCAAGCGAGCAGAAAGGGAGGCAGGCAATCTGGCCTCAGGCTGCACCCCAGGCCAGGCCCCACCAACAGAATGTCCTGTCCCTCTCTCTCTATCTCTTTTGCAAATGCCTGTGGTAGTCCCTCAGCAATGAAAATGAGTGCAAGGAGAGAGAGGAGTACTGTTAGTGCTGCCTTGGCTGAGCGACAGTGCTTCTTGGAGTTAGGAGAACTGTGAGCTGAGACTACAAGGGAGAGAAGTGACTGGTAAGTCTCCGGAGCAGAGTCGGGGAGCTGCTAAATTTGAATCTATCTGGTAAGTAGTTTTTCTTTTCATTTATCTATGTTTTTTATGTGGGGGGGCATTATAGTTGTATAAGTTAACCTCTGGGTTAAGACATGGTGGGAGATCCCAGACCCGTGTCATGCTCCTCTTGTGAGATGTGGGAGTTTAGGGACACGTCCACTGTCCCTGGCTCCTTCATGTGCGGGAAGTGTGTCCAGCTGAAGCTCCTGTTAGACCGCTTGGTGGCTCTGAAGCTGCAGGTGGACTCATTTTGGAGAGTCCGCGATGCAGAGGACGTCATGGATAGCATGTTTAGTGAGTTGGTCACAGCGCAGATAAAGAGTACTGAGGGAGGTAGAGAATGGGTGACGCACAGGGAGAGAAAAAGTAGGAAGGCAGTGCAGGGGTCCCCTGGTTATCTCCCTCCAAAACAGGTATACCGTTTTGGATACTATTGGGGGAGATGGCTCACCAGGGGAAGGCAGTAGCAGCCAGGTTCATGACACCATGGCTGGCTCTGCTGTGCAGGAGGGCATGAAAAAGAATGGTTGGGCTATAGTGAGAGAGGATTTGATTGTAAGGGGAGTAGACAGGCGTTGCTGCGGATACAAACAAGACTCCTTGTTAATGGTTGGGCTATAGTGAGAGAGGATTTGATTGTAAGGGGAGTAGACAGGCGTTGCTGCAGATACAAACAAGACTCCTTAACTAAGGTTAAGGGGGGGGTTGTTGGGTTACGGGTATAGGGTGGATAGGTGGGTTTGAGTAGGGTGATCATTGCTCGGCACAACATCGAGGGCCGAAGGGCCTGTTCTGTGCTGTACTGTTCTATGTTCTATGTCCTGGAAGGTACATTGACTCCCGGGTGCAAGGGTCCCGGATGTCTCAAAGCAGCTGCAGGATATCCTAAAGGGGGAGGGTGAACAGCCAGCTGTTGTGGGGCATATATGCACCAATGATATAGGTATGAAACAGGATGAGGTCCGACAGGCTGAATTTAGGGAGTTAGGAGCTAAACTACAAAGTAGGACATCGAAGGTAGTAATCTCGGAATTGCTACTAGAGCCATGTGCTAGTCTGAGCAGGAATGACAGGGACTTCCGGTTGCGGCTATGCTGAGCTAAGTCGCATGTGTGGCAGCTCCCGCTAAAAACGGACTTTTGGGCTCTTTTTAGGGCCCCCGACGGTACTTTTTCGACGATTCCCAGTGTGGGAAGGGGACAGCACTGTATGGATTGGACCAGGAGTGGAGCGGTGAAAAAAGTGGAATTGGAGCAGAGAAAGGTGCGAGGGAGGAAGACCAAGATGGCGGCAGGCGGGGACCAGGCAGCATGGGCGCAGTGGTCACAGGAGCAGGAGTTTCTCCAGCGCTGCTTCACGGAGCTGAAGTCAGAGCTGCTGGAGCCGATGACGGCGTCAATTGACAAGCTGCTTGAGACCCAGATGGCCCAAGGGGCGGCGATCCGGGAAGGTGGAGGCGCACGAGGCGCTCCATAAGAAATGGCAGATGAAGTTCGAGGACATGGAGAACCGGTCGCGATTCTGGGTCTCCCGGAGGGGCTGGAAGGATCGGATGTGGGTGCCTACGTGGTCACCATGCTGAATACGCTGATGGGCGTGGAGGCCTTCCAGGGCCCCCTGGAGCTGGAGGGGGGCCCATCGAGTGCTGGCGAGGAGGCCCAAGCCCAGTGAGCCGCCGCGGGCGGTGCTGGTGCGGTTACACCAGTTCGCAGACAGAGAATGTGTGTTAAGGTGGGTCAAGAAAGAGCGGAGCAGCAGGTGGGAGAACGCTGAGGTCCGGATTTATCAGGACTGGAACGCGGAGGTGGCTAAGAAGCGGGCCGGGTATAACCGGGCTAAGGCGGTGCTGCACCGGGTGAGAGGGGTGAAGTTCGGCATGTTGCAGCCGGCGCGACTGTGGGTCACCTACAGGGACCGTCACCACTATTTCGAGACGCCGGAGGAGGCATGGACCTTTATACAGGCCGAAAAGCTGGACTTGGATTGAGGACCGGGGACGAGGGGACGCTGAGGGGGGATGGTTGGGACTGTTGTGTTGTGTTTTGGGGGGATTTTGTGGTTAGGTTGGGCAATGTTTCTTCTCTGTCTGTCGGGTGGGTTCGTAGGGGGGAGGGTGCAGGTAAAAGCCTGTGGCCGTCGGTGGCTGGAAATGGGGATGGGGCCCCACGGGGGGGGGGGGGAGCCGGGGGAATTGGGACTGGGCCTGGAAAGGGAGCTGTGCCAAAGGGGGTGGGGTCGGGTAGGTGGAAAGCGCAGGCTTTTTCCCGTGCTAAGGGTGGAAAGGGGCGGGGCCGGTGCTGGAAAGCACAGGCTTTTTCCCGCGCTGAGAGTGGAAGGGGGTGGGGTCGGGGGGGGGTGGGGAGAGCCTGTTGATGGACAGGAGGGGGGAGGGGAGATTCCCACACTGGGGAGGTCAATGGTGCGGCGGAAGTGGCCGGGGTCAGCAGGAGTTGGCTGACTCACGGGAGTGCAATGGGGGGAGGGGGGAGCAATGCAGCTAGGGGGAGACCTAGCTGGGGGGGGGGGGGGGGGGGGGGGGAACCTGGTTGCTGCTGGAATGGCCAGGGGGAGCTGGAGTCTGTAAAGGAGGTCGGGGGGGGGGGGGGGCTGCCGCTGGGGGAACGGGATGTGTGGGGGGCGCCGGCATGGCTGGCCTAGAAAGGGTTCTGGCTAATCGGCGGGGGTGGGGGGGGGGGGGGTGGAAACGTGGGGGGGGGGGGGGGGGTGGAAACAGGACAGCCCCCTGATCCGGTTGACAATCTGGAACATAAGAGGCCTGAAGGGGCTGGTGAAACCGGCCCGTGTATTCGCGCACCTGAAGGGACTAAAGGCAGATGTGGCCATGCTTCAGGAAACGCATTTACCTGTGGCAGATCAAGTAAGGCTAAGAAAGGGGTGGGTAGGACAGGTGTTCCATTCAGCGCTGGGTGCAAAAAATCGGAGGGTGGCGATCTTGTTGGGAAGCGGCTGTCGTTTGTGGCGTTGAGCATCGTGGCAGACAATGGAGGTAGATATGTGATGGTGAGTGGTAAACTGCAGGGGGTACGGGTGGGCTTGGTAAATGTATACGCCCCGAATTGGGACGATGTGGGCTTCATGCGGTGCATGTTGGGCCGGATCGCGGACTTAGAGACAGGAGGCTTGATAATGGGGGGCTTCAACACGGTGCTGGATCCGGCATTGGATCGCTCTAGGTCTAGGACGAGCAGGAGGCTGGCGGCGGCCTAGGTGCTAAGGGGGTTTATGGACCAGATGGGAGGAGTGGATCCGTGGAGGTTTGCGAGGCCGGGGGCCAGGGAATTCTCATTCTTCTCCCATGTTCATAAGGCCTACTCTCAGATTGACTTTTTTGTAATGAGCAGGGCGCTGATTCCAAGGGTGGAGGACACGGAGTACTCGGCGAGAGTCATCTCTGACCATGCCCCGCATTGGGTGGACCTCGAGCTGGGGGAGGAGAGGGACCAGCGCCCGCTGTGGCGCTTGGAGGTGGGGTTGTTGGCGGACGAGGAGGTGTGCGGGCAGGTCTGGGGGTGTATAGAGATATACCTGGAGGCCAATGATAACGGGGAGGTGCAGGTAGGGGTGGTCTGGGAGGCGTTGAAGACGGTGGTCAGGGGAGAGCTGATCTCCATCAGGGCCCACAAAGAGGGGAAGGAGAGGAGAGAGAGGGAGAGGCTAGTGGGGGAGATGGTAAGGGTGGATAGGAGGTACTCAGAGGCCCCTGAGGAGGGATTACTTAAGGAGCGGCGCAGCCTCTTGGCCGAGTTTGACCTGTTGACCACTAGGAAGGCAGAGGTGCGGTTGGGTTGGAGGAACTGGTTAAGGGACTAGGGAGTATGCAGACGGCGAAGGCACTGGGGCCAGATGGGTTCCCGTTGGAATTTTATAGGAAGTACGTGGACCTGTTGGGCCCGCTGCTGGTAAGGACTTTCAACGAGGCAAGGGGGGGGGGGGGGGGTCCTGCCCCCGACGATGTCTAGGGCGCTGATTTCTCTAATTCTGAAGCGGGACAAGGACCCCTTACAGTGTGGGTAGTATAGGCCGATTATTCTCCTTAATGTGGATGCGAAACTACTAGCAAAGATATTGGCCATGAGGATCGAGGACTGTGTTCCGGGGGTCATACACGAGCATCAGATGGGTTTTGTGAAAGGGTGGCCGTTGAATACCAACGTAAGTAGGCTCCTGAATGTAATTATGATGCCAGCGGTGGAGGGGGAGGCGGAGATAGTGGCGGCTATGGACGTGGAGAAGGCTTTTGATAGGGTGGAGTGGGGGTACCTATGGGAGGTGTTGAGGATGTTTGGGTTCGTCAGCTGGGTGAGGCTGCTGTATGAGGCCCCGGTGGTGCGTGTGACCATGAACAGGAGGAAGTCGGAATATTTCCGGCTATACCGAGGAACGAGGCAGGGGTGTCCTCTATCCCCCCTGCTCTTTGCACTGGCGATTGAGCCCCTGGCCATGGCTTTGAGGGAGTTTAGGAACTAGAGGGGGTTGGTGCGGGGGCGGGGGCACCGGGTATCGTTGTATGCGGACGATCTGCTATTGTATGTGGCGGACCCGGTTGGGGGAATGCCGGAGGTGATGAGGATCCTCAGGGAGTTTGGGGATTTCTCCGGGTATAAGCTTAACATGGGGAAGAGTGAACTGTTCGTGGTGCACCCGGGAGACCAGGAGAGGGGGATTGATGAGCTTCCACTAAAAAGGGCAGAGAGGAGTTTTAGATACCTGGGGGTTCAGGTGGCTAGAAACTTGGGGGCCCTGCATAAGCTCAACTTAATGAGGCTGGTGGAGCAAATGGAGGAGGAGTTCAAAAGGTGGGATATGCTGCCGCTCTCCCTGGCGGGTAGGGTGCCGTCCATTAAAATGACGGTGCTCCTGAGGTTTCTGTTTTTGTTTCAGTGCCTCCCCATCCTGATCCCTAAGGCCTTCTTTAAGCGGGTTAACAGGAGTATTATGGGGTTTGTGTGGGCTAAGAAGATCCCAAGGGTGAGAAGGGTGTTTCTGAAGCGGAGCAGGGACGGGGGGGGGGGGGGGGGGGGGGCTGGCGTTGCCTAATCTCTGTGGGTACTATTGGGCTGCCAACATGGCGATGGTACACAAGTGGGTAATGGAGGGTGAAGGGGCCGCATGGAAGAGGTTGGAGATGGCGTCCTGTGTGGGCACGGGCCTGGGGGCGCTGGTGACGGCACCGCTGCCGCTCCCTCCGATGAGGTACACTATGAGCCTGGTGGTGGCGGCGACCCTCAAAATCTGGGGGCAGTGGAGACATCACAGGGGGGAGGTGGGGGCCTCGGTGCGGTCCCCGATACGGGAGAACCATCGGTTTGTCCCGGGGAAAATGGATGGCGGGTTCTGGAGCTGGTACAGGGCGGGTATTAGGAGGATGGGGGACCTGCTCATTGACAGGAAGTTTGCGAGCCTTGGGGAGCTGGAGGAGAAATTCGGGCTCCCCCCCGGAAATGCCTTCAGGTACATGCAGGTAAGGGCGGTCGTTAGGGGTCAGGTGGTGGAGGTTCCGCTGCTTCCGGCGCCCAGAGTCTAGGACAGGGTGCTTTCGGGGGTGTGGGTTGGAGAGAGTAGGATCTCGGCAATTTATCAGGTGATGCAGGAGGAGGAGGCCTCGGCGGAGGAGTTATAAGGTAAGTGGGAGGAGGAGCTGGGGGAGGAGATTGACGAGGGTATGTGGGCGGATGCCCTGGGAAGGGTAAACTCATCCTCCTCTTGCGCGAGGCTCAGCCTGATACAATTCAAGGTGCTGCACACGGTGCACATGACCGGGGCAAGGCTGAGCCAGTTTTTTGGGAGTGAGGACAGATGTGTGAGGTATTCGGGGAGTCCAGCAAACCACACCTACATGTTCTGGGCATGCCCACCGTTAGAGGAGTTCTGGAAGGGCGTAGCGAGGATGGTGTCAAGGGTGGTGAATTCCAGGGTTAAGCCGAGCTGGGGGCTCACAATATTTGGGGTGTCGGATGAGCGGGGAGTGCAGGAGGCGAAAGAGGCCGGTATCCTGGTCTGTGCTTCCCTGGTAGCCCGGCGAAGGATTCTGCTTCAGTGGAAGGATGCAAGGCCCCCAAGCGTGGAATCCTGGATTAACAACATGACAGGGTTTATTAAATTGGAGAAGGTGAAATTTGCCTTAAGGGGATCTGTGCATGGGGTTCTTCAGGCGGTGGCAGCCGTTCCTAGACTTCCTGGCAGAGCGTTAGGAGAGGGTCAGCAGCAGCAGCAACCTGGGGGGGGGGGGGGGTTCTATTTTTCCTTTCTGTTATTTATAATATGTGAAAAGTTTGAATAAAAATTATTTTTTTTTAAAAAGAGTAGGAATGATAGGATAGGCAGGATGAATGCGTGGCTTGAGAGATAGTGCAGGAGGGAGGGATTCAGATTTTTGTGAATTGGAACCGGCTCTGGGAGAGGTGGGACCAGTACAAATCGGACGGTCTACACCTGGGCAGGACTGGAACTAATGTCTGATGGGGGTTGTTTGCTCACAATGTTGGGGAGAGTTTAAACTAATGTGGCAGGGGGGTGGGAACCAATGCAGGAAGTCAGAGGGTAGTAAAGAGGGGATAGAAACAAAGGTCATTGAGGAGAAAAGTGGAAGGCAGAGAAACAGATTGAACTGCATTTATTTCAATGCAAGAAACCTAACGGGCAAGGCAGATGAACTGAGGGTATGGATAAGTACATGGGACTGGGATATTATCACTATGACTGAAACTAAAGGAAGGGCAGGACTGGCAGCCAATGTTCTGGGGTACCAATGCTATAAAAATGATAGAATAGGAGATAGGAGGGGAGGGGGAGTTTTTGATTAGAGACAAAATCACAGCAGTACAGAGAGAGGACATATCCAAGGGTTCGCCCACTGAGTCTATATGGGTTGAACTGTAAAATAAGAAGGGTGTGATCATTTTGATAGGACTGTACTATAGGCCCCCAAATAGTCAGCGGGATATTGACGAGAAAATATGTAAAGAGGTTACAGATAGCTGCCGGAAAAATAGGATGGTAATAGTTGGGGACTTTAACTTTCCCAACATTAAATGGGACAGCCATAGCACCAAGGGTTTGGATGGTGAAAAATTTGTCGAATGTATTCAGGAAGAGTTCCTCATTCAATATGTGGATGGCCCGACCAGAGAGGGGGGAAAACTTGACCTCCTCTTGGGGAATAAGGAAGGGTAGGTGACGGAAGTGTTCGTGAGGGATCACTTTGGGACCAGTGACCATAATTCCATCAGTTTTATGATAGCTATGGAGAATGATAGTTCTGGCCCAAAAGTTAAAATTCTAAATTGGGGCAAGGCCAATTTCGATGGTATTAGGTGGGAACTTTCAAAAGTTGATTGGGGGAGCCTGTTTGCAGGCAAGGGGACAGCTGGTATGTGGGAGTCTTTCAAAAGTGTGTTAACTCGGGTTCAGGGTAAGCACATTCCTCTTAGAGTGAAGGCTAAGGCTGGTAGAAGGAGGGAACCCTGGATGACTCGGGATATTGAGGCCATGGTCAAAAGGAAGAAAGAGACATATGACATGCATAGGCAGCTGGGATCAAGTGGATCCCGTGAAGAGTATAGGGTTTGTCAGAGTAGAGTTAAGAGAGAAATCAGGAGGGCAAAAAGGAGACATGAGATTGTCTTGGCAGATAAGGCAAAGGAAAACCCAAAGATACATAAAAGGTAAAAGGGTGACTAGGGAGAGGATAGGGCCTCTTGAGGATAAACAAAGTCATCTATGTCTGGAAATCAAAATTGATGTCTTGAGGAGTGTACATATTACAGCGAAGGAGGTGCTGGAGGTATTAAAACAGATCAAGATAGATAAATCCCCGGGACCTGATGAAATGTATCCCAGGAGGTTGTGGGAGGCGAGGGAGGAAATTGCCGGCCCCCTAGCTGAGATATTTGAATCACCGACAGCCACAGCAGAGCTGACTGAATATTGGAGGGTAGCAAATGTTGTGCCCTTATTTAATAAGGGCTGTAGGGATAAGCCTTGGAACTACAGACCGGTGAGCCTTACTTCTGTAGTGGGTAAATTGTTAGAAGGTATTCTGAGGTACAGGATCTACAGGCATTTAGACAGGCAAGGGCGAATTAGGGAACGTCAACATGGCTTTGTGAGGGGAAAGTCATGTCTCATGAATTTGACTGAGGTTTTTGAAGGGGTTACCAAGAAGGTAGATGTGGGCAGTGCGGTCGACGTTGTCCACATAGATTTTAGCAAGGTCTTTGATAGGGTACCGTATGGTAGGTTGTTGCAAAATGTTAAATCTCACGGAATCCAGGGCCAGGTAGCCAATTAGATACAAAATTGGCTTGGCGACCAAAGCCAAAGGGTGGTTGTGGAGGGTTGTTTTTCAAACTGGAGGCCTGTGACCAGCGGTGTGCGTCAGGGATCGGTGCTGGGTCCACTGTTATTTGTTATATATAAATGATTGGGATAAGAATGTAAGAGGTATGGTTAATAAGATTGCAGATGACACCAAGATTGGTGGCATAGTAGATAGTGGAAAAGGTTATATAAGATTGCAAAAGGATATTAATCAATTGGGCCAGTGGGCCGATGTATGGCAGATAGAGTTTAACTTGGATAGATGTGAGGTGATGCATTTTGGTAGATCAAATCAGGGCAGAACCTACTCAGTTAATGGAAGGGAGTTGGGGAGAGTTACAGAACAAAGGGATCTAGGAGTACAGGTTCATAGCTCCTTAAAGGCGGAGTCTCAGGTGGACAGGGTGGTGAAGAAGGCATTTAGCATGCTCGGTGTTATTGGTCAGAATATCGAATATAGGAATTAGGACATCTTGCTGAAGACATTGATAAGACCATAGGTGAAATACTGTGTTCAGCCTGGTCACCCTATTATGGGAAGAATATTGTTAAACTATGCAGAATACAGTAAGAAGTCTTACAACACCAGGTTAAAGTCCAACAGGTTTGCTTTGAATCACTAGCTTTCGGAGCCCTGCTCCTTCCTCAGGTGAATGAAGAGGTGGGTTCCAGAAACATATATATGGACAAAGTCAATGGTGCAATACAATACTTTGAATGTGAGTCTTTGCAGGTAATTAAGTCTTTACAGATCCAGATGGAGCAACTGGAGAGAGGGCTAATCACAGGTTAAAGAGGTGTGAATTGTCTCAAGCCAGGACAGTTGGTAGGATGTCGCAAGC
Source organism: Scyliorhinus canicula (assembly GCF_902713615.1). Taxonomy (NCBI): domain Eukaryota; kingdom Metazoa; phylum Chordata; class Chondrichthyes; order Carcharhiniformes; family Scyliorhinidae; genus Scyliorhinus; species Scyliorhinus canicula. Next base: position 14,416,797 of record NC_052155.1, on the reverse strand, counting down.
CCAGGCCAGGTGGTGGTGGGGGAGGGGGGGGGGGGGGGGGGGGGGGATATAATGCAACATGAATCCGAGGTCCTGGTTGAGGCCACACTCGTGTGCAGAACTTGGCTATATGTTTCTGCTCAGCAATTCTGCGTTGTTGCGGGTCCTGAAGGCTGTCATGGAGAACACTTACCCGAAGGCCTCAATCGGGATCTTGGACTCATGTTGCATTACATTCACCCCTGCATCTGGCCTGGGCTTGTGAAATCCAACCAACTGTCCTGATTTGAGACAATTCACACCTCTTTAACCTGGGATTACCCCTCTCTCCAGTTGCTCCGTCTGGACCTGTAGACTTAATTACCTGCAAGGACTCCCATTCAAAGTATCGTATTGCATCTTTGACTTTGTCTGTATATATGTTTCTGGAACCCACCTCTTCATTCGCCTGAGGAAGGAACAGTGCTCCAAAAGCTAGTTATTTGAAACAAACCTGTTGGACTTTAACCGGGTGTTGTAAGACTTCTTACTGTGCTCACCCCAGTCCAACGCTGGCATCTCCACATCATCGAAAGAGTGCAGAAGAGATTTACAAGGATGCTACTAGGACTTGATGGTCTGAGTTATAAGGAGAGGCTGGATAGGCTGGGACCTTTTTCCCTGGAGCATAGGAGGCTTTGGGATGATCTTATAGAGCTCTATAGAATACTGAGGAGCATAGATAAGTCAACATCTTTTCCCAAAAGATTGAGAAGTCTAGGACTAGAGGGCATAGGTTTAAGGTGAGAGGGAAGAGATCAGCAGGGAAATTTCTTCACTCAAAGCCTGGTGAGCATCTGGAACAGGCGGCCAGAGGAAGTGGTAGAGGCGGGTACGATTTTGTCTTTTAAAGAACAGTTAGACGTTACATGGGCAGGATGGGTATAAAGGGATATGGGCCAAATGCGGGAAAGTGGGACTAGCTTAGTGATAGAAACTGGGCGGCATGGACAAGCTGGGCTGAAGGACCTGTTTCCATGCTGTAAACATCGATGACTCTATGACCCTCTTTAGTTTCTTACGGTATTGAGCCGAGTAGTTGCCATAGCAGGTTGCGTGCAGCCAGATTCGATGCTTTCTGTGCTGCATCTGTAAAAGTTGGTAAGATTTAACGTGGACATGCCGAATTTCCTTAGTTTCCTGAGAAAGTATAGGTGCTGTTGTGCTTTCTTGATCATAGTGTCGATGTGGGTGGACCAGGACAGATTGTTGGTGATGTGTACACCTGGGAATTTGAAACTGCTAACCATCTCCACCTCAGAACATTGATGCTGACAGGGGTGTGTACAGTACTTTGCTTCCTGAAGTCAATGACCATCTCATTAGTTTTGCTGACATTGGGGGAGAGATTATTGTCGCTAGACCACTCCACTAGGCTCTCTATCTCCCTCCTCCATTCTGACTCATCGTTGTTTATGATCCAACCCACTACGGTCATTTCATCAACAAACTTGCCAAATTTAGCAATACAGTCATGTGAGTACAGGGAGTATAATAGGGGGCTAAATACACAGCCTTGCGGAGCCCCAGTATTGAGGACTAACATTGAGGAGGTGTTGTTGTTTATCCTTACTATGGGTCAGGAAGTCGAGGATCCAGTTGCAGAGGGAGGAGCCAAGTCCTAGGTTTTGGATCTTTGATATGAGCTTGGCTGGGATTATGGTGTTGAAGGCGGAGCTGTAGTCAATGAATACGAGTCTGACGTAGGAGTCCTTGTTGTCGAGATGCTCCAGGGATGAGTGTAGGGCCAGGGAAATGGCGTCTGCTGTGGGCCGGTTGTGGCGTTAAGCAAATTGCAGTGGATCAAGGCATTCTGGTATTATGGAGTTGATGTGTCTCATGACCAATCTCTCAAAACACTTCAGAATGATAGATGTCAAGGTCACCGGATGGTAGTAGTTGAGGCACGGAGCCTGGTTCATCTTTGGCACCGGTGTGATGGTGGTCTTCTTTAAGCAGGTGCGACCCTCGGAATTGAGTGGGGACAGATTGCAGATGTCCACAAACACACCTGCCAGTTGGTCTGCACAGGATCTGAGTGCACGACCAGGGGCATGTTGGCATGAATATTATGCAGGTTTTTCTGCACATGGCCATAGACTGCTTCAGTATCTGAGGAGTCGCGTAGGGTGCTGAACATTGTGCAATCGTCAGTGAACATCCCCACTTCTGATCTCATGATGGTTGCCTTTACATGTTGGACCTGATCCAATGCCAGTGTATGGGGCCCGGAGTCAATGTTGGGGACTCACAGTGCAACTGATCCCAGCTGCAGACCACTGTCCTCAGTCAGCCAGGACATTTCCAGGGATGATAATTGTGGTGTCTAGAACGTTATCTATCAGGTATAATTTGTGAGTATGATTGTGCCAGGCTTGTTTAATCTGTGAGACAGCTCTCCCCAGCCCTCAGATGTTAGTAAGGAAGACTTTACAGGGTCGATGGGGCTGTGTTTGCTGTAGTCATTTCTAGTGCTGAGTGGTTCGTCTGGTTTCATTCCTCTTGGACATTGCTGCAGTTTGGGACTCTCAGGGGGGCATTTAACCATATTACCGAGGGTCTGGAGATCCATCTGGGCCAGGCCAGGTTGGAGTGGCAGATTTCCTTCCCTACATGTTCATTCGATTGGTTTTTACGACAATGGTTTCAACATTTGGACTAGCTTTTAATTCCAGATTTAAATTCCACCAACTGCTTTGAAGCTGTGTCCCCAGAGCATTTGCCTGGGCCTCTGGATTACTAGTTTAGTGACATTATCACTGAAGTGTTGGCTAGTGAAGACTTGAGAGATGAACAGACACTTCCAACACTGATGAAGGTTCAACTCAATTTTATTAACTATTTCTAACTAACTAACACACGATGACTGTGGGTCTAAATGATGCTAATTTAAACGAGAGACCTAAGCCTTGTCCGAACCCGTTGATTCTCTCAGCACGTGGTGTGAGTCTGTGCTGGGCTGGATGAGTTCTTGTTACACTCAGAGGCAGCACCCAGAATGAGTGGGAACCGTGGTGCCCTCTGCCTTTATAGTGTGTGTATTCTAACTGGTGATTGGCTGCGGTGTTTGTACATGTTGATTGGTCCCTGTGTGTGTCCATCAGTGTGTATCTGCACCATGATATACTGGCGTATATTATGACAATCACTACCATCTCTTCTGATCTGAAAGTAAAGATTTTCAGTGCTACAGGGGAATAGGTGTGGGATTAAGAATGTCTGGGTTGCCTGTACTCACAGCCAGCATGAACAGGATGGGCCGAATGACCTCCCTCTGTGATTCAGCCATTCTATGAGTCTATGCAGGATCTGCCTTTTTTACTCTCACCAAACCGTCCCTCTGCACTGTTATGTCGGCAGGTTAAATTGAATGTATTTTTTTCGACTTTATTGGATTTACTTCAATTATGTCGGGGTGGCACAGTGGTTAGCACTGCTATCTCACAGCTCCAGTGTCCTGAGTTCAATCCCAGCCTCGGGAGACTGTGTGGAGCTTGCACTTTCTCCCCGTGTCTACTAGGGTTTCCTCGGGGGTGCTCCGATTTCCTCCCACAGTCGCAAAGATGTGCAGGTTAGATGGATTGACCACGCTAAATCGCCCCTGAGTGTCCAAAGGTGAGGTGGGGTTACTGGCTTATGAGGATAGAGGATAGGGTGGAAGTGTGGGCTTGGATAGGGTGCTCTTTCCAAGGGCCGGTACAGACCTGATGGGCTGAATGGCCTCCATCTGCATTGCACACTCTATGATTCTATGTCACCTTAATTTCCAAATACTGACTTGGTTTCACTTGTCCCAACCACTCATATCCCCTCAGCCACAAATCTTCCATCCTGCAACATCATGCTGTCCGAAGATTTTGCTCCTTATATTCTAGAATTGGTGTCACTTTATCAATCATTGGTCCCCAACTCTCTGCAAGACAAGAATCGTAGTCAGAATGCTTGGATAAGGAACCAGTCAATATTAATTAAAGCACAAAGGCTTGTACAAACAAAATATTCCTTGTCAAAGGACAGGAGCGGAGGAGTAATTGCTACTGCACTGGTAAACAAGAAGCCTGGAAGAAATGAATTGAAAATTGCTTCTTGTCACAAGTAGGCTTCAAATGAAGTTACTGTGAAAAGCCCCAAGTCGCCACCTTCTGGCACCTGTAGCCATGCTGGCCACGCAAAATGGACACTGAGCCAAACTAAAATGGAAGGCTGCTGGGAAACAGACAGTTCAGCCAGAACAGCAGTCTGCAAAGAGCAGTTTGCATTCTGCAGCAGCAGAAACCAGTTTGGGCTCAGGTGAAAAAACCTTAGCTAGGTGCAAATGGCAAAACGCTTTGCATGCTAATGAGGCCATCAGACTTGAACACCCACACAATAGATACATTTGGTTCTGAATGGACACATTCCAATCAAGACCCAGACATCGAGGCACCAGAAACCTCCAAACAAAAGGACATAAGAAACGCCCCCTCCATCACGGAGACCCCCTCGCATTGGGGAATTAATCCAGTATCGATAAGAAATTGATCCAATAGGTAGAGCCCGCCCGAGAAGAGGGAAGGACAACGGAACCCCTATAAAAGATAGGGACCTCGTGTTGTCCGGTCTGTTAAACCCGTGCTCCGGCTCCGACTGACACCTGGCATCCTGACTCCAGCCGTTGAGCACCAGCCGCCGAAACCGTAAGTTCAACGCTCGCTACGCGATCCAAGCCCACTAGACTCCCAAGTACCAGAACGCTTGCTGAAGGCTGCAGACAAAACCAGGACGAAGGCCTCGTTCTCTGACCTTGCCTGTTCCTGTTAGATAAGTATTCTGTTTGCTTAAGTTTAGTTATAGCTTAGTCTCTTAGTGTGTGCATGAGTATTTATTATTAACTGTATAATAAATATTGATCGTTTTGAACTTTACTAATCGGTGTATCGTCTTTATTACTTTGAATTTGACCTTGGAATACTTGTGACGTTGCCTATACGGCAACTGGCACTCCAGAGCTAAATAATTACATAGAACAGAGCCTAGCAGTGTTAAGCACACGTCGAACTCGGAGGCGTGTTAATACACTCCAATAAACGCGTTTTACGCCCATAGTAAAACGTGCAACATTTAGTGGCGACATCCGCCGGGACCCTGTTGTAAGTGGAAACACCACAGTGTCCAGGACCCTGAAATTTGAATTAGAACTCCAAATTGCAGAGAAAGAAAGAGATCACAAGTATTCAAGGTGTTCAAAATAATAATCAAAATTCGGAAGTGTGTTTAGTGCATGCGTACTAACAGGGCTGTAAGGTAAAACTGAAAGCTTTTTGTTGCGACAAACTTTCGGTAGTTTTGTGATCGGAAAATAGCGTAAGCCGTACCCTTTTCTCAAAACACCACCCCAGCAACCCCCTGTTCCAAATTATAAAAAGAGAGTCAGAGGAAATGGCCATGCAGGCAATGGAACGTCTGATGGATCCAGCAAAGTTTGTGGTCGCAGCGACCAGCAGCAGTAGCAGGGTAGGCCAGTGTCCCACGTGGGAGCTGGAACTCCGCAAATATCTGCAGGGAAAGGGATGGCCCCTTTGGAAAGAGTTTTGTGCAAATGAGGAGACAGGTCCCGGGAGTATAGGTCATACTTGGTGGGAGAACCTCTCTCAGATACACAAAAAGAGTTTAGGTAAAGCACGCAAGCCGATGGCGATTGTGTCCTGTTTGGCACAGTTGCGAGGCGCAGAGGAGGTCATCAGGACGCTCCGGACAGATTTAGAGGAAAGGAACCGAATGAGTAAGGTCGATGTCAGGGACATCGAGAAAGAAAACCTGGAATTAAAAGGGAAGTTGGCAGAGAAGGGTAGAGAGGTGGATGATGCCAAGAGGGCTCACCAGTCTTGTCTAGCTCATCTGAACAGTTCCCAGACCCAGTATGAGAAAGCCTATCAGGACGTGCAACGTGCCGTTCTGATAAGACAGGAATCGGAAAAGCAGGTGGAGGCATTGCAGAGGCAATGTTCCGATCTCAAAGCAGCTTTGAGAGCACTCCATGCTGCAACGACCGAACACAGACAAAGCACAGTTGACCACGCGAAATGCAGGAAACAGATTGCGGAACTGCAATCTCTGCTTTCGGTGCAGAATGGCTTCCAAAGCACCTTTGGAGCTCAGTTAGATGGGGAAAACGCCCCAGATTGGCAGGAATTAAGCGAGACAGCGCAGCGTTATGTTCAGGGAACATGTGCGCCCGCAGCTCAGCAGAAACGACAGGCACCCCAACCCCCCACAGCTCAGATCATAACCGCACCCATGAATCCCGTAACCACACAGAGGAAAGCCGAATCAGAAGGCGCCCCAGACATAACTTACACCACCCCTTTAACAGTAACCCAGCTAAGGGACGCTTGTGAAAAGATCACTCCGTTCCTCCCCACCGCAGACCCCCACCAGTTTTTCGCTAAAGTAAAACAGCAGGCTACCATGTACGGCCTGGATGAGAGAGAGCAGGTTAAGCTCACCGTGCTGAGCTTAGACCAGAGTGTAGTGGCAGCCCTCCCCGACCCACAGAACGTGGCAGGAGGCAGCCTAGAGGAGATGCACACTGCCATTTTAGATGCCATCGGGTACAATAGAGGTGACCCCGTAGAAGGACTGAATAAGTGCAGGCAGAAGAGATCCGAACACCCCACAGCATTCGCAGGAAGGCTGTGGATTCATTTCAGCGCAGTTTTCGGACAGCTAGATAGAGCGCATTTAACCCGCGAAAACATGGTTAAGTGGACGCGCACAATTATCTCACACGCAACAGAAGCAGGACAGAGCGCTTGCAATAGTTACGACCCCTCAGAAGAGGCCCATAACGAAAAATGGGTCCTGAAAAGATTGTCCCGCGCTTGGGAGCAATCGCTTCAGGCAAAAGGAAAAGTTAGATCCCCAGAAGAGGCTCAGGCTGCTGCAGATATCCAAGCAGTCAGAGAGCACCAGAAGCCCGCATGGGTAAATGAAGGCAAGAGCAGCCCTCAACAGAAAGGTCAGGAATGCTACAACTGTGGACAGTTAGGGCATTGGGCAAAAGAGTGCCAAGCACCCCAGCGATCTCAGAGAGGCCAGCAGACAGGCACTCTGAACCGCAACAAGGCAAAACCCATCCACAATGTAGCAGTACAGTCAGGACCCACCAATGTGGACGAGACGAACTGACGGTGTTCGGGCTCCCCCACTTGGGTCTGTGACACACTATGGGACTCATCAGGGAGGCCCGTAGTCACGGCAAAAGTCAAAGGGAAGCCCATAGAGTTACTGTGGGACACAGGAGGATCCCGCACCACCATTAACTCCACAACCACGGCACACGCAGACACGTGGCCGACCACCTCCACCATCACACTTAGCGGGTTCACCGGACACTCGCAGCAGGGACATATCACAGCACCCGTAGCGATCCAGCTAGGGAACATTAGCACAAGGCACCCCGTAGTTCTAGTAAATCTTCCCCGGACAGCAGAGCACATCCTGGGGATAGATTTTATGAACGCTCATAGCTTGTCGTTCGACCCAGTGAACCAGTGTGTCTGGCGAATGGCGAGATCGGACAGAGCCCCAGCCACCCTCACAGTAGGAGACTACGCTAATCGGATTAGCGCAGTGGGAGAGTACTCATTCGACCTGACTACACTCCACACCGACAGACAAATTAAGGCCCTACTAAACAAACACAGGACAGCATTTGCAAGTCACCGTCATGACTGTGGCAGAATGACTGGACAAGTTCATGTTACCGGACAGGACCCCCGACCGCAAAAGCAGTACAGATTTCCCCTCGAGGCAGAGGTGGAAATAGAAAAGGTTATAGGCAGCTTGTTGGACCAAGGTGTACTGAGAACGGTAGCCTCCACCAACAATGCCCCTATTTGGCCAGTGAGGAAGCCCGATGGATCATGGCGTCTGACCATCGATTACCGGGAACTCAACAAAGTAACCCCCGCAGTAGCCCCAACGGTAGCTACTAGTCCCGAGACCATGCTCAAGCAGGGTCTCAACGCCAAGTACTTCACGGTATTGGACATCAGTAATGGATTCTGGTCAATACCATTGGCAAAAGCGTGCCAATACAAATTCGCATTCACTTTTAAAACACAGCAGTACACGTGGACATGCCTCCCACAAGGATTCCACAATTCACCCTCCATTTTCCACCGACAGCTGGCAAGTGGATTAGAAAAATTTTCCCGACCCGAATGTCTGGTACAGTATGTAGACGACCTACTACTGCAGACAGACACAAAGGCAGAGCACATTTCGCTTCTGGCCGAACTCCTGGAACTCTTAACTGAAATTGGCTGTAAAGTTAACCCGAAAAAGGCCCAAATATTGGAAAGTAAAGTGATGTATTTGGGAACAGTCATCACGCACGGCAAACGCGAGATCGAATTCAAAAGAATTGATTCGATCGTCAAATTGCCCCTTCCCCAGAATGTATCAGCCCTCCGGTCGTTTTTAGGACTGGTTGGCTATTGTCGGAACCACATAGACGGATTCGCGACAAAAGCCGCCCCACTTTCAGACCTCCTTAAGAAAGGAGCCCCCTGGGAATGGCTTCCGCAGCATACAGGCGCTGTGGAAGAGTTGAAACGAGCCCTTAGTGCAGCACCCGCGCTGCTAGTCCCCGACCAACTTTCACCGTACGCAATAGAGGTAGCGAGCACCGATCTGACCCTCTCGGCCGTGTTGCTTCAGGAACGGCACGAGCAGCTAAGACCAGTGGCTTATGCCTCCCGACTGTTAGACCCGGTAGAACAAGGATTTTCAGCCTGTGAGAGGCACCTCCTTGCTGTCTTCTGGGCAGTACAGTACTTTTCCTACATAACCGGACTAAACCCCATCACCATTCTAACCGAACACACACCCACACAGCTACTACTAGACGGTCGACTGAAGGACGGTTCAGTTAGCCAGATTAGGGCAGCTAGGTGGACCCTACTTTTACAAGGACGGGACATTACAGTAAAACGGACACGCACCCACACATACTTAGCAGACAACCTCCAATACCCCGGACAGCCCCATGACTGTGACATTGTAGCTCCCCTGCATAACACAGGACCCTTTTTAGCAAAAACACCCCCCAGGAAGATAGGGAACCCGAAACAAAGCCCCCAGCCCACAGACACGTGTGGACCCTTGAGGATTTATGTAGACGGTTCCTCCACAGTTTTAAATGGTGAGCGTATCACAGGATGCGGCATCTATGTAGAGGACGCGCAGGGGCGCGCTCTCGAAGAGATAGCTCTTAAGTTACCAGGTCACTTAGGCGCGCAGGCAGCAGAGCTAGCAGCCATAGCGTACATAGTGGACCACCCCGATTCTTTCCCCAGCCCAGCAGACATATATTCAGACAGCTTATATGTCTGCAATAGCCTGACAGATTTTCTGCCCCTGTGGAGGACACGAGGTTTTGTCTCCGCAGACGGAAAACCCCTTCCATCAGCCCCCTTACTCCAGCATATCCTAGAGAAAGCGAAGGACAGGACCTTCGGCATTATAAAAGTAAGAAGCCACCATAGGTCATCACCCCCTGGGAATGTAAAAGCCGACGCATTGGCTAAGGCAGGTTCCAGGAGAGGACACTTATGGACCCCCCCAGCTAGCGCACCAGCTAGCGCCCCTGTGAGCGCAGTCCAAGTCTCACAGACTGATATTAAAGATCTCGTGGCAGCACAAAAACAGGACGGAGACCTCAGGGAGGTTTTCAAGGGAAACTTTGTGCCTGCTTACGAGCACTTTAAACACGCACTGACCACACATGAGGGTGTGATCATTAAGGATCAACTTTATGTGGTCCCGAAGCAGGACAGGAATCAGATGATTGCCTTGTTCCATGACGGACACGGGCATCAGGGAATTGATGCAACAACGAGGCACCTCAGGCAACTCTGTTGGTGGCCTAATCTCAGGACTGATGTAACGCACTACATAGAGAATTGCCTGATTTGTGCTCAGAATAACCCGGAGAGGTATTCTAAGAAAGCACAACTTCGGCATACTCGCCCAGTTAACGGCCCTTGGACAAACCTCCAGATCGACTTTATAGGTCCATTGCCCCCTTGTAGGAATGGCTATAAATACGTTCTGGTGGTGATAGATACCTTTACCAAGTGGGTAGAGGCATTTCCCTCACGAACAAATACAGCAAAGACAGCTGCAAAGATCCTGACCCACCACATCTTCACGAGATGGGGTTTACCCCGAAGTATCGATTCGGACCAGGGATCTCACTTTACAGGACGGGTCATGAGGAACGTCCTGACAATATTCGGAATCAAACAGAACTTCCACATTGCGTATCATCCACAGTCCAGCGGGATTGTGGAGCGCATGAATCGGACCCTAAAAACTACCCTTAGGAAAATGGTTCAAGAGAACAATTCCACATGGGATTCAGTGCTCCCATTTGCACTTATGTTCATAAGGAACACTGTCTCCACATCGACAGGATACACACCACACACACTCATGACCGGACGCCCTATGAAAGGTACAGAATTCCTTTTAGGACTGGACATGACAAGCCCCGAAGTGACGGCCCTCACACATGAAAAGGCAGTTAAAGAACTAGTTGAGACTGTGAGGTCTGCACAGATCGCAGCCGCAGTCCAGCTAGGGAAACGCCGACAGCAACGTACTGCCTGTTTCAATAAGACCGTCCACACCACAGAATTCCAGGTTGGGCAACAGGTAATGTTATCTGTTTATAACCCCAGCAGTTTTTTGGCTCCAAAATATTCCGGTCCCTACTCAATTTCGGACAACATTAGCCCCTCCGTTTACAGGATAAAGTATCCTAATGGGAAGACCGCGTGGTTCCATATAAACCAGTTAAAGGCATATGGAACACAGGCCAACCATGCTCACCATGTCCTGCTGGATGCAGCAGAACACTTCATCCCGCCCACCAGAGACACTTTTCCACCATCCCCCTCACAGACCAGTTCATCCACGGACTCGCCCACGACTCCGCCCACAGACCACTACAGACCACGCCCCGACACGCCCACAAGCTGCCACAGCAGAGACAGTAGGACAGACACTGACTCTGAAGACAGCGACACCACACAGCCATACAGCCCACACTGCACCAACTACGACCCCGACTCCAGTGACCCCATGGAAGTCACCTACCTCAAATATCCAGAACCACCACCCGACCCCGACTACCCCGACAACACACTCGACACTACACAATGGCACAGGGACAATTCCTACAGACTTGTCCGCAATGACGAGAGTGACCCCCGGTCACACAACTCCAAAATAGCATGCCTGATCCACACAAGGGTGTGGGATCCGGGAGAGCAGGACAACACGGTGTCTGACTCCCGACACGGCAACCCCTTTGTGACCCTGTTCACAGAGGCAGAATCAAAGTGAGGTGTCCAGATGATGTAAGATAGGAATCGTTTGAGGGAAACGATGTCCTTTCTGATGGAACCTGCACGTATGTTTGTCTTCGTTTTATGTTTGTTTGTTTTCAGGAATGTACATTGTTCAGCTGGTGGATGGACATCTTCTTTTCAGCTGAAAAGATTGTGACCACCTCACATACACGTTAGCTTGTCCGCAGATACCTTTGAGAACTTCGGTTTGATTGGAGATCTTTTCCAAAGTTGTAAGGCCACACGCCAAATAGTTTATCTGCAGATATCTCTGAGAACTTCAGTGATGTCCTCAGTTGGAGCATCTTGGCTCCCTTGGTTTTTTAGGTGCCCCTCTATTCGGCGAAATAGAGGCTGCAAGTCATGATGAACACATTCGTACCTGTTTTTTCCAGGTTACTCAGGCAGTGGACAAACGGCACTGAGGACCCGCCCTGTCTGAGAACCAACCCTTGGTCAGCCAAGCTCGGGTATGGCACAACACGCCCTACCCGGGGATCCCATCCAACTCGTACCCGTCGCGGCCCATACGCAACTCATTCGGATGTTTATTTCCAAGTTTGTTTTCATTTTAGGTTAGGTTGCCCTTCGGCCACCATCCCACATGCTATTTACATCCGGGAACATTCGGATGGTAAATCAGCAAAGCCTGCGAGACGGCTCGCAGAAGGAAGGATTGTTAGGTGTATGCTGGTCTTTAAATTCGCTTTTTGAAAAAAAAAATGAGGGGAGTCACAGGGTGTGACTTAGCCAGTCATTTTAAAGGGTCAATTGGGATTTGAAAGACAGATGCACTAACAAGTAAAGGTCTTAAACTGTGTATTGACAGATACTGTGCTTGATCCCAAAGGTTTCAAAGGACGAGACAGAGGTCGAAGCCAGGATTGTCAATACCGGAGGAAGAAGGAAGAGAAAGAGGAAGAACAGCAAGATGATGGAAGCCCACTTATTACTGTTTAATGTCATATGTATATGTGTGGAAACAAGACACGTTTCCCCCACAACCCCCACCGTAAATGTTTCCATTACAGCAAACCCCCAGTGCTCAGCTCTGATCAGCGAGGTTCAGACCTGGTGTACTAAATTCATGACGTGGTACTCCATGTCCTACATAATCGAATCACTGTTGGTGATCGCGATCCTCATCATCCTAGTGCAGACCCTCAGGTTGAGGAAATGGAAGAGGAGAGCCTCTCGTTCCAGCACCTCACCCATCTATAGAGTGCAATCCCCCATCTTCGGATTCCACCAAACCCCTCAACCCCTCACTGATTACAACACTCTGTAAATAAAATTCAGCCATGTATTATATTGTTCCATACTCGACTGCCGAGTTGGGAAGTGTGATGTTGTGGTGTGAATGGTTAAGGTTTTAGAGTGATTAAATGTTTAAGTTAAGGTTAAGGTTAATAGTGATAGGTAGAGGTTCCCAATTGTAGTAATGCATGTCCCTTTGACATAGGGCCAAGTAGAAATGTTAGTTAAAATTTTTTTCTCTTCTTCCCATAGTTTAGAACAGAGTAGAACAGGAACTGGCAAGAGGTCAGAACACAAGGAGGCAAAGTACATAGGTGATCCTTCACAATAGTATGATTGTGAGGATCACAAGGAGGGAATGTAGCCATGCTGGCCACGCAAAATGGACACTGAGCCAAACTAAAATGGAAGGCTGCTGGGAAACAGACAGTTCAGCCAGAACAGCAGTCTGCAAAGAGCAGTTTGCATTCTGCAGCAGCAGAAACCAGTTTGGGCTCAGGTGAAAAAACCTTAGCTAGGTGCAAATGGCAAAACGCTTTGCATGCTAATGAGGCCATCAGACTTGAACACCCACACAATAGATACATTTGGTTCTGAATGGACACATTCCAATCAAGACCCAGACATCGAGGCACCAGAAACCTCCAAACAAAAGGACATAAGAAACGCCCCCTCCATCACGGAGACCCCCTCGCATTGGGGAATTAATCCAGTATCGATAAGAAATTGATCCAATAGGTAGAGCCCGCCCGAGAAGAGGGAAGGACAACGGAACCCCTATAAAAGATAGGGACCTCGTGTTGTCCGGTCTGTTAAACCCGTGCTCCGGCTCCGACTGACACCTGGCATCCTGACTCCAGCCGTTGAGCACCAGCCGCCGAAACCGTAAGTTCAACGCTCGCTACGCGATCCAAGCCCACTAGACTCCCAAGTACCAGAACGCTTGCTGAAGGCTGCAGACAAAACCAGGACGAAGGCCTCGTTCTCTGACCTTGCCTGTTCCTGTTAGATAAGTATTCTGTTTGCTTAAGTTTAGTTATAGCTTAGTCTCTTAGTGTGTGCATGAGTATTTATTATTAACTGTATAATAAATATTGATCGTTTTGAACTTTACTAATCGGTGTATCGTCTTTATTACTTTGAATTTGACCTTGGAATACTTGTGACGTTGCCTATACGGCAACTGGCGACTCCAGAGCTAAATAATTACATAGAACAGAGCCTAGCAGTGTTAAGCACACGTCGAACTCGGAGGCGTGTTAATACACTCCAATAAACGCGTTTTACGCCCATAGTAAAACGTGCAACACACCTGGTACGGGAATTGAACCGTGCTGGTGGCCTGCCTTAGACTGCTTTAAAAGCCAGCTGTTTAGCCCTGTGCTAAACTAGCCCACTTGAATGAGCTGGAGACACGAGTTCAAATTCTACCACAGCAACTGGCAGAATTTAAATTCAATTAATGCCAGAGACTCCTGACCTGCGGGATGGACGTACTGGTACCTGAAGAAACCGATGGAATGAGCATCGGCGGGGAAGCCCACCTGCCCGCCGCTACATCCCCGATGACTGTCCCGGGATGGGCCCATTTTGTGGAAGACTAGGTCTGCGCCACCTTTATCGTATCTCAGCACCGTGGATGGCGCCCATCCAGGTGACAGTCCAGATCAATGGGTTCCCTATCGCGATTGAACTCGATGCCGGGGCCAAAGTCTGAGTAATCTGGTTTTGTGCGATACCGACGCATGGGTGACAACATATACCCGGAAGCCCTTGGAGATTGCGGGCACCTCGGAGGTACCAATGAATGGCACGTTGGCACAGTGGTTAGCACTGCTGCCTCACAGCACCAGGGACCCGAGTTCGATTCCAACCTTGGGTCACTGTCTGTGTGGAGTTTGCACATTCTCTCCGTGTCTGCGTGGGTTCCCTTCGGGTGCTCTGGTTTCCTCCCACAGTTCAAAGATGTGCAGGTTAGGTAGGTCGGCTTTGCTAATAATTGCCCCTTAGGGTGGGGTTGCAGGAATAAGTTGGGTTTGGGCCCAGGTCGGGTGGTATTTCAAAGGGCTGGTGCAGACTCGATGGACTGAATGGCCTTCTAGGGATTCTATTCATTGTAGGGATTCTATTCGATGAGTATGGGGCACAGTCAGCAAACCTACCATTGGCAGTGGTAAAAGTATCGAGCCCAGCTTTCTGGGGCAGGATTGCATGAAGTGCCTCCAGCTGGATTGGCAACAGGTGTTGTTGCATTTTCCAGGTGTTTTTCAAAACGGACTTGGCACCATCTGAGGGACCTCCCCCATGACCCCAAGGCCCAGCCGTGGTATTTTCAAGCCCGTCCCATCCACTATGCCTTGAAGCCTAAGGTGGATGCAGGATTGGACCGTCTGGAGCAATTATAGATCATCCGCCCAGTGGAGTTCGCGGATTGGGCTGCGCCGGTTGTGCCAGTCATCAAGCCTGATGGCTTTGTCCATCTCTACGGGGACAATAAGATGATGATAAATCGGGCATCAAGTTTGGATTGTTACGCGGTGCCCAGGATTGAAGACCTGTACGTGCGGCTGAGTGGAGTGTGTACATTTAACAAGCTCGACATGCGTCATGCTTATCTGCAATTAGTTTTGGACCCGGCCTCACAAAAGTACGTAGCCTTTAATACACACAGGGGTTTGCACAAGTACACGAGATGGCCTTTCGGAGTCTCAGCTGCATGTGCCATTTTTCACGCGTAATGGAGAATATTCTTCGGAGATTGCTGCAGGTAGAAGTTTACCTGGACAACATATTGATCAGCAGTTCATCCAACCAGGAACACATGAAGAACCTGGAGGACGTACTACGTCGGTTCGAGGCAGTCAGTGTCCACCTACGGTGCGTAACGTGTGTACTTCACGCAAAAGAAGTGGTCTACTTTGGTTGCAGTAAGAAGTCTTACAACACCAGGTTAAAGTCCAACAGGTTTGTTTCAAACACTGGCTTTCGGAGCACTGCTCCTTCCTCAGGTGAATGGCGAGGTAGGTTCCAGAAACATAAAAAGAGACAAACTCAAAGATGCCAGACAATGCTTAGAATGCGAGCATTTGCAGGTAATTAAGTCTTTACAGATCCAGAGATAGGTGTAACCCCAGGTTAAAGAGGTGTGAATTGTCTCAAGCCAGGACAATTGGTAGGATTTTGCAAGCCCAGGCCAGATGGTGGGGGATGAATGTAATGCGACATGAATCCCAGGTCCCGGTTGAGGCCGCACTCATGTGTGCGGAACTTGCTGGAACTTGGCTACAGGGTGGACTGGAATGGCTTGCACCCAGTGGAGGAAAAGGTAAGTGCAATCCGGCAGGCCCCTGGGCCAAAGGATCCGACGGAACTCCACTCCTTCTTGGGCCTAATCAACTATTACTGCAAGTTCATTCCAAATGTTACAACCATGTTGGCCCCACTGCATCTGTTACTAAAGAAGGGCCAATGATGGTTTTGGAACCCACCGCAACAGGTGGCTTTCGATGAGGTGAAGCAGCGGCTCTCACACCTTCACAGCTGCTGACTCATTTTGACCCCTTCCCATCCCTTATTGTTAACCAGTGATGCCTCACCCTACAGCGTCGAGTCTGATCTCGTGCATCGAATAGATGGCCAAACAGAACGGCTCATTGTGTTTTCGTCACACACCCTGGCGGCAGAGCGGAACTATGAACAAATCAAAAAGGAATTGTTTGGCTTTGGTTTTTGAGGTAAAGCGATTCCACCAGTATGACAATGGGATTTTGTTTATGGCTCGTATGGACCACATGCCCCTGTTAGGTTTGTTTAAAGAGGAGCAGGGAATCCCCCCATATTCAGCGCTGGGCGCTGCTCTTGGCAGTGTATGAATACGTATTGGAACATCGTCCAGGAACAAGAATTCCGCACGGGGACTACCTCAGCTGACTCCCGTTTCCCACCAGTGCGCCGAAGGTGCGTCAGGTGATGTAATTGGAGCCTTGCACTGGACCCCTTGCCAGTTGGGGCAGCCCAGGTAAAGGCATGGACACAGACGGCTCCCACTGTTGGTCAGGGTCTGCCACATAGCCCTGTATGGGCCTCAGCATCGCGCTCTCCCGGAGAGCCTGCGAGCGTTCACCACAATGGTGGCTGGACTCAGTGTGGTGAATGGCATCCTGCTGTGGGACTCCTGGGTGCTCATGCCCGAGTAAGGCCAGGGAGCAACCTGACAAGATCTCCACAGTGGACACCAGGGTGTCTTGAGGATAAAGACGTTGGCCTGGAGTTACGTATGGAGGCCTGGAATAGATGCAGATATCGAAACTTTAGCGAAACAATGTACACGGTGCCAGTCAAATGTTGACAAGCTACCCCCTGCAGCTCCATCCACCCATGGCCCCGCCGCCACATGGATTTCATGGGACCCTTTCACGGAGCCATGTATCTACTGATCACAGATGCCCATTCGAAGTGGATGGATGTCCACCGCAGGACGGCGATGTCATGGCGAGCCCCGACAGAGCGGTTCAAACAAACCTTTAGTGCTCCCGGGCTTCTCGAGGTGTTGGTGGAGGACAACGGCTCAGCTTTTGCGAGTGCGGAATTCTCTGGCTTTCTGAAGCAAAAAGGGGTCCATCATGTAGGACCTTACCACCCGCCATCCAACGGATTAGCCAACAGGAAGTGCACACATTTAAGCTCGGCATGCAAAAACAGACCTCAGAATACCGTCCTCAAAATTGTTAATGGGTCACCGGCTGTGCAGGCGGTTATGCTTTGTCCTGCCGGATATCGTGGAAAAGGTCCGTGACCAGCAGGAATACAACAATCCAGACCCATCATGGATTTTATAGCGGGTGATGCGGTCTACATGTGAAATTTCGCCCACAGGGCATTGTGGATCCCAGGTACAGTTGTAATGTGATTGGAGCTGGTCTCGTACTCCGTGCAAAGGAAAAGAATCGAACAGGCACGTTGGTGTGCACAGCCGAGCCTCACAGGTCCTCGAGGGCAGATCAAATCCCCTACGACTGGTGGTGTCCCTTCCTCCAGAGCGACCACCTGTGACACCCAACGAGATTTGGGCAGCAGGGTAGCATGGTGGTTAGCATAAATGCTTCACAGCTCCAGGGTCCCAGGTTCGATTCCCGGCTGGGTCACTGTCTGTGTGGAGTCTGCACGTCCTCCCCCTGTGTGCGTGGGTTTCCTCCGGGTGCTCCGGTTTCCTCCCACAGTCCAAAGATGTGCGGGTTAGGTGGATTGGCCATGCTAAATTGCCTGTAGTGTCCTAATAAAAGTAAGGTTAAGGGGGGGGTTGTTGGGTTACGGGTATAGGGTGGATTCGTGGGTTTGAGTAGGGTGATCATGGCTCGGCACAACATTGAGGGCCGAAGGGCCTGTTCTGTGCTGTACTGTTCTATAAGCCCTTCTTCTTGAAGATGTGGGAGATAGAGCCACAATCAGACATATAGAC
This sequence comes from Scyliorhinus canicula, assembly GCF_902713615.1. Lineage (NCBI taxonomy): Eukaryota > Metazoa > Chordata > Chondrichthyes > Carcharhiniformes > Scyliorhinidae > Scyliorhinus > Scyliorhinus canicula. The sequence continues at coordinate 14,398,665 of NC_052155.1, read as the reverse complement.
TTTGCCAAGAGCAGTTGAAATGGATAGAATAACGACCGCCGGGTCAAGCACGGTGGAACCACCCAGGCGTTCGGCTCCCAACATCCGCTCCCCAGCTCGTTACACCCCTCCAGACCCGTAACAGTGGGCGGTCAAGAGAAAGAACTTAAGAACATAAGAACATAAGAACTTGGAGCAGGAGTAGGCCATCTGGCCCCTCGAGCCTGCTCCGCCATTCAGTGAGATCATGGCTGATCTTTTGTGGACTCAGCTCCACTTTCCGGCCCGAACACCATAACCCTTAATCCCTTTATTCTTCAAAAAACGATCTATCTTTACCTTAAAAACATTGAATGAAGGAGCCTCAACTGCTTCAAAGCCCCGAGCAATGCAGGCAAATGATCTTCCCCAGCCTGCCGTCGAGTTGGAAGACGTGTTGAACTTGGGGGTGGGGGGGAGGGGGGGGGGGGGGGGGGGGGGAGGGCTGCTCTAACCGGACCAGAGGCCACAGAGTCTGCAACCTCAGAGTCCCTGTGGCATCATCTGAGTACGATCTCCTTACATAAGGGGGTGGAACAACACCCTTAAGCCAGGGGCCTCACCGGCATAAAGACCCCGGCCCAGGCCTGGGCCGGGCGTGGGAGACACTTCGGGGTGTAGGAGGTGTAATATAGTGGGTAAAATATTCTTACAGTCTTCACTTCCGTGTGGTCGCTCCCCTGGTATTTCACAATCCGTAACGATGATCATAAAACTACTGGATTGTCCTGAAAATCCATCCGCTTTTCAAACGTCTTTCACGTAAAGAAACCTGCCGACCTCACCCGATCGAGCCGGTATGTGATGCCCAGGGACGAGGTGGCGTAATGACATTGTCACTCGACTGGCAATCCTGAGGCACAGGGCAATGCTCTGGTGACCTGGGTTCGATTCCCACTGTGGCAAATTGGAATTTTAATTCAATAAACATCTGGAAATTAAAACTCGAATGATCAGCATGAAACCATTGTTTATTGGTGCCCCTTACCTGGTGCTGGCTGGGCCTACATGTGAATTCAGACCCACAGTGATGTGCTTGACTCTTAAATGTCCTCTGTGGCCTCGCAAGTCCTGGCAAGATACTCAGTTCAAGGGCAATTAGAGAAGGGACCAGCCAGCCACGCCCGCAAGACAAACTTTCAAGCTCACAGTGCACAGAAGCTTATAAAGAGTGTACTCCTGAAGAGATTCAACATCCCCATTGGTTTGGCCCCTGTTTACAATGGCCCCAAATTGAAAAGGAGCATCTGGGGAGGCACTAAGCATTTCGAGAGAGAGAGAGAAAGAGGGGCCAATGAGAGTAGGTGCAAAGTGAGGATTATTTCAGTTACCTTGACCACCCGTGCAAGATCATTGTACTTTGCCCAGCCCTGCTGCTATGTCCGTGGTGTCAGACGCCCTGGCAATGTGCAAAGAGGGCTTCCTGCCATCCTGGAGAAAAGGGTCTCCCTCCTAGACACTGAATCATTAGAGCCTTCAGGAAGAGTTTTGTTAAAAGCTGGGAGCATGCCTCCCTTGTCCGCTGTACCATCTGGACCCGGTGCTCCTTCCAGTTGACTGACCAGCAGCTGTCACCCCAGGAGAGTAGCTTCCCTTCAGTTGGCAGTCTGTCGTTAAGGAGAGAACGCTGTCTGCCGGTGGTTTGCCGACAGCACTGCCTGGTTTCCCCCTGATGAGCGCAGAGCCGTAGGCAGTGTTGAGCAGAGGAGAGCAATGTGGGAGTAGCTCAGGCCAACTATCTACAATCAGTGAACATGTGGTGGATATGCCAAATCCATGTGTTGTCCACCCCAAACTGAAAGGACACATGCAGGTCATGAATCACAAATGCCCCATGCCCAAAGAATGGGGTTATCCCATTTTGTGATTAACCATTGAAATATACTATGAATGTTACTGTGCACATCAACGCTATTTTCGGTCTCCGGCATATTCAAGTATGCTCGTGTGCTCAATATTTTAGCAAATGGCACAGCCCGAATAACAATTGAACTGTTATCAGTATAATTGGTGCATGTCTTTAGAATATAGTTTGCAGACATTATAGTCAGCATTACACATTGCTTCCAGTTACAGTTTTGTTCTCTTTGACACATTACTGTTCTTTTAAATTCCTCGCAGGTTCTGTTTGGCTGTTGCAGTCCAGTAACCTAGCTACCTTTTCTCATTGGCTAAGATCTGTGCTATTAATGTATCATGAAATGAGTCTCTCAGTGCATGAAGATCTAAGGATTCAGCAGAAATCACCCGAATTACTCGCCTTGTTAACCGTCTTTGAATATGCCGGCAGGTTCACTTGTTTATGTGAATCGTTCAGTTGCTCCCTGATGCACCATCAATAACCACGAGACGGGAATGGTGAAACTATTGAGGCTTTGTTGCACAAGATGTTGAGCCTCCTGCAGCTGAAACCAGAATGGGAGCAGCGCAGGAGAGCACACACTTCTATACTGCGCCTGCTGGGAGGAGCCAGCAGACTGGGATTTACTGTGGTACCTGTAATACAGTGGTAGTACCGTAATACGCGTAGTGTGTTACCAGTGGTGTTTACCACATTCACCCCCTGTTTAAAAAAGAGTCCAGCGCGGGTGAAGAACAACATTACAGATTGAGTCTGTCGAGGGCTTTGACCCTCCGCTGCGATCGCCTCAGTCCTGGTGGTGGTGTGGGCGGCGATGTGGTCACCTGCGACTCCGGGACCTGCGACTCTTTCGTCACCCCGTAGTGGATCCGGTGAGGGAATGGATGCTGCTGGGGTGTGGACTGCGGTGAGGTTCGCTGGTGGAGGGGTGGGCGCTGCAGGGGCGAGGGAGGCAACTGGGGGGGAGGGAGAAACGGTACCAGGGTTGTGGGTGGGGACCTGGCGGGTGCCAGGTCCCGGGGGGAGACTGTGTCCTGGCACCCGTCGGGGTGTGCCACCTAGGCGTACTGTGGGTTTGCATGGAGGAGGTGGACTTTCTCGACCAGGGGATCCGATTTATGGTTCTTCGCATGCTTCCGGAGGAGGACGGGCCCAGGAACAGTCAGCCATGTTGGGAGCAAGACCCTGGAGGTGGACTTCCTGGGGAAGGCAAACACACGTTCGTCAGGGGTCTCATTAGTAGCAGTACACAAGAGCGACCGGATGGAGTGGAGCGCGTTGGGGAGGACCTCCTGCCAGCGGGAGACCGGGAGATTACTAGACCGAAGGGCCAGCAGGACGGCCTTCCAGACTGTCCCATTCTCCCTCTCCACCTGCCCGTTTCCTTGGGGGTTGTAGCTGGTCGTCCTGCTTTGGGCGATGCACTTGCTGAGCAGGAACTGACGCAACTTGTCGCTCATAAAGGAGGAACCCCGATCACTGTAGATGTAGGTGGGGAAACCAAACAGAGTGAAGATGCTGTGCAGGGCCTTGATGATCGTGAAGTCATGTCGGGGCACGGGATGGTGAATGGGAAAGGAGAGTACTCATCAATGACATTGAGGAAGTACACGTTACGGTCAGTGGAGGGGAGGGGCCCTTTAAAGTCCAAGCTGAGGCACTCAAAGAGATGGGAAGCCTTTACCAGGTGTGCTCCGTCCGGCTGGGAGAATTGCGGTTTGCACTCCGCACAGACTGGGCAGTCCCTGGTCACGGACCTGACCTCCTCCATGGAGGAGGGCACGTTGCGGGCCTTGATAAAATGGAAGAACCGGGTGACCCCCCGGGTGGCAGATGTCATTGTGGAGAGCCCGGAGTCAGTCCACTTGTGCACATGTACCGCGGGACATGGCATCTGGGGGCTCATTGAACTTCCCCGGGCGATACAAGATCTCATAGTTATAGGTGGAGAGCTCGATCCTCCACCTCAAGGTCTTGTCATTTTTGATTTTGCCCCGCTGTGTATTGTTAAACATGAAGGCAACCGACCGTTGGTCAATGAGGAGAGTGAATCTCCTGCCGGCCAAGAATGTCTCACAGCTTCCACAATGGCTTGGGCCTCCTTTTCGACAGAGGAGTGCCGAATTTCAGAGGCATGGAGGGTGCGGGAAAAGAAAGCCATGGGTCTGCCCGCCTGGTTGAGGGTGGCGGCCAGAGCTACGTCCGATGCATCGCTCTCCACCTGGAAGGGGATGGACTTGTCGACCGTGTACATCATGGCCTTGGCGATGTCTGCCTTGATGTGGTTGAAGGCCCGGCAGGCCTCAGCCGTCAGGGGAAAAACTGTGGACTTGATGAGGGGCGGGCCTTGTCCGCATAATTAGGGACCCACTGGGCATAATATGAGAAAACCTCAGGCATCGTTTCATGGCCTTGGGGAAGTGGGGGAGGGGAAATTCCAGGAGGGGGCCCTAGGACTCCATTTTCTACCACGTAGCCAAGGATTGCTAAGCAGTTGGTGCGGAACACGCGCTTCTCCTTATTGTCGGTGAGGTTAAGGGTTTTGGCGGTATGGAGGAGTATTTGGAGGTTTGCGACGTGGTCCTGCTGATCGTGGCCGCAGATGGTGACGTTGTCTAGGTACGGGAAGGTAGCCTGCAGCCCGTACTGGTCAATCATTTGGTCCATCTCTTGCTGAACGACCGAGACCCCATTGGTGACGCCAAAAGGAACTTGAAGGAAGTGATAGAGGTGGCCACCTGCTTCAAACACAGTGTATTGGCGGTCCTCCGGGCGGATGGGGAGCTGGTGGTAGGCGGACCTCATGTCAACTGTGGAGAATGCAATACTTTGCATTGGTGGTTCAGTGGTAGAATTCTCGCCTGCCACGCGGGAGGCCCGGGTTCGATTCCCGGCCAATGCATCGCAGCTCTTTAAGGGCAGCACGGTAGCATTGTGGATAGCACAATCGCTTCACAGCTCCAGGGTCCCAGGTTCAATTCCGGCTTGGGTCACTGTCTGTGCGGAGTCTGCACATCCTCCCCATGTGTGCGTGGGCTTCCTCCGGGTGCTCCGGTTTCCTCCCACAGTCCAAAGATGTGCAAGTTAGGTGGATTGGACATGATAAATTGCCCTTAGTGTCCAAAATTGCCCTTAGTGTTGGGTGGGTTTACTGGGTTAGGGGGATAGGGTGGAGGTGTTAACCTTGGGTAAGGTGCTCTTTCCAGGAGCCGGTGCAGACTCGATGGGCCGAATGGCTTCCTTCTACACTGTAAATTCTATGATGACTCGATACTGCGCAATCTGATTGACCATGTCAGATATGCGTGGGAGGGGGTACGCGTCGAGCTGCGTGTACCGGTTGATGGTCTGACTATAGTCAACGACCATCCTGTGCTTCTCCCCAGCCTTCACTACCATCACCTGAGCTCTCCAGGGGCTGTTACTGGCCTCAATGATCCCCTCCCGCAGAAGCCTTTGGACCTCCGACTTGATAAAGGCCCTGTTCTGTGCACTGTACCGTCTGCTCCTAGTGGCGACGGGCTTGCAGTCCGGGGTGAGGTTTGCAAAAAGTGAAGGCAGATCGACCTTAAAGGTCGTGAGGCCACAGGCGGTGAGGGGGGGACATGGGTCCACCGAATTTCAGAGTAAGGCTTTGAAGGTGGCACTGAAAATCGAGACCTAGTAACAGGGCAACGCAGAGATTGGGGAGGACGCAAAGCCTGAAGTTGCTGCAAACAGCACCCTGAACATTGAAGGTCACGATGTAGTACCCCTGGATTTGCATGGAATGTGATCCGGAGGTAAGGGAGATTTTCTGGGTGACGGGAAGTACCGGGAGGGAGCAGCGCCTTACCGTAGCAGGATGGATGAAACTTGCTGTGCTCCAGGAGTCAAAGAGGCAGGTCGTCTCGTGCCCGTTGATCTTTACCGTCATTGTAGCTGTCGCGAGGTTGCGGGCTGAGACTGATCAAGGATCATGGAGGCGAGCTGCGGAAGATGTTGGGAGGTCCCGGGCTGATCAGCGGTGGCGGAGGTGTTGGTGGTTCGCGAACGGCCAGACGAGCAGGGGTCCTGAGGCGCGGTCCAAGATGGTGCCAAAGATTGCAGCCCCCATGGGGCGCACATGGCAGACGACATCAAAGATGGCGGCACCCACGGGCCGCATGTGGCTTGTGGTTGTGAAGATGGCGGCGCCCCTGGATCACACGTGGGGGGGGGGGGGGGGGTGGTGTAACGATGCTGGGCCTGGAAACAGCGGCGATTGACCGGGCCTGGCAAACGAAAATGAAATGGCCCTTCTTCCCACACCCATTGCAGGTCGCGCTCCGCGTCAGGCAGCGCTGCCTGGGATGTTTGCTCAGGCCACAAAAGTAACATTTGGGCTCTCCGGAGTTGGTCGGCTGCCGCACGGCTGGTGGGGCCCACGATGCCCACGAGGGTGCCACGCGGTCAGAGGTGTAGGCCTCCAGATTATGGGAGGCCATCTCTAGGGAGTTAGCAAGCTGCACAGTCTCTGCTAGGTTGAGCGTACCTTTCCAATAGCCTCTGGCGAACGTAAGTAGACTTAATGCCCGTGACATAAGCGTCTCCGATTAGTAGTTCCATGTGTTGGACTGCTGAAACTGCCTGGCAGTTACAGTTCCTACCGAGTATCCATAGAGCCCGCAAGAAATCGTCCTGAGATTCCCCCGGGACTTGCCGTGTCGAGGCCAGGAGGTGCCTGGCGTACACATGATTCACAGACTTGATGTACTGTCCCTTTAGTAGCACCATTGCTTCTGTGTAAGTGGGCGCATCCCGGATGAGGGGAAAATCTTGTGGGCTCACCCGTGACCTTCCCGGAGCTTCTGTGGGTTTGAGAGTTCTTCAGTGGCTCCTCCGAGGTATCATTCAAAGCAGGCTAGCCAGTGCTCGAAGGTGGCTTTGGCATCGGCTGCGTGAGGGTTCAGCTCCAGGCAATCAGGCTTGATTAAGGTGTTCGTCTTTTTAAAATGTTGTGCAATAAATTGATGCACCATCAATAACCACGAGACGAGAATGGTGAAACTATTGAGGCTTTGTTGCACAAGATGTTGTGCCTCCTGCAGCTGGAACCAGAATGGGAGCAGCGCAGAGAGAGCACACACTTTTATACTGCGCCTGCTGGGAGGAACCAGCAGACTGGGATTTACTGTGGTACCTGTAATACAGTGGCACTACCGTAATACGCGTAGTGTGTTACCAATGGTGTTTACCACTCTCCACAATGCTTTGACTGGCAAACATTGAGTTCCCCAGGCTCCACATTCAATCTCCAGTATGCACTGACATGTCCTTGAAAAGTGTTCAAAGAAGCCAAAACAACAAGGCCGTGTGTAACCCCACAATTATATTTTTAATGCCACGTTTTTCTCCTGGGTTTGCTCGCAGCAGTTTCTGAGAGATTAATCTTCAGTTTCTGGACTGCAATATCGCGCACGGAACCTACGGGATATGAATCCCGTCTTCCAAGCGGAGTACGAGCTCAACCGCCAGGGGTCAGGTATCTCAATTAACCCATCTATATGTGGTCAGTCAGTAAGGTACTGACCCGAGAGGAACCCGGTAGGAATCAACCAGGTAGTGTTCATGCTGTTTGTGTAAATGAAACTTTCGCCGGCATCAACGGGCCTCCTGGCCAAGCGATTCAGCGGCTCTCAGGGGTCCAGCACGATACCAGAGTGCTGCACACAGCTGCCGCGCTGATACATGGTGTGGGTCCGCGCATGTACGTGCCAGCTGTTTCCGCGTTGGCGAACGCGCATGTTGGACGTTTCCACGCCGGCTTGCGCAGCATGGCGGTGCCCTACAGCGGGCACGCGCGAAGGAGGTAGGCCCACTCCACATCACGGGCACCCGCAGATCGGTTGCCCCCGATCGCGGACCCCCCCCTGGAGTCCGATCCCCCCCCCCGCCCCCCGGAGTCCGATCCCTCCTTAAGGTGATTCCTCCAATCACCTTAAAACTATGTCCCCTCGTGACAGCCACTTCCGCCCTGGGGAAAAGGGGAAAGTCTCTGGCTATCCACTCTATCCACGCCTCTCATCACCTTGTACACCTCTATCAAGTCACCTCTCTGCCTTCTTCGCTCCAGTGAGAAAAGCCCGAGCTCCCTCAACCTTTCTTCATAAGACATGCCCTCCAATCCAGACAGCGTCCTGGTAAATCTCCTCTGCACTCTCTCCAAAGCATCTTTATCCTTCCTCTAATGAGGCGACCAGAACAGGACACAATATTCCAAGTGTGGTCTAACTAGAGTTTTATAAGCTGCAGCAAAACCTCGCGGCTTTTGAACTCAATCCCCCTGTTAATGAAAGCCAACACACCATACGCCTTCTTAACAACCCTGTCAACCTTGTTGGCAACTTTGAGGGACCTATGTACGTGGACCCCAAGATCCCTTTGTTCCTCCACACTTCCAAGAATCCTGCCTTTTACCCTGCATTCAGCATTCAAATTTCACCTTCCAAAATGAATCACTTCACATATATCTAGGTTGAACTCCATCTGCCACTTTTCAGCCCAGCTCTGCATCCTGTCAATATCCTGTTGTAACCCTCGAGACTATCTACAACTTCACCAACCTATGCGCCATCAGCAAACTTACTAACCCACCCTTCCACTTCCTCATCCAAGTCTTTTATAAAAACCACAAAGAGCAGAGGTCCCAGAACAGATTCTTGTGGGGCACCACTGGTCACCAACCTCCAGGCAGAATACTTTCCATCCATTGCCACTCGCTGTCTTCTTTCGGCTAGCCAATTTTGTATCCAGACAACCAAATTTCCTTTTATTCCATGCCCCATAACTATCTGAATGAGCTTACCATGGGGAACCTTATCAAATGCCTGACTGAAATCTATATTCACCACATCCACTGCCCGACCTTCATCAATGTGTCTCATCACATCCTCAAAGAATTCAACGAGGCTTGTGAGGCATGACCTGCCCCTCACAAAGCCATGCTGATTATTTTAAATCAAACTATGCTTCTCGAAATAATCATAAATCCTATCTCTCAGAATCCTTTCCAGTATTTTACTCACACAGGCGTAAGACTGACTGGTCTATAATTCCCAGGAATTTTCATATTCCCTTTCTTGAACAGCGGAACAACATTCGCCTCCCTCCAATCATCTGGTACTACTCCAGTGGAAAGCGAGGACGCAAAGATCATCGCCAACAGCGCAGCAATTTCCTCCCTTGCTTCCCGTAGAAACCTTGGGTATATCCCATCTGGCCCAGGGGATTTATCTGTCTGGAGACAGGATGGATGGGAGCAGGGGCACAGTGGGCTGGCAGGGCTTGATGATGGGGAGGCGGTGGCCTTCTGGTATTGTCACTGGATTAGTAAACCAGAGACCCAAGGTAATGCTCTGGGGTCCTGGGTTCGAATCCCGTCAATGCAGATGATGCAATTTGAATTCATAAAAATCTGGAATTAAAAGTCCAGTGATGACCATGAAACAATTGTCGATTGTTGTAGAAACCCAACTGACTCACTAATGTCCTTTAGGGAAGGAAATTTGTCATCCTTACCTGGTCTGGCCTATCTGTGACTCCAGACCCACAGCAATGTGGTGGACACTTAACTGCCCCCTCAAGGGCAATTAGGGATGGACAGTACATGCTGGCACATCCTGCAATGCCCATGTCCCATGAACGAACAAAGAAAATAAAACAGCCAGTCGACACACATTGACAGGGCTCATCCATTAAGAATGAACCCTTGCGAGGGCAGGAAAAAGCGACAAACTGTGTGAGTTAATATCTTCAGAAAGGAAGAGAGTAAAAATGATGGGCATTGTTCAATGGATTAAACACTGACCTTTCATCTCGGAATTAAAATCAAGTGCAGACTGCTGGGCTGTCTGCATTCTCAGAGGACCCGTTGTCACGGTGTCACATGACAATGAGGCTGGCATGTATTATGCCAGCTCCCAGGCGGCATGGATGCAGTTGTATATAATGACGCCAATATGGCAAGTAATTGGCATGAAATTGGTCCTGTCATCTTGCACTGCTGCAGTTTGCGCTGTGGTTCTTCCGGCTGAATCGCATTGTTGACAATTAAAACTCAGAGGTTTACTCGGAGAGCCGTGCGCTACCTGTCCTGAGGGGTTCCAGATTCAGGCACTCTGCACAGTCACCGCCATGAACAATCCTTTGTTAATGAACATGGAATTTGTCAAATGGCAAACAAAAGCAACAACTGCACAACATCAAACAAATAATACGCCTAACTGCATCCTCATAAGCTGCTTTAATAAGCTGAGAAAGACTCTGGGAAAAAGTAATGGCATTTTAATGGCTGAGTCAACAACACATTTAAATATTGATCATGAATCACCTGCACAGATATGTAATCACCTCACGGCTAATGCCTTTGTAGGGTTTGTGCTAAAGTGCTCAGGATGGATTCCGAAACAGATTGGTAATTATAATTTTTATCATAATTGCTTATTTCAGCCATTAACGATAATCATTTTGGCAGAAACCTTATTGTAGGAATTGTTGTTGAGTGTCTTGCTCGAAACAGAGCTATCATCTTGACTTGTTGATGTGGTTAGATGACGGAAACTGTAAAAGATTGAAGCTATCTGAAATGGCCTGTTTGTATCGTTAGAGAAATGCGACAGGTCGGGGGAACAAAAAAATAATAATAATTTCAACGCAGGTTTGAGGGATCCACCCGCTCAACTTCGATTTGGGCCGAGATTCTCTGTTTCAGGAACTAAGTGCTGGGACTGAATCGCTGGACGTCCAAGACACCAAAATTGATGCCGGACTCGGAGCAATTCATCAACCGTTAAGGGGCTAGCACTGGCGCTACGTGGAACATGAGCGATTCCTGCAGCCGCATGTTAGCACTCCACTCGCCACACACACTCATCCCAGCCAACAAGATGACACTGGTTGTACTGGAGCATGCCCATCCCGTTGACGAGGGTTACTTTTCGTACCCCCTCGCTCTTCCTCAGCAGCTGTAGCGCCTCTTTCCCGATTTTTAAAATCACAAGTGAACCTCGGCGTCGGGCATTCCTCCAATCAGAGGCGAAGCATCGCGGCAGCCCAGGACAATGCCAGGTTAGGCCCGTTAATGATAAGACCATAAGACATAGGAGCAGAATTAGACCACTCGGCCCGTCGAGTCTGCTCCGCCAGCTGATATGCTGTACGTGCGGAGTAGAAGGCGTTGACGCCGCCTTCGAGGGGCCGGAGCACGGCATTCTGGCCGCATGCGTGATTCTCAACCCAATCGCGTTTTCCGATTCCGGCATCGGCTGATGGAGAATTCCGCCCTGAACACCTGTCAGCTTTCCAGCCTTCCATTCTTAACAAGCTGTCCAACTATTTAAGATAGTAATCACTACTCTATTCTTTTTTTCAGACACGATGTGGAGGTGCCGGCATTGGACTGGGGTGAGCACAGTAAGAAGTCTTACAACACCAGGTTAAAGTCCAACAGGTTTGTTTCAAACACGAGCTTTCGGAGCGCAGCTCCTTCCTCAGGTGAATGGAGAGGTACACCTGAGGAAGGAGCAGCGCTCCGAAAGCTCGTGTTTGAAACAAACCTGTTGGACTTTAACCTGGTGTTGTAAGACTTCTTACTGTTTTTCAGACACAGCAGCGGATAGTTCTGCTGTAACCATTTGCACTGCCTCTGAGCCCATCTTTTGTTTCTTTATTTGTCCCATTATCACCTGCTTTTTTCTTTAATGAACATGGACTGGGGCTGGTTTAGCACAGTGGGCTAAACAGCTGGCTTGTAATGCAGAACAAGACCAGCAGCGCGGGTTCAATTCCCATTCCAGCCTCCCCGCACAGGCACCGGAATGTGGCGACTAGGGGCTTTTCACAGTGACTTCATTGAAGCCGACTTGTGACAATAAGCTATTATTATTATTAATTTGTCATCAGTCATTTAGTCACTCCTGCCTTTCACATGATTATGGACTTGACATGTGTCGTTTTGTCCCCCCCCCTCCTCACTTTCCCCAACCATCACTTTTGCCTGCGTCTGTACTTGTTTCAAAATTGTTAAATTTCTAATTCTCTTTCAATTCTGAAGAAGTTTTGAAGCGATGGGCCAGAATTGTGGCGAAAATAACACCAAGGCAAAGAACGCTTGCCACTATTAAAGAGCATATGTTGCAACAATCTCAGCCGATTGAACGTTGCTCTTGAATATGCACCACTTAAACTGTGAGCTTTGAAAAAATTGGCTTCCTGCTGTGTTGTTCCCCATTGGGGTACATTGGCTGGCGTGAAGTTACATTATCTGTTTGTGAGATGCGACCATCAATTCACACGAGACAGAGAGTTGAAGTGAACAGTGGCTTTCATCAACTAGAACAGTGCCTGCCTGCAACTGGTCTGCTAGTGAGAGCCGCCTACAGGGCAGCTGCTCTGTATACCTCCCCTCAAGGGGGCGGAGCCAGGGGCAGAGCCCACATGGGTTCCAACATGATACAATCGGTGAAATACAGTACAATGGTCCATCGATGGAGCCCACATGGGCAACAGCATAGTACAATGTAGTACAGTGGTGAATGGTTACCATAATACGTTCACCACACAAACTAAACTCAGATCAGAATGTGAAGCCTTTTCCATCTAAATATCTTTTAAATGATGTGGTAACTGTTAGGTATTGCCAATCAATCTCTCTTGCACTGAGAATTAAGTATTAAAAGTGCAAAATATCATTCCTTCAGGTTTCGACAATTGTAGGAGATTTATTTTCTTCTGCCTCATTTCTCTCTTATAATTAAATCTTTCCTTCCATTTATTTATCAATCTGAACTGATTTGACATTGATTCACCTGCTCCGATTTACACTTTTGTCTCAATCCTTGTGCTGTTACCTAATCCCCCAGTCTGATGGATTAAGGAGAAATGGAATTGCTTGCCCTACTCACTCATGTTCCAGATGTTTGCCGTTCATCACTGCGCTGTTCACAGCTCACACTGAGCAACTTGCCCCACACCCAAAAAAAAACTTTGTATGGACAAGAGGGGAGGCTCTGGGAATTCTTCCTCACTGTGAGAAAAGCAGTAATGCCAAAAATATCCCATGCTCCCCCACCCATCGCATTCCATTACACAAACTCCCCTTGCTCAATGCACTCAATGCAAGCCAACCTATGCTACCTCCTGCACCCCCCCCCCCCCCCCCCCACCCCGACCCAGATGTCTGAAGCTCATGTTGCATTTCAGAAAACTGGGTGACCAAAATTGCTTATGCTTGAAGACATCGAAATGTGCAGCTGCCTCCATCAACTACGTATGTCTGAAAAATATTACCCACCCCCCTCCTCCATTTGCAACCACCTACCCGCGCATGTCTGAAAAACATTACCCCCCCCCCCTTCCATTAGCAACCACCCACTCCCTCCATCAGTGAGAATGGTGGGTGCTGGGTTCGGGGTGGGACTTCTGAATTTTGGTGCTATTCCCTCTTGAGTGTGGAGCCCTACTTCACCAAAGTTTGGGCTGTGCTGACTGGCCTAGATTTTACCTCACTCTACCCACAAGCAGATCCGGGCCTGGTGTTCCAGTATGCGACTCGAAGGATCCGTGAGCCACAAGTGGGATAAACCAGCGAGCGAGCTGTTTCGGAATTTCACTCGGGACTCAGGGGCAAACTTTTTCTGTTGACTCGCAGTTATTAGTGCCGTCCCTCGTTTTACTTTCATGCTCCTCGCTGTGATAAAAGCGATGAGCATGAAGAAAAGAATAATCTTTTTATTCACGGGTGGACAAATCCATGACAAATGGCGTTAAATCTGCTCACAGTGCAAAATATTGAATAACCAGATGAGCGAAGCGACAAAGGAAGAAAAAAACCTCTCGACCTTTAGCTGCGTCCATTAACACAGTCTACCATTTAGCACCTGCCTTATAATGATTGTGTTAATGTGGCTGTAGCCTGCCTTTTGTGATGTACCTCGATAAGGTCATATGGGTTTGCCACTTGTTTCCTCTTTCTGTCAGTTAGCTTTGATCTCCTAATACAGGTTAGCATTATCTCATTGAAGATCAGTGCAGGCTTTTTAATGTCTATCGTGGCCAAGGCACAGCATTAATTTGCCGTCATTTAAATGCACCTTGAACCTATCAAAACATTCATGGCCAGCTTGCGCAATGCATTTTGAAAGGTTTAATTAGAATCTGCACTGAACCTGCAACTGAAATTAACTTGAAGGAACATTTTGAGTCAAGTGATTATTAAAAATTAAGGTTTATTAGATCTTTATTTCTGAAAACTGTGCAATGCTGGGAAATGAGTCTTGCCATAGTCCGGGTGACGTTACAAATTCGTACTGCAAATATATCATAAGACCATAAGACACAGGAGCAGAATTAGGCCACTTGGCCCATCGAGTCTGCTCCGCCATTCAATCATGGCTGATATTTTTCTCATCCCCATTCTCCTGCCTTCTCCCCATAACCCCTGATCCCCTTATTAATCAAGAACCTATCGATCTCTGTCTTAAAGACACTCAGTGAATTGGCCTCCACAGCCTTCTGCGGCAAAGAGTTCCACAGATTCACCACCCTCTGGCTGAAGAAATTCCTCCTCATCTCTGTTTTAAAGGATCGTGTCTTAAGGAATATCTTAAGGAAGGTATGTCAATATTTGCAGTGTTAAGCGGCGGCAAGGCGGCACAGTGGTTAGCACTGCTGCCTCACCGCACCAGGGTTCCGGGTTCAGTTCCAGCCTTGGGATTTTTAAAAAAATTATTTTTATAAATTTAGAGTACCCAATTATTTTTTCCAATTAAGGGGCAATTTAGCATGGCCAATCCACCTAACCTGCACATCTTTGGGTTGTGGGGGCGAAACCCACGCAGACACGGGGAGAATGTGCAAACTCCACACAGACAGTGACCCAGGGCCGGGATTCGAACCCGGGTCCTCAGCGCCGTAGGCAGCAATGCTAACCACTGTGCCACCGTGCTGCCCCGGTTCCAGCCTTGGGTGACTGTCCGTTTAGAGTTTGCATGTCCTCCCCATTCTCTACCCATCCCTACACAAAAAAGCTTTTCCCTTGATTCTAATTTCCCCATTTCCAAACGATGGTGTATTTTGCCCAACCTTTAAATTTGGAAAGATTTTAACAACTTGTGCAGTAAATTCGAGGGTTTACTTTTACATACACACACGCGTGAGGGCTTTCGCAACATCCACCCCTTTTTACATGCACACAAATATTTAGATTTAGATTTAAATTTATTGTCACTTGTACCGAGGTACAGTGAAAAGTATTGTTCTGCAAACAGTCCAGGCAGATTGTTCCATACATGAAAAACATAGTACATACGATAAATACACAATGTAAATAGATAGACATGGACATCAGGTGAAGTATACAGATCACACAGTAGAGAAGATGCAGAAAGAGATCAGTTCAGTCCATAAGAGGGCCATTCAGGCGTCTGGTAACAGTGGAGAATAAGCTGTTTTTGAATCTGTGCGTGTTCTCAGAGTTTTGTGTCTTCTATCGGATGGAAGTGTTGGAAAAGAGAATAACCCAGATGGGAGGGGTCTTTGATTATGCTGCCCACTTTCTCAAGGCTGCGGGAGGTATAGGCGGAGTCAATGGATGGGAGGCAGGTTCGTGTGATGGACTGGGCTGTGTTCACGACTCTCTGTAGTTTCTTACGGTCTTAGCCGAGCAGTTGCCATACCAGACAGGATGCTTTCTATGGTACATCCATAAAAATTGGTAAGATTCAACGTGGTCAAACTGAATTTCCTTAGTTTCCTGAAGAGCTACAGGCGCTGCTGTGCTCTCATAGTTGTAGCATCGACGTGGGTGGTTGTTGCTGATGTTTTCACCTCGCAATTTAAAGTTGTCAACCATCTTGACCTCGGCACCATAGATGCAGACAGGGGTGTCCCGTACAATACTTTGCTTCCTGAAGTCAATGACCAGCTCCTTAGTTTTGCTGACATTGAGGGAGAGATTGTTGTCATTGCCCAATGTCAGTAAGTTCTCTATCTCCTTCTTGGCAGCTGACTTATGCGCGCCATCTATTATCCTCTGGACCTGGGGCACCCTGGCGAATGCAGAGAATCTTGCTGCCTAGGTATCTTGATGGGCTTTTGTTTATTTATGTAGACATTCAGGGCATCCTCACAGGTGCACTTGCGGGCTGTGGTTTGGGAAATGCCGCACAGGTCCCCACTCAAGCCCTGGAATGAACAGGTGGCAACTACGTTCAGGGCTGCAGTGACCTTCATGGCCACCGGGAAGGGATGACGTCCTCCTCCACGGTGTGTAAAGGTCGCAAGGACATGACATAGGTGGAGATGGAGCCTCCTGTGGCACATGCTGTCCATCACCCCCTCAAATGACCACAACACCTGTACACCTTGAGCCGTTGCCTACACCCCCCTTCTGGGAGCTGGGACTGCAAGGTGTGCAGCAGCATCTGATGCCATTTTGAGCCTGTGCCAATGTTGCTGCTGCCTTCTCTGGCTTCTGGATACCTGGGGTTCCACCAGCATCGTCAGGGCAGCTCCTGCGGGATCGACAACACAATCCATAGTCGTATCTGTAAGGCACTGGAGAAGGAGAGAGACTGACATTCAGTTAGTGCTTCCACCCCGGGACCCTCATATCCCCAGGCCTCACTCACCCTTCCATGATGCGCCTGCTCTCAGAGTGCCATCCAGTGGGCCAGGTGTCCTGGAAAACCTCACCCCCAGCCACATCAGGAGCCTCTCGACTCCAGACCCCTGCTGGGAACATTCGGGGGACCAAGTTCCCACCCGCTCCCACGAGCACTGGGCAGCAGCCCCAGTAGCCGTGGGCTACATACCGGAGAATGAAGATGGCTACTCACCTCCTCCGATCCCCACCCCGGCCGTTGTGCCAGTTTCCCATAGGTGCGTTAAACGGCGCCGGCGTGACCTCTCTCGCTGGGGAGCCGGTTAGCTCCTGGGACAATGTTAGGTTGGACTTACATCTCACTTATGAGATGGAGATTGGTCTCAATGGGTCTCAATGATCCTCTCTCCACGTCTGGGTGAGATCCGAAACCCTCCGATGGTCGCAGGTCAGTAAGACGGCGGACCTAATCATGCTGGCGCAGATCCTGATTTTAGTCTCTCCCGTTATTTAACGGGTGCATCACAGATCTGCACCCTGTGCAACGTGGCGGTTTGGTTACTTCACACCAGAGTTTTTGAAAGTTTTTAAGGCAGAAGTGGGTGGACTCTTGGGAAGCGAGTGGATGATCGGTTATCGGGGGTGGGCGGGGTGCAGATCAGCCATGACCTTATTGATGGCAGAATAGGCTCAAGGGGCTGAATGGCTGCTCCTTATTCATGTACTTTTATATATAACCTCTCATGGCCACATGATGTAGCAAAGCAATTCACAGCCAATTAAGAACCTTAATATGGCAACCAATTAGCATCCAGACAGCAACATGAGAATGAGCAGAGTTTCTGTTTTAATGATGTTGTTTGAGGTCACGATGGATAACTGCCTTGCTCATCTCTCCAATGGTGCTATCTGATCTTTTACATCAGTTTAACAGCTGATTCAAACGACTGCAGTCCCTCACCACTGCACCAGAGAGTCAGGCTGGAGCTTTGTGGTCAACACTCTGAAGTAGAGATTAAATCCATAACCTTGTAACCCAGAGGTGCGAGAGTTACCAACGAAACCAGTGTTTTCACACTTTTTTGCCCGGGGGCCCATTTTTCCCAACCAGGCATCCTTTGGGACTCACGCCTGCCGACTTTCATGACCCACGCCGGCCGATATTCACGACCCACGCCGGCTGACCTTCGCAACCCACGCCGGCCGACCTTCGCGACCCAGGCCGGCTGACCTTCGCGACCCACGCCGGCCGACCTTCGCGACCCACACAGCTCGAACTTCGACAACATTTTCACTTCCCTTTAACGTGACAGGTGAGCCTGCTTGGTCCTCCCAATCTCACTCGCTTTGTTATTCAAGGTTACAGTTCTGCTGAGGACTTTTGCTGATGATTGAAGTCAGCGCCGGCCCTAGGGTTGCTGGCGCCCCGGGCAAGCTGAACTTCGGCGCCCTTGGGGGGGCGGGGCCGAGGGGTGGGGGGGCCGTGGGGGGGGCGGGGCTGAGGGGTGGGGGGGCGGGGCCGAGAGGGGGGGGGCGAGAGGGGGGAGGGCCGAGAGGGGGGGGGGCGGGGCCGAGAGGGGGGGGCGGGGCCGAGAGGGGGGGCGGTGACCCGGGGGAGCGGACCGAGCGGGGGGCAGACCGGGGGAGCGGACCGAGGGGGGGCGGACCGGGGGAGCGGACCGAGCGGGGGGCGGACCGAGCGGACTGGGGAGGGCGGCCACCGCGCATGCGCTGGTTGGCACCGGCCCAACTGCGCATGCGCGGGACCCGAGTCTTTGGCGCCCCCTAGCACATGGCGCCCCGGGCGACTGCCCGTGTTGCCGGTGCCTTGAGCCGGCCCTGATTGAAGTTCCCGCTGCATCTATTGAAAAAAAAGAGGTTTGTCCTCGAAGTCGTCTTGAAATGTCTTTGAAGTTTTGAGGGTTTTAATCTTTCATTTGCCAGCACTTCCCTGTGTCTAACACACACATAAACTTTGCATCCTGATTTGAAGTGGCACAATTAATAAATCCACACCTCAGGAAATAATCTTGATCCTGCTTTCTTCCTGATTTCAGCTTCATAAGAACATAAGAACATAAGAACTAGGAGCAGGAGTAGGCCATCTGGCCCCTCGAGCCTGCTCCGCCATTCAATGAGATCATGGCTGATCTTTTGTGGACTCAGCTCCACTTTCCGGCCCGAACACCATAACCCTTAATCCCTTTATTCTTCAAAAAAACTATCTATCTTTACCTTAAAAACATGTAATGAAGGAGCCTCAACTGCTTCACTGGGCAAGGAATTCCATAGATTCACAACCCTTTGGGTGAAGAAGTTCCTCCTAAACTCAGTCCTAAATCGACTTCCCCTTATTTTGAGGCTATGTCCCCTAGTTCTGCTTTCACCCGCCAGTGGAAACAACCTGCCCGCATCTATCCTATCTATTCCCTTCATAATTTTAAATGTTTCTATAATATCCCCCCTCATCCTTCTAAATTCCAACGAGTACAGTC
Source organism: Scyliorhinus canicula (assembly GCF_902713615.1). NCBI lineage: Eukaryota > Metazoa > Chordata > Chondrichthyes > Carcharhiniformes > Scyliorhinidae > Scyliorhinus > Scyliorhinus canicula. The sequence goes on along the minus strand of NC_052155.1, from coordinate 14,379,671 downwards.
CCAGTCTACTCAACCTCTCCTCATAATCCAACCCCTTCAGCTCTGGGATTAACCTAGTGAATCTCCTCTGCACACCCTCCAGTGCCAGTATGTCCTTTCTCAAGTAAGGAGACCAAAACTGAACACAATACTCCAGGTGTGGCTTCACTAACACCTTATACAATTGCAACATAACCTCCCTAGTCTTAAACTCCATCCCTCTAGCAATGAAGGACAAAATTCCATTTGCCTTCCTAATCACCTGTTGCACCTGTAAACCAATCTTCTGTGACTCATGCACTAGCACACCCAAGTCTCTCTGCACAGCGGCATGCTTTAATATTTTATCGTTTAAATAATAATCCCGTTTGCTGTTATTCCTACCAAAATGGATAACCTCACATTTGTCAACATTGTATTCCATCTGCCAGACCCGAGCCCATTCACTTAACATATCCAAATCCCTCTGCAGAATTCCAGTATCCTCTGCACTTTTCGCTTTACCACTTATCTTAGTGTCATCTGCAAACTTGGACACATTGCCCTTGGTCCCCAACTCCAAATCATCAATGTAAATTGTGAACAATTGTGGGCCCAACACGGATCCCTGAGGGACACCACTAGCTACTGATTGCCAACCAGAGAAACACCCATTTATCCCAACTCTTTGCTTTCTATTAATTAACCAACCCTCTATCCATGCTACTACTTTACCCTTAATGCCATGCATCTTTATCTTATGCAGCAACCTTTTGTGTGGCACCTTGTCAAAGGCTTTCTGGAAATCCAGATATACCACATCCATCGGCTCCCCGTTATCTACCCATTATCATCTTAATGGGTTGTTCACCAGAGATTCTGGCACTCACACCAGCACTGCTGGCAACTACAAAATGGAGGAATTTATTACGCACTCAGGGCACGTGACGCCAGAAAGCATATGGCTGCTTATGGACGGGGCATGGAGTATGAAAGCTCAAAAATCATGTTACAGTTATATCAAACGTTGGTTCGGCCATATTTGGAATCCTGTATCCAATTCTGGTCACCACACTACCAGAAGGACGTGGAGGCTTTGGAGAGAGTACAGAAAAGGTTCACTAGGATGTTGTCTGATATGGAGGGTCTTAGCTAAGAGCAGAGTGTGAATAAAGTGGGATTGTTCTCCCTCGAGACATGGAGGCTGAGGGGGTGACCTGATAGTAGGTTATAAAATTATTAGGGGTATAGATAGGGTGAACAATTGGAGGCCTTTTCCCAGGGCAGAACCGACAATTACAAGGGGGCAGCCGTTGGACACTTCCTCCCGTGATCGGGAACGCCTCGACCGATGGCCCTGCGACCCACCCGACACCCGCCTGTGGCCCACACGCAGTCACTACCCTGACTTTAAAAACGACTGAACTAAACCACACATGGTGCTTCCGCACTGTGGATCGAAGCCAGTAAATTACATCTGGACTTAAGAACATAACATAAGAACGAGGAGCAGGAGTAGGATATCTGGCCCCTCGAGCCTGCTCCGCCATTCAATGCGATCATGGCTGACCTTTTGTGGACTCAGCACCACTTTCCGGCCCGAACACCATAACCCTCAATCTCTTTATTCTTCAAAATACTATCTATCTTTATCTTAAAAACATTCAATGAAGGAACCTCAACTGCTTCACTGGGCAAGGAATTACATAGATTCACCCCCCCCCCCCCGTCCTTCTAAATTCTAATGAGTACAGTCCCAGTCTACTCAACCTCTCCTCGTAATCCAACCCCTTCAGCTCTGGGGTTAACATCGAGAGGCTGCTGCGCAAAGAACCACATAATTCACTCAGCAACAGCAGATTGATTAAATAGAACAGGTTTTCAAAGGTAGAGTATTCACTGTTTAGTTCCTGGTATTGATGTTTTACACTAATGGGAACCTCTGCACAAGATTAATTTAAGAAGATTAAAGAGAGATGAAAGTCGCAATACAGCATGAACTATCTCCGATCGAATATCAGCGGCAGTCATTTTCTGCACTCTACCATTGAAAAAGGCCACCTTTTAAAAACATCAATTCATTACGGACTCAGATATGGCCCATGGCAACAATTTGTTCTGAGTTACTCTAAAGCCTTCCAATGAATTGTGTCTGAAACTAGTGAGAAAGATAGCTTTGTCCAGCTTCAGTTCATTGTGCTGCTACACAATCAAACATATTCAAAATTCAAATGCGATCCTCACTCCCTTTCCAGCTTAATTCAACACTTCATACATCAAAACTATATAAAATGATCAGCACATTTTCCACCGTTCAGTCACAGCTTTTGAGAGGCATCTCACGCCTTGTTCCTTCATCACCTCCGACTACAGTCGTTTGACATGTCAATTGACTAATTTCAGATTGGTACCAGAAGGGTTTTTAAAAAAAATTCCCATTTCTTGATCTCAACACCATTAACTACCTCGGGTGAAATATATTATTGCAAAGGGATGGAACGCTTTTATTCCCCCTATCTGCTGGCCACCCGGCGTCAGCTTTCACAATTCACAGATCACACGTATATCACAGCAATCTATGTCGTGAAGCCTGTCCCAACAATGTGACTTATCTCCAACCTACCAAACCTGGTGCAGTCTAATTACACCACAGTGTAGCTTTCCAGTTCCTGCACCAGACATCACAATGCTTGATCATTGTGAGTCTTGCCAACTTTGTGCTGGATTCCCGACGATGCCATTTTTATTTTACCCCACAGCGACTTCCCGTTCAGAAACAAAGCTAATTTTGAGCAGTCAGGTGCGGGAAAGGCAAAGGGATTTTCTCTTCTGGAGATTAAGGGCGGGATTCTCCTGTCTCTGAAGGCAAAATCGGGTTCGGTGATCGGCCGGAGAATCCATGTCGGCGCCAAAATAGGGGGTGGCGTCGCTTTTGCGATACTCCCCCCTCAAGAGCGGCGTACTCAAGAAGTACGGCGTAAGCTGTCGGGACGGCCTCTGGACGTAACCTGAAACCATGCCCTGAGGGGCCGAGTTCCCGATGGCATCGGTCGCGTGCGGTATTTATTTTCGGGAACTTGGCGTGGCGGCTGTGGATTAAGTCCAGCACCACCACAGTCGGGTGGGGGGAGCCAAACCCCAAGCGGGGGGGGGGGGGGGGGGGGGGGGCACTGGTGGGGGGTGGTCCAGTGTTGGCGAGCCTGGCCAAAGGGCGTCATTATTTAGCAGGCCGGGTCCATGTTGTGCGGCCACGGACACGGCAATTCTCCGGCCATATCGGCAGCTAGAGCCGGGTGCTCCAGGCTGCGTGACTTCTAGCTCCCCCCCCCCCACCAGACGGGGGGGAATCGGTGACCATTTTGCACCATTTTCCCGGTCGGAAAACACCAACGTTCCCATTCCGGCGTCAGCACATAGTCTCAGAATCGGGGAATCCAGTCCTAAGTGTTGACACGGGGCAGGATTTGTGGATTTCCATGACAGCAAAACTGGCACCACACCTGGACCGATTCAGCGACTGTTACGGGGCTAGCAACGGTGCCACGTGGAACACGATCGATTCCATTGAGAAACATTGCTAGATTTTCCGGTTCCGAGATGGACACTCAGGAGGCTGACAAGCTGCAGCTGCCTATACACATTTCACTTCCCACACACACACACCATCCCAGCCAACAAGATGGCAGTAAAACCTGCAGGCCCACGTTTTACGGAAGCAGAGCTGGACGTGGTGGAGGAGCGGCAGGCCATTCTGTACCCTTGCCCAGGAAGGAGGCTGCCAGCCGTCGTTCGCTGTGCCTGGGCGTAGGTGGCCGAGGCGGCGAGCGCCGCCAGCAACACCGTCCAGACCGGCCTGCAGTGCCGGATGAAGCAGCACAACTTCCTCAGGGCGGCCAGGATGAGTAGTCAACACTCTTCCCCTTGCACTAGCCCTGTCCAACACACCCGTAACCCAACCCGGAGGGCAAGCAAACCCCCACCCTGCACCACGTGCCGGCACCCATACCGGCTGCCATGGCCGGGTGCCCTGGCCACTGAGGCCACCAGCTACCCACCCCCTCGGCTGCCTGCGTCGGGCCATCTCTCACTGTCGTTTTCTCTTTCCCCCACACCAGGAGAAGGCCACCCATAACCGCCATTGCTGGTTGAACTCCGATGCCGGTTACAACATTTAAAAAAGTATAAGTGAACTTCGCCCACGGGAATTCTGCCCATCGGAGGCCCCGGAGAGTACCGGGTCAGGCCCGCTAATGATATGCAAACAGTGTCTCCTGTACGTGTGTTCTGGAACGCATTGACACCGCTTGTCGAGGTGACAGAGAATTGTGGTTTGGGTGAAATTGGCGCCCTCCGCGATTTCAGGGTCAGAATCGATTCTCCCCCAATCGCATTTCCCGATTTCAGCGTAGGTCAACGGAGAACCCGGCCAGGGTCTTTCTTCTGTCAGTCGGGGAGTTAGAGAAAGCTAGCTGTAGAATCAGGCAATCATGGAACGGTACAGCCCAGGAGGTGGCCATACAGTCCATTGAGCTTGTGCCTGATCTTTGGAAAAGCAATCTGGTTAGTTACCTTCCCCATTCTTTCTCCGCATCCCTGTACATCTTTTGTTCATCGAGTATTTATCCAATTCCTATCTGAATGTGACCGTCAAATCTCTGTTCACCAGGGAATGCATTCTGAATCCTCAACTCTGGTTGCGCAGAAATTATTTTCCTCTCTTTTTACCAGTTTCTTTGTATTGCTGGCGAGCGATATCTCAATCATTGGAAACTGTTGATCTTCATTTACTCCACCAAGCATTTAAACACCTCCGTCAGATACACTCTTCGCCTTCCGTGCTCTTCGGACAATAACCCAACTTTCCCAGACTGTTTTCCACACTGTAATCCCTCATCCCTGAAATTATTCCAGTAAATCTCTTGTGAGTTTCTGTCTGCGTCATGCAATTTGGTGTCTAGAATTGGGTGCAGTGGGTGGCATCTTCTGTCCTCTCCATGGGGGGGGGGGGGGGGGGGGGGGGTCCGGAGGCGAGGAGTGCATTTAGTCAGGTGGAAGGGTTGTGGATGACATCCTGCCGTGGTCCCACCTCTGATTGGTGGCAATGGCAGGGGCCCTGGGGCGGGAAAGGCCTGCCTGATCTGTTCATGGTTCGGGTGACCTCCTCCAACCAAGACTGGCTCACCGACCAGCAGTGAGAATTCCCCCCCCCCCCCCCAACCACCCCCCCCCCCCCCCAACCACCCCACACCCCCCCCCCCCCCCAATCCCAACCCCCAGACGTCACCTAACCTGCACATCCCTGGACACTAAGGGGCAATTTATCATAGCCAATCCACCAAACCCCCACATCTTTGGACTGTGGGAGGAAACCGGAGCACCCGGAGGAAACCCACGCAGACACGGGGAGAACGTGCAGACTCCGCACAGACAGTCACCCATGGTTGGAATTAACCACTGTGCCACCGTGCCGCTATGTGGAGAAACGAGAGCCGCAGTTTAAGGGGAGATTGTCACAGGTGTTTAAAACCGTGCAGAGTTTTGAGAGAGTTAATAAAACAAAATCATTTCCTGCAGCAGTAGGGCCAGCGACAGATTTTAGTTTGAGTTCTGATGGAGGGCCATCGGCCTGAAACTTCAACTCAGTTCCAATCTCCACGGATACCGCATGGCCTGCTGAGCGTTTCCACCATTTTCTGTTTTAAGTTGTCGATTTGAGCTGAGGTGCCATGGGGAAGACATGTTTTGTTACGAGCGAGATGTTTCGATCCGGAATGAAAGGTGGTAAGAAGCGATTCAATAATAAGTCCAAGAGAGACATTTGCAGCAACGAATGTCTGGGGGGTGTGGGGTGGTGGGGGGGGAAGAGATGGAATAAATTGGATGGCTCTCTCGGAGTGTTATCGTCATGTTTTAACATACTGAACAATATTTTGCGTTGCGTTGATGAAATTAAACAGTGGAGACTTGAATGCAACATGAAATATCTGTGGAACATTTAGTGCCATTTTGGACGAGCGAGGACATGGTTTGAGCTGCAGTATCCACATTTACTTCCTTCAAATGCAACGGCTGAAAAGGTTACCAAACCTAATTAGCGTTTAACTGTGGAACTTCAAAGGTTCCTTCCGTATTCATGACTTACAGTCCTCCCCAGCTCGGCTGACATTTTACAATCAGCATAAAGATTTTGCTTCTCGCAGATTGAGTTGGAAAAGCCAATGGGAAAACAACGGTCATTCTACACAGCACAGTGGGGGGGGGGGGGGGGGGAGGGGCGCAGATAGAGGGCTCAGATAAGAGGGGCATTTTCAGGATGGCAAACTGTAACTAAGGATCAGTGCTGGGGACAATTACCGACAATTTCAAATTAATGACTTGGACGAGGGGAGTGAATGCACTGGAGCCAAATTTCGCGGATGACACAAAAGTAAGTGGGAAGGCAAGTGGCGAGTTTGACACTCGGCAAAGGGATATAGACAGGTTAATGAGTGGGAATATAATGTAGGAAAATGCGAAATTGTGAACTATGGTAGGCGGAATAAAGGAGCTGAATATTATTTAAATGGGGAGAGACTGCAGAAATCTGCAGCACAGAGGGTTTTGGGGGCTTCTCGTGCATCATTCACAACATTCTAGCCAGCGAGTTCAGCAGGTGATGGAGAACACAAAGGGAATGTTGGCCTTCATTTCAAAGGGAATGGAGTGTAAAATTAGTCTTGCTAAAACTATACAAGGCACCAGTGAGACTACACCCAGGGTACATAAGAACATAAGAACTAGGAGCAGGGGTAGGCCATATGGCCCCTCGGGCCTGCTCCGCCATTCAATTAGATCACGGCTGATCTTTTGTGGACTCAGCTCCACTTTCCGGCCCGAACACCATAACCCTTAATCCCTTTATTCTTCAAAAAACGATCTATCTTTATCTTAAAAACATTTAATGAGGAGCCTCTACTGCTTCACTGGGCAAGGAATTCCATAGATTCACAACCTTTTGGGTGAAGAAGTTCCTCCTGAACTCAATCCTAAATCTACTTCCCCTTATTTTGAGGCTATGCCCTCTAGTTCTGCTTTCACCCGCCAGTAGAAACAACCTGCCCACATCTATCCTATCTATTCCCTTCATAATTCTATATTTTCTATAAGATCCACCCTCATCCTTCTAAATTCCAATGAGTACAGTCCCAGTCTACTCAACCTCTCCTCGTCATCCAACCCCTTCAGCTCTGGGATTAACCCAGTGAATCTCCTCTGCACACCCTCCAGCGCCAGTACGTCCTTTCTCAAGTAAGGAGACCAAAACTGAACACAATACTCCTGGTGTGGCCTCACTAAAACCTTATACAATTGCAGCATAACCTCCCTAGTCTTAAACTCCATCCCTCTAGCAATGAAGGACAAATTTCCATTTGTCTTCTTAATCACCTGTTGCACCTGTAAACCAAATTTCTGTGACTCATGCACTAGCACACCCAGGTCTCTCTGCACAGCAGATTGCTTTAATATTTTATCATTTAAATAATAATCCCGTTATTCCTACCAAAATGGATAACCTCACATTTGTCAACATTGTATTCCATCTGCCAGACCCTAGCCCATTCACTTAACCTATCCAAATCCTCCTGCAGACTTCCAGTATCCTCTGCACTTTTCGCTTTACCACTCATCTTAGTGTCATCTGCAAACTTGGACACATTGCCCTTGGTCCCCAACTCCAAATCATCTATATAAATTGTTAACAATTGTGGGCCCAACACGGATCCCTGAGGGACGCCACTAGCTACTGATTGCCAACCAGAGAAATACCCATTAATCCCCACTCTTTGCTTTCTATTAACTAACCAATCCTCTATCCATGCTACTACTTTACCCTTAATTCCATGCATCTTTATCTTATGCAGCAACCTCTTGTGTGGCACCTTGTCAAAGGCTTTGTCAAATCCAGATATACCACATCGATTGGCTCCCCGTTATCTACTGCACTGGTAATGTCCTCAAAAAATTCCACTAAATTAGTTAGGCACGACCTGCCCTTTATGAACCCATGCTACGTCTGCCGAATGGGACAATTTCTATCCAGATGCCTCGCTATTTCTTCCTTGATGATAGATTCCAGCATCTTCCCTACTACTGACGTTAAGCTCGCTGGTCTATAATTACCCGCTCTCTGCCTACCTCCTTTTTTAAACAGTGGTGTCACGTTTGCTAATTTCCAATCCTACCGGGCGCACCCCAGAGTCTAGTGAACTTTGGTAAATTATCACTAGTGCATTTGCAATTTCCCTAGCCATCTCTTTTAGCACTCTGGGATGCATTACATCAGGGGCCAGGAGACTTGTGAATAGTTGCTGCTTCCTTACCTAAGGAATGATATACTGGCATTGGAGGCAATCAGAAAAGGTTCAGTAGGTCATTCCCGGGTAGGGAGGGATGTTCTGATGAGTACAGGTTAAATAGGTTGGGCCTGTACGCATTGGAGTTTAGATGAATATGAGGCAACCTTTTTGAGATGTATAGAATTCTCAGGGGCTTTGACAGGGTAGATGCTGCCCATTATGTGAGAGTCTAGGACCAGAGGCATAATCTCAGAGTAAAGTGTCACCTATTTAAGACAAGATAAGGAGAAATTTCTTCTCTCAGAGGGTAGTGAACGCGTGGAATTCTTTACAGCCGAGAGCTGTAGAGGCTGGATCATTCAGCATGTTCAATGCTGAGATAGATAGATTTATAATCAGTAAGGGGGTCAGTAAGGGTTATGGCGATAAGGCAGAATGTGGAGTTGAGGATTATATCAGATCAGTCATGATCTCATCGAATTGCAGAGCAGACTCGATGGACCGAATGGCCTACTTCTGCTCCTATGTTTTATGGTCTTATGATCTAATGTGCCAGCAGTCCTGTCCTTGGTCACTGAGACACAGATGATTGTTACAGACAAATCAAAGCAAACTAATAAAGAATCTGGAGACTATGAATTGCTTTATAATTTATGCCACCTTGGCAGTACTGAAGGCTTTTTGAAAGATCTGGGTTTCCATATCATCAATGGGTTGACCTGCATGCCCTGTGCACCTTCTGTAATGCTCTTGTCGGATGGCCTGATTTATTACAAGAACTCTTGTAGCTAAAGCTTTAAACAATTTATGAATATTAACTGTGGGTAAACTATATACAAAACAACAGATGAATAACAGTAAGAACATGCACAAGCAATCTCTCTCTTCAGCTTCCTCCAGCCAGTCTGAGGTCAGCTGACTTCAACATTCGTATCCATACGAGTGAGACTTCAAGTGGTCAGTCGGTGAATTACAACGCAACCATGATATCACCACACCTTCAACAGGCAAATACATCACCATTGTGCAACGTTGTCATTTATTAATTCATACCCTGCAGTATTTTTCGACTATCAACCTGTTTCAGCTACAAAACAGTTTATTTGGTGTGGACTTGCATTGAATGTGCAAACAAACCACTGTAGGGCAGCACGGTAGCATTGTGGATAGCACAATCGCTTCACAGCTCCAGGGTCCCAGGTTCGATTCCGGCTTGGGTCACTGTCTGTGCGGAGTCTGCACATCCTCCCCGTGTGTGCGTGGGTTTCCTCCAGGTGCTCCGGTTTCCTCCCACAATCCAAAGATGTGCAGGTTAGGTGGATTGGCCATGATAAATTGCCCTTAGAGTCCAAAATTGCCCTTAGTGTTGGGTGGGGTTACTGGGTTATGGGTTATGGGGATAGGGTGGAGTTGTTGACCTTGGGTAGGGTGCTCTTTCCAAGAGCCGGTGCAGACTCAATGGGCTGAATGGCCTCCTTCTGCACTGTTCTATGATAACTGTAGTATATGAAGGGTTAACAGAATGGATATGTTTATCGGTGAGGTAGCTGATGATGATGCTGTACTGTCAAGTGCTTGGCATTCTAGACAGCAGACAGGAAAGCCTGAGAGAAGATGTGCTTTCCTTGTAACTCACACTGTACATCTTGTAGCTAGCGTAAATAAACCAGATTTTAATATGCCGACAGCTCTCCCCTGTTAGAATCCTGATTTAATACATTCTACAACAACAACCATTGTGCAGAAATGACTAAAAGCCAGTTGTCAAGCACGCAAGATGTTTGGAGAGGCTTGGGGTGCGTGGGCAATTTACTCAGGGGGGTACAAAAGGGTGGTGGTTGCCAATATATTACAGTTGTACAGAGTTCTGGTTAAGTCATATCTAAACGCTGAATTCTCTTCTGGACACGGGACCTCAGGAAGGATAGATTGGCTCTGGAAAGGAGGCAGCAAAGATTCACCAGAATTCTGCCGAGTTTGAGGGATTAAATTACGAGGACAGGTCACGTGGTCTCGGTTTGCCTTACTAGGAATTGAGAAGATTAAGGGATCGACAAGTTGAGGTGTTGATAGGGTAGATGCATGGGACATATTTCCTCCGCTGATGGGGTCCATGAGCAAAGTGGTATAACCTTAAAGTTATACCCAGGCTGTTCAGGGGGTCGTGTCAGGACACATAAAGCGGTATATTTTGTTTTAATTCTTTCACGGGATGTGAATAGCACTGGCAAGGCCTGCATTCATTATAAACTAGGCCACTCGGCCCCTCGAGCCTGCTCTGCCATTCAATAGGATCATGGCTGATCTGCTTGTAATTTCGACCTTGCATTCCTGCCCACTCTCGATAACCTTTCACCCCCTTGCCGCCATTGAGTTGGTGGCGGTGAGGCACATTGAGGTGTAGCTGCAGACAAAGTGCCGTTAGGAGGAGGGTCCCTCGTGACAGTGGAGGAATAGCGATGTCGTTCCAAATCAGGACGGTGTGTGGCTTGGAGGGGAGCTGGATACAGAATTGGCTGGCCGAAAGAAGACAGCGAGTGGTAGTGGATGGAAAGTATTCTGTCTGGAGGTCGGTGACCAGTGGTGTCCCAGAATGATCTATTATTTGTGTCCTGCTTTGTGAAGACCAAAGACGTGCAGGTTAGGTGGATTGGCCATGCTAAATTGCCCTTAGGTTAGATGGGGTTACAGGGTTGCAGGGATGGGATTGAGGTGCAGACCCGATGGGCCAAATGGCCTCCTTCTGCACTGTTAATTCTATAAGATTTAATTGCTCAGCCACTTATTTGCTCCCTATCGTTAAATTTCCCTATTTCTGATTGTAAGGGACCTACATTTGTCTTCACCAATCTCTTTCTCTTCACGTTCTCCCTGTGTCTGTGTGGGTTTCCTCCGGGTACTCCGGTTTCCTCCCTCAGTACAAAGATGTGAAGGTTAGGTGGATTGGCCATGCTAATTATCCCTTAGTGTCCAAATGATTAGGTGGGGTTGACTGAGTTACGGGGATAGGATGGTTGGGTGGGCATAGCAGGGTGCTCTTTCAGAGGGTCGGTGCAGACCCGATATGCCAAATGGCCTCCTTCTGCGCTGTAGTGATTCACTTATTCTATGATTCATGCACCTACAGAAGTTTTTACAGTCAGGTTTTATGTTCCCTGCAAGCTTACTCTTGTACTCCATTTCCACTCTTTCACATTCCTTGTCCGGTTCGTCTTATTTTTCACTGTGGCCCTGTTTGATTCTGACCCTTGATTCCTCTCTTGCCCCAGCTTACTCCTTCAAATTAAACCTTTTGAAGTATGCTTCAAATCAAACAATATCAACTATTTTGGGGCCCTTCTTCCTTCGTCCTCATTACTACAGAACATAGTTCTCACACACTTTAGACCACAAAATATAGGCCTCACAAACTATAAGCGATAAATGTATTGAATACTTACCCGACCGTTCTTACCCAATCAGCTGCTTCCAATTGCCCCACGTCACATTTGAACCCTGATGCCACCTCAGGAGCTCCGAACTCCAAGCTTGCACTCAGAGTTCTCCCTTCAATCTTGCTCTCTTTTCAAACTCCCAACCACCTGCACCGTCCCTTGTAGCTCAGGAGCCCTACTCCTGTTCCAGGCCCCTAAACAAGACGTTTCACATCATAACTCACCAAAAATATCCAACGAACCATTGGGACTAACTTAAAGAAAGGAGACGGTTCAATTTAAATTGCTTTGACTTGGAAGAGGGATTCTACATCAAGAGTGAAGCATTCTTTTGCAGACACCGTGAGAATTACTAACTTAATTAGGCCAAGCATTGAGAAGTATGACTGACATTCCTCTATCTGTGACCTATGAACAACATCTTGGGAATTGACAGTTCACAGTCTTGTGACATCTGAGAATGCAACATTGTTTATAGAGGTTGGAGGAAGGGACACGTATAATTATAGAAAGTCTGCAGTAATAATCCTCTGACATTTTCCATACAGCTGCAGAGGGCCCTTTTGCATAAATTTCCATGTTGTGAATGGCGTTAAGGTCACAGAATCCCAATGGAGGCACGTTTGTATGCCCCAACGGCCCAGAAAACAGTCACCAAGGAAATAATTGAATGGATCTATTCGAATCGTCAGTCATGGAATCAGAAAATGCTGGAAACACTCAGCAGGGACCGAAGCATTTATTTTATTTGTTCACGGGATGTTGGGCGTCGCATGGCTTGGCCAGCATCTGTTACCCATCCCTCATTGCACTTGAGAAAGCGGAGGTGAGCCTCCTTCTTGAACCGCTGCAGTCCAAGTGGTGATTGGGGGCAATATTATTGGGGAGGGGATTCCAGGATTTTGACAGTGATATGCCATCAATGAACACACGACGAGTGGTGAATGTAACTGAGGCTTTAATAAACTAAACAGAAATCCTCCTGGCCTCGGATCCCGAACTGAGGCAGCGGCGGAGACCAGCCACCTTTATACCGAGCCCGAGGGGAGGCGGAGCCAACAAGCAATGGTTTACCACATTACATATAATACACTGGCAATTCACCACAATACACATATATACTAATGAAATGAAAATCGCTTATTGTCACGAGTAGGCTTCAATGAAGTTACTGTGAAAAGCCCCTAGTCGCCACATTCCAGCGCCTGTCCGGGGAGGCTGGTACGGGAATCGAACCATGCTGCTGGCCTGCTTGGTCTGCTTTAAAAGCCAGCGATTTAGCCTTGTGAGCTAAACCAGCCCTACTACAGTGGTTCGGAGCCAGCAGGGACAAGTCCCGGCATGTAACAATGCAACAGTACAATACAATACAGACAGTGATCACCGGGCAATCATTTTCGGAGAGAGAGAGAGCGAGAGCAAAAGAGATTGAATGGTTCAAGCTGGTAACTTTTCATCAGAACTGAATCTGTATTGTTGTTGTGTTTGGAACTTCTGAGTGGCAAGCCCAGACCTGAAAGAGTTCAATCCTGGATTGGATAGTTTTATTGTCTTGTGTACCGAGGTACAGTGAAAAGTATTGTTCTGCTACAGTTCAGACAGATCATTCCATACATAAAAATAAAACATCGGGCATACATAAATACACAATGTAAATAAAGAGACACCGGCATCGGATGGAGCAGACAGGAGTGCAGTACTACTCAGTCCAGAAGATGTGCAGAGAGAACAGAGCCTGGATTCTCCCAAAATGGAACTAGGTCCCCTCGCCGGAGTAAAAAAGCTCCTTTCACTCCCGAGTTTCCAATAAAAAAGATCAGTCGATTCACTCACCTGCAAGGGGCTAGCAGGGACCCGGAGTGATTCACACAGCTTTGGCTGCAGATACAGGCCCCCGCACTTCCGGCCTGGAGTCCGCGCATAGTCCCATGGCGGACTCGGACCGCGGAGGCAGCTCCGAAATGTAGGCCCCCCGATCGACCTCGCGCCCGAAGATCTGTCCGGCCTGATCTGACCCCGGGTCGCCCAAAAGCCCCCCCCCCCCCCCTCCCGCCCCCCCCCTCCCCCCCGTGCCCAATCCCAATGCCCCCCCACCAGTGCAGCCACGCGTCATCCCGACCGGCCATACCATGTTAGTTCCACGCCATCGGGAACTCGACCGGTTTGGAGCGGTGAATTGCTGGCCGGGCCTCTGGCAATGGCACCCCAGCTGCGCAGAGTACTCCGTGAACACACCGATTCTCGGGTCCCGGAGAATCACCAGACCAGCGCCGCGCCCGATTCAGGCGTGAATTTTTATCCTACGCCCCCGCGCCAAACGAGTCCATATGAGAGTCAGAGAGGAATCTGATCACAGCGGGGGAAAAAACTGGGTTGGATTTTCCCATTTTGAGGCTATGTTCAGAGAATGTGTCCAGTTCTGCAATGAAAAGAATCGGCAAGGCCCCAGCACCGATCCTCCGACCGATGAGGGGCTTGCAGCCATGGCCACTCAAAACACACGGCCTGACGAAATAAACGGCTGGAGGATTGCCGGGTCCGTGGCCATGCGCACGCCGACAACCTGCAGCGGTCGCACCGTACAACATGACGCCGGCCGCATGCGGACCCGACCTGACAGATAGTGCCTCCCTGGACACACCATCACCATCCCCGGGCCACCCTCCCCACCAGTCCCCCAACCCTCGCCAAAGCCCTCCCCGGCCAATAGCATAGCTCCCCTCCCCCCCCCTCCTGATTGTGGCGGCACTGGACACAGTCCACAGCCGACACGCCAGGTTCCCGATAACTGAGAGTACACGTGTCCCACGCCATTAGGAACTGGGCCCATCGGGGGAGGGCCTTCAGGTAACGTCCTGTGGCCGTAGCAACAGCGTGCGCCATACACTCCGATGATGTTGTTTTTGAGGAGGCGGAGCATTCAAAAACAGGCGTCGACCCCAATTCGGTCGTAAAAAGAGATTCTCCACCTGATCGGCGAGTACAAAATCGGTATCGGCAAACGGAGTATCTCGCCCGCTGTTTTTGAATCTGTTAGTGCGTGTTCTCAGACTTTTATATCTCCTGCCCATACAAGAAGTTGGAAGAGTGGATACCCCGGGTGGGAGGGGCCTTTGATTATGCTGCCTGCTTTCTCAAGGCAGCGGGAGGTATAGATGAAGTCAATGAATGGTAGGTGGGTGATATACATTCAATTCACAGCGAGGCAGAGAGAGCGAGTGAACATAAGGTTTTATTTGTCATGAACTTGCCTAGCCAGAGTCAGTAGTACAGATGGATGCCGCCCACAAGGGGACGGCCTAAATATGCCCCGGTGTGGGTGGAGCCAGAGGTGGAGCCATACCAGGGTTACAGTACAGTACCTGGAATCAGTTCATATCACCACTTTCAGGTCATAGGTTGCAGGTTATGGTATCATGCATGCATTATGGTGAATACATTCACCACATTCACCCCCTGTTAAACAAATCAAGTCCAGCGGGAGTGACGTGGGGTCATTACATATTCAGTCTCTCTGGAGGCCGGATCGTTCTCTTCGACCTCTGCAGCTCTGGCGGTGCGGCGGGAACTGTTGTTGCAGGTGGTGACTCCAGGGGCGTTGTGTCTGGAGCTTGAACCTCAGTCCAGGGTGTTGGAGACAGTTGGGATGATAACAGCGGTGGTGGTGGGTGGCGGCAGTGTCGGCGCGGGACAATACAGGAGGCCCAGGGGTGCGTATGGGGCTCTGTTGTTGGCAGCGGGCAATGGGGGGGGGGGGGGGGATGTAGGAGGGGAGGGGGCATTGGCGGGGGAACCAGATGGCACCAGGTCCCGTAGGGAGACCGTATCTTGCCGTCCATCCTGGTGCGCGCTGTAAGCCTACTGGGGGTTGGCGTGCAGCAGCTGGACCCTCTCGACCAGGGGGTCGGTCTTATGGCTCCTCATGTGTCTCCGGAGAAGGACTGGTCCCGGAGTTTACAGCCAAGATGGAAGCGAGACCCCAGAGATGGACTGCCTGGGGAAGATAAACAAACGATCGTGAGGTGTCTCATTCGTGGCCGTGCAGAGGAGCGGTCTGATGGAGTGGAGGGCGTCGGGAAGGACCTCCTGCCAGCAGGGGATTGCGAGACTTCTGGACCTGAGGGCCAGAAGAACGGCCGTCCATACCATCGCGTTCTCCCTCTCCAACTGCCCGTTTCCCTGCGGGTTATAGCTCCTAGTCCTGGTCGAGGCGATGCCTTTGTTCAGCAGGTACTGACGCAGCTCATCGCTCATGAATGATGTGCCCCGGTCACTGTGGACGTAGGTAGGGAAACTGAACAGCGTGAAGATGCTGTGCAGTGCCTTTATTATGGTGACTGTGGTCATGTCGGGGCAGGGAACGGCGAAGGGGAAGTGGGAGTACTCATCGATGACAGTGAGAAAGTATATATTCCGTTTGGTGGAGGGGAGGGGCCTTTTGAAGTCAATGCTTAGGCACTCAAAGGGCCGGAAGGCCTTTACCAGGTAGGCCTTGTCTGGCCGGTAGAAGTGCGGTTTGCACTGCGCGCAGACTTGGTAGTCCCTGGTCATGGCCTTGACCTCCTCGGTGGAGAAGGGCAGATTGTGGGCCTTAATGAACTGGGTAAGCCAGGTTTCCCGGGTGACAGAGGTCATTGTGGATAGCCCGAAGTCGGTCATCTTGTGTGCTGGCGCATGTGCCACGGGACAGGGCATCTGGGGGCTCGTTGAGCTTCCTAGGACGATACTTGTGGCCTGGCCCGCGATTGGGGCCTACCGATCGGCAGGCCGGCCTCCCGGGCTGGGGGCCTCCTTTTTTCTGCGCCAGCCCCTGTAGCTCTATGCCATGTTGCTTCAGGGCCGGCGTGGAGAAGGGAGCCACCGCCCATGTGCGGCAATCACACCGCGTCCACTGCGCATGCGCAGACCCGCGGCGCCCATCTGACGGCGGGATCGGCAGCTGGAGAGGCGTGGGTCACTCCAGTGCCATGCTGGCCCCCTGTAGGGGTCAGAATCGCTGCTCCTGAGCCCTTGTTGACGCCGTCGAGAAACGCAACAGCGTTTACGATGGCGTCAACACTTAGCCTCAGGATCAGAGAATTCCGCCCGGGGTTTGTCTTCCTTACCACAAATTTCTCAGTCTCTTACACACCAACAATGGGGGGGGGGGGGTGCTATTCATTTTCCAGCAACGCCTGGGGCTATATGTCCACAAAACAAAGTGCCAGTGTATTTTTCAAGGGAGGCGGAGGACATGAAAACAATGCAGCAACGATGGCGAACAACCACGCTCTAACTTCGTCTGGTGGCGTCAGCAGATCACTTGATTTACATGGATTCACAGCCCTCCCCGGGAAGAGATTTCTTCCCCTCTCAGCCTTAATTGGTCATCCTCGTATCCTGAGACAGCGACGACTCGTTCCAGGCTTTCCAGGCAGGGGAAATCAGCTCTCAGTGACTACCCTGTCAAACCCTGTGAGAACCCTCTCAATTCGATTGCCCACTCTTCCAAACTTCAGAGAGCGTGAGCATATTCTATTGAACCACTCCTCAGACAACCAGTTTCTCTTACGAGGAATCATCCTTCATCAATCCATGGGGCATGTGCTCCTCTACAAACGCTCAAACAAGTGCCAAATCCCACTGTGCATCATGCAGTGCAGCACTTAAAAAAATTATAGATTTAGATTTACCTGCCAGCTTAACTCCTGCTTTCAATAAGTGCACAGAGGGAATTTATGTGAGCTGATTGAAATTTCTGTAGATGAACAGAAGCTGCCGGAATGAAGTCACCTGTTCCCAGGTCTCCTTACCTAGCAGGGGGAGATGTGTGAAAGTGCTGGAGGTGGCTTATGATGCTTTCTCCCCGCAGTAACTGTTTGTAGTGAACTGCAGTAAATCTGCTGTCAAATAGACTTACTTGTTGTGTTCTTTATTTTTGTTCTTTCAGGATGGTGAAGGTTGTAGTGTTAACAAAGAACAGCAAACAGTGTTGAACAAACAAAGCTAATTTATTACACTACACTGAATTAGATTGATGTGGAGATGCCGGCGTTGGACTGGGGTGAGCACAGTAAGAAGTCTTACAACACCAGGTTAAAGTCCAACAGGTTTGTTTCAAACACGAGCTTTCGGAGCACGGATCCTTCTTCAGGTGAAGAAGGATCCGTGCTCCGAAAGCTCGTGTTTGAAACAAACCTGTTGGACTTTAACCTGGTGTTGTAAGACTTCTTACTGAATTAGATTCACACATATTACTAGGGAATTAGATAAGTAAAGATTACACTACACTTCTATAATGCTAAATTATTCTATTAACTAAGCTATCTTGCACCTACTCTGTCTGGCTTCCTTCCACTGTCTCCCAGAAGTCAAGGAGGCATGTGATATTTATATGGTTGCTCTGTAGCACCATCTAGTGGCCAGAGTAGTAACATTACATTAACCGTTTATGTACTTTCCAATATCCTTAGATAGTGACAATGCGATCCACCCTGGTTTCTCTGCTCTCTTTTGGTTGTATGTTACGCATTGTTCTGCTCCAAAATCCCTGGTCAGACAGTTAATCAAAATTGCTCCCATGCTGCACCAACTGCTGCATACAAGACCGACAAATGACAAGAAGGTCGTACCTCAACTGACCAGCAAGCAAGTTAAACTGTAACCCATAGACCGATGATTGTAACTCACAATGACGTATCAGTAGATCTACTGAAAAAAGTGCAAATGGCCAGAGAATAATTGCAAAAATCGGCTCAGAGCTTTTCAGAATAGGTTGCTTGGGTTTTTTTTTAAGGGCTCTATCCGATTTTGCACTTGCACTCAAAGATATCAATAACTCCATAACAAAACTCTCATTCCTGCTGACCGCGCGCTGTGTTATGTATTTAGCTGTGAAGCATTATTCAGGCTCAATGAATTGACAGGACTCTCCTGGTGTGGAGACTGCAGGAGAAACACGCTGACAGAGCATTTAATTCACCCGATCAACACACAAGCAAAAGTTGCTTTTTAGTTGCGGGTCCGACAAGAGCCCGTACCAGCCTCCCCGAACAGGCGCCGGAATGTGGCGACTAGGGGCTTTTCACAGTAACTTCATTGAAGCCTACTCGTGACAATAAGCAAGTTCATTTCAAGAGTGAGGGCAGCAAGTCTGAAACAACGGAGTTGCTGGCACCATCAGAAGGAGTATTACCATCCCGGGCCAGACACCAACAGTGGCTCAGATAGTGGGCAGAAACTCCGGCCGGGATTCTCCGAAATCCCGGCCAAGTGTTCGGCATCAAAACTGGCGCGAGCGACGCCGGCATCAACGGGCCTCCAGGTCCAGTCATTCTCCTCTTCCTCAGGGGATAGCATGGCGCCGGAGTGCTGTACGCTGCTACGGTGCTGAAGGCCGGCCCTACACGGCCGCCGCAGGTCCGCACATTACCGCCACGGATGGCGCAGGTATGCACATGCGCGCCACAGCCGTCCCCGCGCCGGCCCCCGGGCAACATGGCTGAGCCCTACAGGGGCCCGGTGCGGAGGAACATTGGCCCCCCCCCGGAATGAGCCCGCCCGCTGATCGGTTGCCCCCGATCCCGGGCCAGGCCACCGTGGAGGCACCCCTGGGAGTCTGCTCTCCCTGCACCCCACCAGGACGGCCCCCGTAGCCAGAACGCCGAGGTCCTGCCGGGTTGGACCACACGCGAACAACGCCGGCTAGACTCGGCTTAACTGGACAGGCACTCGGCCCATCAAGCGCGCAGAACCACTGTGGCGGCCGCTTTCAACGGCCCCGACTGGTGCTGTGGCGACCGCGCCGACATGATTGCCGCCGATTCTCCAATCGCCGGAGAATCGGTGGACTGGCGTCAGAGCGGCCTGGCAGGATTCACGCGCCACCCTCGGCGATTCTCCGACCCGGTGCGAGCTCGGAGAATCCCGCCCCCCATTCTTTTATTTTAATTTAGTGGGGAAAGGATACCTCGCTCCAGGCGTGATTCCATGCAACATAGGGATGTGGTGTATTAAAACAAACTTGATTACTAACACCGTTAAAACATCACGCAGGTTAGTCAGACCCCATTTGGAGCATTGTGAGCAGCTTTGGGCCCCGTATCTCAGGAAGGATGTGCTGACCTTGGAAAGGGTCCAGAGGTGGTTTACAAGAATGATCCCCTGGAATGAAGAGCTTGACGTATGAGGAACGGTTGAGGACTCTGGGTCTGTACTCGTTGGAGTTTAGAAGGATGAGGGGGGTCTTATTGAAACTTACAGGATACTGCGTGGCCTGGTTAGAGTGGACGTGGAGAGGATGTTTCCACATGTAGGAGTGGCCTAAATCTGCTCCTATGTCTTATAGTCTTGTGCAAGAAAACAGTTTACAATTACCCCTTCAACAATGTTAATCAATACAGTGACACAATAACCCTTAACAGCTATTTCTATTTCAAGTCAAACAACAATCACAGATGGATTGATGTAGGTTGATTCCTCGGAAGAGAAGCTCTCAGGTCACAATCTGTTTTTAAATATAGTTAACACTCAGGAATACTTGCTGTCCAGAGATGTCTTGAATACTCCACTTTGAGAAAGAGTGATCTTTTGAGACTGTTTTAAAGAAGAGACTGGACCTCCTGACAGAACAAAAACATGACTGCTGCAGTCGTACACACTAACCCAAGCTTTTAACCCTTCCTGCACCAAATACATATGATACAATACATCTGGAATGACTACATTCACTGCGGGAGCTATAGTGTGGTTGCTATTTTAGCCTTCTTTACAACTAAATCGTACCAAACATTTTCAAAACCTACATCTCTCAGGGACAGTACATTGTGTTAATTTCCAGAGTAAATGGGATGTTTTTGATTGCGACTTCACGATATCACACATCCATTCAGCCCATCACATCTAATAATAATAATAGCTTATTGTCACAAGTAGGCTTCAATGAAGTTACTATGAAAAGCCCCGAGTCGCCACATTCCGGCGCCTGTTTGGGGAGGCTGGTATGGGAATTGAACCCGCGCTGCTGGCCTTGTTCTGCATCACAAGCCAGCTCTTTAGCCTACTGTGCTAAACGAGCCCCTGTGCAGCAAAATGGTGCCACGTTGTGATTTCTGATTAGGTTCTCTGGATTGTGGGTGCAATGACCCAGGCATTGCTGGGAAATGAATGGCGAGTTCACCCCATGCACGCCAGCGTGCGAGAGACGGAGCAGCTTGTGATAAGGAAGAGTTATATCATGGATTCTGATTCTGATTCACCACAAACAGCTGGGAGAGTGTACTGCTCTACCCTTAGCCTCAACAAAACTAATACAAAAGTACTATGTCTACATGGTCCTTCCCACTGTGCATGCAGGATATACTAGATTGATGCTCTTAAAATAAACTACGCTGGTCATAGCCACTGAGGGCTGGGAATCCATGCTGTGAGGATCCTATTTATGTTATGTTTGATGATTGTAGGATTGTAAAATCCTTGGAAGCCTCTATTCACAGAGAGATGTTGATGCTCACTTCAATACTGAGGTTGATTGATTTTTTTGGTGCACAAAAGGAATCAAAGAATAAGAGAACTAGGGAGGAAAGCGGAACTGACATAGAAAATCAGCCATGACCCTATTGAGTAGTGGAGGAGCCTTGGCAGCCTGTATGGCCTATGCTTGCTCTTATTTTTCATGTCCTTCTATAATTAGAAAGGTTTGAAGACCAATTAATACTTCATTGGAAGAAAAGGAATTTTGTTCGCAGTTTCCGAACGAATCAATGGTCAGTGCAGGGTCTGTGATCTTAGTTGGAGGATGAGATGGTGCCCAAGTAGGGGGAGATTTAGCCAATAGTCCTGGGCCAAATTATAATTCAGAGATTTCCATTGCAAATTTGTGTGTATGTGTGTGCATGTGTATGTGTGCATATTTGGAGGGCGGCACGGTGGCGCAATGGTTAGCACTGCTGCCTCATGGCGCTGAGGACCCGGGTTCGATCCCGGTTCTGTGTCACTGTCCATGTGGAGTTTGCACATTCTCCCCGTGTCTGCGTGGGTCTCACCCTCAGAACCCAAGGATGTGCAGGGTAGGTGGATTGGTCACGCTAAATTGCTCCTTAATTGGAAAAAACTGGGTACTTTAAATTTATTTTTAAAATTATTAATAAAAAAGCAGGGGGCTGTTTAGCACAGAGCTAAATCGCTGGCTTTGAAAGCAGACCAAGCAGGCCAGCAGCACGGTTCGATTCCCGTAACAGCCTCCCCGAACAGGCGCCGGAATGTGGTGACTAGGGGCTTTTCACAGTAACTTCATTGAAGCCTACCCGTGAAAATAAGCGATTTTCATTTCATTTCATGTGTGCATATTAGATGATGGAATATCGTGCCATCACACATTGCCCAGCTCCCACACAAAGAGCTATCAACCGCTCGAGATAATGGAAGGTTGGTATTAACAGCAAAGAGTAAAATAGCCCAGGAAAATTGAATCACAGGAACATCAGCCAGTGGGTATGTTTAGAGGCTCAGTAATCCAGAGGACCAAAGTTGAAATCAACGGCAGGATTCTCCGTTTGGAGAGTTTATGGGCAGGATTCTCCGGCCGGGTTCCCCTGGCAACCGAAGAATCCCACCCAAGGTCAATGGATTTTTCCATTGTCGCCGTCTTGCCCGTGACGTTCTGGCCGTGGGCGGGGCGGGAAAACCCAGCCCGAAGTGTTGACATTGGTTCATGTTCCAATTGGTGGCGCTATTCGGTAAGGGAGTCAGGACATGTAAATTGGCCTGCACTCTGCGCGAATTCAGAGTAACTCCCGGCCCAGTGGCCGTTCTATCTGCTGGGGCCAGAATTGGCGCTAAAGAGCCTGGCAACTGGAGCTGTGTTTAAGCAGACCCCTTACTACACACGCACTGAAGCCACCAAGATGGCTCACAGAAGACGTTCCCCGCCGAGGTCAAGAGTCTGAGGTGGACCCACGGCTCCATGCCACTGAGCAGACGAAGGACGCCCTCTTCCCCCAGGGTGGGCCGCAGATTCAAAACCCGCCCTCCTGAACACCTCCTGGCAGGCGGTGACAGAGACAGTCAGTGCTGCCAGTGTCACCAGGTGATCCGGAGGGGTGGGAGTGACTATTGACTGGGAATCCCTTACAGCCAGGGGCTCGGACAAAGAGCAATTTGTTAGATGTGTCCAGGAGGGCTTTTTGATAGGGTATGTTGACAATCCAACCAGGGAGGGGCCATACTAGACTTGGTATTGGGGAATGAGCCAGTCCAGGTAATTGATGTTTCAATGGGGGAGCATTTTGGGCTAAGTGACCATAATTCCATAAGATTTTAGGTAGTCATGGATAAGGACAAGAGTGACCTGCAGGTGAGGTTGCTTAATTGGGCGAGGGCCAATTACATCCAAGTTAGACAGGAACTGGGGAATGTGGATTGGGAGCGGCTATTTGAAGGCAAATCCATGTCTGACATGTGGGAGGCTTTTAAAGGCCAGCTGATTGAGGTGCAAGGCAGGCATGTCCCCGCAAAAATTAAGAATAGAAATGGCAGGATTCGGGAACCATGGATGGCAAAGGAAATTGTAAGCTTAGTCAAAAGGGAAAAGGAAGCATATGATAGGTCTAGGCATCTAAAAACTGACAAAAGAAACATAAATGTGGAATTAGGAAGGCTAAAAGGGGCCATGAAATATCCTTAGAAATCATTGTCAAGGATAATCCCAAGGTTTTTATGCATATAATAGGAGCACGAGGGTAGCAAGAGAAAGAGTAGGCTCACTCAAGGACAATGGAGGGAAGTTATGCGTGGAACCACAGGCAGTGGGTGTAATCCTTAATCAGTACTTTGTATCAGTATTCACCAAGGAGTAGGACATGACGGATGTTGAGGTCAGGGATACGTGTGTGAACTCTCTTGAGAACGTCAATATATCAAAGGAGGAAGTGTTGACTATCCTAAATTGAATTAAGGTTGACAAGTCCCTGGGGCCGGATGGGATCTATCCCAGGTTCTGGCGGGAGACAAGGGGAGAAATAGCTGGGGCCTTAACAGATATCTACACATCCTCTTTGACCACAAGCCTGGTTCCAGAGGACAGGGAAATAGGCAATGCTGTTCCCTTGTTTACGAAAGGAAGCAGGGATAATCCAGCAAATTATAGGCCGTGAGTCTGACATCATTGATGGGGAAGCTTTTGGATAAGATTGAGGGACAGGATATATGGATATTTGGAGGAAAATGGACCAGTTAGTGACAGGCAGCATGGGTTTCTATGGGGGAGGTCATGTCTCACCAGCTTGATTGAGTTTTTTGAAAGGCACAAAGAAAATTGATGAGGGAAGGGCTGTGGATGTAGTTTATTTGGACTTTAGTAAGGCGTTTGACAAGGTCCCACATGGCAGATTGGTACAAAAATTAAAATCACATGGGATTCGGGGTGGGCTGGCTAGGTGGATACAGAACTGGCTTGGTTATAGAAGCAGAGAGTAGCGGTGGAAGGGTGTTTTTCAGAATGGAGATCTCTTGCTGGTGGTGTTCTGCAGGGATCAAGGACTGGGACCTCTGTTGTTTGTAGTATTTATAAATGATCTAGAGGAAAATGTGTGTGGTCTGATTAATAAGTTTACGGATGACATGAAAATTGGCGGAGTAACTGATAGTGCCGAGGATTGTCAGAGGATACAACAGGATATAGGTAGATTGGAGACTTGGGCACAGAAGTGGCAGATGGAGATTAATCCGGACAAATGTGAGGTGATGCATTTTGGAGGATCAAATCTAGGTATGAATTATACTGTAAATTGCAGAACTCTTTGGAACATTAACACACAGAGGGATCTGGGCGTGCAGGTCCACAGTTTCCTAAAAGTGGCAACACAGGAGGCCAAGGTATTTAAGAAGGCAGGTGGCATGCTTGCCTTCATCAGCCAGGGCATTGAGTACAGGAGTTGGGAAATCATGTTGCAGCTACATAAAACCTTGGTTAGGCCGCCTTTGGAGTATTGCATGCAGTTCTGGTCACCATATTATCAGAAAGACATGAAAGCTTTGGAGAGCATGCAAATAAGGTTCAGCAGGATATTGCCTGGTCTCAAGGGTGTTAGCTATGAGGAGAGATTGAATAAACTAGGATTGTTTTCACTGGAAAGACGGAGGCTGAGGGGAGACCTGATAGAGGTCTACAAAATTATGATATTCATAGATAGGATAGATAGTCAGAGGCTTTTTCCAAGGGTGGAAGTGTCAATTACAAGGGGGCACAGGTTCACGGTGAGAGGGGGAAAGTTTAAGGGAGATGTGCGGGGTAAGTTTTTCACACAGAGTGTGGTGGGTGCCTGGATTGTGTTTCCAGTGGAAGCAGGCACATTAGCAACATTTCAGAAGCGTTTGGATGGGTACATGAATTGGGAGGAAATAGAGGGATATGGCCGAGTATTTTTTTAGTTTGGCCATCATGATCGGCAGAGGCTTGGAGGGCTGAAGAGCCTGTTCCTGTGCTGTACGTTACTTTGTTCTTTGTTCTGCTGCAGTGGGGCTGCACTTCTGAGGAGTGCCAACACCTGGTGGGCCCTGATTGAGTTTAGCCACTTGATGATACAGCTGGCGTATGAGGGTGTCCAGAGGTGCGGCCTGGGTGGGCTCCCACATAATCAGATGCCTTCTGAGCATTGAAAGAATACAGGCAGGATTCAGCAGTCTGAGCAGCCAGAAGCTGATAAGTAGCACCAAAGGGCTGTGCTTCAAATACAAACTGCAGCAATGGTGGTCTGAGCCAGGCCACCCCGATCCCAAGGGGACATCCAAAGCCCACTGACGTAACACCAACCTGTTACCAGTTTCTATCCCCAGCCCGGGCAGCCCCCCCAGCAAGCCCTAAAGTTTTCCACAGTTTTTCAGTGTGTAGTTAGCCTCCCACTGCCCTCCGCAGCCATGGAGCCCAGTCACCATTTGTAAATAATTGTAGTAATTCGCGACCATGAGTCTTCCGCCTGAGAGAGGTGGAGCATCGCGGAAAGGCGGATCATGAAGTGTCCAATCCGCTAATCATATTTAAATGCTGGTTTTGCATGACTCTGCCAGCGCGGGGCGCAAACCTAATTTCCGCCGCCAGGGAGGAACCCTAGCAAGGTGCCCAAATCTGCGCTGGGCGCGTACCTCGATTTTTGCCGGACGCCCAGTGCTCCGCCCGATCACGAGGTGGAGAATCCAGCCCCACACATTTCTCCTGACACAATGGGCTGAATGGCTGTGTGATACATTGAAGTCGCGCTCGAAAGAAATCTGGAAAATTAATGAGAATTGGATTCAGCCAGATGCGTCAGTCTACAAATTGATTAATAATTGGGTCAATTGCCTATTCAGCTACCGGAAAGGAGTGCCTCATCACCAAATGGAAAGTCATGCGCTCTGTGCCAGCACATTTCTGAGGTGCTTCCCAATGGACGCAACTCTGTGTCTCAGGGGTGGCGAGACAGTTGCGTGAGGGAGAAATGGAAAGAAATGCTGTGAATTTTGGATGAGAAGAATTGTGTAGACCTTAAACGCCAACATTGATATGTTAGGCTGAATGACCCCTTTGGCTGCAGGCAATACCAAATTACTAAAATAACCCTAACTGCATCCTTATTCCCGCACCCTCTAATGTTCCCCTATGAGCAGTACAATATCTGGAGCCTATTATTGCAGGAAAAAAATATTTTATTTTTATATGTACATAAATAGAAATGTGGTGATAAACATTTCAAATTTACAGGCAGTAAAGGGCTTTGTTTTATCAGCAATTCTCAGCCACAATCAAAGCTTAAATTATGGGTGATCACAAAAAATTACACAGCAAGTGTTAAATACAGCAATAGGCTTTCGATTTTTCCAGGTCGTTTATTCCTGGGCATTGCGACCGTTAGTGAAATCAGGGCGGCTTTCAGTCTCAGAGGGTTAGCTCAATCTGCCCCGGTTCTGCTGATAGGCCCATGATCTTACAGCTTAACCCAACTTTCCCCTCTTCTCGATTGCTGAGCGATCTCCAGCAATTTCTGTTCCCTATTTGTCAGTTCCGGCAATTCGCTTTTCTTTAAGTTGAATAATGATGCCCTTGTCTTTCTAGGTGGTAGTGGTCATGGGGTTGGAAAGTGCTGGCGAAAGAGCCTTGCTGAGTTGGCCTGGATACGTTTGAGCTTCTTGAGTGTTGTTGGAGCTGCACTGCTCCCAAAAAGCGGAGAGTGTTCCAACTCACTCCTGGCTTGTGCTTTGTCGATGGTGGAAAAGCTTTGGGGAGTCAATGGTGACCATTTTTGATCCGCAATTATATCGTTCTCCATCAGATTTGTGGGTCATGTTTATAGAGGAACCTATATTGTCCAACCTGTGGTACCCCAATAAATGCAGAGATAGATACTAAAAATAAAGCATTTGATTAGTAGATACATTATTACTTTTTTAAAAACATGTTTAGCTTAACACACTTCCCTGCCTCTTCTCCCTCACCTCCTTAAAATCAATGAGCTGGATTCTCCGTCGTCGAGAATCTCCGTTTCGCCGGCAACGCACTCACGGCCCACGAATTTTCCGATGGCATTGGGGTGCCCCCAATGGGAAATCCCTTTGGCCAGCTGCCGGGACAGAGAACCCCTGTGCCAGCGGGGGCGCGCCGCGCTGGGAAACGGGGGCAACGGGACGGAGAATCCCGCCCAACCTCTCTTCCCAAGCTTTACTTTACCTACCCTGCTCAAAGGCACCTTGGGACATATCCTTTCATTAATGGCACTCTATAAATGCAAATTGTTGACGAAGAGACACATAGGTAGTCTTTTTTTAATTAATGACTCTTGTCACAAGTAGGCTTCAAAGGAAGTTACTGTGAAAAAGCCCCTCGTCGCCACTTTCCGGCGCCTGTTCGGGGAGGCTGGTACGGGAATTGAACCCGCACTGCTGGCCTGCTTTAAAAGCTAGCTCTTTAGCCCTGTGCTAAACCAGCCCCTCTGTAGCCATGTGGCTGAATAGAAGCAAATTCCTGATAATTGTTGTTCAAAAAGCGCAAACTGACAACAAAATTGACATTTAGGCCAAAGGATATGCAGTTGCTGACTGTCATCCCAAACTACTGTTTATAACAGAATATAAGATACTCCCTCTCCCGTGCCAATCGCTGCAGAAATAGCTGAAGAGATTTTTTTTCTCTCTCTTCACATCCATCAAGTCCATTTCAGCAGATATAAAAAAGATTGTTGGAAATATTTCCACTGACAGCCTTTGCAAAGGTTTGGTTTAAGAACCGTTTGCCCAGGGGCACTCTCACATGTATCTGATTCCTTCACAGCGACAGTTTAATAAAATCAGATGCTGTCAGCTTAAATGATATATTTAAATTTACAATGATTCCTGGCAACATTGATCTGTAATTGGGATAAGGAGAAGGTAGATTCAACCTGATGTTTACATTTCGAAATCTCTCTTTGCACTGACAGAGAGAGTGAATTATTGGAACGTGAATAATACCCAGAGCTGTGGGGAAAATATATATAGCTTGGAGATCACTTTGTGCAATATTAGCATACTGGCACTGAACATAGGCACTCTCCAGCTTTATTCAGAGGGATATATAAATGTTTTTACGACAATGGTTTTATGGTCATCATTAGCCTTTAAATTCCAGATTTTTATTCAATTCAAATCTCACCATCTGAGATGTTAGGATTATATTGGGTCTCAGGATTACTAGTCCAGTGGCGTTACCTTATTTTGAGGCAAATCAAATGACCAGGGAAAATAAGTCAAATAAACTGAGGGGAAAATTAAAGTGACAGGCCCTTGAAGGGATACGGCCTTAAAAAAAAAACCACAGATGAAAGTTGAAACATCAAACCAAAACAGGGTTGAGAAGGTCAATAGTGCACCCCATTCCCTGTGGTGCCCATCGGGCACGGAAGGCCTCAATGGTGCCAGGGGGCCTCCGCCTGCTTCTTTTCCAGGGACACCCGGCCGTGAACGTAGCTGCGGTACAGGGGGCAGACGGGTGTGTCAGACGACTCCCGTGGTCGCCCGCTGAGGGGACCTGCTGATGGCAAGTTTGGCCAGTCCCAGGTGCAGGTTCATGAGGAGGTCCTCCTCCTTTCTAGCTCCCCCCACACCCCCCGCCCCTCCACACTGGGTTCCCACAGGTTAGGAATCCATAGATTCTTGCTGAAGTGCAAACAAAACGGTAAGAAAAGGTTTTTTAAATAATTGAAAAGAAAGTGCAGTCTAACACAATCTGTATTTTCATGGTCCATGGACTCCACAAGGCCGCAAAAAGGGCAGGCATCTTGGGTGCCCACGAACTGAGGCAAGCTATGGTAGTGTGGGACTGCTGTGTGCAACAGCCTCCACCCCAGGTCCGCAAGGTTAAGGGGGAGGACCCCTCTGTCTAGGGGACCTCGGGGGACCTCTGCCGCCGGAGGGCAACAAGGCGTGTCCAGGCAATGGGCGAGGGCAAGAAGGTGAAGGAAGTGCAGCAGCATCCTAAACAGGAAACCACGATGTGCAGTGCAAAAGGGCGGGGGGGGGGGGGGGGGGGGGGGGGGGGGGGACATTTTCCTAAAGACTCTGGTTAACCAGATGAGTTTCCACGACAATCTCGACAATGGTTTCATGGCCATCTTTTAATGACTTTTCATTCCTGAATTTTTCTTGAATTCAAATTCCACCATCGGCTTTGGTGGGATTTGAACTCAGATCACCTGGGCATTACCGTGGGTCTCTGGATTACTAGTTCAGTGACAATTCCACTATGCCATCGTCTCCTAAAAATTAACCTGTTTGACCAGGTATCATTGCCTCAAGACCTGGCGTCAGGTTTGAACCCAGAGCTTCTGGTTTTGCAGACAAGGAACATGACCCACTTCACCACACAACTTCCCCCAGTGAATTCAGCCATCTGATTTGAAGACAAGGACCCAGGACGCTGCCATGGGTCTCCAAATTATTTTTCCACTAACAATACCACAACACCACCACTGCCTCCCCTAGATAGTCACCACTGAATCCAATGAAGAACCCTTTACGCTGGGAGAGAATGCAGACTCACAAGGAATTTAAGGGATATGTTGATGGAGTGAGTGGTAGTCGGGTGGAAAGGACTCGAGTAGAGCATAAACACTAACATTTACCTGCTGGGCCAAATGGCCTGCTTGTGTGTGTGTGGTGAACTCAAAGCAATTCTATGATAAATGGTGATGGAATGTTTCCTATGTTTGGCCAGGCTGCACAAAAACAAGACAGCACAAAATCAAATTAATTTCAAAAAAGGACTAAAGGGATTTTGATGATTCAAGCTCAGGGCGATCGTATGGACAATGTTTTTTTTGTTAAGTATAAGGGTTGTCTTTAAAATGACCTTGCACGCTATCAATGCTATTTCCTACCCAGGGCATCGATCAGTCACAAAACCATCCCTAATGTGGTACTAATCAACACTGAATTGTTAAAGTCGCAGTGAAGCAGCAACAAATAATCTTTCGAGATTGGGCTAAAGTCGAGCAAGTCTTATTGTGGAGCGAGCGTGCAGAGCAAACCTGGCAAAGCTTGATGCAGAGGATGCATGACTAGAATAAGAATTACTCATTCTCCTGCACCAGCATCTTTCTCCCGAATAAGCTCAAAGTTCTCCAAAAACATGAAAGTGATAAAATGAATAAGAAAGAAAGAAAGAATAACAAACTCCTTCTCATAGATTATCATTATCATAGAATTTACAGTGCAGAAGGAGGCCATTCGGCCCATCGAGTCTGCACCAGCTCTTGGAAAAAGCACCCTACCCGAGGTCAACACCTCCACCCTATCCCCATAACCTAGTAATCCCACCCAACACTAAGGGCAATTTTGGACACTAAGGGCAATTTATCATGGCCAATCCACCTAACCTGCACATCTTTGGACTGTGGGAGGAAACCGGAACACCCGGAGGAAACCCACGCACACACGGGGAGGATGTGCAGACTCCGCACAGACAGTGACCCAAGCCGGAATCGAACCTGGGACCCTGGAGCTGTGAAGCAATTATGCTATCAACAATGCTACCGTGCTGCCCTCTGTTCTGGTGTCCTCTGCTTGAAATGTGGCCATAAATTTTATCCAATTTCACAGTGATTGTCAGCCACAGATGCCCATTCTCATGTTCCCACAAGCAAATAAAAAACGTGGGAATATTTTCTCAGGAAACATGTACCAAAGTCGTTGGGTGGGATTGTCGGGTCTCCCAGCCGCGTGATTCGCGGCAGAGGGAGGCGGCACGCAATTCACTGGCGACGGAATTCTCTGCTCGCGCAACCGTCAATATTCCCATTGAAGACACCCCACCCTGCCAGGAAACATGCGGGCAGAGATGTGCTGCCGGTGGGAACAGAGTATCCCGACGCCAGCGAACGGCCGGAGAATTCCGACCCATCGGTTACTGATGTTGATGCTACGGAAGGACATTGGTGTGTTCCTATCCAAAATCTGACCTCTGCTGTTACCATTAACTCATTTATAAAATGATTGGAATATGGGGCGGGAATCCTGCCCCGCTGCTCCGACGCCGGCTGCCGAATTCTCTGGCGCCGGTGTTCGGGCGGGGGCGGGGATCACGTCGCGCCGTTCGGGGTCCGTTGGCAGCGGCCCCCCTCGGCAATTCTCCGGGCCGCGATGGGACGAGCGGCCGCGCGTTCCTGGCCAGTCCCGCCGGCGTGAAATGGTCGTGGTCCATCCTGGCGGGACCTGGCTTGTCGGCCATCTAGCGGGGTACTCGGGGGGGGGGGCGCGGGTGGATCCGGCCCCGGGGTTTGGTGGCCTGGCCCGTGATCGGGGCTCACCGATCTGTTGGCGGGCCTGTGCCGTGGGGGCACTCTTTCCCTCTTTCCCTCCGTGCTGGCCTCTGTACGGCTCCGCGATGGCCGGAGCAGGAAACACGCCAGCAGTTCTGCACATGCACCAGAACACGGTGCCGGCCTGTGGCAGTTGGCGCGGCACCCCTCCAGCGCCGGTCTAGCCCCCGGAAGTGCGGAGAATTCCACAACTTCCGGGCGACCCGATGCCGGAGTGGTTCACGCCGCTCTTGGCGCCGGTACAGTCCTCTCCGCCAATTCCGGGAGAATCCCGGCCATGGTATTCAATTCTGGCTGCCACACTACCAGAAGGATGTGGAGGCTTTGGAGAGGGTGCAGAAGAGATTTACCAGGATGTTGCCTGGTATGGAGGGAACTTGCTATGAGGAGAGGTTGAATAAACTTGGTTCGTTCTCACTAGCTTTTAAAGCAGACCAAGCAGGTCAGCAGCACGGTTCGATTCCCGTACCAGCCTCCCCGAACAGGCGTCGGAGTATGGCAACTAGGGGCTTTTCACAGTAACTTCATTGAAGCCTACTCGTGACAATAAGCGATTTACATTTTTTTCATTTTTCCTGTGGTGTACCTTTCTTTGTTCTTTGAGAATACTGATTGTGTTATTTTTTTCTTTATTATACAGTCATTGCGGACCAGACAGATATTTGTTGCTCATCCCGAATTGTCCTCGACCTTGTCACACCATCGCAGAGGGCAGTTAATAGTTAACAGCGTTGCTATGGGTCTGGAGTCACATGTAGGCCCGGCCAGATAAGGATGGCAGATTTCCTTCCTTGAAGGACATGTGTGAACCAGATGGGTTTTCTGTGACAATAGACAATGGCTTCATGGTCACCAATCCTGAGCCGGGCTCTTCCAACTGCCAAGGTGGGATGACCAACAGTGACTTCCAGTCTCCAGGAACTTGCATTTATACAGCACTTATCAATACCTCAGGATGCCCCCATTGCACTTTACAGTCAATTAAATACTTTCTTGGATGTCATCACTGTGTGACCTGCTGTGTACAATTTGCCTGCTTCCT
Source organism: Scyliorhinus canicula (assembly GCF_902713615.1). NCBI lineage: Eukaryota > Metazoa > Chordata > Chondrichthyes > Carcharhiniformes > Scyliorhinidae > Scyliorhinus > Scyliorhinus canicula. Next base: position 14,347,099 of record NC_052155.1, on the reverse strand, counting down.
ACATTGCGACAAACAGAGATCTTGTGGCGTACTGGGTAACATCCCCACCTTGGAGCCCAAAGTTCTGAGTTCAAGACCCACCCCAGGACCTGAAGTTCAAGAAAGGTACGTTCATACCGCAGCCAAACAGGTTGAGTGTCAACCTGCAAAACCTTCCACCGCACCAATGGCTGGTGGTAAGTGTGGGAGGGATTCCTGGTCAGCCATACTTGACGTGCAGTGCCCCCCCCCCCCCCCCTCGAGTTATAAGCTCTTGGCAACAGACCTGTTCCGGGAATTTCTAACTCTGGGAACCATTCAGTGTGCAAAGAGAATTAGAATTGGAAATCCCACAAACAGGAACGCAATGATGACCAATATTCGCCCTTCTGGAGAATCAGTTGAGGGGTATATACTTGGCCAGGACAGCAGTAAGCGAAGGCATCCCAACTTTAATTCGAAGAAGTGCCAGAGGATCTTTGACATCTACCTGGGGGCTAGTGCAGTACCTCATCAGAAGGACAAACACCTCCATCAGTACAGCATTCCCTCAGTACTGCACTGGGAGTGTCAGCCTGGATTATGTTCTCAAGTGCCTCGAGTGGAACTTGAACCCACAACCTTTGAAGTGCAGGGACAAGAATATTACCCCTTAACTGTGTAGGTCACAAACAGAACACCTTTGGGTAGTGATGTGAGGCAGATCTTGTTTGAACTTTTGAATTCACATTCATCAGTCCCAGGGTCACACTTGTCAGCATGATAAGTATTTCCCTTCGTTCTTTCGCACCAGAAGCCCCGGATCTGTGTCACGGTGGCACCGGAGCACAGTGGTTAGCACCGTTGCTTCACAGTTCCAGGGTCCCAGGTTCGATTCCCAGCTTGGGTCACTCTCTGTGCGGAGTCTCCCTGTGTCTGCGTGGGTTTCCTCTGGGTGCTCCGGTTTCCTCCCACAGTCCAAAGATGTGCCGGTTAGGTGGATTAGCCATCCTCAATTGCCCTTAGTGTCTAAAAAGTTTAGGTGGGGTCACTGGGTAACGGGGATAGGATGGAGGTGTGAGCTTGGATGGGGTGCTCTTTGCAAGGGCCGGTGCAGACTCGATGGGCCGAATGGCCTCATTCTGCACTGTAAATTCTATGATTCTGGATGGTCGAATTCGAATGAAGTGGGGTGACAACGCAATCGTTTCATCAAGGCATTCCCACTGAAAGCTCCTGTAGTGGTCAGCACTGCTGCCTCACAGTGCCAGAGACCCGGGCTCAGTTCCAGTGACTCTCCGCGTGGGTTTCCTCCGGGTGCTCCGGTTTCCTCGCGCAGTCCAAAGATGCGCAGGTTAGGTGGATTGGCCATGCTAAATTGCCCCTTGGTGTCCAAAAGGTTAGGTGGTGATACAGGGATAGGGCGGGGGAGTGGGCCCAGGTCGAGTGCTCCTTCGGAGGGTGGGTGCAGGCTTGATGGACCAAATGGACTCCTTCTGCACTGTAGGGATTCTGTGAGTCTATGGCCACTCAGATTGCTCTTGAGAGGTTTCTCACTATCTGCTAAACATACGCATAAAAATTGTCAGTGGGAAACATCTGACTCCAGTTAACCTTCTGATATTGAAGTTCCAGTGACTGAGGATCATTGCTGGATGTGCGAGTTCGAAACCCAGGTGTGCCGCAGGTGATTTTCTGGTCTTTAAGATAAATGGTCAGAAAATCGCTTGAGGCAGGGAGCTGAACTTCCAACGTGCACTGGCAAGGGGAATGAGACCCAACGTTAGGAGCACAAAGTTTATAGAGAATCTGAAGCTGTGATATTCAAAATGTCCTTCTCCCGCCTCATGTAGCCGGGCGACTTCCACAATACCCGTACAGGTCCGCCAACTTTCTGAAGCGTGGCCCCCAGTCGCTCAGGTAATCGTAACACTCGTCTGACCCGGAGGTAAAGGAAGCCGAGGAGCTCAAGGACCCCGTGACTGAGCCGGTCCCCTCGAACGCGTACGTCTGCAGGGAATCAAATGGGGGAGCAGAGGGATCGGTGTCAGCTTCATTCAGCCGCTCCTTGACAAACTCCCGAAAAACGGCCCGCGTCTGGCATCCTCTGGAGCGACTGTCTGTAGAGGGACGGAATTTCGGACTTCACGTCTTTTCGCGCCTTGAGCCTGCGCCCGACGCGAGAGCTTCTCAAGGTGGCCAGGCTGAAGGCTTCCGTGTCCTCCTCGCCTCCCCCTTCGTCGTTGTACCTGACTATGTTTTCCCGGATTTCGTCACCTTCATGAGCAGACTGAGGATCTTTCCTGTGCTGTCTGAGAGCGAGGAGAAGCAGGATAAGTGCTGAGGGGGAAACAAAAAAAGAACATGTTCAGGGTGGCCTGTTGAAGTTTGATGATACATGGCCACTAAACAATCACAGAAAACATAGGAAATAGGAGCAGGTCCAGGCTTTTTGGCCTTTCGAGCCTGCTCCACGATTCAACATGACCATGGTTGATCCTCTCTGTCAACACCATACTCCAGCGCCCTCCCCATACACCTTGTCACCTTTGAAGTCTAGAAATGTATTTATTTCCTTCTTGGTCTCCACACCCTTCTGCAGTTGAGAATTCCACAGGTTCGCCCTCCCCCCTCTGAGTGAAGCAGTTTCTCCTCATCTCAGTCCTAAATGTTCAAACCCATATCCTGAGACTGTGACCCCTGGCCCGAGACCCTCCAGCCAAAGTAAACAGCATCCTTGCATTCAGTCTGACCAGCACCATCAGAGGTTTACACATTCGATGCAATCCCCTCTCATTCTTCTAAATCCCAGTGAATACAGGCCCAGTCGGCCTAATTACCTCCTCACGATGATCCTATGATCCCACGAATCCGTCAGGTGAACCTTTGTGCACTCCCTCTGTGGCAAGTACATCTTTTCTTCGATAAGGAGACCAAAACTACACGTAACACTCTGGGTGTAATCCCACTAAGGCCCTGTACAGCTGCAGTAAGATATCCTGGCTCCTGTACTGAAATCCTCTTGCAATGAAGGCCAGCATATCATTTGCCATCCTGACTGTCATGTTAATCACCCTGGGGTAACACGGACTGCAACTGGATGCAGTTTTACTTGAAAGTAGACTCCAAACTTTGATGTTAGTTCAATGCGCTTTATTGAACTTGTTAAGCAGTGCACACAGTTTGCTGTGGGTTTCACACCCTACTAATCTAAGCGTGCTTACTACTAGACCAGACTAGCTCTGAGCCACGTGTAGAAGGTGCTCACTGATATATACACCCTGACTGTCACTTCAGTTGTCACCAGTGGAAAGAGGCAGAGTGTCGATGCCTCGTGTATTTTATAGTTGGAGAACACCTAGTGTTCTGCCTGGTGATTGGTTGTGTTCTGTCCTGTGTGTTGATTGGCTGTACTGGGTGTCTGCCACTGCCTGTCTGTATTGTATCTCACTATGTGCTTGAGTGCACATCATGACACTGACTGTTTGCCGTACCTGCATGTTTGCTCTCAGTGACTGGTGTACAAGTCCCTTTGTTTGTCAACATTTCCCAATGTCACCATTTAATTAATACTCTGCCATTCTGTTTTTCCACCCAAATTGAATACCTTCATGTTTGTCCAGGTTATATTGCATCCGCCATGTGTTTGCCCACTCACCCAACTTGTCTAAGTCTTGAAGCCTCTTAACATCATCCTCATCATTGATGAACTATATTCATCCAAACACATTGTACTGTGAATATTGGTGATTTGAAATAGAAGTCTGAACCTTTTTTTGCAACATATGTCTTAACTTTAAGTTAAGATTTTGTTTTAAGAGGACTCCTGGAAGCATAATAATGACCAAACTCATTCTCTTCTGGCCTTGTACATATTTCAGGCTCCAATCAATCAATTTTTAATGAAAGAGAGTGATCCTTTAAAGTACTGTGAGGAAATTGCCATGATAAATTGCTCTTAGTGACCAAAAGGTTAGGAGGGCTAATTGTGTTACGGGGATAGGATGGAAGTGAGGGCTGAAGTGGGTCAGTGCACACTCGATGGGCCGAATGGCCTCCTTCTGCACTATATGTTCTATGAATCTATGAATCTATGAAATTGTTATATATTATATTTTATATACGGTGCAGCAATGATATTAAAATCTCAGGTTAAAGTATATGTTTGTTGCAGTAATATTATTAAAGATTCCTGGTTACGATACCCAGACTGTGTGTCTGCTAAAGCTGTAATTAAAGTGTCGTAAAAGAGTGAGCTGATCATTCATTCCAATCAATTACTTGGTTACAGATAAAAAGCTAATGGGATATTGTTATTGTTGCTGTAAATTCCCTGGAGAGTAGGTAATTCATGAGGAGTTGTATTTAGTCCTAGCAAAGCAGGGCATTGTGATGATATGCATAAAGCAAGTTTGTACATAATGTTATGCATGTCTTCTAGGTGCAGTGCAGCATAGCATAGAACATACAGTACAGAAGGAGGCCATTCGGCCCATCGAGTCCGCACTGATCCACTGACCCATTTCCACCCTATCCCCGTAATCCAATAATCCCTCCTAACCTTTTTGGACACGAAGAGCAATTTAGCATGGCCAATCCACCTAACCTGCCATCTTTGGACTGTGGGAGGAAACCAGAGCACCCGGAGGAAACCCATGCAGACACGGGGAGAACGTGCAATTCCCAATGGAGAATCGAACCTGGGACCCTGCCGTTGTGAAGCCACAGTGCTAGCCACTTGTGCTACCGTTGCTGCCCACTAATGTTATGAATGTCCTCTAGCTGGCAGTGTAAACCCACCATGTGACCCTGTAGTCGGCGAGTTGGGAGTAGGTGGTGCTGGAAGACATACGTATTTTGCAGTGGCTCCATAATAGTTGATTAATGTTAGTAGTTTATTATTTTAATTATCCTAGTTATCTTATCACACAGTTGTTCCTCATAAATTATTTAAACTAGATGTTCTGTTGTTCATCATTCACTTTGACATTTCTACAGAACATGACAGTCATGAAGTATCTTAGTGGGATGCAGATGATTTGATTAATAGGAGGAGCCAGGTCTGTCTGTAGTTTTGCAGTTTTTGCCAAATGCTGTTAGGTTGAACAGAAGTGAACTAGATCTGTCCTTGAAAGGAACTCTTTCAAAAGTCTCTACACAGCTAAGCAAGTAAATCTGGTGTCATTAACTTTAGTTATAACTGTCATTTGAACTTTATTGGGTTGCTTAATTGGAGTTAATACCAGGTAAGTTCAAGTTTTTCCTTTTGTTTAAGAATTGTTTAACTGAAAATTGTAAGGCTATTTCTTTGATGTTAATGTTGTTAATTCTATGTTTAAAGTTTGTTTTAACATAAAATATATCTATTGGTCAGAGTCATCACTCCTGGGGTCAAGTATCCTTTCCTCATAGTTTTGCAAATTTAAAACATTGTTAAGGGTTTTCAACCAGCCTCCTAACAAATATTGTAGTCGGTCTGGTACCCTAACAGTAAAATGAAGAGTCTGGTTGGATAGCACCGAATCAAGATGCATGTTTCTATGAGTGCCTACTATGGAACGGTGGCACAGTAGTTAGCACAGCTGGCTCACAGTGCCAGGGACTCAGGTTCAATTCCAGCCTTGGGTGATTACGTGTGTGGAGTTTGCACTGTCTCCCGTGGGTTTCCTCCGAGTGCTCCGGTTTCCTCCCACAGTCCAAGGATGTGTAGGTTAGGTGGATTGGCCTCCTAAATTTCCCCTTAGTGTCCTGGTCCACCCACGTCGACGCTACCACCAAGAAAGAACAACGGCGCCTATACTTCCTCAGGAAACTAAGGAAATTTGGCATGTCCACATTAACCCTTACCAACTTTCACAGATGCACAATGGAAAGCCTGTCTGGCTGCATCACAGCCTGGTATGGCAACTGCTCGGCACAGGACCGCAAGAAATTTCAGAGAGTCGTGAACACCGCCCAGTCCATCACACAAACCTGCCTCCCATCCATTGACTCCATCTACACCTCCCGCTGGCTGGGGAAAGCCGGCTGCATAATCAAAGACCCCTCCCAGCCGGCTTACTCACTCTTCCAACTTCTTCCATTGGGCAGGAGATACAGAAGTCTGAAAACACGCACGAACAGACTCAAAAACAGCTTCTTCTCCGCTGTTACCAGACTCCTAAATGACCCTCTTATGGACTGACCCCATTAACATTACCACCTATATGCTTCATCCGATGCCGGTACTTATGTAGTTACATTGTATACCTTGCGTTGCCCTATTATGTATTTTCTTTTCTTCCCTTTTCTTCCCATGTACTTAATGATCTGTTGAGCTGCCCACAGAAAAATACTTTTCACTGTACCTCGGTACACGTGACAATAAACAAATCCAATCCATCCAATCCAATCCAATCCAGGGATGTGCAAGTTAGGATATGGGGATAGGGCGAGTTGGGTGGGCAGTGGACCTGGTTGGAGCACTCCTTCAGGAAGGGTCGGTGCAAACTCAGGCCCAATGTCCTCCTTCTGCACTGTAGGGGTTCTACGATACTTTTGACAGAAACAGTGGTTAGATTTCAGTTGCAATTGTTTGAGCTATCTTTTGACGCAGTCGATTTCACATCTGTGAAAGAATCCTCATCTGATTTTCAATTCATTCAGCCAGTCTGTCAGCCAAATGAAGCTGAAAATTGTCCTTATTGTGTTTGAAGCTTCCACATGGTTTATAAAATCATCTTACCAGCTTCTGTGCCTGAGAATCCCCCAGGTTATATTATCCCTCATGACGAGGTGAATTGCTAATGACCTTCCGCAGCATAAACCAAGTGGGCAGACCCACCAGAGGAGCTCGGATGAGTGCATGGCTCGGCAGGGGGAGAGGGGGGGGGGGGGTTGGTCATGCCCGGGCAGTAGCCTGGCAGTGTCTACATACTGCTCCCCCGACATTGCCCCCAGTGCCTGGGCAGTGCCAGATGGCAGTGCAGGAGCTGTTTCATGAGAGGGGGAAGCAGATTGACGGGGGGGGGAGCAGTTTCCACTTTTACTCATGTGTATAGGGGCGGCCTTTAAAAATGGTGCTCTGAATTTAAAAAAAAGGAAGTGTCTGGCGTGGTGGATGCTGAGTGAACCCGCCCTGCCTGCTTAACACCCTGCGATCCAGCCCGTGCCATTGTTTTTTCAATGCTGCGAGTCGTACGACGGATAAAGCCACCTTTGGGGCCGACGATATTGCAGCCGCTTTTCCCGCCCGCTGTGACACTCTGCAAAGAAACGGGAAAATTCCGCCCATTGCAACTGAGCTTTCCAAGAAGATTGGGCAATTGAGTCCCTCTGTGCACAGCTTACTGAAAAACGTTTGTGCGGGGTCTTTGAAGACAATTGCTTCGGAAATGGGCGATATTGGGCTCGATTTAACAGAAACATTTCTAAGTGTCATTTTGAGCACGTTTGGCGGGGTGTTTTTTGGCGGTTGGGTTGGCGAGATCGCGGCACGTATTCAATGACACTTAGTACCAAAACTGATCCCCCACGTGCTTCCCGCCATTACTGGCTGACTCTCCATCTGCCAGAGTCACGCCTCAGCTTCTCACCACAGGGAGGAAGCAGGATATGAGAGGGGGAGAGGGGATTGAGGAGGGGGGGATTGGGGTGGGAAAGTGGGATTAGGGAAGGGGGATTGCGCTGATGGTCACAGCCTCCTCCTATGAGAATCTGGTGAGGATGAGGGCTTCCCTGGTCCTCCGGGCATGTCGGACCCTGACCACTGCTTGTCCTCCATCCTCCATCTCCTCCTATGGTTCTTTCTGGCCCCATCCTCCAGCTGTTCCTAATCCAGCTCCTCCTCAGACAAGGTCGCATGTCCCTCTCCCTCCTCCTCAAGCACGTCAACCCGCTGCTGTGCCAGGCTGTGGAAGGCACAACTGACCACCACAAAGCAGGATACACCCCGGGGAGTGCACTGCAGGGCTCAACTGCAGCAATGCAGGCACAGGAACCACATTTTCAACAGTCTGATGCACCACTCAATGACAGCACGGATGGCAAGCTGTGCCTTGTTATATCGAGTCTCTGCCTTGGTCTCTGGCCTCCACACTGGCGCCAACAGCCAGGAGCTTATCAGGTACCCCTTGTCCCCTAAGAGCCAACCCGTCATCCTGGAGTGGTCATTGAAGATGCTGGGGATCTCCAATTGCCCCAGGATGCAGCTGTAATACATGCTCCTTGGGTAGCAGGCACACACATCAGTGGTACAGAGGCAGTGGTCGCACACCATCTGATGATTCGGGAAGCGGAATCCTTCCTGTTAATAAAGGGCGTACTGCCTGATGCCCCTTGTGCACAAGGCAACACGCATGCCATTGATTACCTCCTGGATGTGGGGAATCCCGTCGATAATGGTGAATCCTGCAGCCCGGGCATCTTGATGGGCCTGTTCCAGGCTAAAGGTGATGTTGTTCGATGCCCGGACATACATGGCACCCATGGCTTCCCGGATGCACCTGTGGATTGTCAATGACCCAGTTGAGGGTCGTGGTACCTTCATGGCCACCGGGTGTGGGTGCCTTTCTCCCCCACGGGGTGCCAGGTCTGTGGGGACATGGCACAGACCTGGCACCCCGCAGTCTTCTGCTGAACATGCTGTCCGTCAACTCATCGAAAGTCCACAAATGCCTGTACACCTTGGGCTGTCGCTTGCCTCCGCCCCTGGGTTCGTCCTCGGACTGATGGGTGGCCGGGACTTCAGGGTGTGCAGTGGCCACCTGCACATGGGTTGCTGCCTCCAGCCTCTGTCATTGTTGCGGCTTTCTCTCACGCCACCAGCAGCGCGAGGGCAGCTACGGGACCAATACCACCATCCATATTGGTAGCTGTATGGAATTGGAGAATCAGTTAGGGCTTCCATCCCGGGAACCTCAAATCCCCCAGGACTCCCCCACCCTTATGTATCTGGCCTTCTCTCAGAGTGCCATCTATTGAGCCAGTTGTGCTGGCAAACCTCGCTCTGCACACTCAACTATGGCCACATCAGGAGCCCCTAGACCCCAGGCCTCTACCATGAATATTAGGGAGGTCGTGCTCAGCTACCCTCCAATATACTGAAGCCCTGCTCTTTAGTGTTTAGTGTTTGATTGTTGTTGGCTGTCTCTTTGGTGCTGACCTTCCTAGAGTTCCGACACACTGTTCAAGCTTCAAAGTTTGATTGAAATGCAGTGCATTAATCATCCTCTGAGACATGGCACATGTGCCCTCGAGGAGGCACTTGAGAGTTGAGGAGCGTGAAGTGTTCTCACAGCTCACAAGGCTAATTCCCCATTTGAAATAGACTTCAGCTGTGAAGCTAGAGGCTGCTCACAGTCAAAGGGAGTGAAATCGACTTTGAGGATAGGAGGTGCAGCCGGGCTCTGTCCTGGGAGGGTTTAGTAGGACAGACAGACATAGCATGGCCAATCCACCTAACCTGCACATCTTTGGACTGTGGGAGGAAACCGGAGCACCCGGAGGAAACCCACGCGGAGGATGTGCAGACTCCGCACAGACAGTGACCCAAGCAGGAATCGAACCTGGGACCTTGGTGCTGTGAAGCGATTGTGCTATCCACAATGCTACCAGATCCAATGCCCTTGAGCTGTGTGCCGGAAAATGGAAATGGCTACTCATCTCCTCACGATCCCTCAGTTGCCCATTGCGCCAGCTTCATGATTTTGAAAAGGAATATTAAAGGACGCCCGCGTGATTTCCCACCGGAGGGGTCACGTAATTCCCGGTGGGTGGGGGGGGGGGGGGGGGCACCGCATTCGACTTCAGTCTTGTTAATGAGGTTGAAATTAATGTAAATGAGGATTAATTATGTTGCCGCCATATTTGGGCGAGATGCGGTTCTGAGGCCGGTTGAGTTGCAAACTGGTTTGCGCCCGGCAAAAATATTGATTTCGGGATTTCCCACTATTTACCCAGGGCAGCCAGATCCACGCCGGGCACAGCGCAGTGGTTAAATTGCGCCCCTCTTCTTTATGCAATCTTCGCAACTGCAGTGTTATCAGCAGATCACGTGTAACATCATCACACTGAAATTTTAGATAGAGAAATAGGCGTTGGCAATCAACACACTCTGTGCAATTATAAGAAGACAGGAGTTCACATGAACCGCTAGACTTCCCTTGCTCAGAATCCTCAAGCTGTCGAATGAATTTAAGATCTCCCTGCTGAGATGCGATATTGATTTTAGATTTGTTTCTGCATCGATGGTTGCAGATTCCTCAAAGTGTAACTTCTTCAGCAGATCTGTAATTATACTCACAACTGCAATGAACCCCAACCCCCCCCTCCCAACACAAAATAATTAGAGCCAATCAAACGAGGTAAAGCTGTATACATTGCCGAATATCACCATTTTGGTCATTGTGGTTTGTGCAAACTAAACACTTACTCAATTCAGTTACTCTGTTCTTTTTCAGTGCAATTCGCCCAAAATCAACACAACTGACCCAAAAGGTGAGAGAGATGTAAACGTGGTTATTGTGCAGAGCAACTCCAAGAGAAACAGTCCCCCACCCTCGAAACCGATCACTCCGCCCTCCCCCCCCCCACATCCCCAAATGAATTAATCGACCCTGTTGGGAGTTTCGGTGAATTGTGTTTGCTTGCTGATCTTTGAGGCGATTCCAAAAAATTATATTGATTCCTTTGGCTGGAGGAACGCCAAGAGGCAACTTTTAAGAGCTTTCAAATGCAATTTGTAAAACCAATTCACCAAGAAACCGAGTACTGTACTTCCTCGTGCATGTTTTTTAAAAGCCATTTTTAGTAATTTAGAATCGGAGTGCTCACAGGTGTGGATTGAATTTGTGGGTAAATATCATTGAGTGGGATTCTCTGTTGGCTGACAGCGAAATCCCGAAACGCGTTTGGGCGGAGAATAAATTCCGCTGCTAAAATCGCGGCGGGCGCTGATTTAATGGCAGATGGCTATTCTCTGTCACCTCGACAGCGGCGTCAATGTGTTCCGGAATGCACGTACAGTAGACGCTATTTGCACATCATTAGCGGGCCCGACCCGTTATTCTCCGGGGCCTCCGCGATGCTCCGCCTCCGGGGGGCTGAGTTCCTGAGGGCGTGGCTCAGTTGTGCTTTTAAAAAATAGTGAAACCGGTGTCATGGCTGCTGAGCGAGAGAGAGGGGGTACGGAAATTGTCCAACGTTGCTGACAGTTGTGCCGCTGGCGGGGGGGGGGGGGGGGGGGGGGAGGGGGAGTAGCGGAGTATGGCCTGTGGGCTATGGGGTCGGGGTGGACGGGCACGGAATACCATTGCCACAGCTAACAAGGCAGCCATGCACGCCGCTGACAGCCCACTGTGAACTTAGAGCCACGGGTCATATAGGTGTCCCCCCCAAGGCACTCCACCTGGGTGCCTCTGTCCCCAGCTGACCCATCAGCTGCATGGGTGCACTCCAGCACAACCAGTGCCATCTTGTTGGCTGGGATGAGTGTGTGTGAGAATTGTAATGTGTATGTGCGGCTGCAGCTTGTCAGCCTCCCGAGTGTCAATCACGGACCCGGCGAATCCGGAACCGTTTTTCATTGGAATTGGTGGCGCTGGTGTCAGCCCCTCCACGGTCACTGAATCGGTCCAGGTGAGGCACCAGTTTTGCTGTTGTGCAAGTCCACGGTATCTGCGTCGGTGTCAACACTTAGTCTCAGAAACGGAGAATCCTGCCCATTATCTTTTCTGTTTCTCTCCCCCCTGCATTCATGAGAACTTAGGGACGTGAGAAAAGGAAGGAGGATTAGATGGGGTGACCCATCAAGCCTGATCCACCATTCAGCCTGTACTCCACTTTCCCACCGGCCTGCTGGCCCAGACTCTCTGTCCATTCATTGGTGGTGGGGATCTCTGGTCCTGCAGGCAGCGCACCCCCGCACATGGGTTTCCCGCTGGCGTGGGGTGGCTTCAATGGGAAACCCCATTGACAAGCGACGGGAGTAGAGAATCCCGCCACCAGCGAAAGTCACGGCCGAATTCTCCGCCTTCGCCAGCAGTGGTAGCGGGCAGGACCCGCAATGGATAGTCCCAGCCCCTGTGTTCTTTGAGAAACCAAAAACCTACCCCCACCTCAGTTTTCAATCTATTTAATGATCGAGCACCCGTTACCCTTCTGCGCTTGAGAATTCTAAAATTTCACAACATTTTGAACGCAGGGATTTCTCCTTATTTCTGTCCCAAGTGATCACATCTTATCCAGAGATGGTGCCGCCATGTTCTAGATTCCCCAGACAGCGGAAGCAACCTCTCAGAGTCCACTCTGTCAAGGTCCTTCAGAATCTGTGGAAGGCACAACTCCAGTGCAAAGGAAATCAAGATTCCAGCCATCGGCCCCTCCCTGCTTTCAACTCGTCAGCCGAGCTGGAGGCGCCAATAGGCACTGTGAGGTTACTCACCCAATAACATCAGGACGCAGACGAGTACGGCAATGAGAGCTCCAGTACTGAGTCCAGCAGGCAGGAGGAAGGTGTCAACGTTGCATAATTGGCCAATGCCGTTGTTATTGCACCTACACACACGGATAGTGAGGGTGCAGGTACTGCTGAGCGATGGGGTCCCGTTGTCCATTATCAGAATGGGCAGGAAGTGAATGGCCTGTTCTCCTCGGCTAAAACCAGCTCTCCAAGTTAGAATCGCCGCAGTGTTATCTAAAAGAAAATGATAAATAAGAAAAAGCAACAGTTTGGTTGCAAAGTGCAGAGACAAAGACGTGAAGATCCTGCCAAAATACCACTCTTGTTTTTCAGGTACACTAGTGCCTGCTTGACCCTGCCATGTTGTTGATAGCGATGTTACTGTCAGCTTTAATGCTCCTGATTTGGAGAGGAGGGCATAACAGAAATGTGCTGATTGATACACAGTGACTCAAACAACACCAAATAAACACGGCAGAGGCGGTGGTGTAGTGGCATTGTCACTGGACTAGTAAACCAGAGCAATGCTCAAATCCCGCCACGGCAGATGGTGGAAATTAAATCCGACATGTGACTCCAGACTCACAGCAATGAAAATGAAAAATGAAAATCGCTTTATTGTCACGAGTAGGTTTCAATGAAGTTACTGTGAAAAGCCCCTAGTCGCCACATTCTGGCGCCTGTCCAGGGAAGCTGGTACGGGAATGTGGTTGACTCCTGGCGGTATTGTCACTGGACTTGTAAACCAGAGACCCAGAGTAATATCAAATCCTGACACTGATGGTGAAAATCGAATTCAATAAAAATCTGGAATATGAGGCGGGGTGTGATCTGGCCTAAATGTGACTACATGTCCATGAAGCCAGCATTTGTTGCCCATCCCTCGTTGCCTTTGAACGGAGTCACCATTTAAGAGTCAACCACATTGCTAGTGGGTCTGGACTCAGATAGTTAAGGACATTAGTGAACCAGATGGGTTTTTAATGACAATGGCTTCAGGTCATCATTTTTTTTGTTGAATTCAAATGTCACCATCTGCTGTGGTGGGATTCGAAACTGGGACCCCGAGGCACCTCCCCCTATTGACTCTAATAAAAAGCCCCTGGAGCCTGTTCGGGTACACAGAGGGACAATTCAGAATGTCCAAATTACCTAACAGCACATCTTCCGAGACTTGTGGTAGGAAACCAGAGTTGGTGTTGGGGAATGAGCCCGGCCAGGTGGTTGAAGTTTCAGTCGGGGATTACTTTGGGAATAGTGATCACAATTCCGTAAGTTTTAGAATACTCATGGACAAAGACGAGAGTGGTCCTGAAGGAAGAGTGCTAAATTGGGGGAAGGCCAACTATACCGAAATTCGGCAGGAGCTGGAGAGTCAGAGAAAATGGGTGAGATTCTTAACGAGTACTTTGCATCGGTATTCATCGAGGAGAGGGGCATGATGGATGTCGAGGTTAGGGATAGATTTTTGATTACTCTAGGTCAAGTCGGCATAAGGAGGGAGGATGTGTTGGGTATTCTAAAGGGCATTAAGGTGGACAAGTCCCCAGGTCCGGGTGGGATCTATCCCAGGTTTCTGAGGGAAGTGAGAGAGGAAATAGCTGGGGCCTTAACAGATATCTTTGCAGCATCCTTGAACACGGGTGAGGTACCGGAGGACTGGAGAATTGCTAATGTTGTCCACTTGTTTAAGAAGGGTAGCAGGGATAATCCAGGTAATTATAGACCGGTGAGCCTGATGTCTGTGGTAGGGAAGCTGCTGGAGAAGATACTGAGGGATAGGATCTATTCCCATTTGGAAGAAAATGGGCTTATCAGTGATAGGCAACATGTTTTTGTGCAGGGAAGGTCATGTCTTACCAACTTAATAGAATTCTTTGAGGAAGTGACAAAGTTAATTGATGAGGAAGGGGCTGTAGATGTCATATACATGGACTTCAGTAAGGCATTTGATAAGGTTACCCATGGTAGGCTGATGGAGAAAGTGAAGTCTCATGGGGTCCAGGGTGTACTAGCTAGATGGATAAAGAACTGGCTGGGCAACAGGAGGCAGAGAGTAGTAGTGGAAGGGTGTGTCTCAAAATGGAGAAGGGTGACTAGTGGTGTTCCACAGGGATCCGTGCTGGGACCACTGTTGTTTGTGATATTCATAAATGATCTGGAGGAAGGTATGGGTGGTCTGATTAGCAAGTTTGCAGATGACACTAAGATTGGTGGAGTAGCAGATAGTGAAGGGGACTGTCAGACAATATAGCAGAATATAGATAGATTAGAGAGTTGGGCGGAGAAATGGCAGATCGAGTTCAATCCGGGCAAATGCGAGGTGATGCATTTTGGAAGATCCAATTCAAGAGTGAACTATACGGTAAATGAAAAATCCCTGGGGAAAATTGATGTACAGAGAGATCTGGGAGTTCAGGTCTATTGTACCCTTAAGGTGGCCTCGCAGATTGATAGAGTGGTCAAGAAGTCATATGGTATGATTTCCTTCATCGGAAAGGGTATTGAGTACAAGAGTTGGCAGGTCATGTTACAGTTGTATATGACTTTGGTTCGGCCACACTTGGAATACTGCGTACAGTTCTGGTCGCTACATTACCAAAAGGATGCACGAGAAGGTGCAGAAGAGGTTCACCAGGATGTTGCCTGGTATGGAGGGCGCTAGCTATGAAGAGAGGTTGAGTAGATTATGATTATTTTCATTAGAAAGACGGAGGTTGAGGGGGTATCTCATTGAGGTCTACAAAATCATGAGAGGTATAGACAGGGTGGATAGCAAGAAGCTTTTTCCCAGAATGGGGGACTCAGTTACTAGGGGTCACGAGTTCAAGGTGAGAGAGGAAAAGTTTATGGGAGATATGCGTGGAAAGTTCTTTATGCAGAGGGTGGTGGGTGCGTGGAACGCATTGCTGACGGAGGTGGTAGAGGCGGGCACGATAGCGTCATTTAAGATGTATCTAGCCAGGTACATGAATGGGCAGGGAGCAGAAGGATACAGATCCTTAGAAAATAGGCGACAGGTTTAGATAAAGGATCTGGATCGGCGCAGGCTGGGAGGGCCGAAGGGCCTGTTCCTGTGCTGTAATTTTTCTTTGTTCTTTGTTTGACCCGGAGGAAACCCACGCAGACACGGGGAGAACGTGCAGACTCCACCCAGACAGTAACCCAAGCCGGGAATCGAACCTGGGACCCAGGCGCTGTTGAGCAACTGTGCTAACCACTGTGCTACCGTGCCGCCCATGAACGTGGCTGATCAACCAACTCAAAAGCCTGACCCCCACGTTCTTATCCTTTGATCTGCTTCGCCTCAAGCGCTATATCTAATTGCTTCTTGAAAACATATGTTTTGGCTTCATCTCCTTTCCGTGGTCGCGGATTCCACAGGCCAGCCACTGTTTGGCTGAAGAAACTTCTCCTCATCTCTGTCTTAAATGGTCTACCCTGCATCCTCGGACCGTGACCCCTGATTCTGGATACCCCCACCATCAGGAACATCCTTCCTGCATCTGCAGTATCCATTTGCATCTACTTAGCTGTTCTTGTGGAACTACCCCAAGCTCCAGTCCGTTCAACAGAGAATATGTTAATACTTTGGCTGCGGGCTTTTATAATTTGAAGTTACTGCAGAACTAGTTGCACGACTTCAGCATGAACATTAACTCCGTGACAATGAAGACAAAATGCTGGAAGCACCTCATCTGGTCAGGTAGCACCTCCAGACTGTAAAATACTCCGCTTGGATGTGCATACACACATCGAATTCGGATTTGGTTTAATCTCACAAGATTAAGGTTTTTGATTTCCTTTTTACTTAAACAAATTATTAATCGTTATTCGTTTTCAGGATATTTTAGCGTTTTATTTACTGACACCTTTTCCAGGACAGTTAGGGACGGGCAATGAACACTGACCTAACCAGTGAAGCCCACATCCCAACGATTAATTTAAATAAAGGTGGCGGGTAAGTCAATCGGTGGGTAGGTGGATGAGGTGGGTAGGTGGGTGAGGTCAGTAAGGGAGTAAGTGAGTAGGGGGGTTAATAAGAGTTGATAGTTGCGATCAAGGAGTAGTTGGATTGGGTGGGATGTCAGCTAAGTTCGGGGGTTGTCAGCTTGGCTCGGGGGAGGTTGGGTTGGGTCAGACGGGTTATCGGGTCGAGGTGTTAGGTATTTGCCAGGGGGGGTGGGTGGTGTGGGGAAGGTGATCTGGATGTTGGTTGGGTATTCGGGGATCCAGTTTGGAGGTTTTGGGGATAATTGGGGAGTTGGTTGTGTCGTTACCCAGCTGTTAGACTGGGAGTTTTATGTCTAACATTTCCAAGGTAACTGTCTGGGTAAGTAAGCTAGAATTGTCCAAGGTCTCCGATTCAATCTCAGAGTTGGAGACATTTGCAGATCGGGGACCAGGCCTATCAGAGGTTTAAACTTCCCAGGAAATTCGCACAAAACTCTGCAGCTGAGAGCTTCCACAGGGTCCAGACACACATCTATAGCCATTCATCCGGTCTCCGTCGATCTGAAGATTAAAGGTTTTGGTACATTTTTAAAAATCTTTCATGGGAGGTGGGCGTCACTGGCTGGGCCAGCATTTGTTGCCCATTCCTAATTGCCCTTGGACTGTGCGGCTTGCTCGGCCATTTCAGAGGGGGGTATTTAAGAGTCAACAACCATTGCTGTGGATCTGGATTCTCACCTAGGCCGGGGCGGGTAAGGACGGCAGATTCCCCTCCCTGACGGTTTGTTTCTGCAATCATGCACTTCAGAGACTTTCCTTCGTCAATCAAAATATAATTCATTTGCAAGCTGTCTTGAAGAGCGACACGTTTGTAGCTAAACCCTGCTGTGGTGCCCTCAAAAGGGGCAATCACCACAGTTTTTGAACTTGGTGATGCACAATAAGTGGATTTGTGGTTGCAAAGTGCAATTTGAATCAGAATCGAACCACTTAGAGGAGAGAGAAACGGGGTTAACATTTCAGGTCAATGAGTTTTCGTCCAATCTTCTCATGCAACGCTGTCTTTGTTGGGACTTATTTTCTTGGACGAAGAAAAACACACATATATACCAAGCATTTCTGGCAAGGGATCTCAATCCTTTCATCCTGAAAATTGGCTGCTTCCACTCAAGTTCTAATGGGAGAGCAGAGAAGCTCAATGAAATCTTTACCCCATCATATTGATTGCTGGATGACCCCAGGAGACATCACGTTTGAATTGATATTTGGGTGGGAGTGAAGAAGAGGTTGAGAAGAAAGGAAGGGTTATTCTGGCTGAATGGATCCAAAATAAACGTGGTCTCAGTGAGAGTGACCCATTAAAAAGGGGTTGCATATTTAATAAGATATTAAGGAAAGGTTAAATGATATAATTACATTTTTAAATCAATCCTGATATGTCAAACTTTAAAAAGACTAATTAATAGAGCTATAGATTTCACCAAGTAAGCGATTCTATTTCCATTACCAGCTAGGTTTTACAGAGTCTAATTGGTTGCCTGATATATCTTCATTTCCTGACAGGATGTGTTACAAATCTCAATGCGCCAAATTGAATCATAGAATCCCTACACTGCAGAAGGTGGCCTTTTGGCCCATCAAGTCTGCATGAACCCTCTGGCAGAACATCCGACCGAGGCTCACCCCCACAACCTATCCCCACCTATTTTAGCACGGCCAATCCACCTAATCTGCACACCTTTGGACTGTGGGAGAAAACTGGAGCACCCGAGGGAAACCCATGCAGACACGGGGAGAATGTGCAGACGCCACACAGACAGCTACCCGAGGCAGGACTCGAACCAGGGTCCCTGGAGCTGTTTCGTAGCAGTGCTAACCACGGTGTCACCGTGCTGCCCACAGGTTGTCCATGGCTTTCAAAGCAAAATACTGTGGCTGCTGGAGAAAGTGTCACACTGGGCTTGAAATGTTAACTCTGTTTCTCTCCGATTCTGCCTGGCCTGCTGTGCTTTGCCAACATTTTCTCTTTGTATGTCCATCGATCTATTTGCATTGTAGGAACAGATTCCTTCAGCTGAATCTAAATATGATCTAAAAACAAGGAACAGGCCAATCGTATGAGCGGCCCTTTCCAATTCCCTTTAATGTTTATCGTATTGTGCACAGAATTATACAATTCATTATGGACACTGGTATTTTACATGTGAATTACGAAAAAGAGGTGTGAGTTTCAGTCACATCTTTACTAGGGGCGCAATTCTCCGCGCTCACGAGAATTCGGAGAATAGCGGGCGGCGTAAATTTTTACGGACACACTGGTCCGACGCCCTCCCGCTATTCTCCCCCCCCCCCCCCACGCCCGCCTCCAGACACGAATCGCTGCTCGCCGTTTTTTACGGCGAGCAGCTATTCACCCCTGGCCGATGGGCCGATTTCCAAGGCCTTTACGGCCGTTTTATGAACGTAAAACACACCTGGTCTGACCATTCGTAAAACGGCCGTAAAGTCCCGATCTGGGGAACCATGGCACCGATTGGCACGGCAGTACCACGGCCATGCCAAGGGTGCCATGGGCCCGCGATCAGTGGGCACCGATCGCGGGCAGCGGGTACTTACCCCGCGCACTCTATCTCCCTCTGCCGCCCCGATGGATCCATCCGCGGGGCTTCTGCGGGGCATAACGGCCCGCGCATGCGCAGGTTTCACGCACAAGCGCGATGACGTCATCCGCGCATATGCGGGTTGGAGTCGTCCAATTTGCGCATGCGCGGCTGACGTCATCTGACGCGTCAGCAGTCGCTAACTCTGGCTAGCGGGCTTAACGAAATTCGTTAAGCCCGCGATGCCGGAGTTCACGGCCACGCGATACTAGCCCCGACCGGGGAGCTGAATCGGTTCCCGGTCGGGGGGGGCGGAGGCGCGCCCGTTTTTTGACGCCAGCTTCCCGAGTTTTCGTGACTCGGGAGAATCGCGCTCATAGTTCATGGGTAGAAATTCAGCAAATTGTCCATCTGATTTACTTACTGAGCATTTGGGATCAAGTTATTTTTTCTGCACTGACTATAAATGGGTGGATACATCCCCTGTCAGATGAAATAGAGTATCTAAGATGTCGCATATTTTTAACATATTTCAGTCACTCTGAAATCATTGGAGGCTTTCAACACCATTCAGCCAAGTATGGAATGGACTGGTCTGAATTACTGGACAGTAACATGGGGGGAAGGCAGGAGAATGGGGATGAGAAAAATATCAGCCATGATTGAATGGCGGAACAGGCTCGATGGGCCGAGTGGCCCATTTCTGCTCCTATGTGGGCAGCACGGTAGCATGGTGGTTAGCATAAATGCTTCACAGCTCCAGGGTCCCAGGTTCGGTTCCCGGCTGGGTCACTGTCTGTGCGGAGTCTGCACGTCCTCCCCGTGTGTGCGTGGGTTTCCTCCGGGTGCTCCGGTTTCCTCCCACAGTCCAAAGATGTGCGGGTTAGGTGGATTGGCCATGCTAAATTGCCCGTAGTTTCCAAAAAAAAAAGTAAGGTTAAGGGGGGGTCGTTGGGTTATGGGTATAGGGTGGATACGTGGGTTTGAGTAGGGTGATCATTGCTCGGCACAACATCGGGGGCCGAAGGGCCTGTTCTGTGCTGTACTGTTCTATGTTCTATGTTCTATGTCTTATGTTCTTATGGTCTACATCATCTGAGGGCCTTTTGTTGACAAAAGATGGGTGTGTCTTTGCTCACTTGCTCGATGACTTTTCATCCAGAAAACAGGCAGATCGAAACAAAGACAGAGAGATTATCAATGCAGGGGAGGGTCGGCAGAATGTGGAGATTAGGCCACAATAGGTTTAAGGTGCGAGGGGGCAACGTTTGCAGGAGATGTGCAAGGCAAGTTGATGCACTATCAATTACGACGAGACGAGCCAGCAGGCAGGGATCTACCCCGTACCTGTAGTACAGGGGACTGACCGTAATCCCCTCATATGCACTATACACAATACAACAGTGGTGACTACCACATTCACCCCCTGTTTAAAAAAAAAGAGTCCAGGTAACAATTTATATACAAGTTGTTTAAATTTAAGGAAGAGGTTACAAATTTAGACGGTCGGACGCCTTGATGCGTCGTTGCGAGCGCCGCAGTTGTGGTGGCGATTCAGGGGTCGGTTTGGTCGTCCATGACTCCGGGAGCATGTTGACCTCATCTTCATCCACAGGTGGGACCAAGGGGTGGGCGGATCATCCTGGAGCGGGGGCTGTGGTGGGGTGCACCGGGGGGGGGGGGGGGGGGGGGGACCCAGCTGGTACCATGTCCCTGAGGGAGACTGTGTCTTGGCGGCCGTCGGGGTATGCGGCATAGGCGTACTGCGAGTTCTCATGGAGTAGCTGTACCCTCTCAACCAACGGGTCCTCCTTGTGGAGCCACACGTGCTTGCGGAGGAGAATGGGTCCTGGAGCTGTCAGCCATGTTGGGAGTGAAACCCCGGAGGTGGACTTCCTAGGAAAGGCAAAGAGACGTTCATGGGGAATTTCGTTAGTCGCAGTGCACAGGAGCGACTGAATGGAGGGAAGGGCGTCGGGGAGGAACTTCTGCCATCGGAAGGTCGGGAGATTTCTGGACCATAGGGCCAGCTGGACAGCCTTCCAGACTGTCCCATTCTCCTGCTCCACCTGCCCGTTTCCCTGGGGGTTGTAGCTGGTTGTCCTGCTCGGCAATGCTCCTGTTGAGCAGGTACAGGCGCAGCTCATCGCTCACAAATGAGGATCCCCGGTCGCTGTGGACGTAGGTGGGGAAACCGAACAGAGCGAAGATGGTGTTGAGGGCTTTGATGACGGTGGCAGACGTCATGTCGGGGCATGGGATGGCGAAGGGGAATCTCAAGTGCTCGTCGACCACATTGAGAAAGTACGTGTTGCGGTCGGTGGATGGGAGGGGCCCTTTGAAGTCCACGCTGAGCCGTTCAAAGGGGCGGGAGGCCTGCACTAGATGTGCGCGGTCTGGCTGGTAGAAGTGCTGTTTGCACTCCGCATAGACCTGGCAGTTTCTGGTGATAGCCCTGACCTCCTCGATGGAGTAGGGCAGATTGTGGGCCTTTATGAAGTGATAAAGGCGGGTGAACCCTGGGTGACAGAGATCATCGTGCAGGGAGCGGAGTCGGTCCACTTGTGCACTGGCACATGTACCTCGAGATAGGGCATCGCGGGGCTCGTTGAGCTTACCGGGGCGATACAAAATCTCATAATTGTAGGTGGAGAGCTCGATCCTCCACCTCAAGATTTAATTATTTTTGATTTTACCCCACTGTGTGTTGTTAAACATGAAGGCAACCGACCATTGGTCAGTGAGGAGAGTGAATCTCCTGCCGGCCAGATAATGCCTCCAATGCCGCACAGCTTCAACGATGGCTTGGGCCTCCTTTTCAACAGAGGACTGTTGAATTTCGGAGGCATGGAGGGTGCGGGAAAAGAATGCCACGGGCCTGCCTGCCTGGTTGAAGATGGCGGCCAGAGCGATGTCTGATGCATCCCTCTCGACTTGGAAGGATAGCATCTCATTGACCGCGAGCATCGCGGCCTTGGCGATGTCGACCTTGATACGGTTGAAGGCCTGGTGAGCCTCGGCCGTCAGTGGGAAAATGGTGGATTGAATGAATGGGCGGGCCTTGTCCGCATATTTAGGGACCCACTGGGCGTAGTACGAGAAGAACCCCAGGCATCGTTTGAGGGGCTTGGGGCAGTGGGCGTGGGGGAGTTCCATAAGGGGTCGTATGCGATCGGGGTCGGGCCCTAGAACTCCGTTCTGAACCACATAGCCGAGGATGGCTAATCGGTTTGTGCTGAACACGCACTTCTCCTTGTTATAGGTTAGATTAAGGAGTTTGGCGGTGTGGAGGAATTTGGAAAGGTTAGCGTCGTGGTCCTGCTGGTCGTGGCCGCAGATGGTGACGTTGTCCAGGTTCAGTAAAGTGGCCCGCAGTCCGTACCGGTCAACCATTCGGTCCATCTCCCGTTGGAAGACCGACACCCCGTTAGTGACGCCGAAGGGAACCCTAAGGAAATGGTAAAGGCGGCTGTCCGCCTCAAACGCGGTGTACTGGCGGTCTGCCTTATGAATGGGGAGCTGGTGGTAGGCAGATTTCAGGTCCACTGTCGAGAAGATCCGGTACTGTGCAATCTGATTGACCATATCAGATATGCGTGGGAGGGGGTACGCGTCGAGCTGCGTGTACCGATTGATGGTCCGACTGTAGTCAACGACCATCCTGTTTTTCTCCCCAGTTTTCACCACTACCACTTGGGCTCTCCAGGGGCTGTTGCTGGTCTCAATAATACCTTCCCGCAGCAGCCGCTGGACCTCAGACCTGATGAAGGTCCTGTCCTGGGCACTGTACCATCTGCTCCTGGTGGCGACGGGTTTGCAATCCGGGGTGAGGTTCGCAAACAGGGAAGGTGGGTCAACCTTAAGGGTCGTGAGGCCGCATACAGCAAGGGGTGGTAGGGGCCCGCCAAATTTCAGGGTTAGGCTCTGGAGATTGCATTGGAAGTCCAGGCCGAGTAACAAGACAGCGCAGAGGTTGGGGAGGACTAGAGCCGGAAGCCACTGAACTCTCCGCCCTGGATGGTGAGGGTGGCGATGCAGTACCCTCAGATCACCATGGACCGGGATCCGGAAGCCAGGGAGATTCTCTGGTTAGTGAGGTGGACTGTGAAGGAGCAGAGCCTTACCGTATCAGGGTGGATGAAGCTCTCAGCGCTCCCGGAGTCCAGAGACAGGATATCTTGTGGCCGTCGACCTTCACTGACGTCGACGCGGTCACGAGGTTGTGCGGTCGGGACTGGTCGATCGTGACGGAGGCCAGACGTGGCTGGTCGGCGGCGATTGCAGGTGATGTGTGTCCCATGAGGTGTCCGATGAGCAGGGGTCCTGAGGTGGGAAAGATGGCGGCGGCCACAGGCCGCACATGTCCTGAGGTAGGCAAGGTGGCGGTGCCCACGGGCCGCACGTGTAAGGCGAGCAAGATGGCGAGCAAGATGGCGGCGCCCATGGGCCGCACGTATTGTGAGGGGAACAAGATGGCGGCGCCCACGGGCTGCACGTGGTCTAAGACAAGGAAGATGACGGCGCCCACGGGTCGCACATAGGGGGTGCCGGGGCAACAGCGCTGACCGAGAGGGCCTGGCACACAGCAGCCAAGTGTCCATTCTTACCGCAGGCCTTGCAGAGCGCGCTCCGTGCCAGGCAGCGCTGCCGGAGGTGTTTTGTCTGCCCGCAGAAGTAACAATTGGGTTCCCCGGGGTTGTTTGGCTGCCGCGCGGCGCACGCCTGGGGTTGGCTGGGGGAGGTCACTGTGGGGTGCACGGTTGGGTGTTCGCTGGCAGGGTCCAGGATGTCCAGGAGGAGTGAGCCATGCGGTCGGGGGCATACGCCTGTATATTGCGTGAGGCGACTGTGAGAGAGATCGCTAATTTCTTGGTCACCGCAAGGTCGAGGGTAGCCCCTTCTAAGAGTCGTTGGTGGATGTAGGCCGACCCTATGCCTGTAACGAACGCGTCTCTCAGTCGCAGGTCAGAATGTTCAGCGGCCGAAATGGCCTGGCAATCGGAGTCTCTCACTAGGAGTTGCAGGGCACGCCAGAAATCCTCCACAGACTCACCAGGGAGTTGATGCCGCATGGAGAGGAGGTGCATGGCGTAGATTTTGTTGGTCTGCTGAGCGTAGTTCTCCTTCAGTAGCGTCAATGCCTCAGCATAGGTGGGCGCGTCCCGGATGAGGGGAAAGGTGTCGGAGCTCAGCTGCGTGTAAAGGATCTGGAGCTTCTGTGCCTCGGAGGCTGGTTCTGTCGCAGATCCGATGTATGCATCGAAGCAAGCTCGCCAATGTGCGAAGGCCGACTTGGCGTTGTCTGCTTGAGGATGCAGCTGCAGGCGATCAGGCTTGATGCAGAGGTCCATCATTTTAAAATCGCTGCGTAATAAATTGATGCGCTATCAATTACGACGAGACAAGAGTAGAGAGTAATCGAGGCTTTATTACGCAGAGATGTGGAGCCTCCCACAGCTGCTGCCGAAATGACTGCAGCTCAGACAGCACACACATTTATACTCTGCCTACTGGGCGGAGCCAGCAGGCAGGGTTCTACCCCGTGCCTGTAGTACAGGGGCCTTACCGTAACACCCTCGTATGCAGTATACACAATACAACAGTGGTGACTACCATACAAGTTTTTTACACAGAGGGTAGTGTGTGCCTGGAACTCACTGCCGGAGCAGATGGTGGAAGCAGGGGCGATAGTGATGTTTGAGGGGCGTCTTGACCAGTACATGAATGGGATAGGAGTAGAGGGATATGGACCCGAAGTGTAGAAGATTTTATTCTAGACGGGCAGCATAGTCGGTGCAGGCTTGGAGGGCCGAAGGGCCTATTCCTGTGCTGTACTTTTCTTTGTTCTTTGTTCTGAATCAGATCAGCCACAATCATATTGATTGACGGAGTAGGCTTGACTGACAAAATGGCCGACTTGTGCTGTATTTTAAGAAGGCAACTCACCACAACCTTCTGAAGGGCAGCTAGGGATGGGCAATAAATGCTGGCCTAACCAGCGATGCCCACATCCTGTAAATTATTTTTTTTTAAAGGCGATGAAGGCCATTCTGCCCTTCAAGCCTGCCCCACCAATCGATAAGGTGGCTGCTGATCTGGCTGTGGCCTGACCTCCACATTCTGCCTACCCCTTCTTAATTTGTATGATTGTATGGGCAGGAAAGAGAGAGAGAGAGAGGGAACAAAATAGGGAAAGAGAGAAAGAATGAGTGAAAGAGGGAGACAGAAAGAGAGGAAGAAAGAAAAAGGGAAAGGGAGAGATTAAGAGAGAAAGAGAGCAGGCGATGGAAAGATGGAAGGAGAAAGCGAGAGAATGGGAGAGATAAAGGAGTACTCAGTTGACATCGTCTGATGAATTTGGACTGAACACTGGGACTGTTCGGCGGAGTTGCGCATCACAACATGTACACAGCAAATTAAATCTTGTTCCAACTGACATTCGAACGGATTGGCCACAGTTAAAAAGCAAAGGATTTTACAGTGAGGTGAGAGCCAGGAAGTTCCCTGGAGCCGCTAGCACTCTGCTGATCTACAATATTCCAGGGGGCAGAAAATAGTTTATTCTTTTCGACCGGTGAACAGCCAACAATTGCGACTGCTGCTTCTGCAGTAATGAGAACATTTGTGGCCACTGTGGCTTCAACATCCTTCACAGTTACTGTCTATCATACATCGGAGCGCGTGTCGACAAGGTGCAAAAGCCAGTTAGCATCTGAAGTTCAATCTCGCACACTGTAGGGATCACCGGAGAATATCTGAGATGGAAGAAAGCAAATTTACTATGGCACGCCCCTGGTGTCCTACCTTTATTATCCCTAACTGTAAAATTGGGATTACTGGCAGCATCTGACGCCAAGGTAAAGTAAAAGTGATGTCCCTCCACTGCCTCATCCTCGTCCACTGCGCTGATGGTTTGAATGAGCTAAAGTGGGAAAGATTTGAGATCAGTCAGAATGCAGAATTCACAGATATCGCCTTACCCTTCACTAAAACACGAGCTGATTGGCAGACTAGGGTCTGGAGCACGGCTGTGATGCTTAGCTGTTAGGATGGAGCTGCACTTTATTGTGTCTCTTTCAAAGCCATTGCTCAGATGCTGGCCTGCGAGGAATGGTGTTAATAAGCATGCCCCCCCCCCACCCAAGCTCCGGTTGCCAGGGAAACACTTGGGAAAGGTGGTGGTTGTTCTGCCATTTGCTCATGCCCTGGGAAGGGCAGCTTATCGAGATCAGGGAGGGAACAACTGATATTAGAATCATAGCCTGTAATGTTTAGTTAAGCGGCACTGGAAATTCCGTGCCAAGGGTGGCGTTTTGGTTCCAAACTGGTTTCCGCACCCAACGCAAACACTTCTGGTGTGGCTCTCATCAGATGGCAACCTGGGGAGGCTGGTCCCCTTGCCAAGAGAGCGGACTTCATCATGGTGCCAGGTGCCACTGCCTGTGCACAACTGCCTTTATGGGCAGCACATCTAAATGCAGAGGTGCACCGCCAAGGGTTCCATTCCCCAAATGTGCGGTTGGTGTTCAACCATGCTTAACGCGTCGCGCAGATGAATAAGAACAGAACAATAGGAGAAATAGGAGCAGCAGTTGACCACAGAGTCCATGAGAAAGCTCCGCCAATCAATACAACCACGGCCGATTGTATGCTTCACCTCCATATTCCTGCCCACTCCCTGTAATGTTCTTGTCGGATGGCCTGATTTGTACTACAAGAACACTTGTAGCTAAAGCTACTAACCATTTTACAGAATTTACAGTGCCGAAGGAGGCCATTCTGCCCATCAAGTTGGCACCGGCCCTTGGAAAGAGCACCCCACTTCAGCCCCGCGCCTCCACCCTATCCCTTTATCCCCGTAACCCAGTAACACCACCTAACCTTTTTGGACACTAAGGGCAATTTATCCTGGCCAATCCACCTAACCTGCACATCTTTGGACTGTGCGAGGAAACCGGAGCGCCCGGAGGAAACCCACGCAGACACGGGGAGAACATGCAGACTCCGCACAGACAGTGACCCCAGCCGGGAATCGAACCTGGAACCCTGGAGCTGTGAAGCAACTGTGCTAACCACTATGCTACCGTGCTGCCCTCTGATTTATTGACAATAACAGTGGGTAAACTATCGACAAAGCAAGAGATGAATAACAGTAAAATCATGCACGAGCAACCTCTCTTGGTCAGCATCCTCCAGCCATTCTGAGGGGTCACCTGACTCTAACATTCACTTATATACTAGTGATACCCCCAGTGGTCACACGGTGAATTACAACACAACCATGATATCGATACGTTCCCGACATGAATGCTTGCTGTCCTGGATACAGTCACAATGCATCCAATCTGCGTAGTCCACTGTGCCCTCAGTTATGTAACCCACCACATCAAACCAGAGGGTGGCTGCAGGGCTTTTTACACCTGGCTCATCCTGATGCATAACCACACCACATGTGGACAGCATGTATACAGTGAGAACCATACTGTCATGTGAAAATTCAGCACACAGGCTAATGGGGTGCTGAAGCAACGTCCCTGCATATCTGTGTCACAATCCTTGACAACCTCATCATCATGGCTGAAGAGCCTTTGTCTCCAAAGACATGGTAAGTAGCTCAGGAGACGGCCGATGGAGGAGGAGGGAGGAGAGATGGGCTGTATTCTCTGCTGGCGGGATTCTCCGTTGTGCTGGCAGCGCACGCATACCCAGGGATTTCCTGACGGCGTGGTGCTGCCCACAATGGGAAACCCCATTGGCCGGCTGGCAGGACGGAGAATCCTGCTGCCGGCGGGTGGGCGGCGCACCAGAAAACTGGTGTGGCGGGATGGAGAATCCTGCCCTAGAAGATGTAGGAGCAAAATTAGGCCATTCGGCCCATCGAATCTGCTCCCCACCATTCAATCATGGCTGATATTTTTCTCATCCCCAATCTCCTGCCTTCTACCCGTAACCCTTGATCCCCTTATTAATCAAGAACCTATCTATCTCTGTCTTGGAGACAAAATCGGAGAAGGCGGAATTCAGCAGATTCCCTTACTCTCTGGGAAGGCTGATGGTCATCTAATGACAGTTCCCATTTCATAGAAACAGAAAATAGGAGCCGGAGGAGGCCATTCGGCCCTTCAAGCCCGGATTCACCCAGCACCCTGGACTTACTGGCCATGTCTGAGAGACCGCATCATGGCATCCTCGACAGGACATCATTTACTACTGATCCACACGAAAGTGGACCAGGCATAACGGCACCTGTGGGGTGGGTCTCCATTGGAGACCCCTGGGTGGTCAGGGTCAGAGCAGAGTGGCACTCCCCCTGGCACCTGTGCACCTTGGCACTGACACCCTGGCACCATGGCTGTGCCATGCTGGAACTGCAAGGGTGCCCAGGTGACAGGTTGGTACTGCCAGGGGTCAGGCCCAGGGTGGGCAGGCCTTGCCAAGTAGAGGAGGGTGAGGGAGTGTTTCGGGGCCTACCCAAGGTTGGAGGGGTGACGCGGGTTCATGAAAGAGGTGGGCGGGGTGCTGAAAGGAGGAGGGGGGAAAAATGGAGTGCCCCGGTCTGCGAGGAGCCTTTCCTGTGGGTGAGATCAGGAAATCCCCCCAAGTTCGGCTGCGATGGAGAGAATCTTTTGGAGGCAAAAGAAACCCAGCAAAGTGCTGCTGGATAGTGGAGCGTTTCACGGCCCTGCAGCCACCAAGAAACACCCTGGCAAACGTACCGTTGAGCAGAATTTAACTTCGGTCTACTGAATGGCGCCCACAGCGCTTTGGCCTCAACTGCTTCCTGCGGTAAAAAATTCCACAGACTCATTACAATCTGGGTAAAGAAATTTCCCCTCTTCCCAGCCCTGGAAGGTTTACCCCAGATCCTTAGACAACGACTCATGGTTCTGAACACCCCCACATCGGGAACATCCTTCCTGCATCTACCCGCTCTTGTCCTGTTCCAATGTTCAATGTTTTTATAACCTTAAATCTCCATCTTCCCTTCCCTCTACACTGACCATCCATGCTGTCTCCTTAGCCCACAATATTGACATAAAAGCCATCATAACACAACCATGCCTGTGTTTTAAAAGGGCAGCACGGTAACATAGTGGTTAGCACTGTTGTTTCACAGCTCCAGGGTCCCAGGTTCGATTACCGGCTTGGGTCACTGTCTGTGCGGAGTCTGCAGGTTCTCCCCCTGTCTGCGTGGGTTTCCTCCGGGTGCTCCGGTTTCCTCCCACAGTCCAAAGATATGCAGGTGAGGTGGATTGGCTATGATAAATTGCCCTTAGTGTCCAAAATTGCCCTTAGTGTTGTGTGGGGTTGTTGGTCTATGGGGATAGGGTGGAGATGTGGGCCTGGGTAGGGTGCTCTTTCCAAGAGCCGGTGCAGACTCGATGGGTCGAATGGCCTCCTTCTGTACTGTAAATTCTATGATTCCAACCAAACGGTTCAATATTCCGTGCAAACATCAGCTGCTTGGCCTCAGACATTTCCGGAATGCCAGTCCACAGGCTGGCTGACAGGCAGCGACAGCGACACGGGCAGAGTGGCAGGGTAGGCGGCCCTGTGCTCTCATTCTAAGACAGGACAGCAGGCCCATGCTCCACAGAGCCCAGGCAATCCCTCAGAGCAATGCCTCAGCAGTGCCAACGTGGCTGAATGTGAAGTTGCAAACTTCAGTGCGAAAACAGTAAGGAAGAGTATTATTTAAATGGCAATACATTGGGAAGTGTGGATGTACAAAGGGATATGGGTGTCATTGAAAGTGGAGAGGCAGGTGCAGCAAGCAGTTAGGAAGGCAAATGGTATGTTGGCCTTCATTGCAAGAGGATTTGAATACAAGAGCAAGGGTGTCTTACTGCAGTTGTACAGGGTCTTGATGATACCACACCTGGAGTATTGTGTCCGGTTTTGGTCTCCCTACCTGAGAAAGGATATATTTGCCATTGAGGGAGTGCAGCAGAGTTTCACTAGGCTAATACCAGGGTTGGTGGGACTGTCCTGTGAGGAGGGATTGAAGCGATTGGGCCTGTATTTGATATTTTGGGCTGGCTGGGTCGATGTAGACTGCACTTGATGCAGTGTAGCGAGAGACAGACTTCCAACACTTGAATAGATGCAACACGATTTTATTTAACATCTAAACTATTATACATGTTGAACTGTGGGTTGACACTATGCTGACTTGAATGGAGACCTGGTACTAGCCTGACCAGACTTACTAGCTACCACATGGTGTTTGCACCGGCGAGCTCTGACTGTCTCAGAGGCTTGGTCCCGAGAGAGAGCTGGAAAACTAGTGCCCTCTGGCTTTATAGTGGTCATGTCCTGTCTGTTGATTGGCTGCTTTGTTCTTTGTGATTACTGGTCATCCTGTGTGTCAATCACTGCCTGTCTGCACTCCATCATATACATAGATGTATATTATGACAGTATTCACTGACATAGCGAAGAACGAGAGGAGATCTAATTGAAACATATGAAATTATAACAGGTTTGGACAGACTAGACGCAGGGAGGATGTTTTCCCTGATTGGGGAATGTAGAACCAGAGGACACAGTCTCAGGATACAGGGTAGACCACTTAAAACTGAGATGAGGAAATATTTATTCACTCAAAGGGTGGTGAACCTGTGGAATCCTCAACCACAGAACAAGTCACCAAATATATTCAACAAAAGGATAGATTTTTTTTAGATTTTAATGGTGTCAAGGGGTACAGGGATAATATGGCATTGAGATAGAAGATCATCTATGAACATATTGAATTGTAGAGCAGGCTGGAAGGGCAAAAAGGTCTACTCCTGCTCCTAGTTTCTACATTTTTAGCTTCAAACAAGACAATCTTCCAACTTGTGTTCCTTCGCTTGATTCAAACTAAGGTTAAGCCTCCCCTGCCTTCCTTGCATTCAATGATGAACAGTAAGAAGTCTGACAACACCAGGTTAAAGTCCAACAGGTTTGTTTCAAATCACGATACCTGAGGAAGGAGCAATGCGTCGAAAACTCGTGATTTGAGACAAACCTGTTGGACTTTAACCTGGTGTTGGAAGACTTTTTACTGTGCTCACCCCAGTCCGACGCCGGCGTCTCCACTTCAATGATGAAGCTAGCGTTTACTCCACTCACAAAACAGGTCTGCCATTTCTTTCGGCTATCTTCCTTCAGTGAGCTGCAAACCACACAAGGGCCAAACCACAACACCAAAAGGCCTTCCCAGCAAACATCCAGATAAACTGAAACCAGAGAGCCTTCCTGAACTCTACTCATCTCCATGATGTGGTCGCCTGCTCTGGGATGTCCCCTAACTTACCTTTAGGTTAATTATTCCTCATTCACAATGAAGTAAATGGATCTTACAACCTTTCACGGTTGATTCAATACTTTTAAACTAATTTAGCTCCAGCTCCCAGATAAAAACATCCCTCGAGACTGCCATTATGGCACGATTTACAGACATTTATATGCATCTCCTTAGCTAAGAACAGCCCATCTGTTGTTTTATCGCTCTATCTTTGCTGTTCTGACTGTATTAAAAAAAATCTAAGTCGTTTTTCGAACTGCCATTTCTTGAGGTATTCTGCTAATCTCTAAATCTGAGCAATTTCATAGAATCATAGAATTCCTACAGTGCAAAGGGAGGCCATTCAGCCCATCGAGTCTGCACAACATTTCAAAAGACCACCCTACCGAGGCCCAACTCCCCACCCTGCAACCCCACCCTGAGGGTGCTTTAATTGCATGTTCTACCATTAAATTTCATAAAACTAAAAAAAAACAAAATTCTGAAACACGTGAACCACACACTAGATATTCGCAACAACAGTAGGGAGGCCATTCAGTCCATCATTTGTTGCTCTAGTCTCTTAGAGAGCTGTCTAACTAGTCCCTTTCCCTTGCTCACTCCTGTAAATGTTTCCCATTTTTAAGGGAATATCCATGTCCCTTTTGAACCGTTACCATTGGATCCCAAACTGTGCACTCCACAGCATAACAACTCATTGATCTCTTGTTTTCTTTTCCTTCTCTTACTTTTTGAACCCCTTTTTATAAAAGATTGAAAGCGTAACTTCTGAGGTGGGACAGAGAGTAGCCGTAAAGGTTTTCAGAGATACATACCATCTCAGGCTATAAATTGGGATTTTTGCAGCTGTATGTTAGTTAGTGGGTTTCTATGGTCCTCTGCCATTCGGTGGTGTCTGCTGGATGATCTCACTTGGCACACCGTTAAACAACGGAGCAAAATTGAATCGCAGACTCTTTTGGGCGAATCTGGACTCTGTGTCTCCAGCCGGCAGTCCGATTTCCCAACTCCATCCCTCCCCTTGGCCAGCCTCCTGGGCTTTCTCCCTCGTGTCTTCTTCTGGGTTCTCCGGTTTCCCCCCACAATCCAACGGACTCCAGGTTGAGTGGATTGGCCATGCCAAAATTACCCCTTCGGGTCCAAAAGTGTGCGGATTAGGGGGATTACGGTGATGGGATGTGGGAGTGGGCCGAGGTAGGATGCTCTTTCAGAGGATTG
The DNA here is from genome assembly GCF_902713615.1 of Scyliorhinus canicula. Classification (NCBI taxonomy): domain Eukaryota; kingdom Metazoa; phylum Chordata; class Chondrichthyes; order Carcharhiniformes; family Scyliorhinidae; genus Scyliorhinus; species Scyliorhinus canicula. The sequence goes on along the minus strand of NC_052155.1, from coordinate 14,314,638 downwards.
GTGCAGACTAGACGGGCCGAATGGCCTCCTTCTGCACTGTTGGGATTCTATGGATTCTGCGGAGGCCGGGCTACCGGCCCACAAGCGGTGGATTCCAGCAGTCAATACCTAATTAAGGCTCAATATTGGAGTTTCCAGTCCGCCTCCCAATCCACCCAGGCGGTCGTGCGCAGGCCAGCAGTTTGGCCGTGTTTTCCCAGCAGCAAACAGGGGAAACCAGTGCTCCAGGTAGGCTTATAAACCTGACTCCAGCCATAATGGCTGACTTCCCAGCTGGAAGGGTTTCTCCAAAATGGAGGTGTCCCTTCCCTCTCTCTCAACGCTTAGATTCTTTGCTGCTTCAGCTGGAGGATGTCTACTGGCCCTCCATCTCCGAGAGTCCGCTGGAAATCTTAAATTGTCCAGTGAGCCCTCCCTCGGCTATTAATTATCCAATTGGGGGAAAATCACAGCTGAGTTAACCAGAAGGTTAAACCGGTTAAAAGATTCTTGAGCCCCTGTAAGAATCAGGGACGCGAGCACCAGTACTACTGGAGTTCCATCTCATGGTACACAAGACCGTTCCAGACAGGTTTTACTTCAACCCTTCATTTTCAATTTTATGTTCATTTTCTTCTGGTTCCCTCCGAAGCACAGGCTTCTCATCCCCATTTGCCCCATGGCAACGAGGTTCCGAAGTCGGCGAGGTTAAGCCCTGGCCACGGTTTCAGTTTTAGACGTGCTATTGCTGAAAGCTGTTGTCCATTTGAAATAGCAGTTCTTTCAGGAGGAGCAATGCCTCACCTCAGCAAAGCAACGGACAAGCTCCCGGCAAGCGCCCCAAGCAGCAATGCTTCACCACAATGGCAGCCGGGACAATCTCCCAATTTCTGGAAATTCTTACCTGGCCGTGCTTTGCGCTTTCACACACAAATGTTTCGTAAGGAATCGGGAATGCCGGAGCGTGGTCGTTGTCATCGAGGACTCGAATATGCACCCGGATTGAAGTAACTTTCTTTGGATCACCTGGAGCAAAGACAACAGTCAAGAGGGAGCGGAAGAGGTTTGGGTTAAGTTATGTCTGCAGGTTCTTTGTTGGTATGTGAAATGGTTTTCATTTTTTTGTCCTGGCAGATCCCAGGTGTTGGGTTTTCCGGTCGCCGATGCCACGCGCCGTACCGACGGCCTCTGGCCTCCCGATGCTCCGCCCCGACCGGCCGAGTTCCGTCGGGAACTCAGCGTGGCCGCTGGGGACCCTGTTCCCTGGGTTTCTGTGGCTATGACTCATCTTTCATTCTCTCACTCCGCAGTATAAATATTTCCCACTTTCCCGGTCTGTTAGCTTTGGGTCATCTGGCCTCAAAACATTAGCTCTTTTCTCTCCCTACAGATGCTGCCAGACCTGCTGAGATTTTCCAGCATTTTCTGTTTGTTTTCTTATTTTCTGTGTTCCATTTTCGAGCTACAAGGAAGTAAGGGCCGGTGGATGAATTATTTTTTCATTGGGGCGACGGAGCAATTAAGTAGTCATAATTTGGGCCTTTCAAAATGAACCTGGCTGTTTAATTTAATACGCTTGCAAAATTAAAGCATAGAACTATTAAAACAGCAAAGCTACTCAAACGTTAGTGATAGTCTTATTACTGTCAAATCAATATTTGTCTTGGCATTTAAAAATTTTAATTGACAAATTGATAATGAGGTTGAAGATTATATAGAGTGTTTGCAAACAAACTAATGAGTTGCACTTCTCTCATTTTGTATTTTGCGTGATTGTATATGTTTGTGATAAAATGGTCCGCTGAATACTCCAGGAATGATGTCCTTCTTGTCAAAGGACATGGCACATAATTTTCTCAGCTTTTAAAGTTAATGGCATGATTCGGCTGTCTTCATGGATAGAATCCTAAACATTTCTTTTCAAACAAAGTTTGGGTTTTTAGTTTTTTTAGTCGGAACTTCCTTTCAAACCCCATTAACAAGGTTTGGTGCTTCTTTCTTCAAGGGGTGTATGTTAATTAACTTGTTTGATCGGTATGGCCAGTGAGAATAGACCAATTCATAGAATAGAGTTTACAGTGCAGAAGGAGGCCATTCAGCCCATCGGGTCTGCACCTGCCCTTGGAAAGAGCACCTTACCTATGCCCCATGACTCCACCCTATCCCCTTTATCCCCGTAATCCAGTAACCCCACCTAAACTTTTTGGATTGGGGCAATTTATCATGGCCAATCCACCTAACCTGCACATCTTTGGACTGTGGGAGGAAACCGGAGCACCCGGAGGAAACCTATGCACACACGGGAGGAACGTGCAGACTCCGCACAGAGAGTGATCCAGCCGGGATTCGAACCTGGGAGCATGGTGCTTTTAAGCCACAGTGCTAACCACTGTGATGCCATGCGGCCCCACACTTGTAACAGCATACTATGGTAAAATCGATCTTGATTCAACCAGCAATCAGGAATTTTGCCTAAAGATATTGACAGGGCAATTTGCATTTAACTAGCGCCTTTCATGACATCCTGAAAGTCGGAAAGTACTTTTGATTTGTAGTCACTGCTGTAATGTAGGAAACGCAGCAGCCAACCTTTACACAGCAAGATCCCACAGACAGCAATGCGACATTGAGCAGGTCATCTGCTTCAGTGAAATGAAGTCAGAAAGTGTTGGAAAAACCCAGCATGTCAGGCAGCATCTGTGCAGGAACAAAAGGAGTCACCATTTTGAACATAATATGGCTTTTCCTCGGAACTCTTCTTTGGATTTCTGAAGAATCATATTGGATTCGAAACACTAACTCTGTTTCTCGCTCCACAGATGCTGCCCGGCCTGTTAAGTTTACCCAGCACTGTCTGATCTTATTTCAGATCTCCAGGGTCCGCAGTCGTTTGCTTTATAGGTTCCATAGAATCCCTATGGTGCAGAAAGAGGCCACTCGGCCCATCGAGTCTGCACTGACCCTCCAAACGAGCACCCTAACTGGGCCCACTCCCCCACTCTATCCCCATAACCCACCTAACCTGCACATCTATGGACTGTGGGAGGAAACCGGAGCACCCGGAGGAAACCCACGCAGACACGGGGAGGATGAGCAAACTCCACACAAAACAGTCAACCAAGGCTGGAATTGAACCCAGGTCCTGAGCGATGTGAGGCAGCAGTGTTAACCACTGTGCCACCAAGCTTTGATTTGTCTGGTTTTGTGATGTTGATTGAGGGATGACCAGGACATTGGCAATAACTCCAGCTACCCATTTTCAATGTCGTTACATTGAGAGGACCCACTGCAACAGTCCTTCAGCACCACGCTTGAAGGACCGATTTAAACTTTGTTCTGACGGGGGACTTGAAATAACAACTATCTGGCACAGAGGCAAGGGGACTACCAACTTAACTATGGCTGACCCCAACAGCTTACCTCAGACAATGGGGCCGGTTTAGCTCTCTTGGCTAGACGGCTGGTTCGTGATGCAGAGCAAGGCCAGCAGCATGGGTTCAATTCCCGTACTGCTGAGGTTACTTATGAAGACCCCGCCTTCTCACCGTTGCCCCTCGCCTGAGCTGCGGTGACCCTCAAGTTAAATCACCACCAGCCAGCTCTCCCCCGCAAAGGGGAAAGCAGCCCATAGTCATCTGTGACTGTGGCAACTTTACCTCAGACATAACTTAACCTTAGCATTCCCATGAGACATCCTGTATTTTGCAGCTGAGCTCAAGTAACCTGAAGATAGTCCTTCTTAAAGCCTCTCTCATTAAAACTTTCAATTAGCCCTTTAACTCTTTTTTTGTTGACCTACAGACATGGGGATCAGGAGCAGGAGTAGACCACTCGGCCCCTCGAGCCTGCTCTGTGATCCAATAAGATCATGGCTGGTCTGAGTGCAACTTCAACCCCACATTCCTGTCTACCCCAAATAATCTTCTATCCCCTTGTTAAGCAAGACCTATCTCGCTCTGCTTTAAAAATATGCAAAGACTCTAAATCCACTGCCTTTTGAGGAAGAGAGTTCAAGAGACCCACAACCTGCTGAATTAAATATTTCTCCTCATTTCTGTCCGAATTATTTTTAAACAGCGACCCAAGTTCTAGATTCTCCCACAAGAGGAACCATCCTCTCCACATCCACCCTGTCAATACCCCTCAGGATCTTAAAGGTTTCGATCAAGTCGCCTCTTACTCTTCTAAACTCTGTTGGATGCAAATCTAACCTTGCCAACCTTTCCCTGTCAGACAAGCCGCCCACTCCTGGGGCGAAATTCTCCGCCCCCCACGACGGGTGGGAGAATAGCGGGAGGGCCTTCCCGACATTTTTGCCGCCCTCCCGCTATTCTCCCACCCCCCCGCCGAAGTCCCGACCCGAATCGCTGCCGCCGTTTTTTTAACGGCCGCAGCGATTCTCAGCTGTTAGATGGGCCGAAGTCCCAGCCCTTTCCGCCATTTTCACGAACGGCAAACACACCTGTCTTGCCGTTCGTAAAAACGGCGTCACTAACTCGCTTTTTATAACCATGGCACCGATTGGCACGGCAGTACACGGCCGTGCCAAGGGTGCCATGGGCCCGCGATCGGTAGGCACCGATCGCGGGCAGCGGGCCCGATACCCGCGCACTACTTGTCCTTCCGCCGCCCCCGCAGTATCCATTCGCGGGGCGGCTGAGGGGCAACCCGGCCCGCGCATGCGCGGGTTTCGCGCAAAAACGCGATGACGTCAGCCGCGCATGCGCGAGTTGGAGTCCTTCCAAACTGCGCATGCGCGGGCTGACGTCATATGACGCGTCAGCCGGCGCTAACTCCGGTAAGCGGGCTTAACGATTTTCGTTAAGCCCGTCTTGCCGGAGCCTACGGCGTCGGCTGCTAGCCCCGACCGGGGACCAGAATCGGTCCCCGGTCGGGAAGGGGCGCGCTGCCGTAAAACCCGCCCGGGTTTTACGGCAGCTTTACGATTTCTCCGTTTTGGGAGAATCTCGCCCCTGGTTACTAGTCAGATAAACCGCCTCGGAACTGCTTCTAACACATTTCCATCTTACCTGAAAGAAAGAGCTTAATTGCTGGACGCAATACTCCAGGTGTGGTCTCACCAATGGCTTTTACAACTAAAGCACCACCTCCCTACATTTTTAATCAATCCCCCTCATAATAAACAATTACATTCCTAATTACTTTCTGCCCCTGCCTTTTGTGATTTATATGCCTAGATCCCTCTGCACCTTTGAACTTTTCAATCCCTCACCATTGAGACAATAAACGTTTTTATTCTTCCTAAAATTTCACATATGTTGTCGACATTTGTGTGAAGCACCTTGGGAGCTTTTTAACCTGGGCAATGTGCTGGTGAAAGTTATTGTCGTTTTTAAAATAGTGTCCCCTTGCGGTTAATATCTGACTGACTTCATCCATTAGAAATAGCGTCCGGAATCAATGGCCCCCGCGATTCACTGTTCCCGTTTGGCAGCAGCCCCCCCCCCCCCCCCCATCGCTGCCCGCGGGTTTCCCGGTGATATGGGTTGTCTTCAGTGGGAAATCCCATTGACAAGAGACGGGAAGAGAGAATCCAGCCGCCAGCGATGGGTGCGCCACCATGAAACGTGCGGCTGGGGAACCAGAGAATCCAGCATTTCGGAATGTTTTTCATGTCAGATGCGTGAAGGGATGCGTGTTCCCTTGCTCCTTCTGCAATACAATCATTCTGCTGTATCTAAGGGTGAGGACTATTATTTGTAACGAGTTGAAGAGCTTTTATATTATGCCGGGATTTATATGAATTGGGCGCAATCTCTCTTTGCTCTTGCTATTGTTAGCGGCAATAGTGAGGCCATTGTGGTCACATTTCCCTGTTTCTCATCTCAGGGGCCTGGTTTAGCACAGGGCTAAAGAGCTGGCTTTTAAAGCAGACCAAGGCAGGCCAGCAGGGCGGGTTCAATTCCCGTACCAGCTTCCCCAAGCAGGCGCAGGAATGTGGCGACTAGGGGCTTTTAACAGTAACTTCATTTAAAGCCTACTTGTGACAATAAGCAATTTTCATTTCATTTTTCATTTTTCATTTCACGCCCACTGCCTCAAAACATTTCATCTTCCTGCGTGACTTCATTCTGCGTGTCCTCAACTTTAATTATTCCATCACTGGTGGCTGGACCTTCAACTGTCAAGACCCTAAGTTCTGGAATCTCCTCCCGAAACCTCTTCCCTGTCCCCCTCTCTCCCCACCCTCCCGCCCGCTCTCCCGCACAAGCCTTGCTTTTTTTTCTTAACCTGCTCCTTAAAACTTCCCCCTCTGACCACATTTTTAGCCATCTGGTTTAATAAAATGATGTGGTTCAATGTCAAATTCCATTTGGACTTGACTAAGGAAATTTGGCATGTCAGCTACAACTCTCACCAACCTCTACAGATGCACCACAGAAAACATTCTTTCTGGTTGTATCACAGCTTGGTGTGGAGCCTGCTCTGCCCAAGACCGCAGCAAACTACAAAAGGTCGCGAATGTAGCCCAGTCCATCACGCAAACCTGCCTCCCATCCATTGACTCTATCTATAATTCTCGCTGCCTCGGAAAGGCAGCCAGCATCATTAAGGACCCCACGCACCCCGGACATACTCTCTTCCACCTTCTTCCATCAGGAAAAAGATACCAAAGTTCGAGGTCACGTACCAACCGACTCAAGAACAGCTTCTTCCCTACTGCCATCAGACTTTTGAATGGATCTACCTCGTATTAACTTGATCTTTCCTCCACACCTTGCTATAACTGTAACATTATATTCTGCAGTCTCTCCTTCCTTCCCTATGTATGGTTTGCCTGCATAGCATGCAAGAAACAATACTTTTCTCTGTAGACTAATACATGCGACAATAATAAATCAAATCAAATCAAAAAATGTGATGATGCTCCTGTGTAGCACTTGGGCTGTTTAGCTACATTGAAGGTGATCTATAACTGCAAAGCTTTTATTGTTGCTCCAGCATTCAATGTCATTAAACATTCCAAGGTGCTTCACAGGAGTGTTATCAATCAGAAATTAACACTGAGCCACATTACTTATTAAACTATGAACCGTGTGAAAATCAAGTCAGGATGTGAGTTGGCACCTGGGGAAAGTATTGACACATCTTTGGCCGTCAGAGTTCAGCAGATCATTTTGCATATGCATTGGAACATTTGGTCGCACAGAGGTTCTGGCAACTGCTGTCTCGTGACATGGCACTTTCAGAGTGCGCTGGAAGATTTCATGGATTGAAGAATTAGCTAGCTCAAATAAGATTAATAATACATAGGATAGTGTACCCTTGGATGTCCTGAAGCCTGGATAATAATTGGAGCCATGGATCATTACATTGTGCAGTGCATTTTAATTACAAGGTATATAGTGGGGCAAAAATTAGTCGCCCTGACAGACTGAGTTCAACTTGCTTAGATACTATTATGCAGAAGGATGGCTTGATGGCACAGCGGTTAGCACTGCCACCTCACAGCACCAGGGTCCCAGGCTCAATTCCAGCCTTGGGTGATTGTGTGGAGTTTGCAGTTTTTCCCCGTGTCTGCATGGGTTTCCTCCGGGTGCTCCAGTTTCCTCCCACAGTATGCGCAGGTTAGGTGGATTGGCCATGCTAAATTGCCCCATAGTGTCCCAAGATGTGCAGTTTTAGGTGGGGTTGCGGGGATGGGCCGGGAAAGTGGGCCTGGGTGGAGTGTTCTTTCGGAAGGTCGGTGCAGACTCGTTGGGCCAAATGGCCTCCTTCTGCACTGTCGGGATTCTATAAACCTGAAGCGAGAGAAATTAAAATGAAGCATTAATTGTTTACTTTCTAATTCTTGTAATTTGCCAGTAAGAAAGAGTAAACTCACAGAGATGTAAATCCTGGACTTGGAAACAGGAGGAGTCCATTTAGTCTAAGAAAAAAATCAATTGGTTTCTGGATACCAGTGACATCAAGGGTTTTGGGGATAGTGGAAAGTTGACGTAAGAGATAGATGATCAGCCATGAACTGTTTGAATGGTGAAGCAGGCTCAATGGGCCGAACGGCCTCCCACTATTTCCAATGTTCCTAGCCCTTGAGTCATTCACGCCATTCAATTTGATCGTGGTTAATCTGTATCTTAACTCCATCTACTACTGGCTCCATAAAACATTGATATTCTTCCAAGTTGGGGGTGAAAGGAATTGCTCAACCAACGCAATCAATGGTCAACAGATAGGCTTGAAATGTGTGACCAGCACGTGGAATGTTACCCGAAAAAACATTTAATAGCTGACCAAGAAAATGAAAAACTAAAAGTTATTTGATGAAATTTGGGGACACCAGAAATGACGTACTTGCTTCTGATGCCGAGACTGTTAAATTGTACCAAGGGACTGCCTCACGGTCAAGGGGTTGAGATGCCGTTAAGGTTCCATTCTTCGTATCGATGTTAAAAATTCTGTCCGTGTCAGTGTGATGGTCAATAAAGTACCTGCACGATTTAAAAAGAATAATTCAAGTTTGATTTTTATTGGGTACAACCTGGGAATTTCAGAATCCAGAAAGCAGCTAACCCGGCCAATATATGGATAGCCACTCTCGCAAAGGATACTGTGCACGCTCCCAACCTGCCAGCAATTTGCGACAAAATTAATTTGCTCAGAGACATCTGATTCAAACTCGTCCATCAAATCTCTTCCTTTGGACGAAGGTTTCAGCAGCGTAAGCTATTTTAAAAATGTTGTCATTTTCAGTCTTCCTGAGGCACAATCCCCTGACAGTTCCCATTCTGCAGCTGTTCAGGAGAACATGAAAACCCACGTTTTAAAAGATGCTAGACACTGTTCAAGTGACCTTTCTCTCACTCGTACAGAGACTCATCTGACAAGGCAGATATTTCTCATGCAATTTTAACTCATCAACAGGGCAAGAGAGGTGTTGCTGCATGACATTGGATTTGCATTTGGGTTTGTTGTCATGTGTACCGAGGTACAGTGAAACGTATTGTTCTGCATACAGTCCAGACCGATCGTTCTGTATATGATAAAACATAGGACATACGATAAATACACAATGTAAATACAGAGACATAGACACTGGGTCAAGCATTCAGAGTTTAGTACTACTCAGTAGAGAAGATGTGTGGAGAGATCAGTTCAGTCCATAAGAGGGTCATTCAGGAGTCTGGTAACAGCGGGGAAGAATTTTATTTTGAACCTGTTAGTGCGTGTTCTCAGTCTTTTGTATCTCCTGCCCAATGGAAGAAGTTGGAAGACAGAATAACTCAGGTGGGAGGGGTCTTTGATTATGCTGCCCACTTTCCCAAGGCAGCGGGAGGTGTAAACAGAGTCAATGGATGGCTGAAGAAATTCCTCCTCATCTCAGTTTCAAAGGATCGCCCCTTCAGTCTGAGGCTGTGCCCTCGGTTTCGAGTCTCTCCCACCAGTGGAAACATCTTCTCCACGTCCACTCTATCCAGGCCTCTCAGTATTCTATAAGTTTCAGTTAGAACCCCCCTCATCCTTCTAAGCTCCATTGAGTACAGGCCCAGAGTCCTGAACTTCTCCTCAGATGACATGTTGGATGATCAGCCATGATCATAATGAAGGGCGCAGCAGCTCAAAGGGCCGAATGGATTCCTCCTGGTCCTATTTTCTATGTTTCGATGATGTCAATCAGAGTCCAATGCTGGTTTGGTACCAGTATGATCAATGGTCCAGCTAAAGCTCTCTCTTAATCATTATGGCTGAACATGCATCCAGCAGCAGGAAGGACTCCCTTCAATGCTATTTAAAAGGATCATCAACAACCCAGATGTTAATTTCTGGTTCATTTCATTTAGCTGTTGCTGTAATTGTACAAAGTTTTGAAAGTTGTTTCAAATTCACAGGGAGTGGTGTAGGAGGTGCTGAAGGACCTTTTGCACCCAGAAGATGCACCCAGACCATATGCAGCATATCATGCCTCATCTGCTGGCAGCAGTCATGATGCCCTCATTCTGTGCCATCAGCATTTAGAGCCATCACAACAAGGACAGCGGGACGGCACGGTGGCACAATGGTTAGCACTGCTGCCTCACAGCGTCAGGGACCCAGGTTCAATTCCGGCTTCGGGTGACTGTCTGTGTGGGTTTCCTCCGGGTGCTGCAGTTTCCTCCCACTGTCCAAACATGTGCAGATTAGGTGGATTGGCCACGATAAATTGCCCCTCAGTGTCCAGGGGTGTGTAGCTTAGGTTAAGGGGTTGTTGGGACAGGGTGTTTTTTTTTGCTCTTTCAGAGGGTCGGTGCAGACTCGATGGGCTGAATGGTCTCCTTCTGCAACGTAGGGATTCTATAATTGGTAGCTACTGAAAGAAAAGGGCTGTCTTTTCATTATATGGCTCATGACACTGGTACACAACACGCACACACACACTTATGCCCAGGCACATGCAGACACACCATGCACAGATTGAAGGCCGTGCTGCTACACAAAATGTAGTTAATGAAATCAGCCTTCCACAGCCCAGATTGTCAAGGTTTGCTGCCTGCTGCACAACCTCGCTATCATGAGGAGCCAGCCCTTACCACCAGCACAAATAGAACATTCCAAGCCAAGTTTATCATGAAACCATTCAAGGGTTTGGCCCCTCTGTGGGACCATTCGAAAGCACACCTTTAATTCCTCCACGTTGTGAGAAGGGAAGAACTGGCCACCTCGGTCAGTCACAACAAAGGTTAAAGTCTGAGAACACGCACAAATAGTCTCAAAAACAGCTTCTTCCCCGCTGTTACCAGACTCCAAAACAACTTTTTTCTGCTCGCTGAAAATTACTTTTCACTGTACCTCGGTACACGTGACAATAATCAAATCTGAATTACGTTTATTTTTCACGTCTCTGTGCCTTTTTGCAAATCAGAATGTATTGAACTATTTGAGCTGTGGGCAATGAAAAATCACTTTTAAACCGGGGGCGCGATTCTCCGCTGCCCACGACGGGCCGGAGAATAGCGGGAGGGCCTTCCCGACAATTTTCACGGCCTCCAGCTATTCTCCCCCCCATCCGGCCTCCACCCGACACAAATCGCTGCTCGCCATTTTTTACGGCGAACAGCAATTCTCCGCAGGCCGATGGGCCGAATACCATGGAGTTTACGGCCGTTTTTACGGCCGCGATCACACCTGCTTTCAGCGTTCGTGAAAACGGCCGCAAAGTGCCCGTCCCGGACAACCATAGCACCGATTGGCACGGCCGCACCACGGCCATGCCAAGGGTGGCATGGGCCTGCGATCGGTGGGCACCGATCGCGGGCAGCGGGTCCGATACCCGTGCACTATTTGTTCTTCCGCCGCCCCGCAGGATCAGTCCACGGGGCGGCTGAGGGGCATGACGGCCCGCGCATGCGCGGGTTTGACGCGTCTGCATGATGACGTCATTCGAGCATGCGCGGGTTGGAGCCATCCATCCCGCGCATGCGTGGCTGACGTCATCGTGTGCGTCAGCCGCCGTGACTCTTGGCGGGCGGAGTTAGCGACGTTCGCTAACTCGCATCGCCGTGATTCCCCGGGCCCCGATACTAGCCCTGCCCGGGGGGGAGAATCGTGTCCCGGGTCGGAGCTCCGAGGCTGGCGTGAAACACGGCCAGTTTCACGCCAGCCTTCACGGCACGCCGGATTTGCGGAGAATCGCGCCCCAAATGTTCTTGAGTATAGGAAAGAGCAAATTTATTAACCATGAAACCAAAGGAAAATAATAAAAACACGTCAAGCCTGTAGCCCTCATGCAGTCATTTGCCCACACACGCACACACATGAACACACACACATGTGCACCAACACATGCGCACACCCACATGCACACACATGACCACTCACACATGTGCACTCACACATGTGCACACACACACACATGTGCACACATGCATGCACATAGGCAAACACCAAGAAACACACACATGCACACACATATGCAGTCCTTAAGTGTCTAATTAATGGTCACATAAGGGCCTTTCTGCACTAGAATCAATGTTTAGTCTGGCAAGAAGAAATGAAATTAAATGAAAATCGCTTATTGTCACAAGTAGGCTTCAAATGAAATCACTGTGAAAAGCCCCTAGTCGCCACATTCCGGCGCATGTTCAGGGAGGCTGGTACGGGAATTGAACCGTGCTGCTGGCCTGCTTTGGTCTGCTTTCAAAGCCAGCGATTTATCGCTGTGCTAAACCAGCGAGAAGGTCAAGAAACAGAAATGTTACATCTCAGGGTGGGGGGGGAAGGGATGCACTTCCATCAGACGTCCCCCTCTGAATTTAGGTGCCCTACCTGTGGCCTCCACACCTTCCTCCCGACACGCTTGGCCTCTGACCTGAGAGCCCAATTCCCCCCCTTCACACGGCTCCAGGCCTTCCCTACCCTACCAACCTCTGGACTCCTTGAACTTACCTGGGTCTCTGGTACCCAGGCTCCGACATCCTCCTGCATTTCCTCTTCTGTCCACTTCAGCGCTGTCGCCAGAGAGCTGCTGTCATCCAGACCAGCCAGCAGCTCTCTAAGGCTGGAGTTCCTCCCGGGTGAGGGGCAGAAGTCCTGGCTGCAGCCACTTAATACCCATTCAAGGTTAAGTTGACTGCGGGGCAATCTGATTTGGAGGGAAAGTGTTTCCCGCTAACTCGTTGGATGGCAGAAAATGAGACCTCACCAGGCGAAAAATCCAGGCCCATGTCAATGGGGATATGTGACATGTAAACTACTCTCTCAGGTCAGTGTGGCTGCTTAGCAGTCATTACAAAATTAATGTACCCTTAAAATTATTGCCAACACCTCATTCAACTAGTGTAATTATTTTTGGCATTTCTGTTTTGGAACCAAGAGCCTAAAATAATATAATTTGATCTTAATTAGTGTCACGAGTAGGCTTTCATAATAATAAACATCTTTATTGTCACAAGTAGGCTTACATTAACACTGCAATGAAGTTACTGTGAAAATCCCCTCGTCGCCACACTACGGCGCCTGTTCGGGTACACTGAGGGAGAATTCAGAATGTCCAAATTACCTAACAAGCACGTCTTTCGGGAGTTGTGGAAGGAAACCAGAGCACCCGGAGGAAACCCACGCAGACACGGGGAGAGTGTGCAGACTGCACAGTCAGTGATCCAAGCTGGGAATCGAACCCGGGTCACTGGCGCTGTGAAGCAACAGTTCCAACCACTGTGCTACCGTGCTGTCCGGTAACACTGCAATGAAGGTACTGTGAAAAAGTGGACATTCTCGTCAGTTCAGTGATGTCCAATTGATTGCACTTGGGGGTGGGGTGGGAGGGGGGAACCTCAGCAATGCACTGTCAGAATCACTGGCAGCAACTCCTGGACTGTCACGTTTAACCGCGCGTGTGTATGGACCCCGGATGTTGGTGTCAGCTTCAGAGGAGCAACGAAGGCGTACGCCCGCCGTGCTTTTTTGCCGCCATTCCCAACGCCAAATCCGGGACGACTGTCTTCACTTTGGGATTTTGGTTCCTCCGCCTTCGAATCGACGCCCATTTTAGTGAGTGCTCTTTGGCCGCCTCAGGCATTTTGCAAGCGCTTCCACCTGTGCTATCGCTTGCTCACTGGGATCTCCGAGTGGAGCAGAAAATGATGCCCCTTTGAGTTGTTTTGGTGTGCTCGCAGCTATCACCAGAAAACCTGTGCGCTTGCTGGAAAAACATCAGCTAATATTTCTGTCTTGTTTGCTGTAATATTGACACCAGAACTCTATTGATTTGAAGAGATAGGTTTGACACATTACACCTGAATAAGCTTACAGAGACAGCAGATAATGCCAGAAGAAGTGAAATATGAGAAGAAACATCAACGCAATCATGTCAGTCATGAATAAGCAATGAGACACTTGGAAGTCAATCATTTTTTTTAGTGAAAATTTTGAAAGCCCATTAAATATAACGTGAAAACTAATAATGGTCCCCACTTTACCCGTTCAGCTGTCCTTCCCAACCATCCTCACCGGCTTGAAATTTTTATCTTGTTTAAAGTATCCTAATAGCACAATTTAAGGATCCAATTCTTTTTCTGTTCTCAGTACGGCAGCAGGGTATCGCAATCAGTGCAGGGTGGGAGAGAACTTTCCACACTGTTTAACTGAATTGGCAATCAATGCTGCAGTTTAAGCATCGCCTACCTGATTGAATTGTTTAGTGCGTCTGGGTCCCTTGCCGTCACCTCGCCAACAAAGGCACCAGCTTCTCCGTTCTCTTGGATCTTGAAGACGTACTCAGGAGAGACAAAGAGTGGCGGCTCATCGACGTCGCGCACGTTGACTTTGACATTTGTGACATCTAGAAACGGTCCCAGGAATCGGGGATCAATGTATTTGTTGATTGCCTCCACTCTGATGCTAAATCTCCTCTTGCTCTCATAGTCCAATAGCTGCAGCAAAGCACAGACACAGTTCTGCTCTCCATTATTCATCACTGGTTCAAAAAGCGAGAGGTGATTGATCGGCCTTGTGCTCCAAGACAGATCACTTGGCCACCCAGCTGATTAATCAGTGGCTGCTCATTTAGATTTTTAACGGGTTGGCCCCTTCATTTTGTTCAAGTTAGTTCCCAGAATGTGGATGAACATGGAATCCCCGCAGTGCAGGGTTGAGGCCCTTCGGCCCATCGAGTCCGCACCGGCTCTCTGAAAGAGCACCCTACCTCGGCCCACTCGCCCGCAATATCCCATTAACCCCACCTAACCTGCGTATCTTTGGGAGGAAACCGGAGCACCCGGAGGAAACCCACTCAGACACAGGGAGAACGTGCAGACTCCACACAGACAGTGACCCGAGGCTGGAATCGAACCCGGGTCCCTGACGCTGTGAGGCAGCAGTGCTGACCACTGTGCCACCGTGCCGCCCCTCGCTGGCATTTATTGGTGATCCCGAGTTGCCCGGTATGCCATGTTACTGAGTGGCTGGCTAGGCAGCGTAGGGAGGCAGTTAATAGTTAATCACATTGTGGTTGGACTGGAATCCCTATTGGTCCTGACCGGGTAAGGACGGCAGATTTCTTTCCCCTCTTCTGCGCTAATTTGGCAGTTCCGTGGTCGTGTTTCCTTATCCCAGCTTTTTACTTTCTCATCAAGTGCTGATTTACTGAACCCTTCCACCATGCAGGTGAAAACGAGTTAAATTTGCATCGACCATTCTGGGCAGAATTGAGTGACGGGCATCTCCTTTGAGGAAGCTAGGCCAAACACTGCTGGACCGCTCGACTGAATAGAGTTCCTGATACTTCTCCCATCCTCTCACTGCGCTCACTCAGATCAGGAGGGTGCCCACATTTAATTTGTTTTTCCCTTGATGAATGCCAGTTCGGGAGGAGGTGCCACTCTGGTGGGGGAATGACCATGGTAACAGTTTCTGGCTGTGCCAGGGTCCAATACATATGCAAATATATCACGAATTCCTCCCTCTTCCCCCACTTGGTCCGTGCACTCAGTTTAATTACACAGATTCAGGCTACACCACCCACCAGGCCACATCTGTGCAGGCGTTAATGGTTTGTTGTTTAAATTCTTTACAGTAGCCGCAGAAATCTGTGGCCACGGATGCGATTGAAGGTTTTAAAGGTGAGTTACGGATTTTGATCAGATCCCCAATGGAACACTGTGGTGAATTTATTATACTAGTAATCCGCCAGTGTATTTGTATCTGTGCTGTCGCACTTGTATTGGTATATTGTATCTGGGCTTCTCCTATGGGCCATTGTATGGCATTATCCATAGGGGAACATGTTGGGGCATGTATGGGCTCTGCCCATGGCTCCTCCCCCTTGAAGGGAGGTATAAAGAGCAGTCGACCTGCAGGCAGTTCTCAGCATTGGTTCAGCCGCAGGCAGGCACTGTTCTAAGTTGATTAAAGCCACGGTTTACTTCTACTCATGTCTCGAGTGAATTGATGGTCGCATCAAACACACTTTGCACTGGAATGTTTAACAAGACTTCACTGAGAGAATCCGATCACAGTGGTGGGTTGGGAAAGTGGGGGGGGGGGGGGTTTGGGGGGGGGGGAGTGCGGTGGTCAGTTTCCCGACAGCACAGATTTATGGGGCGGGATTCTCCGATAATGGGGCTATGTCCCCACGCCGGCATGAAATGTGGCGCCAACCACTTTGGCGTCAATGGTCCCCGATAATGGGGAATGCTCCCCTTCCTAGGGGGCTAGATTGGCACCAGAGTGGTCCCCGCAGCTCCGGCCAGCACGCAACGGCCCGCCCGAGTTCACGCATGCGTGGAACGGCCGGTGTATTTCCGCGCACGCATAGGGGTTCTCCGCGCTGGCCCCTGGGCAATACGGCAGAACCCTACAGGGACCCGCTGTGGAATAAAATAGGCCTCCATAAAACCAGCCCGCCCGCCGATCGGTAGGCCCCGATCGCGGGCCAGGCCACCGTGCCCCACCCCCCCGCGGGGTCGGATCCCCCCGCCCCTCCCTCCAGGATGGCCCCCGCAGACTCACCTTCCAGGTCCGCCCTGTGGGATCTGAGTAAACCACACCGGCAGGACTAGACCAAACTCGCCGGCCACTCTGCCAAAAAGAGACCGAGAATGAGGCGAGGAAACAGTTGATCCGATGCGGTGAGATATAATGATCGAGAAGGCACCGTCTTAACGGACACTGAACGTAGATTCGACAGTAACTTTGAAAGGGGGATCGGATAAGTACTTGACAAGGGGGGAACTGTAGGAAGGGCAGAGAATCACTCTACCCAGATCTACTCCCCCAACCTATCCCTGCAACCCTGTAACATAACGTCCCTGAACACCAAGGAGCAATTTAGCACGGCTGATCCACCCAACCTGCATATTTCTGGACTGTGGGAAGAAACTGGAACACCCGGAGCAAACCCAAGCAGACATGGGGAGAACATGCAAACTCCACACAGTCACCCAATGAACGACGGGCTGAATGGCAACCTTCTGTGCGACACTATTCCATGGATTTCATGATTCATTGATAAGAACACACAAAATAGAAACTGGGGGATATTGTTTAACCCTTCCAGCCTGCTCTGCCATTCATTAAGATCACGGCCGATATTCGAGCCCAACTGCTCCTTCATACACTATCTGCATATCCTTTCATTCTCTCAGTGTCCAACTAGTTTAATCTGTCACTCAGTTTTGCTGAATCACTGGGTTTCTGGACCTATATATTTCATCACAAATATATGGCCTGATGGGGCAAAGTTCCAAGTTATACTTTGCCCTGACTAGATTTTATGGAGATTTGACAGAGATGTTCAAAATAATAAGGGGGCTCGACAGAGTAGATGGGGAGAAACGAGAGGACAGAGATTTCAAGTGATTTGGAAAACATGCAAATGTAACGTGAGGAAAACACTACTTCACCCAGCGAGTGGTTGGGGTCTGGAACGCACTGCCTGGATGTGTGGTGGAGGCAGATTCAATCGAGGCATTCCAGAGGGCATGATTTGAATAGGGACAATGTGCAGGGACACGGAGAGAAGAGAGGAGAATGGCTCCAAATCGTGACACACGTTTGGAGAGCTGGTCCAGAGTCGATGGGCCAAATGGCCTCCTTCTGCACTGTAACAATTCTGTGTTTCTGTGATAGGCGATCTGTGTCCACACTCCACTGAAGTGTTTGAGTCAGCCTTTGACAAGTGGTCAATGGTCAAGCTTATTCAGTCACTTTTGTTTTCTCTGCTTCGAGTGCTGGTCTGCCTGGACTGTACACAGAACAATACTTCTCACTGCACCTCGGTACACATGACAAGAAATCTAAATCTACACCTAAACGGTTATCAGTGTTATCAGTTATCACAGCTCCAGGGTCCCAGGTTCGTTTCCCGGCTTGGGTCACTGTCTGTGCGGAATTTCCGTGTCACGTAAGACACGTTCTCCCTGTGTCTGGTGGGTTTCCTCCGGGTGCTCCAGTTTCCTCCCACAGTCCAAAGATGTGCAGGTTAGGTGGATTGGCCATGCTCAATTGCCCTTCGTGTCCAAAAAAGGTTAGGTGGGGTTACTGGGTTATAGGGATAGGGTGGAGGTGTGGGCTTAAATAGGGTGCTCTTTCCAAGGGCCGCTAGAGACTCAATGGGCTGAATGGTCTCCTTCTGCACGGTACATTCTATGATTCTTTGATCTATAATATACCACAGCTTGTCATGTTAACAAAGCTGAATGCGTCTATTTCAGGATGGAGGGAGAAGCTGAACTACTGAAACTCTCATTGCCAAAAGAGATAGAAATAAGAAAATCCAGGAATAAATCCCACCTTCTTCAGTACGATGACACCTTCCTGCGTGTCACTATCTGTAAATACGCCAAATGTATCTGAGCCATCGCCAGCCTTGACCATGTAGTCCATTTCTGCGTTCTGCCCAATGTCGGCATCTGTCGCCATTATTCTTCCGACAGTGGACTCCACGCTGCTTGATTCTGGCACCGAGAAATGATACAGCTCTGAAAGGGAAGGTGATGGAGGAAATTGTGACTCAGTCTCAGAGATCCATCCTCAGCAGTGTGTACGTTACCCGGAACGTACTGTGCATCCGCCCAATAAACCAACACAAGCAAATTAAATTCAATTAGCTTCTTCACATGCACTAATCAGGCATTCAGGAGAAAGTCGTCAATCTGTAGTTTTCGAATCTATTTTCGGGCATTAATGATAGCTGTGCAGGAATTACAGTGCAAACTTCTGCAAACAGATCTAATAAGGGCACAAGGCCACAGGCGGACAATATCAGGGAAACATTTCTCCTTTGGGTGCACCCAGAATGCCTGAGACATTATGCCGGTTGGGCTACAGTTCAGCAGCGGGATTCTCCCTTCTGGGGACTAAGTCCCCACGCTGGCGGGCGAACCGGCGCCAACCACTCCGCGTCAACAGCCCCGCGGAACCGCTGCCGTGGTTCGCGCATGCGCAGATGGGCCGGCGTACTTTGGCGCATGCGCGGGGGATGCTGTTCTCCGCGCCGGCCATGGCGGAGCCCGACAGGGACCGGCGCTGAAGGAAGAAGTACCCTCACGGAATAGGCACCCCGATCGCGTGTCAGGCCACCGTGCCCCCCCCCCCCCCCCCCCCCCCCCCCGGGGTCGGGTCCTATTGCACCTCCCCAAGGACCGCCCTCGCTGACTTACCTGCCAGGTCCCGCCATGTGCGACCATGCGTAACCTACGCCTGCAGGACTGGCCAAAAACCGACGGCCGCTCGGCCCATCAGGGCCCAGAGAATTGCCGGGAGGGGCCACTGCCAACCCGGGCCGGGTTGGAGAATCCCACCGCAGGTTTCTGCTAATACATATTTGTAGGGCTGGTTGAGCACAGTGGGCTAAACAGCTGGCTTGTAATGCAGAACAAGACCAGCAGCGCGGGTTCAATTTCCTTACCGGAGTCCCCGAACAGAAGCCGGGATGTGGCGTCGAGGGGCTTTTCACAGTAACTTCATTGACGCCTACTTGTGACAATAAGTGATTATTATTATAATCAGGAATCTTCCATGAACCAATGTAATTGAACATGACCATTTTTCTTCTTTCCATTAAAAACTTTGGCTGGTATCATGTATTTAAGAGTTTAATCTGGTGAAGATTTATTCACACAGTTAGAAAAGGGATTGCCAGCAAAAATGTGCACTTTGTGTGAGCATAGCCAGTCTTTTCATTCGTTCTTAAGATAGAGGTGTCGCTGGCTCGGCCAACCTTTGTTGCCCAAGCCTAATTGCCTTTGACAGGATGGTGGTGAGCTGCCATCTTGGACCACTGCAGTTCCTGTGGCGTGGGCGCACCCACTGTGCTGTTAGGGAGGTAATCCCTGGATTCTGGCTCAGCAACAGTGAAGGAGCAGTGATATGTTTCCAAGTTGGGATGATGTGTGGATTGCAGGGGGAACGGACTTGCAGATGCTCCCATGCATCCACTGTCCTTGTCCTTCTAATGAAATGAAAAATGAAAATCACTTATTGAGGTGACGGATTTGGTCGGTGGAGGAGGTGAATGAGATGCCAATCGAGCAAGCTGCTTTGTCCTGGATGGTGTTGACACCGGTGGTGTGATAGTGGGGCTGACTCACCCAGGCAAGTGGATTGTATTCCATTACACTCCTGACTTGTGCCTTGTAAATGGTGGACTGGCTTTTGGGAGTCAGGAGGTGAGCTATTTAACAATTCTAGATTCTATTTAAGAATTCCCATTCATTCATTGGATGTGGACGTGGCAGGCGGTGCCAGCATTTATTGCCCATCTGTAAGGTCTGGAGCCTCCGTTTGTAGCCACAATATGCTGTGGGCCAGACCAGGTAAGGATGGCAGATTTCCTTCCCTACAGGGCATCAGTGAACCAGATGTTTTTTTACAACAGTCTCGGTCATCATTAGACTTTTAATTCCAAATTTTTATTGAATTCAAATTTCACCATCTGCAGTGACGGGATTTGAACCTGGGACTTCAGAGTATGCTGAGCCTTGGGATTACTAGTCTGGTGACAATACCACTAGGCCACCCACCTCCCCTTGTAGCCACAATATTTATGTGGCTGGCCTAGTTCTGGTCAATGGTTACCTCCAGGCTGTTGTTGGTGGGGGATTCAGTGACGGTAATGCCATTGAACGTCAAGGGGCGATGGTTCGATCCTCTCTTGTTGGGGATGGCCTTGCCTGTGAACCTGTGTGATGCCAATGTCACTCGCATAAAGTATCTATGCTGAACTGCCCAATAACCGCAGGTGAAAACCTGTCGGTTTCTGAGTAAACTGAACTATTTAATCTGTGCCTGCTGACGTCGGTGTACCGCAGAAAGCAATTTGTCGAGCTTTCCCGAGACAGTGCTATTGGTGGAAGTTGACATCCTCGGGGATTGTACCAGCTTTGTGGGCTGATCTGGGCGAATTGAATCTTGATCCAGGGTGAAAGATCATGAAAAACACGGGTATGTGTGGTTTGGGTTTAGAACTCCCTGCTTTAAAAAATATATATTTTGTGCCACTGCACATAATGATAATAATACCTTTTATTGTCACAATTATGAAGTTACTGTGAAAAGCCCCCAGTCGCCACATTCCGGCGCCTGTTCGGGTAAGCTAGTGCAGGAATTGAACCCACGATGCTGGCCTTCTGCATCACAAACCAGCTGTCTAGCCCACTGAGCTAAACCAGCCAACATCAGGAAGGCAAACTGCTTGGTTTGGCTGACTTCGCCCAGGTTGTGCCAGTGCAAGTGAAGATGGAGTGCAGAAAACCCTACTCCTCTCATCTTTCATTATCAAATATGATATTGCATCTTTCTCGAGGACTTGCCTTGACTTCACTGACCCTCTCTGAATAGAAGGCTGGTAAATAGTTCTGAGACTGAGCAAGAATGAAGCAGGTTACCCTTACCCTCCCCTTTCACTCTCAGAGACACTGGCGGGCAGTGGTGAAGTGCCCATTGCCTTCTTGCCGCCGTGGTATCCTGCCAGTGGTGAGGAAGGTGGAAGATGGCTCTCCTGCCCAAAAAAGGCCAAGTATGACCCTCCTGCTGCCCACTGGAATGTTACCAATGCAATGGACCCCTCCGCCACGTCTGGACAGCATGGTAGCACTGTGGCTTCACAGGATGGATTCGGCCCATCGAGTCTGCACCGACCCACTTCAGCCCTCACTTCCACCCTATCGCCGTAACCCAGTAACCCCACCCAACCTTTTTGGACACTAAGGGCAATTTAGCACGGCCAATCCACCTAACCTTCACATCTTTGGACTGTGGGAGGAAACCGGAGCACCCGGAGGAAACCCACGCAGCCACGAGGTGAACGTGCAGACTCGGCACAGAGAGGGGCCCAAGCGGGAAATCGAACCTGGGACCTTGGAGCTGCGAAGCAACTATGCTAACCACCGTGCTACCGTGCGAAGGTTGGGAGGAGATTGGTGAGGAGAGGAATTATCAGCATGATCGTATTGAACTGTTTCTGCGCTGGGATTTGTCGGTGACCATTGTAACTACCAAATGTAATAAATGCCCGATCGGATGCTTTGGTTTGAAGTGAGGTTATGACGAGGCCAAAGGAATGGGTCTCGGACTAGTCGCATTCTTCATCGCATCAGCTCAGCTACCTTTGCTCCCAAGTAAGAAATGCATGTTTGATGCCACACTGATGCTAAACAAAACATTGCAAAACAAGTGGGTCATTAGCTATTTGTTTTATGCACTGAGCATTTAATGTGATTTCCAAATGTTTATATTTCCTTTCTCGTGCTGGGTTTCCTGCGTTAAACTGTGCCTCAGTGTGATTATCACTCTGCTGCTCCTGACCGGGCACATTATCCATTTTATTTATTATCCTTTTTCTCACTTGCCGCGGAGTGCCATCTGCTGCAAGCTGGAGGGGAGAAAACAAAGCACATAGATGGGAAGTCGGTGGGAAGGGGTGGAAGGTGCGAGAAGGGGAAAACACAATTCCACCCCCCCCACCCCCCGTGTCTTTTCAGATGAATGCTGAACACGTTCGTGGCACTGGGTGTGGACCGGGGCTTCAGAGTAGTCAGGGAGAAAATGTTCCAGCTGGTAAAAGGATCAAGAACGAGAGGGAACAGAATCAAAGTGATTTTCACAAGGAGCAATTGTGACGTGAGAAAAAATCTTTTTGGCACAGCCAGTGGTTTGGGTCTGGAATGCACTGTCTGGGAGACAGCTTTGGATGCTGGCTTGAATATTTAAAAGGGGCAGGGGTTCGGGGAAAAGGCAGGGGAAAGGCATGAAGTCATGACGCTCGTTCGGAGAGCTGGTGCAGACACGATGGGCCAAATGGCCTCCTTCTCCTCCTTCTGCGCGGTAACAGTTCTGTGATCCAACATTTGAGATTACAGCTTGTGACTGGAAGTAGATCAGTCATTATCAGTGCATTAGGGAATAGCTCACTGGGCTAAATCGCTGGCTTGGAAAGCAGGCCAGCAGCACGGTTCAATTCCCGTGCCAGCCTCCCCGAACAGGCGCCGGAATGTGGCGACTAGGGGCTTTTCACAGCAACTTAATTGAAGCCTACTCGTGACAATAAACAATTTTCATTTCAGTGGTGTTGAGGGAGGTGAACGAGGCGGATTAAAATCTAACCCATTGAATTGGAAGAAGAGATGGACACAGGAGAGGGAACTTCCATGTATTTTATCGAGAATAATGACCACCTGTGGTGAGTGACTCACCTCCCGACTCCCCAAAGCCTGTCCACCATCGACAAGGCTTGTGGTAGAAGTGTGGTAGAATGCTCCACACTTTCCTGGACGAGTGCAGCTCCAACCACACACAAAAAGCTCAAAGCCATCCAAGACAAAGCAGCCCCGCTTGATTGGCACCCCATCCACCATCTTAAACCTTCACTTTGTCCACCACTGACACACTGTGGCAGCAGTGTGTACCAACTATCAGACACCACCCACACACTTTCCCAACTTGGAAATATATCAGCGTTCCTTCACTGTCGTTGGGTCAAAATCCGGGAACTCCCTCGCTAACGCAACACGGGCTGACCAAAGTGGCTCACCGCCAACTTCATAAGGTAATTCGGGATGGGCAATCCGTGTTGGCCTTGGCAACAACGCTCACATCTCGTGAAGGAATAAAAAGGAACTCAAGGCGGAATGAGGGGAGGATAACTGGAGTCCTCTGGATGTGAGGGACGGAGTTCCGGAGGGAACGTTTATCTACCGACTTACCCCATCGGCATGGGGGGGTCATGACCCGAAATTACAGTATTCATGGAAGAACAAATCCCGATCCCTCAACTCTTGTGTTCGAGATATGATGGGAAGTGTACATAATTGTCAGGGCTGAGGAGAGTTTGGCATGGTCTCCAAGTCCCTGAATTATTTATCTCATTTTTTTTTTGGAGGCTGACAGATTGCCACTGCAGGTGGCCTTTGAGAACACATTTCACTGTATGTTTGAAAAAGCAGTTATGCTTACAAGTATATGCTAATGTTCCAGGAAGACATTATGCCTTGTTTTCAATATTTATAACTTTTATGATAATGAGGAGTCCTGTTGAGCTGGAAGCTACTCACTGTGCTGGAATTTGGGTGTGTTGTCATTAACGTCAGACAAGGTGACGGTCACAGTCGTGGTCGCTGATAGACCTCCCTTTAGCCCAGCCATATCCTTAGCCTCTATAATCACCACATGCTGTTCCTTGGCCTCCCTGTCCATGTCAGGCAGAGCAACGCGGATTACTCCTGCAAAATATATTCCCACTCCGTTAGAAAAAAAGAGAACACAGTCTTGTACGACAAGTCAGTTGAGAACTCACTCAACAACAGACAAGAAAATAATTTCCAAGTGCCTCTATTGCCTCCGATAAAGCCCGTCACGATACGGAAGGATTTCCCCGTGGGGTAATAGGTGAGAATCACTGAAAGGTAATTTCTGCTTGGGTGAGGAATCTTAAGGTTCATTCCTTCTTTTCCATGGAATGACACTTCAGCTATCTAAATCAGGTCAAAACTATTTTATTGAGTGCTTCTATCTAGGGTACAGGAAACATGACAGAATGTGTGTCAGTTGTCGCTGAAACATGAGCGTGGCTCTTTTTTACTTCGCAGACTAAATCATTCCTTTTCTGTCAAGGTAATCGTCCACTTCAGGCCTATTTCATGAAATCAAAGTTAGATAATCACCGACGTCCTCTTGGGTTGACTGAATGGCTGTGAGTGGGAACCACATTCCGGCTCCTGTTAGGGTACACTGGGGAGAATTCAGAATGTCCAATTCACCTAACAAGCACGTCTTCAAGGAGTTGTGGGAGGAAACCGGAGCACCCGGAGGAAACCAACATAGACATGGAGAGAACGTGCAGGCTCCGCAAAGTGACACAAGCCTGGAATTGAACCTGGGACCCTGGAGCTGTGAAGCAACAGCGCTAATCACTGTGTGTGTTAGTTCAGTTAAGGGGCGAGCAAAAGGAGAAACAGTATATCAGAGGCAGGTTCACCCCATGCGTGGGAACAGTTTTTAGACCGCAGGAAGCTATGCCCACTCCCAACAAGCTGTAACTGAACAAAACCTGCTTGAGAAGCCAGCCGTCTCTTTCCTAGCAACCCCGAGAGATACAGGTGCTTGGTCTGGTAACTATTGCTGGATTTTGCTGATAGTTTTTGAAACCTATGGGATGTCGTTTGGGGTGGATTAGCTCTGAGATTAGGAAAATAGAGGGGTTCGTAACTGGGTAAATTTAAAGTTTCCATGTACCGTCATGAATGTAAAGTGTATTTTCAGCTGACTTTTTGTGTTGTGTGTTTTACTGTTTCAGAGACATTCTTTGTTTGTTTAAAATCATCGCAAAAATGTCTGGAACAATCTTCACTTCTTTTTTCATGTTTTACCAAACGGCAAAATATAGTTGAGAGCAGGGCATTTCAAGTCTCCCTTTGGGAACGTGGACTACCCGAGTGTTTAACATCAGCTGTACTCATAACAGACACTGCTTCAGATAGACTGCACAGATAAGATGACCCAAATGGCATTAAATTATATTAATTCTATGATACTACGATACAAAAGCTGGCAAGAGACTGGAAACAACTTGATAGCTGGCTGCTTGTTCTGTGCTTCTACTGTCAGAGAGTGAATGGTGAAGGTACCCATCGATCCCCCTCAGCAGGGTCTACCGCACCAGCTGTCCGAAACCTTCCCTATGCCCAGCCCAACTGTGCATCAATTCTTGACTTAATCACATCTTGTGTTTCAGCCACCCACCGATACCTCATCCGTGGGATACTTCTCGAGAGATGGCTCAATCCTGTCTGCTGTTCTCCCCCTTGGCAGACTTCCCTGGCAAGTACCACGGAATATTACCGGCTGCCCAAAAGCAGCCCGCGGTGCGGCCAACTGTTACTTTTCAACCTGCTTGGCAGAATTGGCAGAATTACCTCCACCACCTTGGATCAAACTCCGCAGCGAGGCAATGAAGCGGCTCACTCCTGCACGACCAGCAATGAAATGCTCTGATGGCAACTAGTGCTTACAAAACCATAAGACGCAGGAGCAGAGGTAGGCCACTCGACCCATCGAGTCTGCTTCGCCATTGAATGAGATCAAGAATTTTTTTAATTTAAAGAACCCAATTGTTTTTTGCAATTAAGGGGCAATTTAAAGTGGCCAATCCACCTACCCAGCAGATCTTTGGGGGTGAGACCCACGTAAACACGGGGAAAATGTGCAAACTCCACAAGGACAGTGACCCGGGTCTGGGACTGAATCCTCAGCACCGTGAGGCAGCAGTGCTGACCACTGTGCCGTCATGCCACCCCCAATGAGATCATGACTGATCAGGTCCAATAATCCTCAACTCCACTTTCCAGCTTTATCCACAGAACCCTTGATTCCCTTAGTGATTAAAAACCTGTCTGCCTTAGCCTTGAACATGCTCAATGACCCAGACTCTACTGCTCTCTGCGGTAAAGAATTCTACAGATCCACCAACCTCTGAGAGAAGAAATTCCTCCTCGTCTTTGTCTTCAATGAGTGACTCCTTACTCTGAGATTATGCCCTCTGGTCCCAGACTCTCCCACAAGGGGGAACATCCCTTCTGATCCAGAATGCATTGGACATAAAGGGAGTGGAAGCAGATTCAACAGTGACTTCAATAGGGAACTGGGGATGAAAAGGAAACATTTGTAGGGCTGTGCAGAAGGAGAAAGGAAAGTAGGGATAATTGCACAGCTCTTTCAAAGAGCAGGTACAGTAATAATTGGCTGAATGGTCTTTTTCCGTGCTGTCATTTCATGAGTCGATGATTAGGTGATCCATGAGGGTCAGAAGCAGCAAGTGGGTCGACTGATGTTCTGTCAAAGGAGCTTGCAAACCCTCAAGACTCTTCCTCTCCTCAGCAATAAGTAACTGTATGACTTTCTCTGACTCCCTGACTTCGTCGAGAGAGGATGTCTCTGAGCTGGTGCCAGTTTCAGGAGAGTGGGCTTGGCAGAGATCCAAGTTTGTCGACCACAGTTCCAATGGAGGCTGTTCCTCTTCTACCTCTGTTGATAGGACGGGCGGTGAAGCTGGTGAAGATAGAGGATCCCCATATCGCAGGCCAGGTGTCAGTCGCTGATGGGCCAGGGATTAAGTGCGGGCAACAACATATCGAGGGGGCAGGGGGTTATGTTGAGGGTGGTGCAGCAGTACAACTCAGGGTGATCATGCAACCTGGCTTTGCTGGCTTTGGATGGTCAAGGGAACTCTTACCTTGCTAACATTCTCTGTCTCACCGAGGATAGGACACAATATGTCGAGCACCTTTGGTATTTTTCCAAGCAAATTAAATAAGGGAGAAGGTAAAACACAAAGCAATTCTCTGAAGTGTTTGTGGAACTCAGACCTATAACCTGATTCGCAGTCTTACAGCCCCAACCACGCCCATCTCCAAATCATTTAGTAAGCTCATGGATTCAGTGAATGCTCAGTGTCAACCTCAACCATCGGTCATACTCCAAAGATTCAAATTTAACTTGAGGATGAGAGCTTCAAGGTTAATTTATTGTGACTTACATTGCTTACTCTGACTTACTGAAGCAATTATTGGAGCATTGTGATTTTGGAGCAACGCTAGACAACATGTTACGAGATAGGTTAGTCTGTGATGTGAACGATGGTGCTATTCAACACAGGTTGCTTGAAGAGGTAGACATAAACTTTAAACAAGCTATGGAGATAGCGCTGGCCATGGAAAGCCCTGAAAAAGGTGCACAAAAGCTGCAGAGCACACAAAATGGCTTCATTCACCAGCCAAGATGGCACGGTAGGACAGTGGTTATCACTGCTGCTTCACAGCACCAGGGACCCCAGTTCGATTCCTGGCTTGGATCACGGTCTGTGTAGAGTCTGCCCGTTCTCCCCGTGTCTGCGTGGGTTTCCTCCGGGTGCTCTAGTTTCTTCAAAGAGGAAAAGCTATCCCGCCAATCCCCTCAGCAAGAATTCAACAATGGGCATTAATTCTGTCCAGCTATGAATCTACTTTCAAGCACCAACCTGGAACACACGCAGCGAATGCGGATGCTCTTAGCCACCTACCCTTGCAAGAAAGTATCAGATGTACTCCAGTACTACAAGAAATCATCACGGCATTACATTTTTTAGACATGTTGCCAGTCTCGGTGAAGCAGATCAAGAACTGGACTAATCAAGATCCACTTCTGTCCAAAGTGAGAGACAAAATACTTATAGGATGGGTCAATATGTCATTTTCTGAGGAAATGGACCCATTCGTTACCTGTAAGAATGAATTGAGGATAGCATCATAATCTGAGGAACAAGAATAGTCATTCCTGTACCAGGCACAAAGCTGTTCTCTGTGGAAGCAAATAGGAATGATCTGCCTGTACTGCCAGGAGAGGTACCCGTTATTGCAGTTCCTGTTAATGTTGATCCTGTGGAAGCATCTCAGATAACAGAATTACACTACTTTCTAAGAAACAGAAACTCACTCAAAGACTCGATTTATAAATGTCCAACTCATGCAGATAATGTTTAGTTGGTATTTAGGAGGGAGTGAATTAGTTATCGAAGATTGGATAAAAGACCAAAAGGGGGAGGGGCTGTGGTGATTGTCCATTTAAGGGCAACACAGCAGAGTAAGAGTCACATGGCCTGCATGGCCAATCAGGGTGTGCAATCATCCCAAGGTGAGAGATTCTCCGAGGCAAAGAGACATTTTGCAAACTAGGTACAGCCATGAGGCTGCTTTACAATTCTTATTAATAAATACCTTTTGTTTGCACCATTGAGGCCTGTGACAGTGCACCTTTACAGGGACCAAAACTGCACACAGCTTCTATACAATTTAAGCAAGATCTCACCACTCTGGTACTCAAATCTTCGTGCGATGAAGGCTAACATTCCATTAGCCTCCTTAATAACTGTTGACGGGTCACATGGACTCGAAACATGAACTGTGTTTCACTCTCCACAGATGCTGCCAGGCCTGCTGACCCTGTTTAGCATTTTCTGTTTTATCCTATACGAGGGTGCAATAATTCCTTTCAGGAAGACAGGAGTCAGAATGTTTTACTGCGCCGCGGCAATGCTTCCTCAAAAACATTTGTTTTAAAAAATGGGTCCTTCAGTTTCTCTCCAGAACTCGCAGCCACAGGTCCTGTGGGGAAATACGAACTGATAAAGTGCTTGAGTGGAAATGTGGTGAATATTAATGACGGGAGCATCTGCATACGCTGCAAAGGCATGAATCTTTTCCCGGTGCTCCTAATTCACAATGCTAATTTTCCTCCGAAAGTCGTAACCTCTGTGGTTTTTGGGAGGGTTTTATCCTGCAATCAGCCATCCCTTGACAATTGGAAGAAACTCTCCGAAATATCCATCACACGGTACTTTCCATTTCCCGTTTGATCCGAATGCTTTTCTTTCTTCGCAGGAGTGATTTTCTGTTTAATACAGAGATTTTCTTCAGCCTAAGGTTTGGAATTTAACTTGTGTTCCCCCCCCCCCCCCCCCCCACTCTTCACCCACATTACAAATACGAGGGTGTTCGTAAATCCTTCTGCATGCAAAGGGACGATAGAAGTTCGGAACTTCTCTTCGGCCAGTGGCAATTGATGCTAAAATTGTTCATTCTAAGTCGGAGATCCTGCTGTCCGTAGGCCTTAAGGGATGTGGGTTACAGGCAGGTATATGTGGAGCCAGCTCATAGATCAGCCACAGGACAGGTTTGAGGCCTCCTCCCCTTGCTACGTTTCTGCTCGGAATAAAGGTCTGCATTTGTATAGCAGCTTCCAAAGCGTTTCACAGAAAAAACTGTACTTTGAAGATATTGTCGCTGTCGAAACGCAGTTCACCTGACTGCCCATTTATTCACAGCAACATCCCACAAACAGCAATGTAATTAATGACGAGATAGCTTTCACGCCTTTCATTTCATTGGATGTGAGCGCCGTTGGCAAGGCCAGCATTTATTGCTCGACCGTAATGAAACGTCTCCACTCAGAGTGGGGGGGTAAACCTGCGGAATTCTCTACCACAGAAGGTTGTGGAGGCCAACTCAGTGAAGATATTTAAGAAGGAGATAGATAGATTTCTGGGCTCTAAAGGTGTCGAGGGGAATGGGGAGACTGCAGGAGCATCTCGTTGGATCGGGGATCAGTCATGATCATGTTGAATGGTGGAGCAGGCCTTGAAGGACCGAATGGCCTACACCTGATCCTATTTTCTATATTTCTGTGTTAATTGTCTTTGAGAAGGCGTTGGGGAACCTTCTTGAACTATTGCTGTGCATGTGGTCACAGCGATGTTATGAAGGAAATTCCAGGTTTCTGGCCCAACGACAGTGAAGGAATGACAATATCATTCCAAGTCAGGATGGTGTTTGGCTCGAAGAGGGACATATGTGAACAAACAAATTAGGGGTAGCAGGAGGCCATTCTGCCCCTTGAGCCTGTTCTGCCATTTGATTAGATCACGGTTGATCTGAGTGTGGCCTCAAATCTACTTTTTTCTCAACTCCTATTACCTTTGACTCCCTTGTCACACAACTCAGTCTTAAAACTACTCAATGGCCCAGTCTCCCTATTCTCTGAGGAAGAGAGCCCAACAGATCAGCCACTTGCTGGGATTGGTTGGGGGATGAATGTTGGCCGAGACAACAGGGATCTGCCCTTTCCTCCCAAAATCATACCAAGGGATTCTGCTGGGAGGACAGACAGCGGCTTAGCTCCATGTTGTATCCGAATGACAGCAGGGAATGTCCTGTTAGAGTGGATGCAGAGAAAATGGTTCCGGGGATGGGGACTTTTAATTTCATGGATAGCTGGGCTATTCCCCTGAGAAGAGAAGGTTAAGAGGGGATTTGGTAGAGAATCTGAAGATGCTGAGGGATCTGCAGAGAGCAGATGGGGAGAAACTGCTCCCATTGATGAAAGGATTGAGAATCAGAAGACACCAATTTAAGGCAATTAGCAAAAGAGCCAAAGGCATCAGGAGGAAAAACATTTTTAGGCAGAACATCATTAGGATCTGAAATGCACTGCCTGAAAATTTGGTCATCAAAGAACAAAGAACAAAGAAACGTACAGCACAGGAACAGGCCCTTCGGCCCTCCAAGCCTGTGCCGACCATGCTGCCCATCTAAACTAAAATCTTCTCCACTTCCGGGTTCCGTATCCCTCTCTTCCCATCCTATTCATGTATTTGTCAAGCTGCCCCTTAAATGTCACTATCGTCCCTGCTTCCACCTCCTCCGGCAGTGAGTTCCAGGCACCCACTACCCTCTGTGTCAAAAACTTGCCACGTACATCTCCTCTAATCCTTGCCCCTCGCACCTTAAACCTATGCCCCCTAGTAATTGACCCCTCTACCCTGGGAAAAAGCCTCTGACTATCCACTCTGTCTATGCCCCTCATAATTTTGTAGACCTCTATCAGGTCGCCCCTCAACCTCCATCATTCCAGTGAGAACAAACCGAGTGTATTCAACCGCTCCTCATAGCTAATGCCCTCCATACCAGGTAACATACTGGCAAATTTTTTCTGCACCCTCTCTGAAGCCTCCACATCCTTCTGGTAGTGTGGCAACTAGAATTGAACACTATACTCCAAGTGTGGCCTAATTAAGGTTCTATACAGCTGCAACATGACTTTCCAATTTTTATACTCAATGCCCCGGCCAATGAAGGCAAGCATGCCGTATGCCTTCTTGACTACCTTCTGCACCTGTGTTGCCCCTTTCAGTGACCTGTGGACCTGTACACCTAGATCTCTCTGACTGTCATCATTTGTCATCACCATACTCCTGTTTGTGGGATCTTGCTGTGCACAAAGTGGTTGCTGTCTTACCCACATAATAACAGTGACTGCACTTTCATTGGCCGTAAAGCTCTTTGCAATGTCTAGACAGGGTGAAAAAACTGAATGTTCTTTTTTGCATAGATCAGCCATCATCTAATTGAAATGATGTAACAGGCTCAAGGGGCTGAATGGCTTTCTCATCACTCATGAGCATCTTATGTGCAGCTTCAGTGCCACTTCTTACACAAACGGGCCATCCGTGTCTTTCCTGTTGTGACTCACCTGTTGTCGGCTCCACCAGGAAGTACGGTTGTCCCTGGAGGATGTGGTACACTATCCTGGCATGGCTCCCATAGGAAGGATCATCAGCATCTGTTGCTGTCACTTGAGTAACGAAGGTTCCTGCAAAGAGTATAAATAATTAGTTCATTAAAGTCTTCAGTTGCAGCCTGAAAGGCGTTCAGCTCTTTCCTACGCTGTGAGACTGATCGTGTACTTCTGCACAAAGATATCACTGCAGAGAATTTTAGAAATAGGGAGGGACGCAGGCCAAATGAGCCGGACAGAAACGCGATCGCCCACAATCATAGGCTGACTACAAAAACAGTAACACGTTGGACTCAGATAAGGAGCATTTTCCTCACTCAGAGGGGTGTGAATATTTGGAATTCTCTACCCCAAAGAATTCTGATTTCTCCATCGTTGAATATATTTAGGGCTCAGATCGATCGTTTCTTGATCCCTCAGGAAATCAAGTGATACATGGAGGGATTGGGAAAATGGAGTTGAGGGAGAGAATCAGCCATGATTGTATTGAATGGCAAAGCAGGCTTGAGGGGCTGAATTGTTCAGTACATCTCCTCGGGGCGGCATGGTAGTACAGGGGTTAGCACTGTTGCTTCACAGCTCCAGGGTCCCAGGTTCGATTCCCGGTTTGGGCCACTGTCTGTGCGGAGTCTGCTCGTTCTCCCCGTGTCTGCGTGGGTTTCCTCCGGGTGCTCCGGTTTCCTCCCACAATCCAAAGATGTGCAGGTTAGGTGGATTGGCCATGCTAAATTGCCCTTAGTGTCCAAAAAGGTTAGGTGGGGTTACTGGGTTACATGATTAGGGTGGAGGTGTGGGCTTGAGTGGGTGCTCTTTCGTAGAGCCAGTCCAGACTCAATGGACTGAATGGCCTCAATCGGCACTGTAAATTTCTTGTGTTAATAGTAACTTGCAATAATGTAGCACCTTCAACAGTGAGCATATGGGCACTGAATTTCCTGCAGGGACAGCCGTCTCCTCCTTTGGCTGAAGCTTAATGGAGTCCATTGGGAACGGGCAGGTGGGAGGTGAGGCCAGGACCTGGGGCATCCAACCTTAACCTCAGCTATCCTCCCACGAACCCATTAGTGCCCCCTGTTCAAGGCCTGCAAACTGCAGAGGGGGAGTCAGGGCATATTTGAATCCGTGATACCCAATGTTGGCTATAGCTGTCTCCCTTGGTTCCGTGGCTCTGTGTGATTGTATGAATATTTCGATCTCCGGAACCAAGCATGGAATATCAGTTTAGGTAGAGTGCTGATTTGCTCTTTATTGATGATTGACTTTCACTTTGTTCTTTTAGCTTACAATGAAATTGACTTCAGAAAAACATCTCAAGGCACTTCACAAGAGTGCTGTCAAGTAGGAACATCGGAGAAGGAGTAGGCAATGCAGCCTCTTGAGCCTGGAGTAGAAATTTGACAATAAGCCGCATAAGGAGATGTTACGACAAGTGACCAAAGTACTAGGTTCCAAGGAGTAATGCAAAGGAGCGGGGCGAGGTGGGGAGGCGGAAAGGTTAAAGGAGAGAATCTCAGATGGTTGAAGGCCCGGTTGTCCAGGGCAGAACAAAGGAAGAGAGCAAGCGTTCGAAACTGAAGGGAGTGCGGAGATCTCAGGGGGTTGTAGGACTGGAAGAGGTTACAGGTGTCGGGAGGGATGAGGTCACGAGGGGATTTGAAGGTGAAGATGAGAATTTTTAGATTGAGCTTTGCGGGACGAGGAGCCAATGTCGATCGGTGGCCATGGGGCACCACGGGGCTGACGAGTGAAGGGTCTGAGTTTGAATTGAGGTTGCAGATACGGTGTAAAACCTTTTAAACAGCAGCAACACGTTCATATGCCAACGGCAGATCTATTTAAATCAGGGAAAGAGCAGGAGTCGCAGTGCAGTAAAAACCAGAGGAGGAATATAGGACTCCAATACTCTCAGTAACACACTCAGCATATTTACCCAGTAAATCAGGAAATACCTCATCCTAATATATTTATTTTATTAATATTTGTGTGTCAGGTGCCGACAGAAACATGTGTTGCAGTGACAAAAATGTCATTTTTATTATTTCTGGGAGAGAAACCTTGAGGACTGGAATGATTTACGAAATAATGAATGACAAGAAG
Source organism: Scyliorhinus canicula (assembly GCF_902713615.1). NCBI lineage: Eukaryota > Metazoa > Chordata > Chondrichthyes > Carcharhiniformes > Scyliorhinidae > Scyliorhinus > Scyliorhinus canicula. The sequence continues at coordinate 14,280,525 of NC_052155.1, read as the reverse complement.
GAAATTAGGCTTAAAGGAGAAAGAGGTGGAGAGGCAGAAAGGTATAGAGAGAGGAGAGAGGTAGAGAGACAGAAAGGTTGAAAGAGGAAAGAGAGGTGGAGAGGCTGGTTTAGCACAGGGCTAAATCGCTGGCTTTTAAAGCAGACCAAGGCAGGCCAGCAGCACGGTTCAATTCCCGAACCAGCCTCCCCGAACAGGCGCCGGAATGTGGCGACTAGGGGCTTTTCACAGTAACTTCATTTGGAGCCAACTTGTGACAATAAGCGATTTTCATTTCATTCATTCATGCATATTGCAAGTTGACATAGTTTAAATGCTCTTTGGGAGTGGACACCAAATCTGTCGAATTTTTCCATTGGAAAAGGATGCAACCAACAACAAGCGACTTAGAGTGCAAGGCTTGAACAACCTTTCCTTTTATTCATTCATTAATAAGGACGTTGCCAGCAAGGCCAGCGTTTATTGGCCTTCCCTCATTGTCCATAAGATGTCGGTGGTGAGCCCCTTTCTTGAACACAGCCGAGTATGTTGCTGGGCTATTTCATAGGGCAATTAGGCGTCAGCCACATCCCGAGAGCTTACGGTCACATGTCGGCCAGACCAGGTAGGGATGGCAGATTTCCTTCCCTAAAGGACATCAGCTGGAAACTTACATCCGGTAGTTTTATGGCCTCCTTCTGCACTGTAAATTCTATGATTCTATGATGACATAACATTTTCTCATCTCATCATTTCATATTGATATTATTTGAAGGCATATTACAAAACCCTCCAGGAAATTGGGTTCTCCTGAGCAAGGCAGGTGTCAGTTCCTCCAGGCATCCATGTGGATGACCAGCAAAAAGGCAGAAATGTAGAATGTACATAGAACATAGAACGATACAGCGCAGTACAGGCCCTTCGGCCCTCGATGTTGCACCGACATGGAAAAAAAAAAACTAAAGACCATCTAACCTACACTATGCCCTTATCATCCATATGCTTATCCAATAAATTTTTAAATGCCCTCAATGTTGGCGAGTTCACTACTGTTGCAGGTAGGGCATTCCACGGCCTCACCACTCTTTGCGTAAAAAACCCACCTCTGACCTCTGTCCTATATCTATTACCCCTCAATTTAAGGCTATGTCCCCTCGTGCTAGCCACCTCCATCCGCGGGAGAAGGCTCTCGCTGTCCACCCTATCTAACCCTCTGATCATTTTGTATGCCTCTATTAAGTCACCTCTTAACCTTCTTCTCTCTAACGAAAACAACCTCAAGTCCATCAGCCTTTCCTCATAAGATTTTCCCTCCATACCAGGCAACATCCTGGTAAATCTCCTCTGCACCCGTTCCAAAGCTTCCACGTCCTTCCTATAATGAGGCGACCAGAACTGTACGCAATACTCCAAATGCGGCCGTACCAGAGTTTGGTACAGCTGCATCATGACCTCATGGCTCCGGAACTCAATCCCTCTACCAATAAAGGCCAACACACCATAGGCCTTCTTCACAACCCTATCAACCTGGGTGGCAACTTTCAGGGATCTATGTACATGGACACCGAGATCCCTCTGCTCATCCACACTACCAAGAATTTTACCATTAGCCAAATATTCCGCATTCCTGTTATTCTTTCCAAAGTGAATCACCTCACACTTCTCCACATTAAACTCCATTTGCCACCTCTCAGCCCAGCTCTGCAGCTTATCTATGTCCCTCTGTAACCTGCAACATCCTTCCGCACTGTCTACAACTCCACCGACTTTAGTGTCGTCTGCAAATTTACTCACCCATCCTTCTGCGCCCTCCTCTAGGTCATTTATAAAAATGACAAACAGCAACGGCCCCAGAACAGATCCTTGTGGTACGCCACTCGTAACTGAACTCCATTCTGAACATTTCCCATCAACTACCACTCTCTGTCTTCTTTCAACTAGCCAATTTCTGATCCACATCTCTAAATCACCCTCAATCCCCAGCCTCCGTATTTTCTGCAATAGCCGACCGTGGGGAACCTTATCAAACGCTTTACTGAAATCCATATACACCACATCAACTGCTCTACCCTCGTCTACCTGTTCAGTCACCTTCTCAAAGAACTCGATAAGGTTTGTGAGGCATGACCTACCCTTCACAAAACCATGCTGACTATCCCTAATCATATTATTCCTATCTAGATGATTATAAATCGTATCTTTTATAATCCTCTCCAAGACTTTACCCACCACAGACGTTAGGCTCACCGGCCTATAGTTACCGGGGTTATCTCTACTCCCCTTCTTGAACAAAGGGACCACATTTGCTATCCTCCAGTCCTCTGGCACTATTCCTGTAGCCAATGATGACCTAAAAATCAAAGCCAAAGGCTCAGCAATCTCTTCCCTGGCTTCCCAGAGAATCCTAGGATAAATCCCATCCGGCCCCGGGGACTTATCTATTTTCACCTTGTCCAGAATTGCCAACACTTCTTCCCTACGCACCTCAATGCCATCTATTCTAATAGCCTGGGTCTCAGCATTCTCCTCCACAATATTATCTTTTTCTTGAGTGAATACTGACGAAAAGTATTCATTTAGTATCTCGCTTATCTCCTCAGCCTCCACACACAACTTCCCACCACTGTCCTTGACTGGCCCTACTCTTACCCTAGTCATTCTTTTATTCCTGACATACCTATAGAAAGCTTTTGGGTTTTCCTTGATCCTACCTGCCAAAGACTTCTCATGTCCCCTCCTTGCTCGTCTCAGCTCTCTCTTTAGATCCTTCCTCGCTTCCTTGTAACTATCAAGCGCCCCAACTGAAACTTCACGCCTCATCTTCACATAGGCCTCCTTCTTCCTCTTAACAAGAGATTCCACTTCTTTGGTAAACCACGGTTCCCTCGCTCGACCCCTTCCTCCCTGCCTGACTGGTACGTACTTATCAAGAACATGCAATAGCTGTTCCTTGAACAAGCTCCACATATCCAGTGTACCCAACCCTTGCAGCCTACTTCTCCAACCAACACATCCTAAGTCATGTCTAATGGCATCATAATTGCCCTTCCCCCAGCTATAACTCTTGCTCTGCGGGGTATACTTATCCCTTTCCATCACTAACGTAAAGGTCACCGAATTGTGGTCACTGTCTCCAAAGTGTTCACCTACCTCCAGATCTAACACCTGGCCTGGTTCATTACCCAAAACCAAATCCAAAGTGGCCTCACCTCTTGTTGGCCTGTCAACATATTGTGTCAGAAAACCCTCCTGCACACATTGTACAAAGAACGACCCATCCAATGTACTCGAACTATATCTTTTCCAGTCAATATTTGGAAAGTTAAAGTCTCCCATAACAACTACCCTGTTACTTTCGCTCTTTTCCAGAATCATCTTCGCCATCCTTTCCTCTACATCTCTAGAACTATTAGGTGGCCTATAGAAAACTCCCAACAGGGTGACCTCTCCTTTCCTGTTTCTAACCTCAGCCCATACTACCTCGGAAGAAGAGTCCCCATCTTGCATCCTTTCTACCACCGTAATACTGTCCTTGACTAGCAGCGCCACACCTCCCCCTCTTTTGCCCCCTTCTCTGACCTTACTAAAGCACCTAAACCCCGGAACCTGCAACAACCATTCCTGTCCCTGCTCTATCCATGTCTCTGAAATGGCCACAACATCGAAGTCCCAGGTACCTACCCATGCTGCCAGTTCCCCTACCTTATTTCGTATACTCCTGGCATTGAAATAGACACACTTCAAACCACAGACCTGAACACTGCCGCCCTCCTGCGAAGTCAAAACTGTACTCCTGACCTCTCTACTCTCAATCTCTCGCACCCCAAAACTACAATCCAGGTTCCCATGCCCCTGCTGAATTAGTTTAAACCCCCCCAAAGAGTACTAACAAATCTCCCCCCCAGGATATTGGTGCCCCTCAGGTTCAGATGTAGACCATCCTGTCTATAGAGGTCCCACCTTCCCCAGAAAGAGCCCCAGTTATCCAGAAATCTGAATCCCTCCCGCCTGCACCATCCCTGTAGCCACGTGTTTAATTGCTCTCTCTCCCTATTCCTCATCTCACTATCACGTGGCACGGGCAACAACCCAGAGATAACAACTCTGTTTGTTCTCGCTCTGAGCTTCCATCCTAGCTCCCTAAAGGCCTGCCTGACATCCTTGTCCCCTTTCCTACCTATGTCGTTAGTGCCAATGTGGACTACGACTTGGGGCTGCTCCCCCTCCCCCTTAAGGACCCGGAAAACACGATCCGAGACATCACGTACCCTTGCACCTGGGAGGCAACATACCAAACGTGAGTCTCTCTCGCTCCCACAAAATCTCCTATCTGTGCCCCTGACTATTGAGTCCCCAATTACTAATGTTCTACTCCTTTCCCCCCTTCCCTTCTGAGCAACAGGGACAGACTCCGTGCCAGAGGCCCGTACCCCATGGCTTACCCCTGGTAAGTCGTCCCCCCCACAAGTATCCAAAACGGTATACTTGTTACTCAGGGGAACGACCGCAGGGGGTCCCTGCACTGACTGCTTCTTCCCAGTCCCTCTTACAGTTACCCATCTATCTCCAGTCTTTGGTGTAACTACTTCCCTGAAGCTCCTATCTATGACCCCCTCTGCCTCCCGAATGATCCGAAGTTCATCCAGCTCAAGCTCCAGGTCCCTAACACGGTTTTTGAGGAGCTGGAGTTGGGTGCACTTCCCACAGATGAAATCAGCAGGGACACTGACGGCGTCCCTCACCTCAAACATTCTGCAGGAGGAGCATTGTACTGCCTTCCCTGACATCCCCTCTAGATTAAAAAAAAAACAAGAAAAAGAAAAAGGAAAGGAAGAGCTTACCTGATATTACCTCAAACCCTGATCCCGCTGAAAGGTAAGCAAATTTAAAGGCACTCACTCACCTTCACGACAGGCCCCTGCTCCCGCTTCCCAACCACCGTGGGGTGGGGGGGTTGGTTAGAGGAGGAGGTAGGGTGGGAAACACTCACAAAGTGTTTCGGGTTTAACTGTCACTTGCCAACAGCCCCTCCACAAACCACCTTCAACTTAGGCTGACCGCACTGCACGTATGCAAATTTCCCCAGAACAGCTGATCAGTAGCTCTGCTCTGCTGCCCTCTGCTGGTTGCTTGCCTTTACTCAAACTCCTTGGGTCTTCTTCGCAGGTTCACCTTCAACTTAGGCTGACCGCACTGCACGTATGCAAATTTCCCCAGAACAGCTGATCAGTAGCTCTGCTCTGCTGCCCTCTGCTGGTTGCTTGCCTTTACTCAAACTCCTTGGGTCTTCTTCGCAGGTTCACCTTCAACTTAGGCTGACCGCACTGCACGTATGCAAATTTCCCCAGAACAGCTGATCAGTAGCTCTGCTCTGCTGCCCTCTGCTGGTTGCTTGCCTTTACTCTTTTGTAGGCCCAGAACAAGACTTACCTCAGGTTAACTTTAATTTTACCCAAGGATTGATATTTTCATGAGGGCATCTTGAATATAAGAACATAAGAACTAGGAGCAGGAGTAGGCCATCTGGCCCCTCGAGCCTGCTCCGCCATTCAATTAGATCATGGCTGATCTTTTGTGGACTCATCTCCACTTTCCGGCCCGAACACCATAACCCTTAATCCCTTTATTCTTCAAAAAACTATCTATCTTTACCTTAAAAACATGTAATGAAGGAGCCTCAACTGCTTCACTGGGCAAGGAATTCCATAGATTCACAACCCTTTGGGTGAAGAAGTTCCTCCTAAACTCAGTCCTAAATCTACTTCCCCTTATTTTGAGGCTATGTCCCCTAGTTCTGCTGTCACCCGCCAGTGGAAACAACCTGCCCGCATCTATCCTATCTATTCCCTTCATAATTTTAAATGTTTCTATAAGATCCCCCCTCATCCTTCTAAATTCCAACGAGTACAGTCCCAGTCTACTCAACCTCTCCTCATAATCTAACCCCTTCAGCTCTGGGATTAACCTAGTGAATCTCCTCTGCACACCCTCCAGCGCCAGTACGTCCTTTCTCAAGTAAGGAGACCAAAACTGAACACAATACTCCAGGTGTGGCCGCACTAACACCTTATACAATTGCAACATAACCTCCCTAGTCTTAAACTCCATCCCTCTAGCAATGAAGGACAAAATTCCATTTGCCTTCTTAATCACCTGTTGCACTTGTAAACCAACCTTCTGTGACTCATGCACTAGCACACCCAAGTCTCTCTGAACAGTGGCATGCTTTAATATTTTATCGTTTAAATAATAATCCCGTTTGCTGTTATTCCTACCAAAATGGATAACCTCACATTTGTCAACAATATGTATCTTTTTAATTCATTCATTAGCTTAGGCATTGCTGACTAATCCAACAATTTGTTGCTCTTCCCTAATTGCCCTTGAGAAGGTGGTGGTGAGCTGCCCTTCTTGAACCGCTGCAGACTGTGTGGTCGGTGCACCCGCTGTGCTGTTAGGGAGGGAGTTCCAGGATTTTGACCCAGCGACAGTGAAGGAACGGCCGATATATTTCCAAATCAGGATGGTGAGTGACTTGGAGGGGAACCTCCTGGTGGTGGGGTTCCCAAGTGTCTGCTGCCTTTGTCCTTCAAGATAGTAGTGGTCGTGGGTTTGGAAGGTGCTGCCTAAGGAGCCTTGGCGAGTTTCCACAGTGCATTTTGCGACTGTGTGTCGGTGGTGAAGGGAGAAAATGTGTGCGGAAGGGTTGCCAATCAAGCGGGCTGTTTAGCCTTGGATGGTATCAAGGTTCTTGCACGTGGTTGGCGCTGAACTCATCGAGGCAAATAGAGAATCTATACAATGAAGGCGAGGCCAGACAATGATTATAGATCGAATATTAAAATAGAAAATGCTGGAAAAGCTCAGCAGGGCTGGCGGGCACTGTGGAGAGAGAAAGACAAAGTTAATGTTTTGAGTTCAATATAAGTCTTTGTCTTCATCGACTATTCCTTCCCGAGTTGACAATTTCTCTCCCTTACCATCAGGTGACATTTCGGGAACCGTGGCGACATACGGTTCGTCCAGGAACTGGGGTTCATTGTCGTTGATGTCCTGGACTTTAATCATGAACTCTGACTCTGGTTCTACATGCTGGTTGGTTGCTCTGTCCACCACTTGAGCTCGCAGGATGTAAAATGGCTTAACTTCTCGGTCCAGCTTCGTTATGAGGTAAATGTCTCCGTTGTCCTCATTGATGGTGAAGATAGTCCCGGCTCCATCACCTGTCAGGTTGTATCTCACAGAGCCATTACCATTGTTCGAATCTGAGTGGAGCTGTAGCTGTAATTCATATAAATAGTTCAATAAATATCAAATAGTTACTTGTCGTTACAATAGTGACGAATCGTTGAACAAATATCTTTGAAAGCACCCTCCAAACCTGCGACCTCTACCACTCGAAGGACAAGGGCAGCAGGTACACGGGAAACCCATCGCCTGCAAATTCCCTTCAAAGCCACACACCTTCCTGACTTGAAAATATGTCGGCCGTTGCTTCACTTTCACTGGGACAAAATCCTGGAACTCCCTCCCTAACAGCACTGTGGGTGCACCTACACCACAAGGACTGCAGCGGTTCAAGAAGGCAGCTCGTCACCACCTTCTGAAGGGCAGCACGGTAGAACAGTGGTTAGCACAGTTATTTCACAGCTCCAGGGTCCCAGGTTCGATTGGGTCACTCTCTGTGCGGAGTCTGCACATTCTCCCCGTGTTTGTGTGGGTTTCCTCCGGGTGCTCCGGTTTCCTCTCACAGTCCAACGATGTGCGGGTGAGGTGGATTGGCCATGCTAAATTGCCCTTAGTGTCCAAAATGGTTGGGTGGGGTTATGGGGATAGGGTGAAGGTGTGGGCTTGGGTAGGGTGCCCTTTCCAAGGGCCAGTGCAGACTCGATGGGCCAAATGGCCTCCTTCCGCACTGTAAATTCTATGATTCTATGAAATAGGGGTGGGCAACAAATGCTGGTCGAGACTGCATTGCCCACATCCCATGACCGAATTTGAAAAAGGAAAGGCATCTTAGCTTCGAAGGGGCTTCGGGGAAACAGATGTTTGTTTTTACTTTGCTTCCTATATCTGCTGTAATGCCATGGTTAAAGTGCACGACTGTTCTCCGGTCAACACTGCAGAGCACACCAGTAGCTGTAAACATGTAGCACAGGGCTAGATCACTGGCTTTGAAAGCAGGCCAGCAGCACGGTTCGATTCCTGTAACAGCCTCCCCGAACAGGCGCCGGAATGTGGCGACTAGGGGCTTTTCACAGTAACTTCATTGGAGCCTACTCGTGACAATAAGCAATTTTCATTTTCATTTCAACTTCATTCCCCAGCTGATTGAATTTAAATATTTCCAAAGTTAAGACGGAGGTGCACGGAGGTGAAGAAGCCCAAACAATGCTGCACCAAAGTCATGCTGACACTAAGCAGGTGTATCACTGGAGGTTTCATCACATGACCTCGTGTCCTGACACCAACCCCACCATCCCCCCCACGGAGGCCGGGATTCTCTGGTCACGCTGGCAGCGCACCCCCGCCCATGGGTTCCTCAACAGCGTGGGGTGTCTTCCATGGGAAATCCTGTTGACAGCGACAGGAGCAGAGAATCTCGCCGCCAGGGAATGGTACGTCGCCCCACCCCCTTTGTCGAGGTGTATGAGGCGGGGGGGACCAGAGAACCCAGCCCAGGATTTCAGTTATATATCGCTTTTCGCACCCAACACCTCAAGGTGCTTTGCAACCATGAAATACGGGCGAAATGCAGCAAATTTATGCACAGCAAGCTCCCAGAAACAATGATGCGATAATGACCAATCAATCCATTTCTCAGTGATGTTGGCAGAGGGATAAACATTCATCAGAACACAGGGAAATAGTTCCCCTGCTCTTCCTTGAGGACCAGAGAATCTTTCACATCCGCCAGAACAGGCAGATGCCGCCTCAATGTAATGGCAAACACGAAAACCTGCACCTCCAGCCGAGGCTCAGCGCTGCCCTGGAAAATCAGCCGTGATCTTCCGGGTCACGCCTCCGGAATGGGAGTTGAACTTGGAACCTCCTGACTCCGAGGCGAGAGTGCGACCAACCGAGCTATGGCTTGTTCAGCCATTTTGGCAGGCAGTAAGGATCTGGAGTCACAGCGAAGGATGGCAGATTCTTTTCCCTGAAAGGCATTCGTGAAGCAGATGGATGTTTGCAACAATCGATGAAAATGAAAATCGCTCATTGTCACGAGTTGGCTTCAATGAAGTTACTGTGAAAAGCCCCTAGTCGCCACATTCCGGCGCCTGTCCGGGGAGGCTGGTACGGGAATCAAACCGTACTGCTGGCCTGCTTGGTCTGCTTTCAAAGCCAGCGATTTAGCTGAGTGAGCTAAACCAGCCCCTGATCATTGTCATGTTCACCATTACTGGGCGATGTACCATCAATTCACTACAAGACGATGATAGCGAAAGAACATCGGCTTTATTATCCAAGAACTTGCCTGCCTGTGACTGCTGTAACAACTGAGCGCCGGCCCCCAGGCGGCCGGTCTATATACCGTCCGGGGGGGTGGGGGGGGGGGGGGGGGGGGGTGGAGCCCACCAGAGTTCCAGAACAATACATGGAAGGAGATCATATTACCATTCCCTGGCCATAGGCCACAGTACTATACAGACAACTTATATTATGGTGAATAAATACACCACACTGGGGCTCGCTTTGTGTTCCAGATTTATTAATTGAATTAACACTTCACCAGCTGCCTTGGTGGCATTTGGACCCATGTTCTCAGAGCATTAGCTTGGGCCTTTAGATTGCCAACCCACTGACATTGGCACGACACCACTGTCACAATCAAATGAGGAGGGGAGTCGGAGGGTTCCCCTCTTTTCTCCCTCTTCGATTTGCTGCAAGAGATTTTTATTAAAACCTGCCAGTTCCATGAGTGTTTAACTGTTTACCTGCCGTGACTATAAAAGATGCACACAGTCGGGTTTACTCAGTCTTTAACAGAAGAAGGAATAGCTTTCATTGTACTTAACCTGCTTTAAGTGATAAAAATGCCCTGGATTTCACAGGCACGCACGCACTTTAAATTCACACAAACACACACCAATAGATTACAGAAGGAGGAGACTAGATTATTTCGTTTAGAGTTTGATAACATTAAAGGGGCACATGACTTCAGAAGATTGGTAATTTGGCTGGCTTCATGCTGGATTTATTGGCCCTGTTGAGGTGGTTTCAAGTTGTCGACAGAAGATTTCTGTATTCTTCAGGAGACAGCAGAATCGGGTCGAGTTATTTTAAAGATCTCTCTCTGTGGCCTGTGGATAGTCAAAACTCAGAGACAGGGTTCCACTTGCAAACTGGATGGATGGAGAGAGAGAGAGAAAGAGGAAGAGAGAGAAAGGATGCACTCCATGATCTTGTTCCTTCCAAGTCACAGCTGCTTGTCCTCGTTGGCAGAGAAAGGAGGCGCTTGAGACACACAGAGGGTTGGTTTATCACATGACCTCTCTCCGACTGCCCAGTGACCCAACAATGGTCACGGCTAATGTATTCTAGTTACCTTGATTAGCTCATGGCTGCGGATTCCTCTATCAGCCAGGGCCCCACTGTCTGAGGGATCAAGTCTAATGGTTTGTCTCCACCCAATCCAGTACCCAGGAGGCCATCCGGGACACCTTGGTAACGGGACAGGAGTATCCCACCATTTATCTGTTTTAAGGCAACTGTTGCTGGGCAGTTTTACACAGGTTGTCTCATGTTGGACTGTAGAAGGTGCAATGATGGAAATTCGCAGCCTTCTGTGACGGTGAGCTCAAGTCACTGGAATGTGGCTTCAATCTTATACCCCAAAAATAATCAGTCAGAGGCTTTCAGCCATTAAACTCAAATATCATTCTTTGACGGGAAGCGTGGTCTCGCAAGACCACCATCTCGTAACTTTATCCTGGAGATTAAGCTTCCGTTCCTGGAGGCTTCAGGTCGTTCCTGGAGAGTTGAGAACACAAATTGTAATCGACACTGGTAAAGTACAGTGGTCTGCTCTGGGGTTGTACACAGCTCACTTTTCCCATCCAGAATGAGGTGGATTTTGATGGATGCTGCATATCGCTCGGTGCGCAGTCAAAATCACTTTACGTCAATGTGAATGTGCAGTGTAGCTGCACCTTTAATAGGTGATTACATATGCTTCCGAAACACGTTTATTCCAATTCAGTGACAGGAAGTAATCATCCTCAAGATCCCAATTGCCCCTCAATGCGGAACACATTTCAGGCGAACGCGGTTTGCACAGAGTTTGAGTCACGATGTCAGGAATTGTAGATTCTGCTGACACAGCGGCACAACTGAAATTTGTATTTTTCACCTTCTCTGCACACTGTCAGTCAGCGAAACTGGTGAAGCAGCTTCAGGATCAGGAAAGCTATGATAATATAAAGGCTGTCACTGTCAGAGGCTTCTGAGTTTATTTTGTGTGGGGGGGTTGGGGGGGGGTGGTAGTGGATGGAGCCAAAGTGTAGCAGCAGATTTTCAGATGTCTCAAGACCTTGGGATAGCAGGCTTGAGTTTTTTTGCATGACTCTACCCAGAGCTGTGCCAATCCTATACTGGGTATGGGCGAACAATAGGGTTGATTGATTGATATTTATTGTCACGTGTACCAAAGTACAATGAAAAGTATTTTTCTGCGGCCAAGGGAACGTACACAGTATGTACATAGTGTCATAATATACACACAGGTATATGATGGAGTGCAGACAGGCAGTGATTGACACACAGATGACCAATGAACACACAGAACACAGCAGCCAATCACCAGACAGGACACGGCCACTATAAAGCCAGAGGGCACTAGTTTTCCCGCTCTCTTGGGATCCAGCCTCTGAGACAGTCAGAGCCAATGAGAAACAACTAGAACTTACACCATGCGCTAGTAAGATAGTCTGGTCAGGTTAGCCTCAGGTCTCCAGTCAACTCAGCACAGTGTCAACCCACAGTTAAAGTATGTATGATAGTTAAGAGTTCAATAAAATCGAGTTGCATTTCTTCAAGTGTTGGAAGCCTGTCTCTCTCACTGCTGCAGTAAACGCAGTCCTCGCAGACCCAGCTTACCGAACACATCATGGTACCAGTGAGTCATGTATGAGTTTGACGGGCCTACCTTGAGATAGTCTGCCTTTGACCAGCGATCAGCCATCCGGGAACATGGACAGCGTCCGCACTCCCCCGTCGCTCCGCATCGCCGGCAACCTCGGTGAAAACGGGAAGATTTTCAAGCAGAACTTCCAGCTGTATCTTGAAGCCACCGACCTCGAAGCCGCATCGGATGCCAGAAAGATTGCTCTCTTCCTCTATACAGCCGTGGACCACGCTAGCCACATCTTTAACTCCCTCACCTTTGCTGAAGGTGAGGACAAGACAAAGTTCAAAACAGTCCTGCTGAAGTTCGACAGCCACTGTGACATTGAAGTCAACGAGAGATTTGAACGCTATGTGTTCCAGCAGAGGCTTCAGGGTAAGGATGAACCTTTTCAGTCCTTCTTAACCCATCTCCGTATCCTTGCGCAGTCCTACAACTACGGCTCCACTTCCGATTCCATGATCCGCGACCAGATCGTTTTCGGGGTCCACTCGGATCCCCTTCGCCAGCAGCTCCTTAAAGTTAAGCAGCTCACCCTTAACATCGCCATCAAGATATGCGTCCTACACGAGCACGCTAATAACCAGTACTCCCATATCAAGGCGTCAGAGACGGCGCAGCAAGGCCCCCACGATGCGGAGCGGGTGCAGGCCGTAAAACAGCTCCAAAGCCTGAGTCTAAATGAGGACGGCCATTTTGCGTGCTTTTCCTGGGCTCCTGCGCATGCATGCCACGACCAAGGGGACGGCAAAGCCGACCACCGACCACATCGTTCGACCGCACCGCGCATGCGCAGTGGCTCACGGAGTGTCCTGATGTCAGCGCAAGTGTTGGAGACCTGTCTCTCTCACTGCTGCAGTAAACGCAGTCCTCGCAGACCCAGCTTACCCAACACATCACATAGTAAACAAAAGAATCATGGACAGAGTACATTGACAATGGTACATCAACAAATAATGATTGGTTACAGTGCAGAACAAGGGCCAAACGAGAGGAGCAAAGGGCATTGTGAATAGTGTTCTTTTTTTTTTTTTGTTTTGTTTTTTAAATTTAGTGTACCCAATCATTTTTCCAATTAAGGGGAAATTTAGAGTGGCCAATCCACCTAGCTTGCACGTTTTTTGGGTTGTGGGGGCGAAACCCACGCAAACACGGGGAGAACGTGCAAACTCCACACGGACAGTGACCCAGAGCCGGGATCGAACCTGGGACCTCAGCGCCGTGAGGTCGCAGTGCTAACCCACTGCGCCACCATGCTGCCCGTGAATAGTGTTCTTACAGGGAACAGATCAGTCCGAGGGGGAGTCGTTGAGGAGTCTAGTAACTTTGGGGAAGAAGCTGTTCCTGTGTCTGGATGTGTGGGTCTTCAGACTTCTGTATCTTCTGGAAGGATCGGGAAGAGGGCAATTCCTGGGTGTAAGGGATCTCTGACAATGCTGTCTGCCTTCCTGAGGCAGTGGGAGGTGTAGACAGAATCAATGTGGGGGTGACAAGCTTGTGTGAAGGTTTGGGCTGAGTTCACCACACTCTGCAGTTTCTTGTGATCTTGGGCCGTGCAGTTGCCACACCAGGCTGTGATGCAGCCGGATAGGGTGCTCTCTATTGCACATCTGTGGAAGTTTGTGAGAGTTGATGCATTCATACCAAATTTCTTTAGCATCCATAGGAAGTAGAGACGCTGTTGGGCTTTCTTGACTGTTGCATCAACGTGAGTGGACCAGGACAGACTGTTGGTGATGGTGATCCCCAGGAACTTAAAGCTATCGACCATCTCCACTTCGCAGCCATTGATGTAGACGGGGGGGGATGTCGTGCTACATTTCCTGAAGTCGATGATCAGTTCCTTGGTCTTTCCAACATTTAGAGAGAGATTGTTTTCAGTACACCATGCAACCAAGTGATCAATCTCCCTTCTGTAGTCTGATTCGTCGTTGTTTGAGATGCGACCCATCTTGGTTTACCAAGTTTTGAAATAGGCACGAGTTGATTTATCTTTTCAAGAAAGGCTTCTTCAGGGATTAGCACTGTTGGCCCACAGCGCCAGGGCACCATGTTCAATTTGGGCCTTGGGTGACTGTCTGTATGGAGTTTGCCCCTTCTCCCCGTGTCTGCGTGGGTTTCCTCCGGGTGCTCCGGTTTTCTCCCATGATCGAATGATGTGCTGGTTAGGTGGACTGGTCGTGTTAAAATTGCCCTTTAGTTTCCACAGATGCACAGGTGAGGTGGGGATATGGGGATAGGATGGGGGAGTCAGCCTCGGTGAGGTGTTCTTTCAGGGGGTCGGTGCAGACCCAATGGGCTGAATGGCCTCTTTCTACACTTCAGGGATCCTATGGATTCTATGGATCTGCTCAAGAGGCAGCCAGTGTCAGTCATTGCATAATAAATGACAAGGTAAACATTCAGCATAATCATTCGTGCCTTTGTTACCTCTTGACTCGACTGTTCCAACATTCTCTTGGCTGGTCTCGTATTTTCTACCCTCTGTAAACTTGAGGTCATCCAAAACTCTGCTACCCTTGTGCTAACTCACACCCAGCCGCACTCCCCTATCACCCCGATGCTTGTGGACCAGTGTTGGCTCCTCGGCCAGCAAAGCCTTTGATTTTAAAACTCTCACCCTTGTTTTCCAATCCCTCCTTTGCCTCGCCCCTCCCCATCGCTGTGATCTTCTCCAACCCCTCAAGATGCCAAAGCCATCTGCGCTCATCTGATTAGATCTAGTTGCGAAGAATGGTCATGGGTTTGAGAGTTAGCCGTTCCTCGCCACACATGGGACCTGATGAGTATACCCGGCATCTTTTGAATTTGCTCCTCCAAATCTGTCCTCTGAAACCTGCCCGCTTTTAACCGCTTCACCATTGGCAGCCATACCATCAGCTGCCTGGGCCCTAATCTCTGAAATTACCTGTCCCAACATCTCCTTCTCTTCACCTTGACCCTTTAAGATGCTCCTTCAAGCCTACATTGATCTGCGCTAATACATCCAGATGCGACTGATTGTTATATTTTGTTTTAGAATGCTTCTGACATGTGCACAGGGATGTTTTATGATATTCCTTCCTTCAGGTGCCAAGTTCTCAGAGGGTTTTGCTGACCAGGGACTGCCATTGGATTGGTCCATGATTATGCTGTCAAAGTACACAGCAGTGGTGTGCCTTCTCCAGTGTTTCTGGGCAGGAGAGTCTCCCGTTCTTACCAGCACTTTGAAATTGCTGGGTCCGTGGCCGTGCGGCCTGCGGACACCGTGCCGTGAAACATGGCACCTGCCGCTCACGGACCCGGCTGCAAAACTGTGCCCGCCCCCCCCCTTTAGCCAGCTCACGTGCCGCGGACCCATCCCACAACAGTGACCCCAGCCCATGGCAAAGACCCCACTGCCTGTGGATCGGCCATCCCCCAACTTTGTCGACCCTGGACTGAGTCCGCAGCCTCCACACCGAGTTCCTGAAGGATGTGACCACATGCAACCCACTCGGGAACTCGGCCGGTCGGGAGTGGAGCATCGGGGGTGGGCCTCAGGCAATGTCTGAGTCCGCAGCCTCCACACCGAGTTCCTGAAGGATGTGACCACATGCAACCCACTCGGGAACTCGGCCGGTCGGGAGCGGAGCATCGGGGGTGGGCCTCAGGCAATGTCTGAGTCCGCAGCCTCCACACCGAGTTCCTGAAGGATGTGACCACATGCAACCCACTCGGGAACTCGGCCGGTCGGGGGCGGAGCATCGGGGGTGGGCCTCAGGCAATGTCTGAGTACGCTGCTTTGGAGAAGGCAGAACATCGCGAAAGCGCTGCTGCCCCAGATTCGGTCGTGAACGGGGATTCTCCGGCCAGTCGCCAAACGCGATTTCACTGGGCACGGTGCCCAGAAGCGATTCACTGTCCCTTGCCATGCATGGCGGGGGCTACATGGGATTACATTGAGAATTCCGCTATCTCGCTTCCATTTTGTGCGGGCGGCCCGATATCGAGGTCGGCGGCTGCCCGCTCTCCCACAATGCAATTCTACCTCCCCCAACACCACAGGATTTGCTTGCTCTTTATAACAGAGCCCCCACCAAGGTCCCTCCATAACAGAAACCTCCAGCATAGACACCCCCATAACAGAGCCCCCCATCCAAAGACCTCGCCTAACCCAGCCCCTACCAGAGACCCCCTCATAACAGAGCCCCCCCACAACAGAGACCTCCCGTAACAGAGCCCCCGACCAGAGACCCCCTCATAACAGAGCCCCACTACCAGAGACTTCCCATAACAGATCCACCCGACCAGAAACCTCCCATAGCAGAGCCCCCCTCACAACAGAGACCTCCCATAACAGAGCCCCCTACCAGAGACCTCCCTTAACAGAGCCCCCCTACCAGAAACCCCCTCATAACAGAGCCCCCCTACCAGGTTCAGTGAAATTGAGGTGGGTGGTGGTGGATTGGCAGCTTCCACTCAGCCAGCTGTCTGGATTCTGTCATTCTGTCATTTAATTTCCCTTCATACTTGAATGGATATCAAGTACCCTGCTATGTAACTGACCACAATGGAACTAACCGCAATATTTAGAAACATCTAGCTATGATTGACAGCTCTTGACCACATAAAAAGCAGTAGAATGCTCTCACTTCCTCTTTTTCTCTGCAGAAAGCAGAAAGTCCGAGGGCCAGAGAATCATGGAGGTGTGGAGAATCTGGTGCCCAACTTGTCAATCGGATGCACCAGCGGGGCACCAGAGTTTGGGAAAAGGATCGGCACTGCCGTTTTTTTCCCCCGACACTGGATTCTCCTTCACATTAGGAACTCTGCTACACGAGGCAGGAGGTGGAGATTCCAGCCCCCATGGGTCAGCTGCGACCTAGCTGATAGCTCTCCTGCCTCTGAGGCACAAGGTCATAGATTCCAGTTCTACTCCATGACTTCAGCTTAACGTTCTCGGCTAACACTCCAGTTTAACGACGGGCCTACTGCTTTGCTAAAAGTGACATCTTTTGGGGAAGAGGTTATTCCAAATTCCTCTCTGCGCTCTCTCGCGTGGATGTAAAAGACACCACACCACAATTTTGAAAAGAGCCAGAGATCACCCCCCCCCATGTCCCAGCCAATAATCAACATGGGGGGGGGGGGGGGGTGTGGTGATCCACTGTGTAATTGTGTGTGTGCCTATATTAGGGGATGTACAGTAGTACCTATACTAGCTCCGCCCACAAGGAGCCGTATAAATATGCATGACTTCTCCTGAGCAGCCATTCTACCAGCTGCAGTCGGAGGATAAACATCGAACTGTAATAAAGCCTCTATTGTACCCATTCAAGTCTTTAGTACGATTGATAGCGCATCAGGGGGAAAAAAACGAGATGACCTGGTCATTATCACACTGACTGTGCTTCAGAAATTGCTTTTACTGGCTGTAAAGCGTTCTGGACCATTCATTGCTTGTGAAAGACTGCAGTGTATAAATATAAGTCTTTTTTTCTTGAACTCATCTCAAAGCAGTGACCTACCTTGCCAATGTGGAGTGGCTCTGTTCCAAGGTACTCTTCCAATACAAAGATTTGGTTCCACACCCATTTCTGTTTGACGTGTTGGTGAGAGTTAAGCTGATGGTTCACTTGCTTGTGTTCCGGGTGGACCGGAGTCATGAGGCAACAATCCAGCATCGCACATCCCATCAGGATAGCCCAGCATGCGTAGCGTCTCAGCATTCCCTGGCAGTCGTGAAGGTTGAGTTGCCGGGGCCAATTTCCCAAGGGAAAACTTTTTCCTGACAGGAATGTGCTAAACACCGATGCTGAACAGTTTGGAACGCACGGGGAGAACCTTGCACAGAATCTTGTCCCAGTTCAACTCTTCACATCACTGAAAGACAAAGGAACAAGAGATGTGACCTTCAGCTGCACCCATGATTTTTTTTATCATTAATTTGTTCATTGGGTGCAGCTGTCGCTGGAGAGACCAGTATTTGTTGCCCATCCCTAATTGCCCCGAACAAGGTGTAATGTTGTCTGCGAGACAATAAGTAAAGGTAGAAAATGTTTTTGCACATCCAGCCACCAGTCAATATCTCATATCACCGCACACAGTGAGGATGAATGTGGTTCAGAAACGGGCAATATCCGTTCAGCTGGCCATTATAAACCTCTCCTGATTTTAATTTCCAATATCAACCAAAGTCATAATTACCCCCAGGGAGTGAAGAGGAAACCTAGTCTTCAGAGGGTGCTGTAGCGGAGTGGTGCTGCCTTGGATTACTGATCCAAAAATATGACTTTGAATCCCGCCAAGGTGGCTGCTGGGGAACTTAAATGCAGTTAACTGAAGAACTTCTTCAGTAAGTGTATGTATCAGTAAGAGTGACCATGAAGTGATTGGATTATTGGAAATACCTATCTGTTTCAACTGAAACGAACAATGCTCTCTGCTTATCCTGTCTGCCATATATATTCACCTGGTTCATATGGCCATCTGGTAAATAATGTCCTTCAGGAAAAGGAAATCTGCCTTTCTTATGTGGTCTGACCCACATGTGACTGCAGACCCACAACATTATGGTTGGCTCTTAACAGCCCCCTCAAGGGCAATTAGAGGCGGGTGGCAAGGCAGCACAGTGGTTAGCACAGTTGCTTCACAGCGCCATAGAGCAATCACAAAATCATCCTCCCCCCTCCCCTTGCCCTCCCCAACCCCGCCCCCCAACAACAGTCCACCGCCATCACTGCTCTTTACCCATAGCCCTGCCCAGTTCAATCTCCAATTAGCTATGCAATTCTCTTCTGAAAGAAAATGATTGACTCTGCTTCCACCACCTTGTCAGGCAGTGCAAATCTCACCGAATAAATGGTTTTTTTTTGCTTATGTTGCCTTTGGTACTTTTGCCAATCATCTCAAGAACCGTGTCCTCAATTTTATCAAATCGATATTCCCCAGAGTCAAATATCCCCCCCCCCCACCCCGATTTTGTTCAATGTGAGCTGCCAAAGGAGCTGGGAAGAGAGGTGTTGCAAAATGGTGGACATCGTGGTGATATTCATGGATAGCAACACCTGCTCCGTGTTGGGCAGAATAGTCTCCAGTTCTGCATGACGTCTTGACGCAAAACAGACCTAAACTCCTCCGCAACTTTAGCAATGTTCTTCATGGGATGTGGGCATTGTTGAGAAAACCAGCCTTTGTTACCTCATCCTGTTTTCACGAGGAAGGCTCTGAAGAGAGAGCTAAGAAGAGCCAGGAGGGGACATGAGAAGTCTTTGGCAGGTAGGATCAAGGATAACCCTAAAGCTTTCTATAGGTATGTCAGGAATAAAAGAATGACTAAGGTAAGAGTAGGGCCAGTCAAGGACAGTAGTGGGAAGTTGTGCGTGGAGTCCAAGGAGATAGGAGAGGTGCTAAATGAGTATTTTTCATCTGTATTCACGCAGGAAAAAGACAAAGTTGTCGAGGAGAATACTGAGATACAGGCTACTAGACTAGAAGGGCTTGAGGTTCATAAGGAGGAGGTGTTAGCGATTCTGGAAAGTGTGAAAATAGATAAGTCCCCTGAGCCGGATGGGATTTATCCTAGGATTCTCTTGGAAGCTAGGGAGGAGATTGCTGAGCCTTTGGCTTTGATCTTTAAGTCATCTTTGTCTACAGGAATTGTGCCAGAAGACTGGAGGATAGCAAATGTTGTCCCCTTGTTCAAGAAGGGGAGTAGAGATAACCCCGGTAACTATAGACCAGTGAGCCTTACTTCTGTTGTGGGAAAAGTCTTGGAAAGGTTTATAAGAGATAGGATGTATAATAATCTGGAAAGGAATAATTTGATTAGAGATAGTCAACATGGTTTTGTGAAGGGTAGGTCGTGCCTCACAAACCTCATTGAGTTCTTTGAGAAGGTGACCAAACAGGTGGATGATGGTAAAGCAATTGATGTGGTGTATATGGATTTCAGTAATGCGTTTGATAAGGTTCCCCATGGTAGGCTATTGCAGAAAATACAGAGGCATGGGATTCAGGGTGATTTAGCAGTTTGGAACTGAAATTGGCCAGCTGATAGAAGACAAAGGGTGGTGGTTGATGGGAAATGTTCTGACTGGTGTCCAGTTACTAGTGGTGTATCACAAGGATCTGTTTTGGGGCCGCTGCTGTTTGTCATTTTTATAAATGACCTGGAGGAGGGCGTAGAAGGATGGGTGAGCAAATTTGCAGATGGCACTAAAGTCGGTGGAGTTGTGGACACTGCAGAAGGATGTTACAAGTTACAGAGGGACATAGATAAACTGCAGAGCTGGGCTAACAGGTGGCAAATGGAGTTTAATGCAGAAAAGTGTGAGGTGATTCATTTTGGAAGGAATAACAGGAAGACAGAGTACTGGACTAATGGTAAGATTCTTGGTAGTGTGGACGAGCAGAGAGATTTTGGTGTCCATGTCCATAGATCCCTGAAAGTTGCCATCCAGGTTGAGAGGTTTCTTAAGAAGGCGTATGGTGTGTTAGCTTTTATTGGTAGAGGAATTGAGTTTCGGAGCCATGAGGTCATGTTGCAGTTGCACAAAACTCTGGTGCGGCTGCATTTGGAGTATTGTGTGCAGTTCTGGTCGCCGCATTATAGGAAGGATGTGGAAGCATTGGAAAGGGTACAGAGGAGATTTACAAGGATGTTGCCTGGAATGGAAGGGAGACCTTATGAGGAAAGGCTGAAGGACTTGAGGCTGCTTTTGTTAGAGAGAAGAAGGTTAAGAGGTGACTTAATTGAGGCATACAAGATGATCAGAGGATTAGATAGGGTGGACATTGAGAGCCTTTTTCCTCAGATGGTGATGTCCAGCAAAAGGGGACATAGCTGTAAATTGAGGGGAGATAGATATAGGACAGATGTCAGAGGTAGGTTCTTTACTCAGAGAGTAGTAAGGGCGTGGAATGCCCTTCCTGCAACAGTCGTGGAGTCGCCAACACTAAACGCATTCAAATGGTCATTGGATAGACATAAGGACGGTAAGGCAATAGTGTAGATGGGCTTTAGAGGGGTTTCACAGGACGGCGCAACATCGAGGGCCGAAGGGCCTGTACTGCGCTGTAATGTTCTATATTCTACGTTCTATGTTCATTGCCCCCTGAGAAGGTGATGGTGGTGAGCTGCTTTCATGAACCATGCAGTCCATGCAGTGTGGGTACACCCACAGTGCTGGTGGGGAGTTCCAGGATTTGATGCAGAAACAGTGAAGGAAAGGCGATATAGTTGGAAGTCAGGTTGGAGAGTGGCTTGGAGGGGAACTTGCAGGCGGTAGTGTTCCCATGCATCTACTGGCCTTGTTCTAGCTGGTAGAGGTCATGGAATACAATGTTGACAAATGTGAGGTTATCCATTTTGGTAGGAATAACAGCAAACGGGATTATTATTTAAACAATAAAATATTAAAGCATGCCGCTGTTCAGAGAGACTTGGGTGTGCATGAGTCACAGAAGGTTGGTTTACAAGTGCAACAGGTGATTAAGAAGGCAAATGGAATTTTGTCCTTCATTGCGAGAGGGATGGAGTTTAAGACTAGGGAGGTTATGTTGCAATTGTATAAGGTGTTAGTGCGGCCACACCTGGAGTATTGTGTTCAGTTTTGGTCTCCGTACTTGAGAAAGGACGTACTGGCACTGGAGGGTGTGCAGAGGAGATTCACTAGGTTAATCCCAGAGCTGAAGGGGCTGGATTATGAGGAGAGGTTGAGTAGACTGGGACTGTACTCGTTGGAATTTAGAAGGATGAGGGGGTATCTTATAGAAACATTTAAAATTATGAAGGGAATAGATAGGATAGATGCGGGAAGGTTGTTTCTACTGGCGGGTGACAGCAGAACTAGGGGACATAGCCTCAAAGGGGCTGGTTTAGCTCACTAGGGGCTAGTTTAGCTCACTCAGCTAAAATCGCTGGCTTTTAAAGCAGACCAAGCGGGCCAGCAATTCCCGTACCAGCCTCCCCGGACAGGCGCCGGAATGTGGCGACTCGGGGCTTTTCACAGTAACTTCATTGAAGCCTACTCGTGACAATAGCGATTTTCAATTTCAATTTCAATTTCAAATAAGGGGAAGTAGATTTAGGACTGAGTTTAGGAGGAACTTCTTCACCCAAAGGGTTGTGAATCTATGGAATTCCTTGCCCAGTGAAGCAGTTGAGGCTCCTTCATTACATGTTTTTAAGGTAAAGATAGATAGTTTTTTGAAGAATAAAGGGATTAAGGGTTATGGTGTTCGGGCCGATAAGTGGAGCTGAGTCCACAAAAGATCAGCCATGATCTAATTGAATGCGGAGCAGGCTCGAGGGGCCAGATGGCCTACTCCTGCTCCTAGTTCTTATGTTCTTATGTTCTTATGTTTAGAAGGCGCTGTCGGATGTGCCTTGGTGGGTTCCTGCAGTCCATCCTGTAGTTGGCACATATTGTTGTCATTGTGAACCAACTCATTAACAGCCTTTCTGCCAATGAGATTGAACAGCCTGCATATTAATACTGCTTAAAACCAGAAAATATATCTTAAAGTATCCGGAAATCAAACTCACGTCAAATTAATTCTTTGCGAGAATTTGAGCATGTAACGCAACGTGGTTTGGCATGTCCACTCGATTGGCTTAAGGTTTTATCATGGGTGCAAGAACCAGCTGAAATGGATTTCTATACGCGGAGTGCAATTTAACTAGATGGAAACAAAGTCCCATAGCACAAGCGTTTAGCTGAGAAAACAAGGCAAAAACGCCCCTCGATAGGGGGCCTCGGCGGGCAACACGTGGCTCCTCTCACTGGGACCCCGCAGTGTAGCAGCTCTCCAAGTCCCCAGTTCCCAACACATTATGGGAGGGTCCCCAGGCCCACCCTCCCTCCGCCAACATCCTCGCATGGCATCCCTGACCCAATCAACAGCGCACAACAAATGCCAGCTTGGAATCTTGGCAGGGCCCAACCTGGCAGTGCCCCTGCCAGCTGGCAGTGCCAGCCTGGTACCCAGATTGCACTGCCCCAGTGCCAGATGTACACTGCCAGGGTGTCAATGCCAGTTTGCCAGGGTGACCACAGCCATGCCAGGGCATGAAAAACACTTATTGTCACGGGTAGGCTTCAATGAAGTTACTGTGAAAGGCCCCTAGTCGCCAGATTCCGGCGCCTGTTCGGGGAGGCTGGTACGGGAATTGAACCGTGCTGCTGGCCTGCTTTGAAAGACAGCAATTTAGCCCAGTGTGCTAACCAGCCCCTGCCCAATTTATGGGATGTGGGCATCACCCTGCCCAAAAGGAATTTACCTGTGGACCTCCATTCCCCTGGAAGACCCCCATTTGTGGAGACCAGTACTAAATGGCGCTCGCCTGAGGTCACTGAGATGAGGGGGAAAGATCCCAATGCCTTGGGTACCTCGGGAATCTGCACATTAAAGTGAGACTAGCTGTCTCGATCTGATAAACAGATTTGCTAAAACATGATCGCAACATGTCACGAGATCGTGTTAGACCTTGCGAGGCGTTGCGAGGCGGGTAGAACCCAGGAGCGGGGTCTCCCGGCATCTATCGGCCATGCTGTGCCACGGCGAGCTGCTTTCAGTGCACAGCATGGTCGTAAAATCGCGCCCACGGTCTTTTACCGTGCTGATTTCTGCAATCAATTCCTGCCCGACTCTTTCAGCCAGGAAACAGCCAACATGAGTGGTGTTCAATATCTTCACTCCCACCTGGCAACTGAGTCCTGCTCTGGAATGATGTGAAGCCATCCGGAAACAATTCACCCTCAACTCAACCAAATAAAAATCTTCAAAATTGTGCAGGTGGTTCACTTAAGCTTGATTAATTTTCTGGCAATTCTGCTGAACAATTATTAATAGTTTACGGGATGTGGTCATCGCTGGTTAGGCCAGCATTTATTGCCCATCTTTAGTTGCCCTTGTGAAGATGGTGGTGGGCTGCCTACTTGATCCGCTGCAGTCCCTGAGCTGTAGGTACACCCACTGTGCTGCTAGGGAGGGAGTTCCAGGATTTTGACCCAGCGACAGTGAAGGAACGGCGATATATTTCCAAGTCAGGATGGTGAGTGACTTGGAGGGGAACCTCCAGGTGGCGGGGTTCCCATATATCTGCTGCCCTTGGCCTTCTAGATGGTAGTGGTTGTGGGTTTGGAAGGTGCTGCCTCAGGAACCTAGATAAATTTGTGCAGTGAATCTTGTAAACGGTGCACGCAGCTGCTACTGTTCGTTAGTGGTGGAGGGTTTGAATGTTTGTGGAAGGGGGAGCAATCAAGCGGGCTGCTTTGTCCTGGATGGTGTTGAGCTTCTTGAGTGTTGTCGGAGCTGCAGTCATCCAGGCAAGTGGAGAGTACTGTATTCCATTACACACCTAACTTGGGCCTTGCAGACGGTGGACAGGCTTTGGGGGAGGGGGTCAGGAGGTTAGCCACCCGCCCCATGATTCCTAGCCTTTGACTTGTTCTATACTGTTCTAGAAATAATTTGTTGTCAGTGCTTCAGACTTGGAGAGGTGGCAGCCATTTGCACACAGCAGAACTCCACAAACAGCACTCTGATATTGACAGGATAATCTGCTTTATGGTCAATGAAAAAATTCCGTCTGGGACATCAGGACAAACTTCCCTCCTTTGTTGTTCAAAATAGTGGCCATGGGGTCTTTGATACCTAAATGACACGTGTGGTTTAGCACAGGGCTAAATCGCTGGCTTTGAAAGCAGACCAAGGCAGTCCAGCAGCACGGTTCATTTCCTGTACCAGCCGTGCCGAAATGTGGCGACTAGGGGCTTTTCACAGTAACTTCATTTGAAGCCTACTTGTGTCAATAAGTGAATTTCATTTTGTAGGTGCCGGTTTAGCTCACTGGGCTAAATCGCTGCCTTTTAAGGCAGACCAAGCAGGCCAGCAGCACGGTTCAATTCCCATACCAGCCTCCCCGGACAGGCGCCGGAATGTGGCAACTAGGGGCTTTTCACGGTCACTTCATTGAAGCCTACTCGTGACAATAAGTGATTTTCATTTTTTCACATGGGGCTTTGGTTTAAATTCCATCCAAATAGAGGTACTGCATTAGCAGAGCAAAATATACTATCGGAGGGCAAACATTCAGAAAAAATCCAGCCGGTTGACAAATATTGGGCGGAACGTTACCGGAATGCCATGGCTCAGAGTGAAAGCTGGTGTGCAGCTCTCTAGTTACAAAGACCAGTTTCCTCTCCAGATTTTTAAAGGAAACAAGATGAGTGGGCATGGGTTACGCCATCCCTCTGGTGGGGAAGAGCCTGATAGACCCGGCACCCAGCTCCACACCTGGCTGTGGAAGGCGGGGGGGAGGAGGTTGGGGGCAAGGGGAGAGCCTGGGAAATCCCGCCCGAAACGTTGCTGTTATGTAGAATGCTGTTCCTCAGAGAGCAGTGGAGGCTGGGTCGTTGTACGTTTTATTTCAGGCTGATTGTTGATTGACAGGAGAGTCGAATGGGTAGATAGGAAATTGGAATTAAGGTCACAATCCGATCACCCCTGATCATATCAAATGGTGGAGGAGGGTCGAGGGGCCGAATGACCCACTACCTGTATTCATGCTTAAAGACCTAAACAATGGGCCGCAGGGCGACACAGTGGCTAGCTCTGCAGCCTCACAGCGCCAGGGACCTGGGTTCAATCTGGCCTCTGGCGACTGTCTGTGTGGAATTTGCACGTTCTCCCCGTGTCTGCGTGGGTTTCATCCGGATGCTTCGGTTTCCTCCCACAGTCCAAAGATGGGCATGTTCGGTGGATTAGCTACGCTCAAATTGCCCCTTGGTGTCCGAACGTTAGGTAGGGTCACGAGGGTAGAGAGAGGTGGGGGGAGGGGAGTGGGCCTGGGTAGGAGCTCCTTCAGAGGGCCGGTGCAGACTCGATGGGCCAAATGGCCTCCTTCTGCACCGTAGGGATTCTAAGATTCTAAACCTGAGTGGTGGCTGCAGTTATTTTGTTGACGATGATTCGAGATTGATGTTGTTGTATGATGCGTACTTTCATTTTTTTTATTGTAGCATTTCATTCCGGGTATTAAAAGGAGCAGAAAGGGCTGAGAATAGGCGTGCATCTCTTCTGTGTACAGTCCTTGGTGCATTTCGGATAATGACAAGATCTATATTTCATTAGGGAAAGAAATAGCTGGAAAGTACCCAATCTAAAGGTAGGAGCACGCTTGATGGCTGGCTCCCTGGGCAGAAATGAAACAAATAGCTTCTTTTGCTGGGCGACAGATAAATATTTCTTCCTGTGAATGACGTGGCTGCTATTTGAATGCACTCATCAACAAAATTATCATTTGGACGCAGGTAGTTTTGACAGTGGGTTGCCTGCAGGCTGTGCCTGCAGAGCAGGAGGCATCTCGGTGGGTCCTGTTGAGCCTGTGTAAAGAAGGAGCACTGAATACATTTTCTCCTCCATTTCCCACCTCTCCCAGCAGGGCAGCTGAATGAATTTAAAAAGCCAAGAGGCCGAAGGAGCGCAGGAAATAACCCCGCAAAAGCAACAAAAAAGAAATGAAACGAAAACAGCTGCACTGTTCTGCCTGTGAGTCAGTTAGAATTAACTGCCTCATCTCGTTCCCTGGCTTTTGAAATCCAATGTTTTTTAAAACAGACAAGGGAAAGATAGATCCTGGAACGCCAGCTCCTCCGCCTGTCAGTTTAATTGATGGCGTAAGTTGTCCCTTTGTGAGGGAACCTTTTTAAAAGATTCAAACGCATTACCTTTGGCTATCTCACGAGTGACGTCCATATTGCTGAGTGACGACGGCACTGCCGCTACTGACATACAGGAGCTCGGCTCAGCCGTGTTCGCCGCCCCGGCCTAATATAATAATCTCCCCACTACCCCCCCCACGACCCTCCCTCTACTAGTGGCCCCATCACTTTTTTATAATAGAATAATCTTTGCTGTCACAAGTAGGCTTACACTAACACTGTAATGAAGTTACTGTGAAAAGCCCCGAGTCGCCACATTCCGGCGCCTATTCGGTTACACGGAGGGAGAATTCAGACTGTCCGCATTACCGAACAGCATGTCTTTCGCGACTTGTGGGAGGAAACCGGAGCATCTGGAGGAAACCCACGCAGACATGGGGAGAACGTGCAGACTCCTCACAGACAATGACCCAAGCTGGGAATCGAACCTGAGACCCTGGCGCTGTGAAACAACAGTACTAACCACTGTGCTACCGTGCTGCCCAGATCTCTACTACTGGCCCTATCACTTATCCATCCACTGACTCCCCTGCAGTCAATAAATGGTTTATTTACACGTCTCCTGCCTTGCCAGCGTGCGAGCTGTTATTGATCTCCCCCCACTTCTCTCCCCCATGCGATTTAGCGACCTGTATTGAGAGGTGGCATTTAGCATTTCACTGCCTCCCATTCTTTCAGTAGAACTTAAGGAGAGTCAGCAGCAACGAGGGCGGAGGTCACAAGCTGACACATAGAACATAGAACATAGAACAGTACAGCACAGAACAGGCCCTTCGGCCCTCAATCTTGTGCCGAGCCATGGTCACCCTACTCAAACCCACCCTATACCCGTAACCCAACAACCCCCCCTCCCTTAACCTTACTTTTATTAGGACACTACGGGCAATTTAGCATGGCCAATCCACCTAACCCGCACATCTTTGGACTGTGGGAGGAAACCGGAGCACCCGGAGGAAACCCACGCACACAGGGGGAGGACGTGCAGACTCCACACAGACAGTGACCCAGCCAGGAATCGAACCTGGGACCCTGGAGCTGTGAAGCATTTATGCTAACCACCATGCTACCGTGCTGCCCCCAATGGGGCCTATGGGGGACAAAAAAAAAACCCAAAAGCACGAAGGTGCCATTGTTGCAGAAATCAGATTCAGTCGCCATCCAATTGTCCTTTTTAAATGAGGGTTTATACAGATTAGACCGTGAAACAATGGGGAAATGGTAATAGCATTGTTAAGATATAGAGTGAGCTCCTGCAATTTTGTTCTGGACAATTTATGCCCATGGTATGAATATCTCATAGACTTCAACGGAGCCCACACAAGTAAATAGGATTGAATTGATTCACAGCTCCTGCTTCCAAGTAGCCTTCCGCTTTCAGAATGTAAATAGCTTGGCTTTAACAACCGCACTCAAACAGCTGGGCTGCACAACTCCGCTGTGACATGGTACTACAGTCATACTCACTACCATTACCCGGTGGGGAGCAATTCGGATTGCGGAGCCCTTTTTTCCAACCCACCTGCGGATCTACGTCGCAGGGAGGGGGAGCAGTGATTATTCCCACTCCTGCACCACAGGAGATCGGCTGGTTTAGCACACTGGGCTAAAATGCTGGCTTTTAAAGCAGACCAAGGCAGGCCAGCAGCACGGTTCAATTCCCGTACCAGCCTTCCCGAACAGGCGCCGGAATGTGAGGACTAGGGGCTTTTCGCAGTAACTTCACTTGAAGCCTACTCGTGACAATAAGTGATTTTCATTTTCAATAGATGCGTTGAGTTGGCGTTGCATTGCCTTAAGCAATTGCCGCAACCTTCCTGGATATGTTACAGCGGCCTATTTGGCGGAACTATCAGCGTTCATACTCATTGTTCCGCTGAACCTGGCAGCAGCATATGAGCAGAATAAGGTGGAAATCCAGAAGCTGTTGTCAGTGTGTCTACGCTCCTCCAGTGGAGACACTGTTGAATTCCTTCCAGAGGACAATCAATTAGAAATCACTGAACTGATTAAAATGTCCACCTTTACTCTTTTAGTCTCACTGCAAAATCCTTTGAAAAGGTTACAGCTTGTTAAATGAGGTGTTACTGGGTTTTTAACAGTGTATAAACCCCATCATTTCTGCCCAATACCCTCACTGATTTGAAACAGCAATTTTATGGGTGGAATTTAATGGGTGGTGTTGTTACCTGCACTGCCACCTGAAGAGTTGGTGGGGATTGCATCCCGACGAGACTGACTACTCAATATTAACTGGCCGGATATCAAAGTTCCACCTCCCACACGGGTGTAAGTCCCCCTTCGGGTATCTGCCGGCCAATCGAGCAGCTCTGCTTTTCCCAACATCACCACGATGAGCAGTGGCTAATCTAAATCCTGGAGCCCAGCACCAGCTAAATGTGTTGGGAGGAGGCGTGGGATCCTCACCGTTCGGAGGGAGGCATAGCAGCCCTGACTAAACCCCCAACTCCCTCCATCCTCCCAGCTCTGACCCGACTGCCCTCCACTCGGCCCAGGCTGACTCCCAGCTCTCCTCCTACTCTACCCCCTCAGGCTCCACCACATCACATCCGACATATATAACTTGTACATTTACCCTCTACCTGGCTTGTCAAAGACATTTAAACTTGGCTGGGCCTTTAGCCTTAATTTACAGCAGTTAGTGCTGTACAAAGGGGCATGGCTTACTTACCTGCGACTGAGCTGCCTTCAACTGTTCGCCACAGGAGCCCATTGCACCACACCAATTCTTCCCGACCTGAGTCGGAAGATTGGGTGAGATACTTACTTATCTGGAAATCCAGCCATTCCTCAGAGCAGAGTAGCAAACCTGCTTGATTTCCACTCCACCGGATGTTACAGGCTGAGTGTGAGTCAACCAGCCTTGTTCACCAAAACGCTGCCTCTCTCATGAGGGACTCACCGATGAAGATCCCAACTCTCTCCAAAAGTCGCTCCAACTCAACAACAGGTCACCTCACAGGGTTTCAATCTCCTCTCCCGAGATTCCGCTCTCCTGAATTCCGGAGTCTGCACTCCAGCACCAGCTTCCGAGCACAACATCAGCTCCTTGGCCAAGCTGAGCAGAATACTGCTGCGTCAATGGGTTGCATTTGCCTGGATGACCAGCGACACTGAGTCATCAGCCCTTTTGCAGCCTCTTCCAATCACCAGGGCTTTCCGTAAGTCCTCTTCTTGTGTCAGTACCTCATCTTCTCTACCGTCAGGTCTGTAGTGTTCTTTGTGGTTCTAATCTGAGGATGGTTGGCATAGTGTTCAACTAGCTTTTATATTAAACAAAGCTAAAGAATTATTTACACTACTTAATTGGATTCAACACTTACTTGTATACAATAAGCAGTTGATAATGAACACTCATCTACTACTAATCTCTACACTAATACAATAACTATGATCTGCTCTCACTCACACTATATTCCCTGCAGTCTTTCTCTTAGCCTTCTCCTCAACACTTCTTCAGAAGGCTTAGCATCGCTGCTTTATATAGTTCTGCATCTAGATCTCTCGAGTGATTGATTTAGCCACAAAGGGCTGGATTCTCCGACAATGGGGCGAAGTGTTGACGCTGTCGTAAACGCCAGAGCATTTTACGATGGCGTCATCTGGCCGCTAGGAGCAGCGATCCTGCGATGCACAAGGGGCCAACGTGACATTAGTGTGCTTCACACAGCTCCAGCTGCCGATATGTGCCCCAGCACGGCCGGCGCGGGTCCACTCATGCGCGTGGGTTGCCGTCTCCGCGCCGGCCCCTGGGCAACATGGCGGAGCCCTACAGAGGCCCGGTGTGGAGGAAAATAGGCCCCCCCCTTGAATCAGCCCACCCACCAAACAGTAGGCCCCGATAGCGGGCCTGGCCACCGTGGAGGCAATCCGCAGAGTCGCGGATCCCCCCTGCCCCCCACCAGGTCGGTCCCCGTAGCCATAATTGCGAGGTCCTGCCGGGTAGGACCACACGCGAACAACGCCGGTGGAACACGGCCCAACTCGGCGGGCATTCGGCCCGTTGAGCGCGGAGAATTGCCGGAGTGGGGGGGGGTGCGCTTTGAGTGGCCCCCGACCAGCGCTGCAGCGACCGCGCCGGCACCAATGGCGCCCAATTTCTGCTCGCCGAAGAATAGGCAGCCTAGCGTCAGAGCGACATTGCGGGATTCACGCCCCCCCCCCCCCCCCCCCCCCCCTCCGCGGCGATTCTCCAACCTGGCGCGGGATCAGAGAATCCCGGCCAACGTTAACCCTTACAGTTCTGTACATTTATCATAATGTCACAAGGTCTGCCAGCCGGATCCCTTGCGCCCTATTTCTCTGCTCCTCCTTTCCTCTTAACTAGGACTTTCCCTATCCCTTGCCTGAGACTCTTCTGGACCCAGCTATGGTGCTCCACTCCTGGGTCACATTAACCAGTTTTTGCACCATTGCTTTGCAAGCGCACTGCTGTCAGGATGGCCGTGCCTTTTAACTCCGGGAGCACACGTGCTGACAGAGATCTATTGGACTGAGCGACGAGGCTGCAAGCGCTATTTAATGTCGACAGCTGAACAATACAAGGTTATCTTTGAATGGCCTCAGTTGAGAAATTTGTTTTATGAATAAAATAATCTGAAATATCGGAATTGCTAATCCTTCCCTCAACACATCTTAAAGGAACTGACTTTGGGCCTTGTGGTAACATAGCGATACTCAAGATCAATTGATTTAGCTGATTTCTGAAAGGCTCCCAAAGGGTCTGACTTGAATGTTGAGAAAGCTATTAATCAAATATAGCAAAAAGAAACATTTAAGAAGATCCCTGACGACAGGATCAAAAGTGTACATGGAAGTAAGGCATATCCCCAAACAAGGAAACGAAGAACAAAGCTCCTTAACAATGTTATTTATTCAGCCTGATAAGCGGCGAATCCACCTCGGGGATAAGTGTTTGATGAGTCCGGCCATATGTTCAAAGAAAGGACGGTGCAGAAATATTTGCAAATTAAGCTGGAAGAGATGTGTTTGAAGCAAGCTATGTTTTGCTGTGGCTGTTAGAAGCGAAACAAGACAGGATATGGAGAGTGAACCTGCCACTTGATAGCAATCCAGGAGACATCAATGCTGAAATTGGAGCAGGACTTTAGTGCGGATCCTTATGGATAAGACTGGATTTGTCCCTCTGTGAAACCAATCAGTGCAATGGACTGTGAAAGACAATTTCCCAAACTATTCGCTGCCTGGGGAAAATGGAATCCGAGAATACTAAAAAGCTTAAGTCGAGTGTCATTAACATCCAACAGAAGGGCTCAACTGTTCTGTGTGGGAAATAGATTATCTGGGCAAAGAGATGGAAAGCGCATGAGTAAAACAGACAAGCCTTTCTTTGTCACTAATCTGCTTGTTGACAAACCCACCAGCTAAAGCTGAGCAAATGATGGTCCACACCTTAAACAGCCACTTCTCTCACCCACCAATGCCTAGTGGTAGCAGTTTGTACCATCAACAAGATACATTGCAACAACTCATCAAAACCTTCTTTGACATCTGCTCCCAAACCCACAACCTCTGCCATCTGGCCGGACCGGGGCATCAGATCTATGGGAACGTCACCACCTTCTGCAAGTTCCCCTCCAAGTCATGTACCATCCTGACTTGGAAATGCATATCCATTCCTTCACTGTTTCTGGGTCAAAATCTTGGAACTCGGGGGCGTCACGTGATGTGAGCGCGGGAGCGATTGCTTTTTCACGAGCACCAGCTCTGTTCTTCTTTTAATCCGTTATTTTACCCTGGTGCACATTCCATACTTGTTTTTTTATTGGGTCACATGGCTTGTGCTATGTCCCTGGAAGATCATGATTGGTGTTTTTGCGAGGAAAAGTCAAGGTAAAATGTTAAAATGCTCGTTTGTT
The DNA here is from genome assembly GCF_902713615.1 of Scyliorhinus canicula. Classification (NCBI taxonomy): domain Eukaryota; kingdom Metazoa; phylum Chordata; class Chondrichthyes; order Carcharhiniformes; family Scyliorhinidae; genus Scyliorhinus; species Scyliorhinus canicula. The sequence continues at coordinate 14,247,832 of NC_052155.1, read as the reverse complement.
GTCGGCGGTGGGAGTGGGCCGGGGCGGGGTCCGTGTGGGGGTGGTGTAGTTGCTGCTGAGTGACCTCTCACCTTGGCAGTGATGTGTGCAGCTGATTGACTTGATTTATGGTCACGTGTATGGAGGTACAGTGAAAAGTATTGTTGTGTGAACACTCCAGGCATCTGGATGGTGGCCGCCATCAAAACTGTTGTCTTGGCTGAGGATCTCTGCTCTGCATTACAAGTAATCAAAGCTCACTTTGAAGGGTTGCGTGATATCGTTGGGAGAATGGAGGAGGCGCACAAGAGGTTCTTGCACTCAAAAGGGCACTTTTCCCGGTAGGGCTCGCCCCAGTTTTATCAAGATCCTGCTGTCTGCTATATTGTCTATCCTGATGGGTTCGGGAGATGGGGGCTGGGCGGGGTGTGCCCTTGGGCTGGGTCCCTGGTGAGAGAGTTCCCAGTGAGTTTAAAAAATGGAAATCTTGATCTGGAGGCTGGGTGCAGCAGATTCGATGAAACACAACGACTGCTGTCTTCGAGGTCAGGGGTCGGTTGGGCCCATCGATCACTGGTTCTATATTGTCCTATTCTAGGTTTTTGTCATGATGGGCCAGAGGTGGTTGAGCGGTTTGACTTATTCCCACCGGCCGGTATCTCAGCTATGGACTGCCTGAGTTTCAGAGAGACAGCATGGTGGAAGTAATGGTGCCTCGTGCTTCGATCGCTGGAATCCTTGAGGGATCCTGAAGAGTGGTCATTGATACTGCCTTATCCTTTACTTTCTCGTGCAACATGGAAAATATCTTTATCTTACGATTTACCTTAATCTTGAACATTAGTCCTTGTTGATGATGTGGTTGATTATTTGTTGCTGGGTTTTTTCCTGTGGGGGAGTGCGAAATGTGAGCACAAGGACTGGTTTTGTCGTTATCCTGTTTCAGCAAAACCATAGTGCGTCAATTATGTAAAGTGTGAGCTGAGCATAGTTCTACTCCTTTTTTGTCATTATTGTTGTCTTCCGTTGATGACTCACTTAGAATTATTTATTTGATAACACATGGAAAGATAACATACAGAATCTATACAGACTGGATTTCCCTGGAACTACCCAATGTGCGACTGTCCTTATGTACGCCTTACAACCTTCTGCCCATAACCGGATGTCACATGACTGATGTCTGGCGCCACCTGCTGGTGGGAGGTCACATTGCTGAGTGTATGCAACATGACCACAGGCATATCACCACGATTATGTCTTATAATCCTTGTGGTTGGGAGGGGAGTGTTTTTATCCCCCCCCCCCCCCCCCCCGCCCCCCCCCCCCCCCCCCCCCCCCCCCCCCCCACACACACACACACACCCCAGTCTAGTTCACAAAGAAGGTGAGTGAAGCCGGGCTATTTTTTGTAATACAGCATCTTTCCTTGCCTGAGGATGCCCCAACGCACGTTGACAGACGATGAGACGTTTTTTTTTGAAGTGTTGTCAGTGTTAATTCCAGCAATCGTATGTTGAGGAAAGAATCAGAGTGAAGCCAGCCTGCAGCTGAAGACAGGTTTAATTCCAAGCTGACGGATTTAAAGACACAAACTCTTCCAGGTGAAAATGAAAATCGCTTATTGTCACGAGTAGGCTTCAAATGAAGTTGCTGTGAAAAGCCCCTAGTCGCCACATTCCGGCGCCTGTTCGGGGAGGCTGGTACGGGAATTGAACCGTGCTGCTGGCCAGCCTTGGTCTGCTTTCAAAGCCAGCGATTTAGCCCCCCCCGAAGTCCAGTGTGTACACCTTTTTATACCTTGGAATGACTTCCGAATACGTCCCAATTAGGCACAGCTGCTCTTATTTACGGCCATTAAAACATGTACTTTATTGCAGCACAACTCCAACATTCACAGATTCCCTCATAGTAACAAGTGACATTTCTTTTCAGACAGAAAAATAAAACTGAGGACAGAGGGCGGAATTTTCCAGCCCCCCCCCCCCACCCCCCGCCTCTGCGGTGTGTTGGCCATTACCCACCCTGGTGGGGGGCCTTTGGCAGGACCGGATGATCCCACCAACAGGAAGGGCCGCGGAAAATCCCTCCCAGATGAAGGAATCACACATTGCCTAAACTCTCAGCCTAAGTCGTCCCTCTTCTAATATCCCGAGCAATTTATTTTCACTGCGAGTCTTCCCTCTGGTAAAACAATCTGATAACTGGTGGCTTGCATCAACCCACTGGAGCGTCGAGATTTTCTTTCTCTCCGCCTTTTGTTTTGGGCTTGCGATATCAATTGGTCATCTCGTTCTTTCACTTCCTCTTTGTGTGGAGTGTACGTTATCCCAAAGGATTGTCAACACAATATTCTATTGGGATATTTACTTTGTCATTTATCTCCATGTCGAAATTCACGTTAATGTAATTTAGATGTAAACAACGCCATGCCAAACTCCTCTACCAATGTGACAGTGTCTGCAGCCAGGGCTCCCTTCAATATAACCTTATTTTCCCAGCTTCCCATGCCAAGGGACAACATTTCCACAATATCTCTTGTGGGTGAAATTGGAGACGCGTTGCACTTGCAAACCCATCAACAAGGTTTGTATAAGAGGCGTCACTGAACACAATCAATGTTATATTCCTTAGGGTTGCCCAAAGATTGAACCTTCACATTTCTCCATCTTTAATTATTTTAATGTTGTGAATTCGATAATTCTATGGTTCTATGATTACTGGAAGAAGTCCTGGATATTGGAAAGTTACATTATCGTTCTTTTTTACTCATTCCCAGGGTGTGGGTGCTGGGCCAGTATTTATTGCCCATCCCTAATCACCCTTCAACAGAGTGGCTTGCTGGGCCATTTCAGGGAGCCATTTAAGAGTGAACCACATTGCTGTGGAGTCCGGAGTCACACGCAGGCCAGCCCCGGATAGGATGGCAGATTTCCTTCCCTGAAGGACACTAGTGAACCAGATGTGGTTTTTACGACAATCGACAAGGGTTTCATGATCCATTATTAGACTGTTATTTCCAGATATTGTACTGAATTCAAATTTCACCAGCTGCCGTGGTGGGATTCGAACCCGCGTCCCCAGAGCATTACACTGAGTCTCTGGATTACTAGCCCAAGTTCAAGAACATCAAAGTTAGCATCTGGCTTTGTCTGTGTGCCCAGACAGTTTAATTGTCCAATCAGCTGCTCTGTCTCATCTTTAGAAGCATCTGTATCTATTTACAGAGACCAAACTTGAATGAGTATCATTGGACTAACACATTCTAAATATGATTGTGGTGTAAAGTAACTGCAGACTCAAACTATTTTAATTCTCATCCATCATATTTAACGGACTCGTTAGCCTAACTCTCAATCTTAAAGTCTGTTCTAATCCTTCCAATAACTTTGTTTTGAATCTCACTCGCGTCACCCCATTGGAAATCATCAACATGCATCATGAAGATGCCGCAGGATCTGCTTTCAGATGGAGACAACCCAACTTTATGAAAATGAAAATCGCTTATTGTCACGAGTAGGCTTCAATGAAGTTACTGTGAAAAGCCCCTAGTCGCCACATTCCGGCGCCTGTCCGGGGAGGCTGGTACGGGAATCGAACCGTGCTGCTGGCCTGCTTGGTCTGCTTTAAAAGCCAGCGATTTAGCCTTGTGAGCTAAACCAGCCCCAGCTTTACAACCCTGATCAAACCGAAAGGCATCACAGTCTGGAAGCATTGCTTAATCAATATACGCACTTATTCAACATCCAAAGTTTCCCCTCTACCTCTGGTACTGCTTTAGGAGGTTTCAGGAACACTTCTCTCTGGAGGTAATCACCCTGCAGAAATGCAACTTTTATATCTATGGGCTTTACATTCCCAAGAGAACGTCACAAAGACCAGAAAATATTTCAAAATGACCTTTCCTGCTGTGGGTGACTCCACTCGAACATTTTTATTGGCTAAGCATTGTTCAACTCCCTGGGACACTAGAATTATAGAATTCCTACAGTGCAGAGGACATTCATTCCATCAAGTCTGCACCGGCCCTCTGAAGGAGAACCCTACCTGGGTCGACTACCAAGCCCTATCCCCACAGCCCAACCTAATCTACACATCTTTGGTCACTAAGGGCAGTTTATCATGGCCAATCCACCTAGCCTGTATGTCTTTGGACTGTGGGAGGAAACCAGAGCACCCGGAGGAAACCCACGCAAACATGGGGAGAACGTGCAGACTCCGCACAGACAGTCACCCAAGGTTGGAATTGAACCTGGGTCCCTGGGGCTGTGAGGCAGCAGTGCTAATCATTGTGCCACCATGTCGCCCGACACTAGCCTAGCCTTGGCCTTATATGTTCCATCCAACAGGAACTATTCTGCCCAGGCCCATCTGTGTGACCCCCTCTTTACTTCCTCTGAATATACACCAAACTCCCTCCAACTATCCAAGTCCCTCTCTTTAGCCTCCCATGTCGCTTTACCCCCTAACATGTTTGCCATTACAAAACCTCTTAGTCATGGGGACTTGTTGCCGTGATGGTTCAGCATTCTCCACTTTACTATGTCGTCGAGTTAAGCTGCGACTCGGTGGACGTCACAGTAGCATAGTGGTTAGCATTGTTGCTTCAAGGCTGCAGGGCCCCCGGTTCAATTCCTGCTTGGGTCACTGTGCGGAGTCTGCACGTTCTCCCCTTGTCTGTGTGGATTTCCTCAGGGTGCTCCGATTTCCTCCCAGTCCAAAGACATGCAGGCTAGGTGTATTGGCCGTGCTAAATTGCCCCTTAGTGTCCAAAAAGAGTTCGGTGGGTTTACTTGCTTACGGGGTAGATGGAGGTGTGGGCTGTTGTAGGGTGCTCTTTCCTAGGATCGGTGCAGACTCAATGGGCTGAATGGCCTCCTTTCGCACTGTAAATTCTATGACTCGTACTTTCCTGTTGAGGTCTTCCCATGCTCCGACAGTTAGATGCCCTGCTTACCCCACCCAGGACCTTATCTACCGTTTCCTCAGCCCCCATCTATGTAATTGGGCTATGCTTCCTTATTTTCCACTCTCGTACTTTGTGCTCCCAGTCTATGGCTTTCACTGCTGGTCCATCATCCTGGAAATTCAGACAATTCTTATCTTTCCCTACCCATCCTATTCTTGTTGAAACCCTCCAGCTATCTGATCCTTGTGGATGATACAAATTCCGGGAACCCATTTTGCCCACCCGAAATATGGGCAAGATATCCCCTTACTGTTCATCACAATCAAATTTTCGACTGAAATCCAACTCCTGATCCATCATGTCTTGACACTCTGATTCTGCCCAACTTCATGTTTGAGTCCATGATGCACAAGGTGTTTCGCCATCTACTATAACATTGTCAGGATTTGCTAATTCACCTCAGTTGACTGGACAATTGGTTCGTGATGCAGAGCGAGGCCAACAGCGTGGGTTCAATTCCATACCAGTTGAGGTTATCTCTGACGGCTCTGACTTCTCAACCTCGCCCCTCACCTGAGGTGTGGTGACCCTCAGGTTAAATCACCTCCATGTCAGCTCTCCCCTTCAAAGGGGAAAGCAGCCTATGGTCATCTGGGACGAGTGTGACTTTACTTCAAGACCAGGGAGCATCTGATAGAATTAAAGACAACTTCGGATTCCTACCGTACACCAACTGGTGCAGACTATAGCCTGCAACCATTTGCAAAGAATGGTACTTCCCGTACCAGTCTCCCCGAACAGGCACCGGAATGTGGCGACTAGGGGCTTTTCACAGTAACTTCATTTGAAGCCTACTTGTGACAATAAGCGATTTATTATTTTATTATTATTACTTTAGCACGGTGTCATCCCCAAACTTAAAGCTACTTCTTAACCTTCTGCTGACTGCCTCATCGAGAGATTCCAAATCGCAATTAAGCCAATCCACCCTACTCACTGTAGAAGTGCAACCGCTATCCAGCACAGTTAAATGAATAAATGAATCAGCAACTAAAATACTCATCACCAGATTCAAATTTACAGTGACCCACACAATTCCTTCATGGCTGTCACCATCATCATTCTCAGTGTCGGAATTATTTGATTCACCTATTCCTTCAAAGACACAGGGAGCGATTCTCCATGCTCCACGCCGGGCTGGAGAATCACCGCAACCGCGCCACGACGCCCCGATGCCGGTGCGCGATTCGCCGAGGTGCAGAGAATCAGCGCCATTTGCGCCGGTGCGTTTGACACGCCGCTGGCCGCTGATATCGGCGGGGACGCTGATTCTCCGGCCCGGATGGGCCAAGTGGCCGCGCGGATACGACAGAGTCCCGCTGGCGCCGTTCACCCCTGGTGGCTGCCGGCGGGAATTCTGCGCGAACGGTCGGGGGCGACCTTTGAGGGGGGCTCCTTCACCGGGGGGCCTCCGATGGGGTCTGGCCCGCGATCGGAGCCCACCGATTGGCGGGCCGGCCTTTCCCACCCCGGGCCTACTTCCCTGCGCTTCCGGCCCCTGAACACCAACGCCATGTTGAGTGGGGGCCGGCTAGCTAAAGAAGTCCCCTGCGCATGCGCGGGTTGGTGCGGAGCACATTTGGCATCAGGAAGGAAGGATAGAGTGGCATGAAACTGCTCCAGCGCCGTGCTGGCCCCCAGTGGGGGACGGAATAGGTCATACCCGGGTCCGGTTCGCGCCATCGTGAAACGCGACGGCGTTCACGATGACGCGAACACTTGGGCTCCATTTGGGAGAACCGCCTCCATGGTGGGGGATTCTCTGTCCTGCCAGCCCCGTTTTCAGCATGCCCCCGCCAGCAGAGGGATTCTCCGCTCCCGCAGCTGGATAATGGGGTTGCCACTGTGGACCACCCCACACTGTGAGGAAAAGTGCGGCCGTGGGTGTGCGCCCGGCGGTGCGGAGTACCCCGCCAACGGAAAATCCCGCAGACAATTCATTCACTGAGGGCAGTTCATTGCGTAATGGTATTTAGAATCACATCAATAATCCTGAAGAATTATTCCCTGCATATTCCTCTGCTTTAAGTGCCTACAGTCGTCATCCTAGACTCGCTTTATCTGTCAATGCACAAATTAGCTAAAAGCGTGACCGTCTTCAGACCGCCTGCCAACAATCACGTCTTTGTACCGTAATCTGTGTCTCATGTTTGCCGGTCTTGAATTTTGGCAACCATTGCACCAATGTCCTGGACAGTTGTCGCAAAACTTTCCTACTTTTATGCTTCATTTCCCTTACAGTAAGGACCAACGTTCCTTTTGCCTTCCTAATCACTTGCTGTACCTGTACCAAGTCAAACCCGTTCATGTGTTTCTCTCAATTTGGGGGTGACCATTACCTTTGGGAAGTGTGGTTTCCATATAAAAGTTGGAGGTTTCTCAGCAGGGACTGGCTGGTTGCAAGAGTGAGTTTACAGGACCCTATGTGAATGAAGGATGTGTGTGGCAACAAGCCCCCTCTTTCCCCCTCTTGCCCAGAATCAGCTCTGGCTACTTGAGCATGTCTCCCAGCTGCTCTGCCATTGGCAGCCTCCTCTTCCTTATCCACTTTGGAATTGTCAGATTGGACAGGGTTTTTGCCTCCACCTCCGCGTCACGCTCTTTCTCCCCACAGGTTGGAGCACTAGCCATGGCATCTCCCTCTTTGGGTTGTAGCCACTTTGCTTTGTGATGTTATGCGGCATGCAGAACACCATAACTATTCTGGATACCCTTCCGGGCACTGCGGTAAACCACCAAAGCGATCAAAGCACCTGAAGCACATTTTTACAATATCAGTGACCTGCTCGATTGTACTCTTTGTGACTACGTGGCTGCTCTTGTGCTCTGCCTCAGTTTGAGGGCTCCGAAAGGCGCCATTAGCCAAGTTATTAAAGGGTAGTCCTCTTCTCTGAGAAGCTAACCATGGATCAGCGTTGGTGGGTGAAATCAATGAGTGAGATGTGGACCCTCCTCGGTACGAAGGAGTTGGGGCAGCTGCCAGGGAACCTTGCACTGATCTGAAGGAAAATGTTGGGGTCACAAAACACCTGAACTCTGAGTGAGTGGAAGGACTTTCGGGTGCTGAAGGTGTAGAATTCTGAGTTGGGGCCTTTGCGTTGACATGGGTGTAATTAATGATACCTTGAACTTGAGGGAAGCCTGTTAATTGGGTAAAGGCTGTGCCTCTCTTTGTCTGAAACACCATATGGACAAGGAAATTAATGTGGTTGCCCCATACCAGCGGACTGGGCATCAAACAGCTGTGCATTGCTGGCAGATCTCCTGCTGAGTCCTGGAAAGACTGTGAGGCATAAAACCTGAGAGGAACCGTCAGATCTTGATCTCTCCCCCTCTCTTCCTCCCTTCATTCCCTTCAGCAGCTCCTCTAAACCTACCTCTTTGACCAATCCTCTGTCCGAGTGTCCCCTTATGTGATTCAGATTGCACCTGTAAAATAGCTGGGACATTAAACTACATTAAAGAAACTGGCCGGAATTCTCCGCTCATTGGGAAGGGCCTGGAAAACCCTGCCCTCTGTATAAATGCAAGCTATTGCTGTTGCACCTATAGCCTTGTCAATACTCCGCACCAGTTATTTTTCGGACACTCTTTTGACCAGGTAGGTCAGTGAAGACCGATGTAAAAAAAAAAATTTGCAAAACAAAAACGCAAATAGCCGAAAGCAAAAAAAAAATCAAATGGCGGCCAAATGGCGGCGCCCAAATCCCCGTGACAAATCAAAATCCCGGCAACAGCTCCTGAGATCCCGTCATCCCTGATTCCATCCCTGGTGCTTCCCTATCTGAGAACTCGGCTCATATCTGTTCAAACTAATTTCAGTTTCACAGCTGCCTCCTTGAAAAATGCCGACGCCTCCGCCCTCGATTCTGGTTGTCGAGGGCGAACCCCTTAATTTGCTCAGAAGCCCCTTGGGCAACATGTCACGTTAAATGTGCTATTTAGCCATGATGGGTCAGCCGTACCGTAAGCCACATGTGTGTCTTCTTCCCAAAGGAGAAGCGCAGTTTACTTTGCGAGTTTTGCTGCCGTTCTATTTCGGCCAAGTTGCCTCGCTTTTAATGCTGGGATATGTTGAGGCAGATTATTTTTAACATTTGGACCAAACTGAGTAATGTTCTGACTTCACACACGCGGTCGGCGCTGTCTTCTTTCTGTGCTTCCTCCCACTGGCAGTCCCGAGCTGCACGCTGACACAGATTTACACATCAGGGAATTCCAACCGAGCTGGAGAGTAAATTGTTTGCTGCATCTTTCTTTTTTAGAAGATTGTAAGGCCATTTAACTTGGTTAGATTGAGGAAGCTTAAAGCGGCTGAGCTGCCAATATCGCAGCCTCAAGCTGGATGAAGGAAGAGACTGTATTGGGTTAACTATTCACGGCATGGCGGCATGGTAGCACAGTGGTTAGCACTGTTGCTTACAGCGCCAGGGTCCCAGGTTCGATTCTCGGCTTGGGTCACTGTCTGTGCGGAGTCTGCACGTTCTCCCCGTGTGTGCGTGTGTGTGGGTTTCCTCCGGGTGCTCCGGTTTCCTCCCACGAGTCCCGAAAAATGTGCTGTTAGGTAATTTGGACATTCTGAATTCTCCCTCCCTGTACCCGAACAGGCGCTGGAATGTGGCGACTAGGGGATTTTCACAGTAACTTGATTGCAGTGCCAATATAAGCCCACTTGTGACAATAATAAAGATTATTAAAAGGTTACTACCAAATGGGGAGTCAGGTTGATATTTCACCAGTGACGTGCTGTTTACAACGGCAGAACTTGAAGTGTGCACCATTTCTGCTCTCTCGGATTTACCCATTTTTCACGCCATTCCAAATAAAATCTACAGTGCCGGCTGAATGTGTGAGACATGTGCAATTCCGTATTGGGGGAAGCTCTTGATTGGTAAAGCCAGACATCAGACACCAGTCCTGCAGTTTATAGGTGAGCTCCAACACAATGTCCTGGTCATACTGAGAGACTCCACACTATGGCCCTTCCTGCCCAACACCAACATAAGAGTGATTGGGAGCATAAAGGTGGTATGAGTGTTTTTAAAGTTATAATTTTACTTGTAAATATTTCCCATTGGATTGGTGCGACTCACGTCGGCAGAGAGCGAAACAAACTGGCACACTTCACGGTTGGCACACATTCATGGATGCAAGGAATTTAGGGACATTTATTGTGGAATAATCAATGTGGTGTCATAAGGCCCTGCCCCCACCCCCCGCTTTCTTTATTATTGCTGTTATCGCTTTACCCCATGGATGCTTAATGGACATGTACCTTTAAGTCAAGCAGGGGAAGGGGGGAACTCAAAAGTTTACCAAAGGGACCATTGTGCTCGCTTCTAACAGCAGATCTCCAATTTCTCGGCACCCGAGAGATGGTTGAGACTCGGTTCGGTTGGTTGGCTGGTTACCAATGACCGCATTCTGCCCAGTAACAGGTGGTGATAAGGTCCTGCCGGAGTGGGATGATTTTGCAGAGAGCCAGGGGAAGCATTTGGAGTCCTGGACGCTATGAGCAAAGACGCTGCCCTCTCTCTCTCCCTCCTGACTTCTCCAGAAAGGTTGCATAGCAGAACAGAATGATTCTCCAGTGAAAACCTCAAACCAAAAAAACGAAATTGAAGGAAGGCGTTATAAGACAGACAACCATCTGAATCAGAAATGTTATCCCTTTTTCCTTATTATTTTACCCCCCGTCTTCTGCTGGCTGTGTTTGTCTGTCTCAAGTGTGTGTGTAACGGGTAGGACAAGTTTAAGTGGGAGGGGAATTGGATAATAGTTAATATGTTGTATTTGCTGCATATTTAATTATAGTTATTGTTATTAATAAACGTAATTGTCTAAATTTACAAACCTGGTGATGTACCATCAATTGGACACGAGTCGAGATGAAGACCCAAACATTAGGCTTTAATGAACTAGTTGTGTGCCCGGCAGTCGACTTACAGAGAAAGGCCGACTGCTGGGTCCTACGGATTCTTGTACCCCACCTCGTAGGCGGGACTACTTGCCTCCCAACCAATCGGTGAGCAGTCACATGACTAGTCTCAACCAACCAGCCGAGAGGCACATGACCGGCCTCAGCCAATGGGCAGCGAGTGTTCTGCACCAATGGCAGATAGGTACCGTAAACCTCCTAGTCATATCACCACACCTGCTCACTGCAATTATTGGGCAGCTATGGGCCAAGGATGTCAGGTGTATTTCTAAGTATTATTTATTTAAATAATGTCGCGACTCCGGGTCAAGAGGGGCTGGAATTGACTGCGCACTAGCCAAGGGGGTCATAATAGTGTTTTCTTTTTGTTCCCTCTTTATTAAATGTTGTGTGCAGTGGTATGCTCGCCTCTCATTGGGACATGGGCTGCCCCTCCTTCCTCTGCATTGTAAAGGCAATAGTCTGAGATCAGTCTCAGCAGGGGTAACTGAAATGTTGAGACAGCGTGTTGGCACAGTGGTGAGCACTGATGCCTCACAGAGCCAGGGGCTCGAGTTTGATTCCCGCCTGGGGTGACTATCTGTGTGGAGTTTGCACTTTTTCCCCGTGTCTGCGTGGATTTCCTCCACATGCTCCGGTTTCCAACCACGTTCCAAAGATTGGCCGTGCTAAAATATTGGCCCCACGGAGTCCAAAGATGTGGAGGTTAGGTGGGGTTACGGAGATAGGGCGGGGGGGCTGGGCCTGGAGGAGGGGTTTCACTTTCAGAGGGTCATTGCATCCTCGATAGGCTGAATGGCCTCCTTCTGCACTGTAGGGATTCTATGGTTCTATCTCTGTAGGTGAACTAAAAGCCCTGAAAGGACACCGCCAGCTAACTCCCTGAGATGGGCCTACAATACTGACTTCAGGTAATGCCACATTTCATGAAAGAATAAAGAAAAATAAATCCCCCTGGACCTCTCGTTCAAAACCTTACATCTCGGCTAGCCCTTGTAACGGCTTTATCTCGTCCACCTTATCTTAGCCTATCCTATTGCACACTTCCCCCAATTCTCCCCGCAATCTCCTTTGCTCCAAGGCAAACTAGCCAGCCTCTCCATTCAAACACTGGAGCTAAAGTCCTCCATCCAATTATTTGGTGACCAAAACTGGATGCAATATTCTAGTTGTGGCTTCACCAGAACTGTATACAAGTTAAACCGGGGGCCGGTTTAGCTCCGTTGGCTGGACGGCTGGTTCCTGATGCAGAGCTAGACCTGCAGCGCGGGTTCAATCCCCGAAACCGGTTGTGGTTATTCATGAAGGCCCCGCTTTCTCAACCTTGCCCCTCGCCTGAGGTGTGGTGACCCCCAGGTTAAATCACCTCCATGTCAGCTCTCCCCCTCAAAGGGTAAAGCAGCCTACGGTCATCTGGTACTGTGGTGACTTACACTATACAAGTTCAGCATAACATCCAATGCCTCTATTTTTGAAGGCCAATATTCCATATACCATTTACTAACTACTCTCTCAATGTGTCCTGCCACCTTCAAAGACCCACATGTCTCCTTTGCCCCTGTGCACTCTTCAGACCTGCGATTTTAAGTCCATGTTGTTTCTTCATCACCTCATACTTCCATCTGGGACCTGGGTGCCTCTGTCCCACTTGATTGGCATTATCCTCACTGTTTTCCAACTCTCCACGTTTGGTACCATCGGCGTTTTTTTTTAAACCAACCTTGGGGAATTCCATTCAACAGGAACGCCGGGAATTGGGGCAGGAGTCGGCCATTCGGCCCCTCGAGTCTGCTCCGCCTTTTCAATGAGATCAGGGCGGATCTTCTACCTCGACACCATTTTCCAGTGCTACCCCCAGATCCCTTGATATCTTCAAAAACTGGGAATTTATCAACCTCCGCCTTGAACACACTCAGTGAGTGAGGTAGAAAATTCCAACGATTCACCGCCCTCTGAGTAAATCAATTCCTCCTTATCTCGGATTGATATGCACCTCTTATTCTGAAACTGCGTTTCTCTCCCCCCCCCCACCCCCCCCCACCCCCCCCCCCACCCCCCCCCCCCCACCCCAGGTTAAAGTCACCCCCACCCCTGCCCCGCCACTCTCTCCCTGATCCACCCACCCCACGCAGGGGAAACATCTTTCCACCATCTACCCTGTTGAGTCCTGTCAGAATTTTTTCCGCAGCATCAATGTGATCATTCTAAATTCAGGAAAATACAGACCCAATCTCCTCAATGTCTCCTCGTAGGTCAATCTTGCCATTGCAGGGATCAGGCTGCTGGACCTTTATTGCCCCCCTCTCTGCGGCAAGTATAACCTTCCTTGGGTCAGGAGATCAAAACAATTCCCTCGGTGGGGCCTCACTCAGGACATCAACTCTCACTGGGTAAGAGTTGCTCATTTAGTTTAAATAGATTTAATTTATTTTGATACACTTGCCTCTGAAAACACAGCTCCAAATTTCAAAATGGGTTTTCAGCGTGCCTCATCGTTCCTCCCCAATGAAACCCCTGCATTCGTGCAGGCCTGAATTTCCAGGCCGGCGGGCATTCAGCGGACACATCCCCGCCAATCTGACGAGTGCCAACTGGCAGCAGGCAGAACGTCCACCCATCACCCAGAGGAGGTCCCAATCTGGCTGGCTGGCAGATTTCCAGTCAATCCAGGAACAGCTCTTCAGTGGCCAGAAGAGGCACTGTGGGTAACTGCCTGGAACCAAGTGCCAGGAACCAGAGGAGAGGTACGTGGCTGGGATCCAGTGGGGAGTGGGGGTAGGGTCGTTGGCAGGGTTGGGAGGAGGTAGTGAAGGTCTGAACGGTTGCAATGGGGGCAGTCAGTGGTTAGGCTGGGGGTGGGGGGAGGTCGAAAGTTGCAGGACCCTGAGGGGAGGGTACTCCAGTGATAAGGGGGTTCTGATGGCCCTCCCCACCCCCCGCCAACCTTTCCACCTGAAACTGATGTTAATTTATTTTCAAGTCCCCCCCAATCCCCACCCCCACCACAGCAATGATCTATCAGGCGGCTGCCAGCCTAAGAGTTAAGGCTGGGTGGGAAAAGGACATTAAGTGGCCACTGAAGGGCCTTAATTGGAATAAGGGCACAGTCTTAGTCCGAGGCCCTGCCCGCCCAGCGTAAAATTGCATCCAGGTCGGGGGTGGGTGTGTTCTGGAGGGAATCCTGTCCTTGATCCCCAGAACCCGCTGGGGGGAGGGGAGGGGAAGACGAATAAATTTCTGGCCGTAATGTACAATGGAAGCATGGGCTGCTCACTATGGGGCAAGGGCAGAGATAGCAGTGTGACATGGACTGCCAAAGATTGCTCTCAACAGTTACTGAGTGGTCCTTGCCTGCAGGGAATGGATCAGGAAACCCCACTTTTATTTTCTCCACTTACTATTCCCACCTGCACCGGTAAATGAACCATTTTGCCTCATGGTTTCCGGAGTGGTGAAGCTGGATTTCGACTGCCAGGACAAACGCACAACAGGTAAATGGTGCGATTCTACGCTCCCCATGCCGCGTGGGAGAATCTAGGGAGGGCCCCCCGACAAATTTCACGCCCCTCTCGCACCCCCCGCGATTCTCCCCACCCCCCCCCTCCACCCCCGCATGGGCCGAGTGGCCTGCCGTTCGCGACCGTTTCAACACGGCGGCAACTTCACCTGGTCGCTGCCGTCGAGAAATGGGTGTGGAGATGCCCGTTTGGGGCTTGTAGGGGGCCTGGTGGGGAATGAGCACCACGACTGTGCTCGGGAGGGGACAGGCCCGCGATCGGTGCCCACCGATCGACGGGCCGGCGTCTCAATCGGACGCACTATCTCTCCTCCGCCGCCACGCAAGATCAAGCCGCCACGTCTTGCGGGGTGTTTGAGGGGAAAGATGGCCACCGCGCATGCGCGGGTTCGAGCTGCCAGCGTTGTGATGTCAGCCGCGCATGCGCGTGTTGGAGCCAGCCAACCTGCGCATGCGCGGCTGACGTCATTAGGCGCACCGGCCACGTCATTCTCGGCGCGACGCCCCCCCGGCCGAGATTTACGGAGCGCTGCTCCTAGCTCCGTCCGGGAGGGGAGAATAGGGGGCGAGGAGCGGCCTCCGAGGCCGTCGTGAAACTCGACCGAGTTCACGACGGCCCTCCCGATTTTTCACAGGAGCGGAGAATTCCGCCCAAAGACTTCTCTCACTGCACTAATCTTCAGGCATTCTCTCCCATCCATCCCTACCTAATCTGATACTGATTTTCTGATGGTCGGTTGATTTTTCATCCTTTCCCCAATGACAGATTCAGTATATCGATCCACTGGTGTAACTGACGGGAGAGATTTAAGCTTTTTGTTGAAGTGGCTTGACAGGGAATAATGAGAATAATTACCGTGTACCGTTTATATCTCCTATAGTGATTGGTTGCAATGTCTCATCCATTTTAGACAATATATTTTATTGATTGTGGCGAAGAAGATTCAGTGAAATACCCCCAGCATGAAGAAATGGTTAGGACACAGAGAAAGAATATTGATATTGGGTACGTACTAAAATTGGCAGGGGTGTCTCATGGCATCCCCAAAGGTTTGTACCAGGATATTGCCTGGTATGTTGGGCATTAGCTGTGAGGAGAGATTGAATAAACTTGCTTTGTTCTCACTGGAACAACGGAGGTTGAGGGGCGACCTGATAGAGGTCTACAAAATTATGAGGGTCATAGACAGGGTGGATAGTCAAAGTCTTTTTCCCAGGGTAGAGGGGTCAATTACGGGGGGGGGGGGGGGGGGGGGGGGGCATAGGTTTAAGGTGCAAGGGGCAAGATTTAGAGGAGGTGTACGAGGAAAGTTTTTTACACAAAGGGTAGTGGGTGCCTGGAACTCGCTGCCGGAGGAGGTGGTGGAAGCAGGGACGATAGTAACGTTTAACGGGCATCTTGACAAATACATGAATAGGATGGGAATAGAGAGATATGGACCCCGGAAGTGTAGAAGGTTTTAGTTTAGACGGGCAGCATGGTCAGTGTAGGCTTGGAGGGCCGAAGGGCCTGTTCTTGTGCTGTGCTTTTCTTTGTTCTTGTTCTTTGTACTCAGCTTTAGCTTTTCACTGTTGTGGTAAATGACTCAGATGAAGGAATAGAGAGCTGTATACCCAGGTTTGCTCGTGAGTGAGGTGACTCAGCAATGGGAGGAGGAGGTTTCAACAGGGCATTGATAGATCGAGTGAGTGGGCTAAGATGGGCAGGTGGAGTTCAGCTGGGGGAGCGTGAGGCCTCTGGAGTCCAAAGGAATCTTTCTCCGAGCGTTTTATAAAAGGTGTTATGGGTCAGGGTTTAGAGAACCCCAAAGTGTATCATGAAGTTCACCTCACCCACAACGTTTAATACATTGTGGTTATGGGGAGCACACGGGCCTACCTTACAGGTGTGATGTAACAGAGATCCACAGTATTTTAAAATTAAAACAATGTTTATTTATGAAACCAGTTAACACTTTATAAACCCATAGTAAACATCTTAACAATTATCAACACCAATCCTCCCCACAGATACAATATCCTATAAGTAAACCTTAATCTTTCCTTGGAACATCCATTAGACAAAAGACCCTTTTTAACACAGAGATCAGGTTTAAATTCACTACTGAGAGCAGTCAGCACTTTGAAATCACCCAACTGATCTGGAGACAGTCTTTAGTTTGCAGAGAGAGATCCTTATACAGCTCCTTGCTTTGCCTGCAGCTATCCAGCTCTCAGAACAAAACTAAAACACACCCTGTAGCAAACAACCGAAAACGAAAGTAAAAGCAGACAGACAGACCAGCTCCACCCACACTCTGACATCACTGATTTCTTAAAGGTGCGTCCTCTACAGATATTTTGATAAACAACCATTTCTTAAACACCCATTTCTTAAAGGTACTCTCGCATGAAAAAGGTGAGAGACTAGGAACTGCAGAGGAACAGGGAGATTTAGGGGTCCTTGGACAGGAATCATTAAAATGGACAAGTACAAAAAAGACTGTGACAGCCTTTAGCATCAGAGGATTAAAATACAATGGGCGCAAGTTACATTTAAAGCTGTTTAAAAGCTGGGGGTTGGACCTCATTTTAGACACCTTGTGTCCTATTCTGGACCTCGGAATGGATACGTTGACCTTGGAGAGGGAGAGTAGCACAGATTTACCAGAATGATATCAATGCAAAAGCTAAATTCTGAGGACAGGCTGGATAGACCAGGCGATCCTTCCCATTGAATGTTCAATTGAGGTGTATAACGAACTTGATAGAGTGGATAAGGAGAAACTATTTCTGCTGGTGGGGGATTTCAAAACTGATATCAATGGATATTTATTAAGCAGGGAAGATAAGGGATATAGAATCAAGGCGAGTGGATGGACGAAAGATGCAAAGCAAGCCATTATCCAGTTGAATAACACAGGCTCAAAGGGTTAGGTGGTCCACTCCTGTCCACAAGTTCCTGTGCAAGCGCATTTTACAGGTGCATGGTTCTAAAATGTTGCATGTTACAACAGTGGCATGTTACATACACTACGCACACGGGACTGAATTATATGGCCACTTTGTAGTGGGGGAGGGGCTGTAAAATGTTGCGTTAAAATCCTGCCAATGTAGAATTCCCACAATTTTAAGCATTAAAAAATTTTTTTTTACGGGATTTGGGCATCGCTGGCTCGGGCATCATTTGGTGTCCATCCCTAATTGCCCTTAAGAAGGTGGTGGTAAAGCTGCCTTCTTGAACCCCTGCAGTCCCTGTGGGGTCGGTACACATACTGTGCAATTAGAGAGAGAGTTCAGTCGGTGTGCCAACACCACATGGACCATCCCTTGGTCATATTGAGTTGCCTTCTTCAACCATTGTGGTGCAGGTATGTGCCAACAATATTGAGCGGTGGCTTGTTAGGCCATCAGAGTCAACCACATTGCTGCGGGTCTGGAGTCGCATACAGGCCCAGGCGGCAGATTTTGTGGACCAGCTCGGTTTTTACGACAATCGACAATAGTTTCACGGTCATCATTAGGCTGTTAATTTCAGATTTTATTGAATTCAAGTTACACCATTTGCCCTGGTGGGATTCGAACACGGGTCCTCAGAACCCTACTGGTCCAGTAATAATACCATGGCACTCCACCACCAACCTCACCACCCCCCTTCCCGAATGTTAATGTTAGAGGCATGACAGTCATCTTCTCTGGCAACAGTAACATAAATTAATATCAATGATCATTTCAGATTCATTTTCTATCTTGAAAAAACAGCTCGCCCTTCGATTCTCCTTGGATTCAGAATTAACGCTGTAGACTGACTGGATTGAACCACCAAAACCACTAGGTGTAACTTGCCACATTGCTACCAAACCACTCATCAAAACACCCAGCATTTGAGATAATTTGTTAAAGATATAAAGAAAGAGCAAATATCTCTGGAGAACGTGGGGTACAGCCCCAGGTGGAACCAGTTGCTCACCAGTGCTATGATAGCACAGCAGCAACATGCATTTATCCATCGGTGTAAGCAGAGTACAACATCTCAAAGTGCTTCACTGCAGAACTGACCGTCAAAATATTCGACACCCAGTCACGTGAGGAATTGTTGGGACAGGTGGCCAAATGTGTGGTCCAAGAGGTGAGTTTGAAGGAGGGCATTAAACAAAGCAAAGGAAGGTGGGGAGATTTAGGGAGGGAATTTCAGAGGGTCTAGGGCCGAGGGAGAAGTCAAGGGCAGGGTGACGAGGATCGAGAATGCTCAAGAGGCCAGAGTTGGAGGCGAGCTCAGGGGTTGGAGGGTTAGAACAGGTTTCAGAGGTAGGAGAGGCCGCGAAGCTATGGAGGGAGCCCAAAAAAAGTTGTTGCCATGGTAAACAATGGGAGCCCGCCCCCCTCCTGGTGACGTGCTTTCTGGCAGTGGAGGCAGCCCATCGTTGGCTGGCGGACGTTTCTGGACCCGACAATGTCTATGCCGTTTTTGAGTGGCTCGCCCGGTCCCACTGTCAGGGAACCCGCTGTGTGGGGGGGGGGGGGGGGGGGGGAAGGTCACCTTGGACGTGACCGGGAGATCCTGCTGGTGGGAGGAGTTGGCTAGCCCCACCTAATGTTTATGGGCAGCCTGGTAGCACAGTGGTTAGCACAGATGCTTCACAGCTCCAGGGTCCCAGGTTTGATTCCTGGCTTGGGTCACTGACTGTGAGGAGTCTGCACGTTCTCCCCGTGTCTGCGTGGGTTTCCTCCGGGTGCTCCGGTTTCCTCCCACAGTCCAAAGATGTGCAGGTTAGGTGGATTGGCCATGCTAAATTACCCTTTGTGTCCGAACAAAACGGTTAGGTGGAGTTACTGTTACGGGAATAGGGTGAAGGTGGGGTGCTCTTTCCAAGTGCCGGTGCAGACTCGATGGGCCGAATGGCCTCCCTCTGCACTGTAAATTCTATGTAAGTCAGCAAGCACAAGGGGTGCTGGTTGAAAGGAATTTGCTGCAACCTAGGATACAAGCAGCAAAGTTGATTTAAAACCTGTGGCAGAGCAGAGAAAATGTAAATGTCCATACATACATATAAATCTATTTAAATTATGTTAAGATCAGCAAACCCAGCAAAGTACATAGCAGAGATGAAACAGAGGACTCTAATGCTCTCAGGAGCACAATCAGCAAATTTACTCAGTATGTCATAAAAAGCTCATCCTAATATATTATTTTTACTCGTTTTCCTGTGTCAGATATTGGCGGAAATATGTGTTGCAGCGATTAAAAATGGCATTTTTATTCATTCTGGTGAGATGCCTTGAGTGGTTCCCCACACAGAAATTGCTCTTCCAGTTTTTATGAAAGGGCTGATGTCCTGAATTAATTAAAACACTGCCTTTGCTATGATTCAGCGGCGCTAATTATTATTCTCCAACGCAAAGACTTCTTAAATTAAGACATGTTGATCCTCCCTGACCTTAATCATAGACAAGAAAACATCTCAACACAATTTTTAAAGAAAAAAATGAAGTTGTGTATTACAAGATGACCTGCTTGTTTTAACCTGGTTGTTTGTATTTTCCAAACCAATTTACTTTTGAAACTCTTTTTTTTCCGCAGTCTTCTGTCTTAATATTGGGCTTGCAATTCTCGATTTACCGCTTTGCTCAATCTAATCACCTCCATTTATTATTCCTCCTATTTCTTTCAAATATATTTACTTGTGCAACTTTACATCAGCGTTCTTCAACCTATGCATCTTTTTACAAAAAAATTGATGTCCTTTCCAATGAAGAGCATTAATCTCTTTGGCCTGACATTATACCGTGGGACTTTAACTTATTAATGTTTGTTGTGAAGTTGCTTGAAAAATGCTTGAAATTCTTCTCTCCATTATTTTAGTGGGACCATTAACCCACTACTTTAGCACAGAGGAATTCGAGGTGAGTATATTAATCATTTGCAGTCTTATGCCCCGCAGCAAAATTTCCCAGCATCCGATATTCTTCTTTTATTAAATTCATTTATTATTCCTTTTTTCTCTGCACAGGACGGTACAGAAAGCATTCGGGGGTGAGAAGTCTAAGCTATTAATGGGCTTGGATTTTACAGCCGCAAACTCAGTGGCCGAACACCCCCCCCCCCCCCCCCCCCCCCCACCCCGGCCACTCCCCACCATTTGCCCCAGTGCCCCCATCTCTCTGTACCCACGTAAAATACAGCGCGAAGATTGTCAGGTCAGCGATCCAATACCACCATTCCAGCCTCTGATTTTACGGAGAGGGAAGCTGTAAGCTTGTCCGCCATTTTGAAGTAACCACTCAACTACTATTGAGCTGGTCAAAGAGCCAATTGCACGCCGTTCTTCCGTGTCCGGCTCCGTTTTCTGCTCGTTGGATGGGAAACGGTTTGGGAGTCAGGTATGGGGAGGCGGCACGAGGGCGGAAGAAAATGCCTGCCCATGGGACCCCCGGCTGCCATGTAGCAGCTGAGAGTGCTGCTGAAGTTGGCAGCGTTGGGGTGCTTTTGAAGCATTGACTCGCCGTTTGGAGCCTGCCGTAAGGCAGCCATGACTGACTAAGGGGATGAGGGGTTATGGGGAGAAGGCAGGAGAATGGGGATGTGAAAATATCAAGCATGATTGAATGACGGAGAAGACTCGAAGGGGCGAGTGGCCTAATTCTGCTCCTATGTCTTATGGTCTTATGAACTTCGCCACGTAAACTCTCCCCCACATGCCGCACCGGCCTCAACACCCGATTGGCTGTCGAGCCCCCTTTTAAGCCACCAATTCGCCACCCTCCTGACGAATTGGTCTTCCAAGGTTTAATCCACCGAGCTGGGACTGTGGGGATAGGAAGGGATGAACCACTCACTTTCTGTTCAGTAGCGGCACGACGGCACAGTGGTTAGCACTGATGCTTCACAGCGCCAGGGTGCCGGATTCGATTTCCGGCTTGAGTCACTGTCTGGGCGGAGAGTGCACGTTCTCCCCGTGTCTGCGTGGGTTTCCTCCGGGCGCTCCGGTTTCCTCCCACAGTCCAAAGATGTGCAGGTTAGGTGGATTGGCCATGCTAAATTGCCCCTCAGTGTCCAAAAAGGTCAGGTGGGGTTACTGGGTTACGGAGATGGTGTGGAGGTGTGGGCTTGGGTAGGGTGCTCTTTCCAAGGGCCAGTGCAGACTCGATGGGTCGAATGGCCGCCTTCTGCACTGTATGAGTTCTATGAGTGACCTCTGGGAAGTAAAGGATCATTTTTATCTGGCTCTCTAGGCCATGGATGTGATGGATTGACCGTTTTAAAACTCACCCAACATTTCTCGTGGCTGACTGGATTCGAGCAGAGTATAAAACCGGATCTTGCCAGTTTGCCAATGGGCATGTTGTGTTAAAATAGCCCCCAGTGTAGTAACAGAGAAGCTGGCCTGCTCTCGCTGAGTCAACATGGTTCCTGGAACATGGCAACCAACTGAGGTGAGGGGAAAAGGATTCAGCTGAGGCAGTGCCTTTAACAAGATTAGAAAACCTTACTCCTCCCTGGTTTCAGGAACAAGTTTTCTATTTCAGATCTGGAGTGGTGAAAAAACCCATGGAACCATAGAATTTTACAGTGCAGAAGGAGGCCATTTGGCCCATCGGCCCTTGGAAAGCTCACTCTACTTAAGCCCACGCCTCCACCCTATCCCCGTAACCCCACCTAACCTTTTTTTTGTGCCACTGAGGGTCAATTTAACATAGACATAGAACAGTACAGCACAGAACAGGCCCTTCGGCCCTCGATGTTGTGCCGAGCAATGATCACCCTACTCAAACCCACATATCCACCCTATACCGCAACCCAACAACTCCCCCCTTAACCTTACTATTAGGACACTACGGGCAATTTAGCATGGTCAATCCGCCTAACCCGCACATCTTTGGACTGTGGGAGCACCCGGAGGAAACCCACGCACACACGGGGAGAACATCCCGACTCCGCACAGACAGTGACCCAAGCCGGGAATCGAACCTGGGACCCTGGAGTTGTGAAGTAATTGTGCTAACCACTGTGCTACTGTGCTACCCATCATCATTAACGTGTCACCTTCCCCTATATACAGTAGCACGGATGTCTAAAGGTTCCATTTTACAAAGTGCGTCCGCAGGTTTAAAAAGATATCGTAATATTAAAATATTTTTCTGGTTAGGACTTATTTGCATGAGTGAGGCCCTGGGCCCCGATTTTTAACTGCTCCTATCTGGCAGAGATGTCTGGGTTGGGGAGATAACGAAGATAAAATTAGACACTGGCAACCGGATTCTCATCATCTTTAGGGGCAGCACGGTAGCATTGTGGATAGCATAATTGCTTCACAGCTCCAGGGTCCCAAGTTCGATTCCGGCTTGGGTCACTGTCTGTGCGGAGTCTGCACATCCTCCCCGTGTGTGCGTGGGTTTCCGCCGGGTGCTCCGGTTTCCTCCCAGAGTCCAAAGATGTGCAGGTTAGGTGGATTGGACATGATAAATTGCCCTTAGTGTCCAAAACTGCCCTTAGTGTTGGATGGGGTTACTGGGTTCTGGGGATAGGGTGGAGGTGTTGAACTTGGGTAGGGTGCTCTTTCCAAGAGCCGGTGCAGACTCGATGGGCCGAATGGCCTCTTTCTGCACTGTAAATTCTATGATGATCTATGAAATCTTCCAATTATAACTTTGCATCTTTGAGTAGGGTAACTTCAGGATGAAAGCAGGGTCATACATTAAACATGCAGAGCCAATCTGCAGTTTTAGTTGAATACTTGAGCTGTGGAAGGTGGGGGGGGGGGGGGGGGGGGGGGAGTGTTGGTTCCCCCAACAGAGCAAACCTGCTGGGAGCTGGATCCCGGGCCAGAAGAGGCAGTTTTACCTGATGTGTCCTGGTCCCACTGCACCCCTACTCTCGATACCACTAGCCCACTCCCAGGCCACCAACCCCAATCCCAATCACTGCTAGAGAACTCCCCCACTTCCCCCCTGACCACTGGTACCTCGAACCTTTCTCTGCTTCCTGCCACTAATCTCTGTCCCAGCCTGCCTGGCCAAGACAGGCCGCAGCTCAGAAACCACTCCACAGAGTTTGATGTGAGTCTCTTTGCCGTTGAACAGGGCCTTCCACATCCATGATGTTTTTGGGCTTATCAGCTTCACTCTCCTTTCAACAATTACCTTCCCCCAAATCCCCCCCCCCGCCCGCCCCCAACCCACCCCCCTCACCCCCCCCGCCCGCCCACAACCCCCCCCCCCCACTCCCCTCCTCATATCCCAGTTGAAATACAGGCCCTTGTATCGAAACTGAGACAAATTGGGTCACTTTGCACCAACTGATAAAGATCTGCTATCCTCAAAGAATCCATTCTATTCTTCAAAGTGACTGACAGACTGAGAAGCAGAGGGCAGAGATGTAAAGTGAATGGCAAAAGGGGCAGAGCAGACATGAGAGAAATCCTTTTTATGCGAACCACATTTAAGACCTGGGGAGCGCTGCCTGATAATTATGGTGATTACAGATTCAATTGTGGCCTTCCAAAAGGAAATAGATAAAGAGTTGACAGAAAGGAATTGGAGAGATACGGGAAAAAGGAGAGAGTGGGAATAGAACAAAGTACAAAGAAAAGTACAGCACAGGAACAGGCCCTTCGGCCCTCCAAGCCTGCGTCGACCATGCTGCCCATCTAACGTAAAATCTTCTCTACTTCCAGGGTCCGCAACCCTCTATTCCCACCCTGTTCATGTATTTGTCAAGGTGCCCCATAAACGTCACTATCGTCCCTGCTTCCACAACTTCCTCCGGCAGCGAGTTCCAGGCACCCACTACCCTCTGTGTAAACAGCTTCTCTCACATATCCTCTAACCTTTGCCCCTCGCAAAATGATTGCGTTGATCTTTGAAACTAGGTAGTGGAAACTCGATGGTTACACAGTCTCCTTCCATGAGGTACTATTCTGGGATTCCATAGCCAAGATGTTTACCATAACAGGTTATAATAATAATAATTGCTCATAGGCTTCAATCAAGTTACTGTGAAAAGCCCCTAGTCGCCACATTCCAGAGCCCGTTTGGGGAGGCTGGTACGGGAATTGAATCCACGCTGCTGGCCTTGTTCTGCATTACAAGCCAGCTGTTTAGCCCACAGTGCTAAACCAGCCCCTACCTTATATTGGCAACAGGTGGAATTTCAGATGGGAAACCAGGAAGTTAAAACTCCACAGGTTGTGTCTCTTTCACTTGAAGTCAGCCTGATTGACAAGCTTGGTATTCATTTGGGCACGAAAGGACTCCAGTGGGAGCTGCAGGAGCAAGTCGGCCCGATTCAGAACTTGAGAGAACGGCATCCATTCCCAGGTGTGTTGGTCAAATCCCTGAACCTAGGACATGGAGGTCTAATCCAGAGGAGCGAGGGGAAGGCTGGGGGGGGCGGACTGTCCAGGGACCTTGGTCGGGAAAAATGATGGAGAGAAAGCTTGGGGAGCTTGAGGCACCAGGTGGAAGCACTCCTGCTCCTCCTAACCCACAAGCAGTGCTATAAAAATGTCTATTCTCTCACCTGAAGCTGTCAGTGCTTCCATTCAACTGTCGAGTCTGTTCCCTGCAAAGGATGTTAAAGCATTGTGGGGTTGGAGAATCGCCCGGGGCCGGTGTCAATCCCGCCCCTGCCGTGTCCCGAATTCTCCACCTCCCGAGATTCGGCGGGGGCGGGAATCGCGCCGCGCCGGTCGGCGGGCCCCCCGCGGCGATTCTCCAGCCGACGATGGGCCGAAGTCCCGCCGCTGACAGGCCTCTCCTGCCGGCGGGAATCAAAACACCGACTTTACCGGCGGGATTGGTGGCGCGAGCGTGCTTCGAGGTCCTGGGGGGGGGGGGAGGGGGCACGGAGCGATCTGACCCCAGGGGGTGCCCCCACAGTGGCCTGGCCCATGATTGGGGCCCACCGTGAGGGTACTCTTTTTATTCCGCCCCGCCATAGCCTTCACCCCCTCCCCTGCGCATGTTCCGGTATGACGTCAGCAGCCGCTGACGCACTGGCACATGCGCGGACTCCAGCCGACCGGCGAAGGCCTTTCGGCCCCGGCTGGCATGGCGCCAGAGGCCGTCCACGCCAGCCAGCGTAGCGGCAACCACTCCGGCGCGGGCCTAGCCCCTCACTGGCCCTGCCAGGTTCCTGCCCAGCCCGCTGCACTGGCCCTACGAGGTTCCTGCCCAGCCCGCTGCACTGGCCCTGCAAGGTTCCTGCCCCGCTGCACTGTCCCTGCGAGTTTCCTGCCCAGCCTGCTGCACTGGCCCTGCGAGGTTCCTGCCCAGCCCGCTGCACTGGCCCTGCCAGGTTCCTGCCCAGCCCGCTGCACTGGCCCTGCCAGGTTCCTGCCCAGCCCGCTGCACTGGCCCTGCGAGGTTCCTGCCCAGCCCGCTGCACTGGCCCTGCCAGGTTCCTGCCCAGCCCGCTGCACTGGCCCTGCCAGGTTCCTGCCCAGCCCGCTGCACTGGCCCTGCGAGGTTCCTGCCCAGCCCGCTGCACTGGCCCTGCCAGGTTCCTGCCCAGCCCGCTGCACTGGCCCTGCCAGGTTCCTGCCCAGCCCGCTGCACTGGCCCTGCCAGGTTCCTGCCCAGCCCGCTGCACTGGCCCTGCCAGGTTCCTGCCCAGCCCGCTGCACTGGCCCTGCCAGGTTCCTGCACAGCCCGCTGCACTGGCCCTGCCAGGTTCCTGCCCAGCCCGCTGCACTGGCCCTGCCAGGTTCCTGCCCAGCCCGCTGCACTGGCCCTGTGAGGTTCCTGCCCAACCCGCTGCACTGGCCCTGCCAGGTTCCTGCCCAGCCCGCTGCACTGGCCCTGCCAGGTTCCTGCCCAGCCCGCTGCACTGGCCCTGCCTGGTTCCTGCCCAGCCCGCTGCACTGGCCCTGCCAGGTTCCTGCCCAGCCCGCTGCACTGGCCCTGCCAGGTGCCTGCCCAGCCCAGGCGGGAACATGCAAATACCACATTAAGCTTCATTTAAGTATCATTAACGGGCATGAAGCCCGATCCAGTTTCCTCCTGGGGTACTCCAGCTCCCCCAGCTGGGGGTCACGTTGCTGTGAATTGGTGCAAGTCCGAACAAGTGGGGACCTGGAGCCTTACGCTGTGTGGGAGGGCAAGGGGGTTGAGTACCCTCCTGCCCTTGCCTCCAGGGTGCCGGAAGGGCTCCTTCTGGGCAGGTGGAGTTCAGCAGAGGGGCAGATGTAGCTCAGCGGAGTGGCGGAGGGACTTGGGCTGGGTTGGAGGGGTTCAGGTCGTGAGTCTTTCCCAGGGTGCAGATCGTTTGGATGGTCTTCCCATCTGTAGCCTTGGAGCTCATTAGACTGTCTTTCAGCCTGTCAAGTTTCAGTCTAAAGTCTTCCCTCTGATGTGGTGGAATCACCCAGCATGTCAATATGAATGATCTGTGAGAAGAAGGTGAAAGTCTTCCCTTTAAAGTAGTAGAAACCATTTATCGTGGTCAATTTCATTGTCCTTCAACTTTTCCAGGCCTCTGTGTTTAGAAGTGTAAAAACTTTGAACTATATGCGGTGAATGTATAAATACTGTTAATTCACCAGTATACTGTATTACGTTATACTATGTTATTAACCCTGTTGGCTCCATCCATGGACCATGGTGTGGCTTCACCCACAGTGGGAGATGTTGGAGCATGTACGGGCTCCGCCCATGGCTCCACCCTTTGGAGGAAGTAAAGAGCAGCAGACCTGCCAGACCGCCTTCAGTATTGTATCGGTCGCAGGCAGGCAAAGTTGTAAGTTGATTAAAACCACTGTTTACTTCGACACGGGTCTTCGAGTGAATTGATGGTCGCATCAATTTAATCAACTTAAAGCACTACTATGGAGTCAGCCCTCAAACCTGACAGACTGGAGCTCGATCCACAGGCCGCGGAGGCGAAATAAATTTTTTCACATTGGCTTCTGTGTTTCAAGGCCTACCTGGCCGCGTTGTCGACGTCATCCGTCACGGATGAACAGAAAT
Organism: Scyliorhinus canicula; assembly: GCF_902713615.1. Taxonomy (NCBI): domain Eukaryota; kingdom Metazoa; phylum Chordata; class Chondrichthyes; order Carcharhiniformes; family Scyliorhinidae; genus Scyliorhinus; species Scyliorhinus canicula. Next base: position 14,220,484 of record NC_052155.1, on the reverse strand, counting down.
TGAGTCTCCTCCACACACGGGTGAGCCATCGCATTTCTGCCCAGCTCGACGAAGCCACCTCCTATACAGAGGCCCTCGCAATACTCGAACCCATCTACGGTGCGGCCTGTAAACGGGGTCTATGCGCGACATATCTTTACCACTCGCCGCCAGCGCCCCGGGGAGTCGCTGGATGACTATCTGCACGACCTCAAAGTCCTCGCGTGCAACTGTAACTATCAGGCCGTTACGGCCACTCAGCACAGGGAGCTCGCCGTCCGAGACGTTTACGTTGCGGGGGTCGGATCGAACTATGTGAGGCAGCACCTGCTCGAATAAGGGCACCAGGACCTGGACGACATGGTAAAACTGGCAACCTCGCTGGAGGTCGCTTTTAAGAGTCGCACTGCGTTCCCGGTCGACCACGCGACTCCCTCGTGGGCCCCCGACCAGAGACTATCCCAGGTCTGCGCCACTTGGCCACCCGCTCATCATGGAAGGCTACCTTGCTACACCCCCGGCAACACTGCCTGGCCCGCAACGCGAACTGCAGCAGCTTCGGGGTGAAAAGGACACTTCGCCAAGGTCTGCCTGGCCAAGCCTAAACACTCAAACTCACAGACCCGATCCACCAACTCTCAGGCCCGCAGACCCCGCAATGTGGCAGCGTGTCTGCCGACTCCGACTCCGCACAACACATGTGACTCACGGGGGCTGCCATCTTGGCCACCCTCCCCCATGCGGCTGGCCACGTGCGATCCATGGGGGCCGCCATCTTGGGTGCCATTTTCCTCACCGCCCGCCACGCTCGATCAACGGGGGCCGCCATCTTCGCCACCATCTGCTACGCCATTCGACGCGTACGATCTGCACGGACAGTCATCGCGGGGCCGCCCCAGCACCGCCGATCACGCTGCCGATTACCCTTAACTCAGTGCAGTCACCTTGGACCAGTCACGACCCAAACACCTCAGGAGCTCCATGATGGCTGTCCGGGTTAATGGGTATGAGACACCTTGCCTGTTCGACTCCAGGAGCACCGAGAGTTTTATTCACCCGGATCTGGTAAGACACTGCTCGCTCCCGATATTCCCGACGAAACAAACAATCTCCCTCCCCTCTGGGTCGCACTCAGTACAAATCCAAGGGAGCACTACTGCAAGCTTAACGATACGGGGCGCCGAGTATACTAATTTTCAATTGTATGTGCTCCCAGACCTCAGCGCCCCTTTCCTTTTAGGACTCGACTTTCAGTGCAATCTCAGGAGCCTAACTCTTAGTTTTGACGGACCCCTGCCCCCGCTCACCATATGCAGCCTCGCAACCCTAAAAGTCGACCCTCCTCCCCTTTTCGCTAACCTCACCGCTGATGGCAAGCCAGTAGACACTCGAAGCAGGAGGTATAGTCTGCAGGACAGGACGTTTATTAGGTCCGAAGTCCAGCGTCTCTTGCGGGAAGGAGTCATAGAAGCCAGCAATAGCCCCTGGAGAGCTCAGGTGGTGGTCGTCAAAAGTTCCGGATGGTGGTTGATTACAGCCAGACCATGAACCGGTTTACACTACTTGATGCGTACCCCCTTCCCCGGATTGCAGACATGGTGAATCAGATTGCGCACTGCCGCGTGTTCTCCACGGTGGATCTGAAGTCTGCATACCACCAGCTCCCAATTCGCCCGGAGGACCGCCACTACACGGCATTCGAGGCAGATGGCCGCCTCTTCCACTTCCTCCGGGTCCCCTTCGACGTCACAAACGGGGTTTCGGTGTTCCAACGAGCGATGGACCGAATGGTGGACCAGTACGGGCTGCGGGCCACGTTTCCGTACTTGGACAACATCACCATCGGCGGCCATGATCAGCAGGACCGCGACGCCAACCTCCACCGATTTCTCCAAACCGCCCAAAACCTTAACCTCACTTACAACAAGGAGAAATGCGTTTTCTGCACTACCAGGCTAGCCATCCTCGGCTACGCCGTGGAAAACGGGGTCCTAGGGCCCGACCCTAACCGTATGCTTACATCTCCCTCACCCTCACTGTCCCAAGGCCCTCAAGAGGTGCCTTGGATTTCTTTCCAAGTGCCAGCGGGAAGGAGTCCCGGTTTCCCACTGGTGGGAACACTAAGGTTCAAAATGGGACGATTGTACCCAATATTGAATTTAATTGTTTCAACAGGCTCAGGGCTGAATGCTTGGCTTGTGTCCAAGATATAGTTGTCTGAGCGAGCAATACATTATTGTTTTGAGATTTTGAGCTGAGTTCTTTGTGTTCTTGTTGTTTTTGTTGTTATTAACAATCACATTTTAAGCTTGGAAAGGCCAGAAACGCTTTGGTCTGGATTCTCCGCATCCCACACGGAAATGGCGGCCGCCGCGGGGGCGGAGAATCCATGTTCCCGCAGGAAATCGGGACCGGCGGTGGTTCACCGACTCTGCGGGCCCCGATAAAGCGGAATACTCGAGGAGTACATCGTGCCGCCTGGGACCAACCTGAGGCCATTGCCAGAGGCCCGCTCAGCCATTCTCCTCCCTCCGACCGAGCGAAGCCCCGACGCCGTGGAACTAATGTGCTCCAGCCGGTCGGGATGCTCACCTGGCGACTGCGGACTGTCTGTGCGGGGGTTGAGGGTCGGGCGCGCGGCCGATCTGGGGGTCTCTTTTGTGGGTCTAGCTTTGCGGTCCTAGTCCGCCACAGAGCACGGCGCAGCCACTGGAAGCCGCCGCCGCGCTCATGCGCGCCCTCTGACCCGGACGTGCGGGGGCCTGTATCTGCAGCAAAAGCTGCGAGATTTACTCTGGGTCCCTGCAGGGTTGGGAATTCGTGTCCCTTTGATGCCAGGTTTTCTGGCGTAAAACTCTACCTTTCTGATGCCGGCGTGGGGACATCGTCCCAATAATGGATAGACCAGCTCCTATGTTTAATTTTGGTGCTGGTTCTGTTATACACCATGGGCTGGATTCTCCGACCCCCCCGCCGGGGGCCAGCGTGAATCCCGCCCCCGCCGGGGGCCAGCGTGAATCCCACCCCCGCCGGCTGCCGAATTCTCCGGCACCGGATATTCGGCAGGGGCGGGAATCGCACCGCGCCTGTGGCGGGCTCCCCCCTCCCCCCGGCGATTCTCCGGCCCGTGATTGGCTGAAGTCCCGCTGCTGTAATGCCGGTCCCGCAGGCGTGAATCAAACCACCTCCCTAACCGGCGGGATTGGCGGCACGGGCGGGCTCCGGGGTCCTGGGGGGGGGGGGGGCGCGGAGCGATCTGGCCTCGGGGGGTGCCCCCACGGTGTCCTGGCCCGCGATCGGGGACCACCGATCCGAGGGCGGGCCTGTGCCGTGGGGGCACGCCAACGGAGTTCCCTCGGCCCCGGCTGGCGTGGCGCCAAAGGCCTTTCCCACCGGCCGGCGGCATGCCAACCACTCCGGGCGGCCCGACGCCGGAGTGGTTCACGCCATTCCATCCCGCCGGGACCCCCCCACCCCGCCGGGTAGGGGAGAATCCAGCCCCATATCTCTGTTTCTCGTGCACCCTGGAACACTTACACGTAACATCTAGTCCCTAACTAATTAATTCCTGGCACTTTACAGATATTTATTGATAATGCAACAATTTACGACCTGCACCCAGGTCAGGGTTTTTATACAGAGTAGTTTTGCCTTGTTAAGGGGAAACGCCAGCCCCAATCACCAGGGGAGTTCATAGTCAGCTGTGTAAGGGGGAAATCGTATGGAGCACAGTCCAGGAGTTAAGACCATAAGACATAGGAGCAGAATTAGGCCACTCGGCCCATGGACACTGCTCCGCCATTCAATCATGGCTCATATGTTTCTCATTCCCATTCTCCTGCCTTCTCCACATAACCCCTGATCCCCTTATTAATCAAGAACCTATCTATCTCTGTCTTCAAGACACTCAGTGATTTGGCCTCCACAGCCTTCTGCAGCAATGAGTTCCACAGATTCACCACCCTCTGGCTGAAGAAATTCCTCCTCATCTCTGTTTTAATGGATCGTCCTTTTAGTCTGAGATGGTGTCCTCTAGTTCTAGATTTTCCTACAAGTGGAAACATCCTCCCCGTCCACTCTATTCAGAGTTGCAGCACCTCTTCCTCTTCAAGTCAGGGGAAACATTCATGTTGTCAGGCTGAGGCCCTCTGGGTCATTTAGGGAGCAGATGACGTTTCAGCGTTGACGGGACGTGTCCGGGACGTGTCCGGGAGGTGTGTCATGCTGACAATTTCAGTGTAGAGCCATCTGATGAGTCATCTGGCATTTCTTCTTCCTGGAATTTGATGGGCAGAGAGTACTTTGATCGGCCTGGTGACCTAGTCGGCGACTGGGACCATGGATGGGCCTGCACTGGCGTATTCGGGGTCTGTTTTGGAGGCTCCCATTTGTGGCGGGGGATGTGGTCCAGGTGGTCGCTGGCTTCACGTCCCTGTGTCTGGACCGAATAGGAAACTGGGCCATTTGCCTGGAGCAACAACCCCGGGGCCTATGTGGCGCCGAAATTGCGCATGTATACAGCGTCCCCCAGTTTGAAGTTGCGCAGCTGCGAGCGTTGACCTGTGTCCGTCTCGGAGCAATCCTGTCGCTGCTGGATCCAAGTGCCCATGTCTGGGATAGCCAGACTGAGGTGGGCCTGGAGCTGACGTCCCATCAACAACTGGTGCCACACCTGTGATAGCATATGAGGGGTCATCCAGTAAAACTGAATAGAAGACAGGCAGCCACGTCTCCCAAGACCCTGTGATCAGTTTCTTCATCGCCCCTTTGAAGGTTTGGACCGCCCACTCGGTCAAACTGTTTGAGGTTGGGTGATGCAGGGTGGTCCGTCCATGCAAGGTCATGAACGACTTGAACTCCTTACAGGTGACGCGGCACCGTTATCCAACACCGACACTTTGGGAAATTTCATGGGCGCCGAATATATGCCGCAGCCTATCCACGATTGTCTCTCTGGTCACAGTTTGAACCTTGTGGACCTTGAGCCAATTTGAGTGGACATCTACCATGATGAGGATTGTGGTGCCCTGGAATAGGCCGATGACACGGGAACAAGGTTTTTTTCAGCCATTCTGAAGGGTGCATTGGCACATCCGGTGGGGCTTCCTGGTTCTCCTGGCATGGGCCACCTTCTCAATGTCCGAGTACATCCCGGGCCACCAGACATAGCTGCGGGTCAGCATCTTCATCTTGGCTACTCCTGGGTGTCCAATGTGGAGGTCTTGTAACAAGAGGCATGATCACTTTTGACAAAGAGTCATCGGACTCAAAGCGTCAGCTCTTTCCTCTCCCTACAGATGCTGCCAGATTTTCCAGCCTTTTCTCTTCCGCATGATCACTTGTATCCCACACAATAAGACGCCTTCCTCTGTGCACAGCTCCAGGAGCATCGTCATATAAGCCCGTAGATCATCGGGCAAAGCTCATGTGTTGGCCCCCATACTGGACAATGTGTCGGACCCCAGATAGCTGTACGTCTGTCTGAGTTAACTCTAGTATGCAAGCTGCCGTGAACGGCAAGGAATCCCATCCTCATCGCCAATGTAGAACCCAGATGGGAGAGACAACAGGACACACGATCGGGCAGAAATGAACAACTGGTTTATTACGGTATACACAAAATAACAAGAACTATAACTCCTCTCCCCGAAGGAGAGTGTCACAAGTAGGCTTACATTAACACTGCAATGAGGTTACTGTAAAAGCCCCTTGTCGACAAATTCTAGCACCTGTTCGGGTACAAAGAGGGAGAATTCAGAATGTCCAATTCACCTAACAGCATGTCTTTCGGGACTTGTGGGAGGAAACCGGAGCACCCGGAGGAAACCCACGCAGACACGGGGGGAAAGTGCAGACTCCGCACAGGCAGTGGCCCAAGCCGGGAATCGAACCTGTGGCCCTGGCGCTGTGAAGCAATGGTGCTAATCACTGTGCTACCGTGCCGCCCGAATAGTTGAGCTTTGGTTTATTTGGATGATTATCAGTGATTTTTGAATGACTCACAGGTGCAGACCTTTTATTAAAGATGCCCTTAAAAAGTTGATAAACCCATTTCAGCTGCATCACTGACACTGCACCAGCTGTTACTCTTGAACACATCAAGGCATACTTTCTAACGGACTGAAAATGAATGTTCTTTGAAGCTGTCCACTTGTATTGCTTCATGGAGGGTTTACATTTTGGGATTATGCAGATACATTTTAGTGGAAGCTTTGAATACAACTTAACCACTGTAACTTCAGGCAAACGATGATAGCAAATTCCTGACTGCACCCAGAGCTGAACACCAACCAAAATAGCTTTTAGCTTTATATGTGCTTTAATGTATTAGGCCTACAAATCTGCAAACGATACTCCAGATATGGTCTCACCGAGATGCCTTATTGCCATTATATAGAGCTAGTAATATCGAGCCTGGGTGAGACAGCATCTAGAGTATTGTGTACCGTTTTGGTCTTCGTACCTGAGAAAAGGTAGATGGAAAATTTTCCATTGAGGAAGTACAACAAATGTTCACTGAGTTAATTGCTGGGTTATGAGGAAAGATTAAATAGACTGGGCGTTTAGAGTTTCGAAGAATACAAGGCGATTTAGTCTACAGAGACAGAATTCTTCCAGGCAGGATAGATGTAGGAAGGACAGTGCCTTTGGCTGGTGAGTCTAGAACAGGGGTGGGCAAACTATGGCCCGCGGGCCGCATGCGGCCCGCCAAAGGTATTTCTGCGGCCCACCAAGTCATTAAAAAAAAATTAAAATTTTTTTTTTTTTTTAATTAATTTTTTTAAGGTTAATGGGGGGGGGGGGGGGGCTGTTGGGTTACTTACTGGTATAGGGTGGATACGTTAACTTGAGTAGGGTGATCATTGCTCGGCACAATGTCGAGGGCCGAAGGGCCTGTTCTGTGCTGTACTGTTCTATGTCCTATATGAGGCGCCCAGAATCATAACCGGGTGAAGTAATTATTTTACTTAATATACTATGCGGCCCTTTGTGAACTGTGAATTTCTGAATGTGGCCCTTGCACGGAAAAGTTTGCCCACCCCTGGTCTAGAACCTGGAGACCCAGTTTTGCCGGCCATGATAAGGAAGAAATTCCTCACTCAGGATCTTTGGAATTCTCTACTCCAGGGGACTTCGGAGGTTTAGTCACAGGGAATGTTCAAGACTGAGATGGAGAGATTTTTACATCTGAAAGGCATCAAGAGGTAATAATAATCTTTATTATTGTCTTACGTAGGCTTACATTAACACTGCAATGAAGTTACTGTGAAAAGCCCCGAGTCGTCACACTCCAGCGCCTGTTCGGGTGCACAGAGGGAGAATTCAGAATGCCCAATTCACCTGATAAGCACGTCTTTCGGGACTTGCAGGAGGAAACTGGGGAAAATCCACGCAGACACGGGGAGAACATGCAGACTCCGCACAGACAGTGACCCAAGCCGGGAATCGAACCTGGGTTCCTGGAGCTGTGAGGCAGTAGTGCTAACTGCTGTGCCACTGTGCTGCCCTTCTAACCTCCTCCAGCTCAAAAACCCTCAGATATCTGCACTGCTCCAATTCATATCATATCATATCATTGAATTTACAGTGCAGAAGGAGGCCATTCAGTCCATCGAGTCTGCGCCAGCCCTTGTAAAGATGCCCACACTTCCAGCCTATCCCCGTGACCCAGTAACTCCACCTATCCTTTTTGGACACTAAGGCAATTTAGCATGGCCAATCCACCTAACCTGCACATCTTTGGACTGTGGGAGGAAACCAGAGCACCCGGAAGAAATCCACGCAGACACGGGGAGAAAGTGCGGACTCCACACAGACAGTGACCCAAGTCGGGAATCGAACCCGGGTTCCTGGCGCTGTAAAGCAACAGTGCTAACCACTGTGCTACCACATTGATAGCGCAGGAAAATAGTATTGTAAAAGATCAACCATGATCTCACTGAAGGGCTGAATGGTCCACTCCTCCTGTTTCCTCTGTTCAGACTTCAGTGCCCTGATTATTCACTATAGATTAATAATCAATGCACCAGCCCAATACAACTTACAATTCTGCATTATCTGCATCAAAGCTTTATCGATGTAAAGTGCACGGTTCATGTCAATGTTAATTCGGTGTGAGGTGTGTACGAATACTTGAAGTGCACGATTTGGGATCGGGCGGGGAGGGGGATGCGGAATGCAAACTGGCCAATATCACTGAGGGCAAAATGGGCTGACCGCAAATCAGAAGTCCAGTTTCCATCACGCTGGTTTTTTAAAAACTTTTCACTGAATTGGAAAGTATTGTCGAAACTTTCAATCTCATACCATGTAAAAGTAAGTGAGGCTCGGGGGGAAAAAGCAGTTTGAACGATCGTTCTGCGCTCTTCAGTGGAAAGAATATTCAGTGTTAGAGGGGATTTAACTGCCAATTCATTACTACTCCATTTCACACCATAGATGGAGATCAATGTCACCTTAGAACCATAGAATAGAACTATAGAATCCCTGCAGCGCAGAATGAGGCCATTCGGCCCATCAAGCCTACACCGACCCTCTGAAAGAGCACCCTATCTGCGCCCACTCCCATGCTCTACCCCCATATCCCCACCTAACCTTTGGGCACCAAGGGGCAATTTAGCATGGCCAGTCCACCTAAGCCGCACATCTTTGGACCGTGGGAGGAAACCGGAACACCCGGAAGAAACCCACGCAGACACGGGGAGAATGTACAAACTCCACATGGACCATCACCCCAGGGGGTAATTGAACTCAGGCCCCTGGCGCGATGAGGCAGCAGTGCCAACCAACGTGCTACTGTGCCGCCATTCTTCAACTTAAAAATATATCAAGAATGTGATTGGGAAATGCAGTTTGGACGTTCTGAAATCTAGCTGGCAAAAAAAGAACAAGCAACGTGGATTAATGGAGAGTCCTCATGGTGACAACGAGAATACCTTCACATTGCAAAAATAAATATTTAATTAGCAGGGAAAGTTACAGAAAGAATTGAACAGGCGCTTACCTTTGGTAATGTGTGCGAAACTGTGCCCCTGTAATTGCACGCCGTGGGTATGTGGCAGGTGGAAGCCTCGTGGGGTCCTTTGCTGCACTGGTATTACCGACGGAGAACTTTCTATTCACCACAAAACTACTCAGCTGAAGCACCCAGCTCTGCCAAAAGGCTGCGAGATCTATCTATTTCCAACCTTTCCTCATTGATGATAGTTCTGCTCACTGTCAGCGTGTGACACTTGAAGGACACAAGGGGACTTTTGTGGTGTATGAATCAGAGTCTGCTGGAAATTTCACTCTCTTTAATTATAATGCAGGCAGTCTAGGCCAGGCAGAGCGCAAATGGAATCTCTCACAGAAGAATCAGTCACTTATTGCAAGGGGGGGGGGGGGGTTGGAAGTTGCTCTGGCAAGGAGGCAATTCATCTTGTGTTAAAGTATTTGCAAGTGCAACAAAACGCTCCTTCCATTTGGTGATTTGTCAGGGAATAAATAATCAGTTCAGAGACTCTACCTCAAGTTGTGAAAGGAGAAGCGAATCTCTGCAGAAAACTTTGCCTTCAGCAATGATTTTCCCACTGAGCCTCCTGTGATTTTTTCTCTTAGTAACATAACTGGGGTATTTTGGAAGAGGGCGCTGACTAACATGTATATTAGCTCTCTTCAAACCCGCATAAATTCTAGACAGCAAGCGGCCTGACTATATACAACTCTTATTTTGATATTTTCCTCACAGGCTTGTTTTAACGGGCTCAGTATTCCTGTTCCCCGCTGCACTGGGAATATAAACATGTGAGGTTAGCAGGTATGTCAGGAACGGTCGGCTTGCAGATGGGAGCAGCCAAGTTTTCAATGATTTAAGGAAGTAAGTAATCCCAGCGGAAAAGTTTGTCATCTTTCTCCACGGCTAGGATTCACGTATCCGATTCAATTTTATGTTTCTGGCCTCGCGGAGTTGTCGAAATCAGAATCATACCGCAGAGACTGAGGCCATTCGTCCCATCGTGCTTGTTCCAGCTCTTCGAAAGAGCTGCCCAATTAGGCCCACTCGCCAGTTCCCCCCCTCACAACTTTTTTTTGAAGTACTGTAACTCTTCTCTTCTGAAAGTTACGATTGGCTTGGCCGTTGCCAATTTTTCAAACAGTGCCCCTTCAGATACCAACACGCTGCATGGAATCAAGATTCTCCTTGACCTGCCCCTTGCTCTTTTGCTAATTAGCTTAAATCTGTGCCCTGTAGTTAACAACTCTCTTACCACTGGAAATGACCTCTCCTTAGTTAGCCTACCAAAACCACTAATGATCTGAAGCACTTTGATTAAATAGGGCGACAAGGTGGCACGGTGGTTAGCACTGCTGCCTCACAGCGCCAGGGCCTTGGGTTGAATTCTGGCCTTGGGTGACTGTACAAAAGTATATTTCACACATATGCGCAATATTATACCAAGTTTGTTATTTACCAATAACACAACCACGAAGAAACAAACTGATCTATTTTCAAAGAAAATAGAGCAGTTTCCTACCATTGAATTGAAGGGACTGTTAACACTAACTCCAGACTTCCTATCTGATCACTGTTCAGTTCTGCAGCTGTTTCTGAATCTGCATCGGCATCGGATGAAGCATACAGGGTGTAGTGTTAATGAGGTCAGTCCATAAGAGGGCCGTTTAGGAGTCTTGTAACAGCGGGGAAGAAGCTGTTTTTGAGTCTGATCGTGCGTGTTCTCAGAGTTTTGTATCTCCTGCCCGATGGAAGAGGTTGGAAGAGTGAGTAAGCCGGGTGGGAGGGGTCTTTGATTATGCTGCCCGCTTTCCCCAGGCAGCGGGAGGTGTGGATGGAGTCAGTGGATGGGAGGTGGGTTTGTGTGATGGACTGGGCTATGTTCACAACTCTTTGAAGTTTCTTACGGTCTTGGGCTGTGATGCAGCTAGATAGGATGCTTTCTATGGCGCATCTGTAAAAATTGGTAAGGCTCAATGCGGATATGCTGAATTCTGACATGGTCAGACTAATGGACTCGCTTGAGTCCAGACGGGATACCCTCTTCTCCAAGGGGCTCGGAGGGTCAGCCAGTGCCACCTGGGGGGCAGTGGCATCAGTCGTCAGCTCAGAGTGTGTAATCAGGAGGACCGCCACCCATTGCCGGAAGAAGCTAAACGACCTACACCGGGTCACACGGGTGAGCTGGCATCGGTCCACTGGTACCGGTCCTGCCCGCTATCCCCAGAAGCCTTCCCCGATCACCGTGTGCCTGGCATCCCCCCACCCCTCCACCCCGAGCACATTACCACATCTGCCCGAGCACACCATAGCATCCACCAGCATACCCCAACCATGACCAGCGGTGGTAAACTCACCTATTGCCCAACATGCCTCCGCCACCACCACCTTACCCGTGATGCATGAAGCGTGCAGCTCACAATGCCCCCACTGTGCCCCCATAGGAAAAGTTGGCCCACAACAGACTGGAAAGGGCCCAGAATGGTGGCGGGCTGCCAGACCTCAGGGTCCTCACCCCCAACAAGGAATGGGCCCTGTAGTTTGCGGGGGTCACCGAAGACAGCTCAGTCATCGACGTCGAGATTGACCTGTGCTGCAGAGGTGAGTGTCCACCGGCTCTCACACAGATGACCTGTCACGCATTAGTTGTTCATGCGAGGATGATGGCCCCACCCTCCCACTGACCACATGTCCATTCTCCCACAGGATCTCCATCTGAAGGTGCCGGCCCATCAGGGGAGTCCCACCCCCTGCCTTCCAAGAGAACACCTCAGCAGCGAGCGCCGAGGATACTACCTTCGATGTGTCACAGCTGTCATCCCCACTCTCCACCAGCACAGAGACACGCACCTCAGTGGGCGTAAGTAGTGGACAGGCTTCTGGGGCACAAGCTAGTGAGCACCACACAGTTTCAGATGTACGTCAAGTGGAAGCAGGAACGTCCAGGGGAGATAGATGTCAATGTCTGCTGGATCCCAGGACACAGCTGGGTCCCAGCTAGATGTTGAGCCTCTGGCCCAGGCTATCCCGGAGCTGGCACAGTTAAAAGAGTGCAGTCGTGATATTCAGAGGGGGGATGGCAGCAACACTCCAGTGGGTCCATATTGGAGGAGTTCCAAACGCTACGGTCGCAGGAGAGGGCACCGGCAATGCATGGCACTGAGGCCAGTACTGCGAGGGTGGCGGCTGCAGTGGAGAGCCTGGAGCACGATGTCAGCAGCATGTGTGGTGGTGTCCAAGGTGTAGCTGAGTTCCTCGCCAGCATGTCCGAGTTACTGGGGGACGTGTACCCGCTGCAGGTGGACGTTCCGAGGCACTGCCGAGCATGTCCCAGTCTCAGGTGGGCTTGACTGAGGTGCTCCGGAGCATGCCTTAGTCGCTGAGGGGCATATCCTAGACACAGGTGGACATTGGCGAGGCACTGCACAGCATGGCCCATTCACTGAAGGGCATCGCTGAGGGCATCGACACCATGGTGCAGACATTGGAAAGCCACCAGGGATGATGAAGCCAGGTGACGCAGGAGCACCCAGATCTCAACCCAGTTGCCTCTCCATCCCGAGGTGGCCCTTAGTGACCGATGGGCACCGATTGGGAGGAAGGAGCACTGGAGGCCAACCCTACAGGGAGACTACGGTGGTCGGCAGCTCTCCGGGGTGCACCCACCCTGACAACGGTGCATTTCGGGGTCTGTGTGCGGAACAGGATGGCGCAGCGAGGCATGTGCCACCATCGAGTCGGATAGAGCCGTCCGGCCCCAGGCCCTACAGAGGAAGCTCGTGTGGGGCATAAAAGGCCATGGGACATGGTAAGCAGCAGGCTGCCCCCACCTGTGATGTGGACCCTGGGGACACACCTAGATGTAGCGATAGAGCACAGAGGGCTAAGCAAATAGTGGATCACTGAGAGGATACTGGAGGGAGGGAGGATGGCACCACTGGGGGCGATGAACAGTTGGAGCACAATTATACAACATTACACGCTATACATGTGACACCTCCGTCAAGTTATTCCACACTGCGGGATGGGCAGCGTCCCCTTCCTCCAGTTACCCTTCGCCCTCTCCTGAACCCAGACCCCCCGGGATCCCACTACCAGACCTGGACGCCCCCTCTCCCTCCCCAAGGGATACTGTGCAGGTGATGGGTGTGAGAGTGTTGTCAGCGGACAGACAGGAGACAGACAAAACCCCTCTCCCCAGCATACTCCCGGCAAACATCCAAGCGATCGAAAACAAGCTGGATGAACTTAACGCCAGACTTACCTCTCAGAGGGAAGTAAGAGACTGCTGTGTGCTCTGTTTCACAGACATGGCTCACCCCCGCCTCACCGAACTGTGCCATACAACCTGAAGGCTTCTCAATTCACCGGGCGGACCGCACGGCATCTTCAGGCAAAGCAAAGGGTGGAGGGGTTTGACTCCTCATCAACTCCTCCTGGTGCTTGGACCTGGAATACCTGTCCGTGAAGTGCCGCCCATACTATCTTCCATGTGAATTCACTTCAGCTATTATCACAGCGGTCTACATCCCACCCCAGGCAGAAGTGAGGAAGGCGCTGGACGAACTGTACACAGTCATAAACAACTACGAAACAGAACACCCGGAGGCCTTGTTCATCGTGGCCGGAGACTTCAACAAAGCCAACCTCAAGAGTATACTGCCAAAATTCCACCAGCACATCCCCTGTCCCACCAGGGGCGACAACACTCTTGACCACTGCTACTCAAAAGTCAAGGGTGCCTACTGTTCCATCCCCTGACCGCATTTTGGGAAATCAGACCATAAGACGGTGCTCCTTCTCCCGGCTTACAAGCAGAAACTCAAGCGGGAGAATCCAGCTAAGAAGGTCGTGCAGTGCTGGTCCGAGGAGACAGAAGAGCTCTTACGTGACTGCTTAGAGACAGTGGACTGGTCCATATTTAAGAACTCAGCGACCAAATTAAATGAGTACGCCACCACCGTCACAGACTTCATTAGCAAATGTGTGGACGACTGCGTGCCAAAGAAAGCAGTACGTACATTCCCCAACCAGAAACCATGGCTCAATCGCGAGATTGACTCCTACTGAAGGACAGATCTGAGGCGTTCAAGTCAGACGACCCTGACCTATACAAGAAATCCAGGTACGACCTCCGCAAAGCCATCCGAGATGCCAAGAGAGAATATCAAACCAAGCTAGAGTCATAGACAGACTCTCCGTGATTGTGGCAAGGACTAAACAACATAACGGGCTACAAAGCGAAGCCGAGCAGTATCTCCGGCAGCAGGACACCCCTCCCTGATGAACTTAATGCATTCTATGCTCGGTTTGAGCAGGTAACCAACAATCCGCTGTCGAGTGCCCCAGCAGCCCATAACTCACCCATACCCAGCATCAGAGCTTCCGAAGTCAGATCGGCCTTCCTGAAATTGAACCCTCGGAAGGCGACGGGCCCGGACGGGATCCCTGGTCATGCACTCAGAGCCTGCGCGGACCAGCTGGCAGAGGTGTTCGCGGACATCTTTAACCTGTCCCTACTTCACTCCAAGGTCCCCACCTGCTTCAAGAAGACCACCATCATACCGTTACCAAAGAAGAACCAGGCAATGTGTCTCATCGACTACCGTCAGGTGGCCCTGACTTCAGTCGTAATGAAGTGTTTCGAGAGGTTGATCATGAAGTGCATCACCTCCGTACTCCCAGAACGCCTTGATCCACTGCAATCCGCATACCGTCGCAACCGGTTCACAGCAGACGCCATTTCCCTGGCCCTACACTCATCCGAGAGCATCTCGACAACAAGGACTCCTACATCAGACTCCTATTTATTGACTACAGCTCCGCCTTCAACACCATAATCCCAGCCAAGCTCATATCAAAGCTCCAAAACCTAGGACTTGGCTCCCCACTCTGCAACTGGATCCTCGACTTTCTAACCCACAGACCACAATCAGTAAGAATGAACAACACCTCCTCCACAATAGTCCTCAATATATCAGGGCCCCGCAAGGCTGCGTACTTAGCCCCCTACTCTACTCCCTGTACACACACGACTGTGGCAAAATTTGGTTCCAACTCAATCTACTTGTTTGCTGACGATACGACCATAGTAGGCCGCACATCGAAAAACGACGAGTCAGAATACAGGAGGGAGATTGAGAGCCTAGTGGAGTGGTGCAGCGACAACAATCTCTCCCTCAATACCAGCAAAACTAAAGAGCTGGTCATTGACTTCAGGAAGCAAAGTACTGTACACACCCCTGTCAGCATCAACGGGGCCGAGGTGGAGATGGTTAGCAGTTTCAAATTCCTAAATTTCAAATCTCCAAAAATCTGTCCTGGTCCACCCACGTCGACGCTACCACCAAGAAAGCACAACAGCGCCTATACTTCCTCAGGAAAAGAAGGAAATTTGGCATGTCCACATTAACCTTTACCAACTTTTCAGATGCACCATTGAAAGCATCCTATCTGGCTGCATCACAGCCTGGTGCGGCAACTGCTCGGCCCAGGACCACAAGAAACTTCAGGGAGTCGTGAACACCGCCCAGTCCATCACACAAACCTGCTTCCCATCCATTGACTCCATCTACACCTCCCACTGCCTGGGGAAAGCGGGCAGCATAATCAAAGACTTCTCCCACCCGGATTACCTCACTCTTCCAACTTTTTCCATCGGGCAGGAGATACAAAACTCTGAGAATATGCATGAACAGATTCTAAAACAACTTCTTCCCCGCTGTTACCAGAGTCCTAAATGACCCTCTTATGGACTGACCTCATTAACACTACACCCTGGATGCTTCATCCGATGCCGGTGCTTATGTAGTTACACGCTAGCATTGTGGATAGCACAATTGCTTCACAGCTCCAGGGTCCCAGGTTTGCTTCCCGCTTGGGTCACTGTCTGTACAGAGTCTGCACATCCTCCCCGTGTGTGCGTGGGTTTCCTCCGGGTGCTCCGGTTTCCTCCCACAGTCCAAAGATGTGCATGTTAGGTGGATTCGCCATGATAAATTGCCCTTAGTGTCCAAAATTGCCCTTAGTGTTGGGTGGGGTGATGGGGATAGGGTGGAGGTGTTGACCTTGGGTAGGGTGCTCTTTCCAAGAGCCGGTGCAGACTCGGTGGGCCGAATGACCTCCTTCTGCACTGTAAAACTCTATGATTGTATACCCTGTGTTGCCCTATTATGTATTTTCTTTTATTCCCTTTTCTTCCCATGTACTTAATGGTCTGTTGAGATGCTCGCAGAAAAATACTTTTCACTGTAACTCGGTACATGTGACAATAAACAAATCCAATCCAATCCAATCCATACAAATCCAGGAGTTAGACTATGTCAAAGATTGAGGAGCACCAGAGGTCAGCTCACAGCGGGTTGTCATCACCATCCTGCCTTGTATATTTACCCGCTCACAGTGTATGAGGCTATCTGCTTCACCAGCAAAAATAGGAAAGCAGATATCTGAATGGGTGTAAATTGAGAGAGCGAGACCTTGGTGTCCTCGTGCTTCAGTGCATCTTTCAGCGACTGGTGTACAAGGACACCTCGGTCTTGTTGCGCATTCCCCACTTTTAATTTATTGCCATTCAAATAATCGTCTGCCTTCCTTTTTTTGCAGCCAAAGTGGATAACCTCACAGTTATCACATTATACTGTATCTGCCATGCATTTACCCACTCAGTCAACTTGTCCAGATCACACTGAGATCTCTCTGCATCCTCCTCACAGCTCACCCTCCCACTCAGGTTTGTGTCATCTGCAAATTTGGAGATATTACATTTAGCTCCCTCATCTAAAGAATTAATACATGTATTGTGAATAGCTGGGGTCCTGGCACTGCTCCTGTGGCATCCCACAGGTCTCGGCTTGCCATTTAGAAAAAGAGTGTTATTGGAGCTGCACTCATCCAGGCAGGGAGAGAGTATTCCATCACACTCCTGATTTGTGCCTTGTAGATGGTGGACAGGCTTTGAGGAGTCAGGAGGTGGGTGATTCACTGCACAATCCCGAGCCTCTGACCTGCTCTTGTTTTTACATGGCTGGTCCAGTTCAGCTACTGGTCATGGTAAGTAAAGGTAAAGTCGCCATAATCCCAGAGGACCATAGGCTGCTTTCCCCATTGAGTCGGGGGAGAGCTGACTGGTGGTGATTTTAACAGTCAACCACATTGCATGTAGGTCTGGAGCCACATGTAGGCCAGACCAGGTAAGGACAGCAGATTTCCTTTCCAAAGGACATTCGTGAACATTGATACATAGAAGATAGGAGCAGGTGGAGGCCTTTTGGCCCTTCGAGCCTGCTCTGCCATTCATCACGATCATGGCTGATCATCCAACTCAATAGCCTAATTCCCCTTTCTCCCCATAGCCTTAGATCCCATTCTCCCCAAGTGCTTTATCTATCCGCCTCTTGAATATATTCAAAGTTTTAGCATCAGCTACTTCCTGTGGTAATGAATTCCACAGGCTCACCACTCTTTATGTGAAGAAATGTCTCCTTATCTCTGTCTGAACTGGTTTACCCTGAATCCTCAGGCTGTGACCCCTGGTTCTGGACACACCTATTATTGGTAACATCGTCCCTGCATCTACCCTGTCTAGTCCTGTTAGAATTTTATAAGTCTCTATGAGATCCCCCCTCATTCTTCTGAACTCCAGCGAGAACAATCCAAACCAATCAATCTCTCCTCATACGACAGTCCCGCCATCCCTGGAATCAGTCTGTTAAACCTTCGCTGCACTCCCTCGAGAGCAAGAACATCCTTCCTCAGAGAAGGAGACCAAAACTGCACACAATACTCCAAGTGTGGCCTCACCAAGGCCCTGTACAACCAAATATGTTTTACGACAATCGATGATAGTTTCAGGGTCACCATTGCTGAGACTGGCTTTCAATTCCAGATTTGTTTGAAAATTAATTAAACTCTTTTAATTAATTGAACTCCACCAGCAGCAATGGTGGGATTTAAACCTGTCCCCAAAGTATTAGCCTGAGGCTCTGGGTTATTAGTCCAGCAACATAACCACTGTGCCACTTTCTTCCCTTAATTCCAAGAGTAAAGTACACAATCCATTTGATGTAGTTCCTGTCTTCTGCCAATAACAGACCCAAAACACAATGAAGATTTCAACTAATAAAACAAAGACCTTTAAAAAAGGCATTGGCCTTAAAGGATAAATCACAGAGGTGCCTGAAGTGTAATAAGATACAGCAGATACACTTAACAATGGAGCACCAGTTAACAAAGAAAGAGCTCACGTCAGAAAATTGTTTTATTAAAGATCGGCCTTGGGATTTTATGTACAAATCTAAATATCTAAATACAGCTCTTCGCATCAACATCCTGTAAGGACTCGATCCCATTCTCCCAGTTTCTTTACATCCATTGCATCCGCTCTGATGATGCCACTTTCCAAAATGGTGCTGATGACATGTCTTCATTCTTCCTTAATCGTGGTTTCTCACCAGCTATGGTCGACAGGGCTCTCAAAAGTGTCCGACCCGTCTCCCGCGTCTATGCCCTCACCCACTCTGCTCCCTTCCGGAATCAGGAGAGGGTCCCTCTTGTCCTCACTTTCCACCCCACCATCCTCCGCAAGCAAAGAATCATCCTCCGCCAGTTCTGTCAACTCCAGCATGGTGCCACCACCAAATCCATCTTCCCCTCACTCCCACTGTCAGCATTCCATGGGGATCATTCGCTCCGGGATACCCTGGTCCACTCCTCCATCACCCCCAACACCTCACCCTCTTCCCACGGCACCTTCCCATGATGGAAGGTTTAACATCTGCCCCTTCATCTCCTTTCTGCTCACCATCCCAGGCCCTCAATACTCTTTTCAAGTGAGGCAATGCTTCACGTGCTTCAATCTAGTCTATTGCATTTGCTGCTCCCAATGTGGTCTGCTGCACATTGGAGAGATTAAACACAGACTGGGTGACCGCTTTGCAGAACACCTCCTGTCAGACCGCAAGCCGGAGCAGCACGGTAGCACAATGGTTAGCACTGTTGCTACACAGCTCCAGGGTCCTGGGTTCGATTACCGGCTTGGGTCACTGTCTGTACGGAGTCTGAACGGGGAGACACGTTCTCCCCATGTCTGCGTGGGTTTGCTCTGGTTTCACCCCATTTTTTTTCTATCAGTTTATTTCATTTTTTCCATTGATCCAGGTACTCTCACAGTCCAAAGCTGTGCAGATTAGGTGGATTGGCCATGTTAAATTGCCCTTAGTGTCCAAAACAAAAGGTAGGGTGGGGTTCCTGGGTTGCGGGGATGGGATGGGATGGGATGGGGTTGGGTGGGGTGCTCTCTTTCCAAGGGCTGGTGCAGACCCAATGGGACGAACGGCCTCCTTCTGCACTGTAAATTCTATGATTCTATGAAGCAGGACCTATTAAGCTTTGAGACAGGGTCATCACGGTAGCACAAGTGGCTAGCACTGTGGCTTCCCGGCGCCAGGGTCCCAGGTTTGATTCCCCACAGGGCCACTGTCTGTGCGGAATCTGCATGTTCTCCCCATGTCTGCGTGGGTTTCCTCCGGGTGATCTGGTTTCTTCCCACAGTCCAAAGACGGGCAGGTTAGGTGGATTGGTCATGCTAAATTGCCTTTAATGTCCAAAAAGGTTAGTAGGGGTTATAGGGTTTTGGGGATAGCGTGGAAGTGAGGGCTTAAGTGGGTCAATGCAGACTCAATGGGCTAAATGGCCTCCTTCTGCACTGTATGTTATCATAGAACTTACAGTGCAGAAGGAGGCCATTCGGCCCATCGAGTCTGCACCGGCTCTTGGAAAGAGCACCCTACCCAAGGTCAACACCTCCACCCTATCCCCATAACCCAGTAACCCCACCCAACACCAAGGGCAATTTTGGACACTAAGGGCAATTTATCATGGCCAATGGACTGTGGGAGGAAACCGGAGCACCCGGAGGAAACCCACGCACACACGGGGAGGATGTGCAGACTCCGCACAGACAGTGACCCAAGCCGGAATCGAACCTGGGACCCTGGAGCTGTGAAGCGATTGTGCTATCCACAATGCTACCGTGCTGCCCCTATCTGGACTCAAAACGTTAGCTCTTTTCTCTCCCTACAGATGCTGCCAGACCTGCTGAGATTTTCCAGCATTTTCTCTTTGAACCCAAACCTTCCTGTCGCTGCCATTTCAACTCCCTGTCCTGTTTTCATGTTCATCCTTGGCCTGCTGCAATGTTCCAGTGAAGCCCAGCGCAAACTGAGGGAACAGCACCTCAACTTCCGACTAGGCACGTTACAGCCTTCCGGACTTTATCATTGAGTTTCACAACCTCTGGCTGTGAACTCTTTCCTCCACTTTCACCCCATTTCTATTTCTATCAGTTTATTTTCATTTTTTCCATTGCTCTGTTTCTCCCTCACCATTGTCCCCCACTCCACTCGGGCCAACTGTTCCCAGTCCCTAGTTACACTTTGACATACAGCTGACCTTGATTCTGCCATTCACACATTCTAATCTCTTTATGTGCCACTATCCGCGCCCTTTTTAGACTTAATCATCCCAATTGACATTCCTTTTGTCTTTCCTCGACATCTTTGTCAATCTCCATCTATCACTGACACCCTATCCCAGCCCCACTGTTCCACGCCCCCTTCCCCCCTCCATAACTGTACAAATGTGATCCTATTTCCAGTTCTCTCTAACTTTGAAAAAGAGTCATCCAGACTCGAAACGTTAGCTCCCTCCTCTCTCCGCAGATGCTGTCAGACCTGCTGAGGTTGTCCGGCATTTTCTGTTTTTGTTGGAATCTTCTGTGCACGATTCCGCTACTCTCGATGCTTTTAACGTGGCAACTGGCTTCAGAAGCTGCCGAGATAGGACAAGCAAAGTCAAATAACCGCCCCCCCCCCCCCCTCTCCCCGCAACCCCACTCGTCACTGCCACCCCCAACATTGACGCCTTTGTTTCTTTTGGAACAAGGTGTAAGAAGTGAAGAAGGGTCTGTGGCAAAACATAAGCCCCAGTCAGCAGGTGTCTATTGACAAGACAGTCTGAAGGTGGGCTGTTCTTTTCACCTTCCTTTGGGAAGGCAAGGCTTCGGAAGAGTCAGATGTGTTTTTTTTTTACTTGCAGCACAATCTGCAGAGTGTACAGGTACTTGGAGCTGTGACTGAGGAGAGAAGAAGCTGGCTTTGGACAGTCTGAAGGGAGATTCAGGTTTGGGGGGCCTCTTCACTGGGTTCAAGCTCTTTTCACACCCAGCATCTGTGGTGAGTACCAGAACAAATTGGAGTGATTGAAACCACCGGCAGGGCGAGTCCCTTTCACACAGCAAAGCAAAGTGAGATGCGGCCGCCCTGAGCAGCAAGCCGGTTGACAAATTGAGCATTGAAATAAATTAGTTACACTTCTTCGTCAAACGCAGCCCCGGAACAAGGAAACCCCAAGTCGTTGGAGTGCAAAGGGTTCATGGCTCTGTTGTGCAGTTTACAAAGTTAGACGTGATTAAACTGATAGCTTTCCGCTTGATTTTCAAAGAATGGCAGAGGTGAAAGCTCTTCTGAACCGCACAATCATTTAAAAGTCATTACCAGAAGATTTGAACTACAAAAGCAAATTCATTTAAACATGACAGAATCTATTTCCTTGTGATAATGATGTTCCGGAGGAAGGAATGGCGTAGAATCAGAATTACCAGTGAAAAATACTGGATTACAGATTTAAAACACAGCCTGGAAGTCTTGAAAAGTATTCTTCCATTGCAGATTATGCGTTTATAAATCTCATATTTCTTAAAGGTGGCTCATTATTGCCTGGAATGTTTTCCAAGCTTCCCACTGATAACCCGCTACTTAATTCGGGACTGGTGAATTATTTTAATCTTCTAATTGGGCTGCTTTCAATGATCTCATTGTCACAGTATCCTCAGTACGT
Source organism: Scyliorhinus canicula (assembly GCF_902713615.1). NCBI lineage: Eukaryota > Metazoa > Chordata > Chondrichthyes > Carcharhiniformes > Scyliorhinidae > Scyliorhinus > Scyliorhinus canicula. The sequence goes on along the minus strand of NC_052155.1, from coordinate 14,198,613 downwards.
TCTGTTCAGGTCAAATAATTGAGTGTCTTTAAGACAGAGATAGATAGATTCTTGATTAATAAGGGGATCAAGGGTTATGAGGAGAAGGCAGGAGAATGGGGATGAGAAAAATATCAGCCATGATTGAATGATGGAGCAGACTCGATGGGCTGAGTGGCCTAATTCTGCTCCTAGGTCTTATGGTCTTAAGAGGGAGTGGGGAGTAATCAGTGTTCCCACTCCTTCAGAATTCCTAAAGTTCAGGAAAAGATGAATGACAGTGCAAAGGCAGAATTAAACAATCCAGTGACCCCGTTGTGCTCGGCGTGGATACGGTTGCAAAGGGTGAATCATAGGAGAGCCCCAATAGGGCTCCAAGCTGGGCCGATCATGAGTCACCCAACTCACTCTGCGCTGCGCAAGCTCCAGAGAAAGGATTCCCCCTTTGGAAGACTATGGGCGGGATTTAACGTGATGCGGGACCGGAATTTCCCGCCGGCATGAACCGCTGGTAAATCCCACCCTATGTTCTCCCGCCGGAGCTGAATTGCTCACATGAATTTCTCACACTGGGAGTGCAAGTCAGGAAGCCATTCCCAATGCCCACCATCCTGCCTCCCCGTCCACCTAAATAAAGAGAACCCCCCAGAGATCCGCTATATGAAGCCACCCACCCACCCACCCCAGAGACACTCCCTGTCAGATCAGATGCCCCAGAGAAGATAGACACCTGTCAGGAAGCCCCCCCAGAAGGAGACGCCTGTCAGGAAGCTCCCCCCCCCCCCACCGCCTCAACCCCACCCCCACACCCACCCCACCCCCACCACCCCCAGCAGAGAGACCCCTGTCCGGAAGCTATAAATCAGTCCAGACAGAATATAAATATTAAGCTTTGATTGACAGCCACTGGCCCAATTAAACAGAGTTACTTAAGTACTTTCCATTCATCTCCCTTCACACTTGAGTGGGTTTAAAGTGGTCAGCAGTGAAACTAATAGAAAGCACTTAACTCTGTTTGATGTGGTCTGGGGGTGCCAATCAAATCTTGATGTTATAAACATTGCTGTTAGTTTCACAGCCCCTCTTCTGAGGGGCTTCCTGACAGGGATCCCTCTTTTGGGGGTCTTTGGGGAGGGTCTCTTTATTTTGGGGTTCTCTGTAGGGTGTCTCTTTATTTAAGGAGCCTGTTGTCTAGTGTCAATTGTCTTTGTCTCCCGCGGCTGCTCTTGAATGGCTCAGACACTGGCTAGGCCACTCTGCCACTTTGGGAATTAATACTTCGCCCAGGGACACCACTGATAAAGACACTGTGAAGAATATTTGTGCTTCAAATGCATAGAGATCCAAAATAGGAGGATATAAAAAGTAGCAGGGGCTGGTGGACACACAAAAAGAGACACAGACAGAGTAACAGCTTCTCTCAACACGACGGTCATTATTTCTGGTTCAAAATTATATTCTCAGCAGCCAAACACGAAATTGTCAAAGTGCTGTAAAGTTGGAAGAAAATGTGGGCGCAGCACATTTGCTATTAGCAAAGGTAAGCAAATGGCATTTCCTTATGCATTGTGAAAGCTTTGCAATCTCCTCCAGCCCTACAATGCTCTGAGGGTAACTGCATTCCAATTCTGGCCTCATGCACAAGCTCAATTTTAATCACTCACTGGTGACAGATTAAAAAGACCTGGACCTCTTCCCCTAAACATATCTTCACTCCATTTCTCCTCCTTCAAGACCTTTCTCTTTGATCAAGCATCTGCAGCCGCCTGCCTGAATATCTCCTCATCATGTGTTTCAGTGTAAAAGCCTTGTTCGATGGTATGAAAGCAAATTACTGCGGATCATGGAACTTACATCGTATTGACAGTGCAGAAGAAGGCCATTCAGCCCATCGAGTCTGCACCGGCTCTTGGAAAGAGCACGCCACCCAAGCCCACACCCCCACCCTATCGCCACAATCCAGTAACCCCACCCAACACTGAGGGTAATTTTGGACACTAAGGGCAATTTAACCTACACATCTTTGGACTGTGGGTGGAAACGGGAGCACCCGGAGGAAACCCACGCACACACGGGGAGAACGTGCAGACTCCACACAGACAGTGATCCAAGCCGGGAAGCGAACCTAGGATCCTGGAGCTGTGACGCAATTGTGCTAACCACTATGCTACCGATGCTGGAATCCGAAACAGAAAATGCAGGAGAATCTCAGCAGGTCCGACAGCATCTGTAGAGAGAGAACGTAGCTCACCTTTCAAGTCTATTAAGAGTCATCCAGACTCCATTCTCACTCCACCGATGTTGCCAGACCCGCTGAGATTGTACGGCATTTCCTGATGTTGTTTGATAACCTCAAAAGTTAGGCTTTGAGGCGTTGAAGGCGCATTTAAATGCAAGTTGTTGTTATCTGTGAGAACGGCTCTTGAGCAAGTCGTTGGCTCTGCCATCTTTGGTCCTTGGCCAAAGCTTTAGACCAAGGCAGGCCTCATAGTTTCCAGATGACCTCTTCAGATTGTAAGACCTTGTTCGACCAGCCTCCTGGCACCAGTATTGAAATTCAAATGCCAGGGTACAATGGGAACTTTATTTCTTCCATTTCTGTCACACCCTTCGGGGAGTTGGAACTCAATTGGCGTCGGTTCCGCAGAACAATAGGTCATATGTCACGTACTCCACTTGACCACATCGAGAAGCATTTTCAAGGTTGCTTGACGGCCCGACAATCCAGCCTTTTCAAGCAGATGGCAAGACGATGAGGTCGGCAGTTCGTGTCGATTAACTTGAAAGCAATATTGTTCTCTGTTTGAAGTGCCCTCAAAGGGCAATGGTATCAGATGCAATGGAAGAAAAGCAGCCACTCATGCCAATGTATGTGATGACACACTGCAGTCTGCCTGGGAATTAAGCGTTTGCTTTCATTAATGGCCACCAAAGCTCCAGCTGCAGATTAACACTGTGGGAATTGCTGGCAGGGAAGGGGAGTTGGAAGCCTCAGCTCAGAGCTCACGGATATAAACCACTGACATCCAGACAAAAGTCTCTGGCCTTCTTGGGATGTTGCTCATGTCGGAACTTGACGCATCTCTTAAGCTCCGACAGACCTTCAACCATGCAGAGCGCAAATACAATTATGCACCAGAGCACTGACACTCAAAACCCATGCATAATTCTTAGAGATGACAGATCAAATATAGCCAGTGGAATCACCAATTTGTGCAGTGATCTATGCGCATGGCAGCTATGTGTATGCTGGAGTTGTTAAGACATTAAAACTAATTTCCATCAAGTTGAGTGCATTACATTTTAAATTCTCCCCGAATAATAAAGAAACTAGCCTTGTCAGATAGAACGAGGAGCCTGTAATGAAAGATGTTAATCCCACTTTCCACTTAACCTTCTGCAGACTGTGATGTTATTCGACACTGAAATGGGAATACAAAGCAGCTGGATTTCAATTTGTTCAGAGAACATCTTCCAGACTCACCCGTACCTTTGTGCTAATATATTTGCTCCTCTGCATTCGCAGAGAATCCTGTCAAATCCTTTTGATTGGGCGTTTCTGTCATTGGAATGGAGCATTTTGTTGTGAGGATCCAGAGACAATTCAAACAGGCGCAGCAGGTGAAAATGATCCAAGACAGGACGGTTTTGTTCAAACTTTACATCCACAGATGCCATAAGGGTTTAGGGGGCGGCACGGTGGCACACTGGTTAGCACTGCTGCATCACAGCGCCAAAGGCCCGGTTTCAATTTTGTCCTTGGGTGACTATGTGGAGCTTGCATTTTCTCCCCGTGTCTGTGTGGGTTTCTTCCGGGTGCTCCGACTTCCTCCCGCAGCCCAAGGATGAGCAGGTTAGGTGGATTGGCCATGCTAAATTTCCCCAAAGGATCCAAAGATTAGGTGAGATATGGGGTTACGGGGGAGTGGGCCGAGGTAGGGTGCTCTTTCAGATGTCAGTGCAGACTCGATGGGCCGAATGATCTCCTTCCGCACTGTAGGGATTCTAAGCGAGAGTGAGAGGAGGGGGGGGGAAACCTCATGTGGAGGGTTAATTCAATGGACCGAATGGCTTGTTTCCACGCTGAAAATTCTACATTGATTTGGTATTTGAGGAGGTGCCACATCCATGCAGCCCAAAAGTAGACTCAGACCTCAGGGTCTAGGCCTCTCAGTGGACTCCCACAAAGGTCATCTCAGACAAAAGGATGTGGAAGTCAGCTGATCACCACAACCTCAGCTGTGGATTCTGGGGATACACCTTGACGTAGCAGGAGGGTGAGGAAGAGAAAGAAATGATGGGTACTCAGTGGGATAAACCCAGGCATTAATAGAGATAAATGGCCATTGGAGTATCTAGTTTCCATTAAAAAATCACGTTGATCACCCATCAGGAGCCTCCAGAATGTCACTTCCGCAAACCTTTGCACAAGCTCACGCTTCATCCCAGTGCAGTGGGAGAATGACAGCGCTATGTCTCTTCCAACTCCCGCACAAACGACGCAGTAAAGTTGCGCCACCCCTGGCACGAAGACCCCAGCCCCAAACCCCATCCATGGAACGTTCATCCCCTTGCCCACATCACGTCTGCCAACATTCTCCAGCAATGAGGATGTCAAGGGCTGAAAACGAGTTGAGAGTCTGCCCACCTCATCAGCAGGTGGAGAAAAACTCCGTGACCCCTGCCCTCGGAGGAGGGAGGAGCAGCTGAGATGTGTCATTCCGCCTGTCTGTGCCCATAGATCACCCCGCTCAGTGGCAGGTCGTCTTCAGCTCTCCGCCAGACATTTCAAAGAGAATGAGAGGAAAATTTCTCTGTCCTCACCGCAAGTCATCACCGTTCTCCTCTAGCATCCAGCCGATCTCTTCAATGATCTGCCCATGAATATAGCCACCATTATGATGAGCTCCTGTAGGCACCTCAGTATTGATTGGATGGTTGGAGAGGTCTTCACTCTCAAGTCCTGATTGTCCCCAAATCGAAAGATTATGAGAACGCCCCTTGCCCTGCGCCCCATGTGGGCCCTCTGTGGGTGTATTGGACGTCTCCTTCTATCCGGGTCCAGGCAGTGGGAACACATCTTGAGGTACTCTATCGGGTTTATTGGAGGTCTCCCTCTCCTAATTTGTCTGTTTGCATGTTCGTATTCAAAAAGCTCTCCTGTATCATTCCACCTTCTGCGCTGTGTAGATGAAAAATGAAATGAAATGAAATGAAATGAAAATCGCTTATTGTCACGAGTAGGCTTCAATGAAGTTACTATGAAAAGCCCCTAGTCGCCACATTCCGGCGCCTATCCGGGGAGGCTGGTACGGGAATCGAACCGTGCTGCTGGCCTGCTTGGTCTGCTTTAAAAGCCAGCGATTTAGCCTTGTGAGCTAAACCAGCCCCTGCTGGTGCACCCTGATGCACCCTGATGACGCCTAAATCCTAACTTGTATTAATGTCCATCATCCAACATTCCTGTGATCGCTGTTTTTACCTTGACACCTGGTCCAGCATCAGGTATAATTCAACATTCGATCCATGTGCTCAGGTCCACCCGTGGCCTTGCTCCTGTCGCCTCCTCCAGGCCTCCAGCCCCCCGCGATCTCGACGCTCCTCCATTTCCCGTCTCTTGCGCACTTCCTGATTTTCACCGCCCCACCACTGGCGGCATAGAGCTGCTGAAATCCGAAGTTCTGGAATTTGCCCCACAAACCTTTCTGCCTCCACCTCTCCCTGGAACCTTGCCTCATTGGGCTAGCTAGTTAACTATCTGTCCAACAATCTCTTCATAAGACTCAATAGCAATTTCTCCCTGGCAATGCTTCTGCGAAGTACCTTGGGATGATTTATGACGTTCAAGCTGTGATAGAAATATAAGTTATTGTGCTTAGTTCGAATACTGAATCTGCTACTCTGCGCAGGTGATAATTTGTCAAACACATTCGGACATGTGAGCACGATTGGAAAATGTGATCAGCTCCTGCTGCTAATTATTCAACTCACAATATTAGTTCAGATGATGCAGAAAACTAATTGCTATTATGACTGTCTGTATACATTAACACACAGGGATGCAAAAGGTATATTAGGCACGTTCACTGTGCTTTTCCGCCTGACATTCAGTCAGTTTAACTGAACCAGACTCAGCGTGAAGGTTATGATCAACTGGACTAATGTTCCCGTGTGAGGACTCAGCTTTCAATGGCACAATTCAACATTAAATCATCACAGAAACATAGCTAATAGGAGCGGGGAGAGACAACTCGGCCCATCCAGCCTGCTCCGCCATTCATTCTGATCATGGCGGATCATCCAACTCAAGAGTCTGACCCCGGCTTCCCCCCATATCATGTGATTCCCTTCACCCTAAAGGCCTATACCCAAGGGGCTGCTTTAGCTCACTCAGCTAAATCGCTGGCTTTTAAAGCAGACCAAGCAGGCCAGCAGCACGGTTCGATTCCTGTACCAACCTCCCCGGACAGGCGCCGGAATGTGGCGACTAGGGGCTTTTCACAGTAACTTCATTGAAGCCTACTCATGACAATAAGCGATTTTCATTTCAACTGTTTCTTGGTGGGCGGAATGAAGTCTAACGTAGCATCTGCATTCTTATGGCAGAATCTGAGGAGCCTCACTCAACATGTGATGGTTTGTGATGAATGCGCCCGTGTGACGTGGCAGTTAGCCACATGGTTCAAGCGGACGCCCGCAGGTTCAAACACCGGTCTGCACAGGGAGGCGGAGCCACTATCATGGACTAATGTCACACGATTCAAAGAAAAAAGCAGCCGCATTTTCACACGCGAACATCAAGAGGCAATCAGACAATGCGAGTGGCTGGGATTTGGAAAGCACGAGATTGCGGAAGAGGTGGATTTCAATGGTAACTGCATCGGGTAACCGCCTGAAGAGAAAACATTTTCAGGGCAACTGGGAATGGTTGGGGGGGGGGGGGGAGCGGGGGGAGCTGAGTTGCTCTGGCAGAGAGCCGGAGCGGACATGACAGACCGAGTGGCCTCCTTCTGTGCTGTAACCATTTTATGGGTGGGATTTTCTGACCCCCCCCCCCCCCCCCTCACTTGCTCCCCAGCGGTACAGGGGGCTCACCATTGGCTGCTGGTCGGATCTTCCGGTCTCATGGTGACTGTAGGGTTTTGAATCACTCACTGGTTAGGCTGCCGGGAAACCCATTGAGGTGGGTGGGGTGGGGTGGGGTGCGTTGCCATTGTTGCCATCTGGGATGACCACTCCCAGAATACAAAATGGATGTTTGCAAAGACTATAGGGAACTATGGACAATGCTCAGAAAGCAGGCAGCCACCGAGCCTGGATGCGTATTGGAACCTCAGCCCCCAGAATAGACTGAAACTGTAAGGCAATTAGCATATTGATGGCCCATCTCCGGGAACAAAGGAAATACACTCCAGTAACTGATACTATAGCAGACACCCCGGCGCCAGAAAGACACAAACAAAGCAAGGCCAACGGCCACCTAGGACACGCCCAGCCATCGGGGCACCCACCCCTTTATTGGTCAAGATCAATACGAGTGATCAAGATGCGGCCCAATTAATTGGGGCCAAGTTCAAGGCCCGCCCAAAAGCGCGCGAAGCCCCTTCGGGTATAAGAAGAAACCCCCCAGAGAGAATCGCTCTCTTGGACTCGGCTCTCGAAGCGGAGAGACCCGTCCACCAGCTGCACCAGAAGCAGTAAGTCCAAGGTCAACGCTCGCCATCAGACGGACGACTTTAGCTGTTCTCCTGTTACCTCTTCAAACCCAACAACCTCAGATCCGAACAACGGCAATTGTTCCTCTGACTGAGTGGGCACCCGAAGTTAAGTATAGGCATTAGCGCTAGAGATAGTTTAGGTTGTGGTATTTTGTGCATGAGGAGATATTACTGTGTGTGTAAATAAATAGTATTGACATTGAACTAACTAACTGGTGTATTGGCTCTTTGATCAGTATTCGGGTTTGAACCTTGTGGCGGTATCGAAAGATACCTGGCGACTCTAGAGCAAATGTAATTAGGATCAAGGAAGGTGACCATATTGACCGCTGTATTTATAACCAGATAAATATAGCAACACCATAACCCACGCGAGACCTACAGGCACAGACCAATTAGCCACCCAATGAGCCTTGTGGAATACGAGCTTCCCCGCTGAGGGGCAGGTGCCAACGTCAACGGGACGGGAAGTTGCTGCTGGTGGGAAAAGCCAGAACATTCCTTGCTCTGATTCCGTGGCGTCACACATAGTCCGGACTAGGTAGAAATGGCAGGTTTGTCTCCCCGAAGGACATCATTTCGGGATTTCACAACGATTCGCAAACTTCCTTTGGTTATTATTCCGACATGATGCGCAAACCACCAGCCTTATCGAACCCAATTTGTCAACTTACCAAAGCAGTATTTTACACCAGCACCTTCTGAGCTGATTAAACTAGACAAGAGCTATTAATCATGAGGATGCCATCGCTCTCCCTGTTCCCGAGGCGTGTGTACCACAAGGGAATGGGAATCTAGCATCATTTACAGCACCTCCCCCACCACTGTACTGTTTACGCACAGTTAATCTTTTACCACCCACATGGTGTAGCCATGCTGGCCACGCAAAATGGACACTGAGCCAAACTAAAATGGAAGACAGCAGGGAAAGCCTGTTTAGTGAGAACAGACAGCCTGCTCTCAACTAATTAGCATTTTGCAAGCAGCAAACCAGTTTTCTGGCCAGGTGCAGATCTCCAAGCCAAAGGTGTTAATGGCAAAGCGCTTAACATTCTGATGAGGCAGCCCAGATCCAGGCACACACAATGGCAACATTTCCATCTCAATGTAGCACTTAATTGGTGGAGCAGACAGGATGGCACCAGAGTAACGAATATCGAAACCACCCCCCAACATCGAGGGAAGCCCCGCATTGGAGGATTTCGAAGGTAGCCGTTTGGAAACGTTCCAATCGGTACCGAAAGGTAGAGCCCGCCTAGAAGGGGGCAAGGACATTAGAGAGGGGTATAAAAGCAAATTCCCCACAGAGCCCGGTCTGTTAAACTCATGCTCCGGCTCTGACTGACATCTTGCATCCTGACTCCAGCCGTTGAGCACCAGCCGCCGAAACCGTAAGTTCAACGCTCGCTACGCGATCCAAGCCCACTAGACTCCCAAGTACCAGAACGCTTGCTGAAGGCTGCAGTACAAGACCAGGACGAAGGCCTCGTTCTCTGACCTTGCCTGTTCCTGTTAGATAAGTATTCTGTTCACTTAAGTTTAGTTATAGCTTAGTCTCTTAGTGTGTGCATGAGTATTTATTATAACTGTATAATAAATATTGATCGTTTGAACTTTACTAATCGGTGTATCGTCTTTATTACTTTGAACTTGACCTTGGAATACTTGTGACGTTGCCTATACGGCAACTGGCGACTCCAGAGCTAAATAATTACATAGAACAGAGCCTAGTAGTGTTAAGCACACGTCGAACTCGGAGGCGTGTTAATACACTCCAATAAACGCGTTTTACAACCACAGTAAAACGTGCAACAATGGAGAACCACATTTGGAAAACTTTGACTGCAAGGTGATTTCTCACACCGGAACAATAATTGAAATAAAAGCAAAAAATTGCAGATGTTGGAGATCTGGAATAAAATCAGGACGTGCTGGAGCACCTGTGAGGAGAGGAACAGAGTTAACCATTGGAGTCCAATGCGATTCTTCTACTGTTCCGAAGGAGTGGACTTGGAACGATTGGTGAGATCGTCCGGCTGTTCACGCCAGCGGGATCTCTCAGTCCCGTCGACGGCGCGCCCCCGTCGCGGGTTTCCCGGCCGCGTAGGGTGGATTCTGTGGGAAGTCTCATTGACGGCAGCGGGACCAAGAGATTCCACCACCAAGAAACACGGCACTGGGAGCCCAGAGAATCCCGTCCCATTAACTCTGTTTCTGTGCACAACTGGGTGAAGTGTCGAAGAGTTGCCAGCACATTTGGAGTACAAAATCATTACCCATGTGAGCAAAGAGGCTCGAGATCACATTGAGAATGGCAGAGGAGCTACAATCGGTTAGAGTGAGTTGTTCGAGATAGGAGACCTGATTCTCTGACTCGTACGACTGTTCCTCAGTTAAGCGCAGCTACGATGCTTCCTGGACACTTGCTGTCTTCACTCCGGCTTTCTCGTCTTCCTCCTTTTCCTCCCCGAACAGGCGCCGGAATGTGACGACTAGAGTCTTTTCACAGTAACTTCATTGAATCCTACTTGTGACAATAAGCGATTATTATTATTATTTCTCCACTTCCTCACCAAGAAGAGCCACTAATGCTGTCAGAATAATAACCGACGCAAGCGTGGCAGGGGTATTCCTGATCCGACACCGTCTTTACACTCAGCTGGAACAATGCGGCGGGAAACAGGCCGGTAAAGTCGACTGGTCATCCAAAGATGTAGCAGCAGGGGCAGAGATTTCAGTTATGTGGAGAAGCAGAGATTGTTCCCCCTGAAGCAGAGAAGGCTGAGAGAATGTTCAATAGAATTGTTCAACAGGAACAAACAAATCAAGAGTGGGAGTACGCCATTCAGTCCCTCAAACCTACTCCGCTATTCAATATTTATCGTAGAATCCCTACAGAGCAGAAGGAGGCCCATCGAGTCTGCACTTACCCTCTGAAAGATCACCCGACCTCGGCCCACTCCCTGCCCTAACCCCACCTGACCTACACATCCTTGGACACTTCGGGGCATGGCCAATCCACCGAACTTGAACATCTTTACACTCTGGGAGGAACACTCGATAACCTTTGATTCTATTGTTAGTCAAGAATCTACCTCTGCCTCAAAGATATCCATCGCTTTCAGTGAAAGAGGGTGCCAAAGATTTGCGACTCTCTGAGAAAACCAATTTCTTCTCATCTCCGTCTTAAATTGGAGGCCAATCATTTTTAAACCGTGTCCTCTCGTTCCACGAGGGGGAACGTCAGCATCCTCTCAAATCCCAGTTTTGAAGAGTTTTAAAAGAGTAAATGCGAAAAAAATGTTGCCACTGGCAGGCGGGTCAGGGACCAAAATGACGCCGATTAAGATCATTGGCAAAAGGCAGCAGCAGTGGTAAAGTCATTGAACCAGTCATCCCGAAGCAGCCCAATGCTCTGGGCGATGTGGGTTCAAATCCCACCTTGGCAGCTGATGGAAAAGTGGCATGATGGGCCAATTGGTGTCCTCGTGGGTGGTTTAATCTCTGTTTCTGAACCGACGAGACAGAGACTTGCCAGAATGCAGCTGAGATTCCCTTAAATTACACGGCCTATTTACCCACGTCCCTGCCAAAGGTATGTTAACTGGTTTCGCAAGTATACCTAGTCCAATTGGACAGACCCATCCACAGCCAGAAGCAGGGTCCTACCGGGTGAGTTTATATGTGTTAGGCCCACCCTTGTGGGGGTCCTGGACTAAAATTCATCCAAGACAATATAGTGACCAGTGCAATGCAGATGCATGCATTAGGTTATACCATGAAACTCCGAACTTCAGTGTCAACACAGGAAGAATGGGCAGCAGTTAATTGAATTACTCCCCCGCTATTAGCTCAATCCACTAAGCAGTTAATCAGTTTTCTCTTGCCTCCCCCTCTCCTCAAGCCTGCATTCCCTTGAATATGGAAGATTAATTGGTGATCTGAGCAGAGCTTTTTAAAAAATATAATAGAATACCCAATTATTTTTATTCCGATTAAGGGGCAATTTAGCGTGGCCAATCCACCTACCTTGCTCATCTTTTTTTTGGGTTGTGGGGGTGAGACACACGCCGACACGGGGAGAATATGCCAACTCCACACGGACTGGAACCCGGGGCTGGAATCGAACCCAGGTCCTCGACACCGTGAGGCAGCAGGGCTAACCACCCAAGGCTGTTTAAGGCAATCAAATGAGTCAATGGGGGTAGAGAGCAACACTTTCCACTTCTGGTGGGAGGCCATTAAAAGGGGGGGGGGGCAACCTAATAATTAGAGTTAGGCCGTTCAGGGGGTGAAGTCAGGAAGCATTTCCTCACACAAGAGTGGTGAAAACCTGGAACATTCCCCCCAAAAAACTGCGGAGACTTGTGGGGGAGCATCGGGGGGGGGGGGGGGGGGGGGGGGAGGGGAAAATGGGTGGGTGGGGGGGGGGGCTGCGTGGGGAAGGCAGAAGTTTCAAAACTTTGATGTCTAGGTTTTTGTTCGACAAGAGTATTAAAGGGTCACAGAACCAAGACGGTCCCAAAGGGCTGAAGGCCCGCTGTCATTCCTATGTTCCTTTGTTTTCCTTGTGGTCTCCCCACTGGTAAACCGACCCCTGCGTAGTCCCCCCCCCCCCCCCCCCCCCCCAATGCCACCCAACCACGTCTCCAGATCGACGTGAGCCCTCAGGTGTTGCGAATGTTTCTAAGCCTCTCATCCGGCCTATTTCACACAACCACAGCCCTTCATCTATATTCGGTCCAAATGTTTTTCTGGATGATGTTCTCTAACTGGCGGCACGTGCCGAGCATCAAACTTACTGCACTCCGTGAAATAACTTGATAATTACGTGCTGAAATCTCTCTCTCTCTTCCATTCATTGGCAAGTGGACTTGCTTGGAGCAGACATTACGCTGTGCAGGGGGGGCTTCTCATTCTGGGCACTCAATGTCCTGGGTATCCTGCTGCTCTATACACACACACACACACATACACAATGTGTGAGTAGCATCACTCTGTTATCTGTTTAACAATACGGTGAACACCACTGCTCACATGAATAGCAGCTGCTTGACGTCTACAATGGAAATGTGAGTTCATAAAATTGACTGGGCTGAATTTGACTGCAATCATTTATTTGAACAGTAACACGATCAGAAAGGTGTAACCCAGCACTATTTCTCTTTCCCTAGATTCGGTGAGAATATACCTAGCATTCCGGCATCCCTTGAGTGTTATATTCTCATCTGTAATCAGAGTCATAAGAGATTTATAACGCATTGTGTCTGTGCCGGCACCAAACACTTATCTATTCTGATCCCATTTTCCAGCACTTGGTCCATAGTCTTGTCTGCCACGGGGTTTCGAGTGCTTATCTAAATGCTTCTTAAATGCTGTGAGGGTTCCTGCCTCTACCACCCTTTCAGGCATAGAATTACAGATTCCCATTGCCCTCTGGGTGAAAATGTGTTTCCTCAACTCATAGAATCATTGAATCCCTACAGTGCAGAAGCAGGCCATTCGCCCCACCGAATCTGCACCGGCCCACTGAAAGAGCCCCCTACCTAGGCTGAATCCCCCTACCTTTACCTGTAACCCCACCTAGGGGAAATTTAGTATGGCCAGTCCACCTAACCTGCACATCTTTGGACTGTGAGAGGAAACCGGAGCACCCGGAGGAAAACCCACACAGACACGGGGAGAATGTACAAACTCCACACAGCCAATCACCTGAGGTCGGAATCGAACCCGGGTCCCTGGCACCATGAGACAGCAGTGCTAACCACTATACTACCGTACTGCCCCTTCTAAATCTCTTGCCACTTACCTTAAATCTATGGCCCCTGGTTATTGAAATGAAATGAAATGAAAATCACTTATTGTCACGAGTAGGCTTCAATGAAGTTACTGTGAAAAGCCCCTAGTCGCCACATTCCGGCGCCTGTCCGGGGAGGCTGGTACGGGAATCGAACCGTGCTGCTGGCCTGCTTGGTCTGCTTTAAAAGCCAGCGATTTAGCCCAATGAGCTAAATCAGCCCCTATTGACCACTCCACTAAGGGAAAACATTCCTTTTTTTTTGGAAATGTTTTTTATTGAGTTTTCATATTTTATATTCAACAAATTACAAATTATTAGAAAAAAAACATGCAAACATTGACATGTATATTTACAGGCAAGCATCTTCATAATAACAACTGTGGCCACCCCCTTTAACCGGCATACATATTTTACATTCCCCAATATGGCCGAGGCACATGTTTATAGGTATTTATTTACAATTTGGTTTTGGGCCTTAGCTTGCCATCAGACTGTCGCTTGCGGCTTTATCCTTCCTTTTTTTTTGAATAATTTTTATTCAAGTTTTCAACAACAAATTTTATCACAACAGAAAAAAAACAGTAACCCCTCCCCTCCAATACAAAAACAATAAATGAACAAGAAAAAGAAATGAGCATAAAACCATGAGAACAAACCCCCATAACGAAACCGTAGCCCCCCCCCCCCCCCCGGCTACCTTCACCTGGGAAAACATTCCTGGGCGGGATTCTCCGAGCCTCCGTGCCCAAATCGCGCTTGGCATGGGGGCGGAGAATGGAGCGTCAGACCCGCGATCGGGTCCGACGCCTTCCCGCAATTCTCCAGGGACCGGGGAATCGCCATCAGTCGCGTGCAAGCGGTTGACACGGCGCTGGTCGGGGACCACTCAAAGAGGCCCCCGCGGCAATTCTCCGCCGACAACTGGCCGGGTCCTTGCGGCATGGTTCATTCATTATTCCACCCAGCTGCGGACCCAGTCCACGGCTGCCCTGGTGTGAGGCGGGGAGATCCATCACCGGGGCGGGGGGGGGGGGGGGGGGGGGGGGCTCCAGGACGGCCAGGCTCGCGATTGGGGGCCATCGATCGGCGGCCACGTGCGATCTGGGGGGGGGGCCTATATTGGGGCCGGCCCGCTGTGTGGGTCTTCCACTGCGCGCATGCGTGGACCCGCAGCCGGAAGTGCAGGGCCCCGTATCAGCAGCCCGAGCTGCGAGGAGAACTCCAGGGCCCTGCAAGCCCCCTTCAAAACAGAGAATCACTCTGGACATTCTCTGCCACCTTGAAGGCTAAGAGGCGATTTGATAGTAATGTTTAAAATCATGAGGGGGTGCACAGAACAGATGGGGAGAAACTAGGGCAGCACGGTAGCACAAGTGGCTAGCACTGTGTCTTCACAGCGCCAGGGTCCCAGGTTCGATTCCCCACTAGGTCACTGTCTGTGCGGAGTCTGCACGCTCTCTGCATGGGTTTCCTCCGCGTGCTCCGATTTCTCCCCACAGTCCAAAGACATGCAGGTTAGGTAGATTGGCCACTAAATTGGCCATGCTAAATTGCCCTTACTGACCAAAAAAAGGGTAGGAGGGGTTACTGGGTAACAGGGATAGGGTGGAAGTGAGGGCCTAAGTGGGTCGGTGCGGACTCGATGGGCCGAATGGACTCCTCCTGCATCATTCAATTCTGGGAGAAACTGAGGCGGGGGAGGGGGAGGAGGGTTGCCATCGGTGGGACTGGAAGATCCGACCAGCGGGAAAAGCCGGAAAATCCTGCCCATTATCCTTTTGTCCAAACACTGACAGCTTAAAACACTCCACACCAGTTTCCATTCTTAATTAGCGAGCCAGGACAGTGAGCAACAACAAGCTGCGGCACACACCAGGATGGTCTCGCTGAAGCCAATTCCAACTAGGGCAGCACGGTAGCACAGTGGTTAGCACAGTGGGCGTCACAGCTCCAGGGGGTCAGGTTCGATTCCCGGTTTGCGTCACTGTCTGTGCAGAGTCTGCATGCTCTCCCGTGTCCGGGTGCTCCGGTTTCCTCCCACAGTCCAAAGATGTGCAGGTTAGGTGGATTGGCCAGGATAAATTGCCCTTAGTGTCCAAAAAATGTAAAGTGGAAGTTACTGGGTTACGGGGATGGGGTAGATACGTGCACTTCAGTAGGGTGCTCTGTGAAGACTCGATGGGCCGAATGGCCTCCTTCTGGACTGTTGATTGCATGATTCTATATAATCACAGAATTGTTATGGTGCAGAAGGAGGCCATTCGGCCCATCATGTCTGCACCAGCACACCGAACGAGCATCATGGCTTAGTGCCATTCCCCTGCCTTTTCCCCGAACAACTGATCATTGTTTCAGTTCAAATAACCATCAAAATCCAGTAAGAGAGGTGGTTTAATCCACGCCGGCGGGAGAGGCTTGTCAGCGGCGGGACTTCGGCCCATCGCGGGCCAGAGAATCGCCACGGGGGGCCCGCCGACCGGCGCAGCGCGATTCCCGCTCCCGCCGAATCTCGGGTGGCGGAGAATTCGGGGCACGGCGGGGACGGGATTGACGCTGGCCCCGGGCGATTCTCTGACCCGGCGGGGGGGTCGGAGAATCCCGCCCCTGGTGTATAGATATAGATTCTTATGCAGGCTTTGTCTCCATCAGCAATACCACAGTCTAGTGGACTCCTTCTTAAAAGCACACAATGTTCAGTGGTAGCGAATTCCACAGGCTCACCACTCTCTGGGCAAAGGAGTTTCTCCTCATCTCTGTCCTAAATGGTCTACCCCGTATCCTCAGACTGTGACCCCTGGTCCTGGACTCCACCACCATCAGGAATATCCTTCCTGCATCTACCCTGCTAGTCCTGTTAGAATTTTACAGGTTTCGATGAGATCCCCCCTCATTCTTCTGAATTCCCGCGACTACAATCCCAATCTTTCCTCATTGGTCAGTACCAACATCACAGGATCAGTCTGGTAAACCTTTGCTGCACTCCCACCATAGCACGAACATCCTACCTCAGGTAAGGAGACCAAAACAGCACACAATAGTCCAGGTATGGCCTCAACAAGGCCCTGTGTAATTGCAGCCAGACATCCCTGCTCCTGTACTCGATTCCTCTCGCTATGCTGACGAGCAATCCACAAATCATGAATTTAAATCCCACACATGGCACACTCTGAAATTTAGATTTAGAATTATTGTCACGTTTCTCGAGGTACAGTGAAAAGTATTGCTCTGTGTATAGTCCAGGCAGATAGTTCCATGCATGAAAATAGAGGACATAGGATAAATACACAATGTAAATACATAGACATAGACATCAGGTGAAGCATAGAGTGCTGTGCTACTCGGTAGAGAAGATACACAGAGAGATCAGTTCAGTCTATAAGAGGGTTATTCAAGAGTCTGGTACTTGGGGTGTGGTGAGGGGTGTGCGGGGTCGTGGAAGAGACTGTTTTTGAACCTGTTAGTGCATGCTCTCAGACTTTTGTATCTCCTGCCCGATGGAAGAGGTTGGAAGAGAGAGTAGCCCAGGTGGGAGGGGTCTATGATTACGCTGCCCACTTTCCCCAGGCAGCAGGAGGTGTCGACAGATTCATTTGTCACGATAGCATAACTCATTCACTAATAGTCTTCAATACAGGAAACCTACTCTGGCTGACAACCTTAGCACCATAGAAGGAGGCCATTTGGCCCATCAAGTCTGCACCGACCCTCTGAAAGTGCACCCTATCTAGGTCCACTCTCCTGCCCTAACCCCATAACTCACCTAACCTGCCCACCTTTGGACACTAAGGGGCAATTTGGCATGGCCAATCCATCTAACGTTCACACCCATTAGACCAAATTCAAGACTAGCAATACACAGTTCACAGGATAGGTGAGCTGAAAGCTGGGCACCTTCATAAAAACACTCGGAAATGGCCAGGTGGGCCACTCAATTGCAAGTATAATCCAGAGGACCGGTGCTGAGTTCGTATAGATCCCGTTTCACTGGAGCAAGGGCCCGAGGTTGTAGTTTGTGAGTTAGGAAGCTTTAGAGAAGTTGCAAATGGTTAGATAAGGGGCTGGGTTCTCTGATCCCCCAGCCGTTTACTTTTCGTCAGCATGCTGGCGGTGGGATTCCCTACTCCTGCTGCTTGTCAATGGGAATTCTCATTGATGCCCCCCCCACTCCAGGGGGAAACCTGCGGACTGGGATTGGCTACCGGCAGGTGCAGAGATATATATAAATATATTGTATGGGCTTTACTAAATTAGAGTTTTTTGTAATAATGCCTGCAGTGGATCATAGAATCATAGAATTTACAGTGCAGAAGGAGGCCATTCGGCCCATCGAGTCTGCACCGGCCCTTATACAGAGCACCCTACTGAAGCCCACGTATCTACCCTATCCCCGGAACCCAATAACCCCCACTTAACATTTTTTGGACACTAAGGGCAATTTATCTTGGCCAATCCACCTAACCCGCACATCTTTGGACTGGGAGGAAACCGGAGCACCCGGAGGAAACCCACGCACGCACGGGGAGAACGTGCAGACTCCGCACAGAGAGTGACCCAAGCCGGGAATCGAACCTGGGAACCTGGAGCTGTGAAGCAACTGTGCTAACCACTGTGCTACCGTGCTGCCCTATAGTTTGAGTTTTATTTGATCTCTTCTCAGCTTGGCTCCCACGGCTTGCCCACAGTGAATGAGTTGGAATGAAGGTTTCCCATCTGAGCCCACCTACCTGAGAAGTAAAAGCCCAGCCCATAACTCTACGCACCTCAGTCTCCTGTCGGTTGGCCCCACCAGGCTCCATCCCAGGACTCTGGGGTGGTCCAACGCAGACTGAGGAGGCCGGTCTGCTGTAACAATCCCCTGCTCCTGCGAGGCTTTCGATCCTGCACTCTCTGAAGAGAGATTTCAACCCAGAGCTCGCTGAGCCGGCCTCCTTCTCTCCATTGTTTCACAGTCTTTTGGGCCTTGGAGTGTGGTGACACGTTGAATACTGAAAACCTGGGAATGAGTCAGGAGACTGGAATTGAATCCAAGAATCCAACTGATGTGACAAGGCACCAAAGGAAAGCTTTAGTGATTTATAAACATCAGCCTGAATGCTGAAATTAGATTACAGCTTTGAGCTCAGGGCCTGTGATTTGCTACTTATTCTGTTTATGTTATTTTTATAGTTATAAATTATAAGTTATATTGTAATTGTCAGTAACATTTCTATGCTTGAGCATTGGAGACTATTATATTGACAAGACGATATTAGCCTCCTATATGATATCATTACAACAGTTTTAACATGGATTTATTCATAATAGATGACAAGATTACAGATATAATAAATATGTATTACCATACCACAGCAGGCAGTTTCTGCAGTATTAGCAATGACAGTCTTTGTTGTGGTTAAAAAAAACCTGGTTATTCAGAGTTTTTATTCCCCTCCGATTTCATTACGTACAGCAGAATTGAATTCAGTGATTGTGATTTTAGGCCCCATAGCATTGCCGGGTCAGATGCTAGCAGAAGCTCTGAAGACTTGGATTTGATAGAATTGGGCGGCACGGTATCACAGTGGTTAGCACTGTTGCTTCACATTGCCAGGGTTCCAGGTTCAATTCCCGGCTTGGGTCACTGTCTGTCTGGAGTCTGCACGTTCCCCTCGTGTGTGCGTGGGTTTCCTCCGGGTGCTCCAGTTTCCTCCCACAAGTCCCGAAAGACGTGCTTGTTAGGTGAATTGGACATTCTGAATTCTCCCTCCGTGCACCCGAACAGACGCCGGAATGTGGCAACTAGGGGCTTTTCACAGTAACGTCATTGCAGTGTTAATGTAAGCCTACTTGGGACACTAATAAAGATTATTATTATTATTGCACTGTTCACAGTATTAACACACCTGGCACATCCCAGGCAATGCACCGGACCTGGCAAGGGTGCACCCTGCATGTGTGGGCACTGAGTATCGAGCAGTTTGGCACATGTTTCACAAACTTCATCTCGGAACATTCCTGCACCGGTCACTTGCAGCTGAGCATACAAACGTACGAATCAGGAGGACAAGTAGGCAACTCGGCCCCTCGAGCCTGTGCTGCCATTTAATAAGATCCTGGCTAATCTGATTGCAACCTCAACCCCACATGCCCGCATACCCCCGATAACCTTTCATCCCCTTGCTTATCAAGAACCTATCTACCTCTGCCTTAAAAATATTCCAAACTTTGCTCCCATTGTCTTTTGAGGGAGAGAGTTCCAGAGACTCACCATCCTCTGAGAGAAAACAATTCTCATCATGTCTGTCTTAAATGAGCTAACCCTCACTTTTAAATACTGACCCCTCGTTCCAGGTTCTCTGACAAGAGGAAACATCCTCTCCATATCCACATCTTGAGGCATATTGACCCCTCAGGATTTTAAAGGTTTCAATCAAATCATCTCTTACCCTTCTGAACTCCAATGGATACATAATAATAATAATAATAATCACTAACGCATAATAATTCTAACGCATTTACATCTTTCCTTAAATGAGGAAGTGACCAACTCCAACTGTGCCAAGAAAGGCAAGTTCTAAAAGTTCTTCCAATAATGTTCTTGTCGGATGGCCTGATTTATATCACAAGAACACTGGTAGCTAAAGCTATAAATGATTTATTAACATTTACTGTGGGTCAAATATAAACAAAACAACAGATGAATAATATTATGATCTTCTGCCAGCAACCACTCTCCCACCTCGCCAGTCAATCTGAGGTCACCTGACTCTAACATTCATTTATATACTAGTGAGACTCCCAATGGTCAGTCGGTGAATTACAACACAAGCATGATATCACTACACTTCCATAGGATGTGAGCATGACTGGCAAGTCCAGAATTTGTGGCTCATCGCTAATTAGCATTGTGGATAGCACAATTGCTTCACAGCTCCAGGGTCCCAGGTTCGATTGCGGCTTGGGTCACTGTCTGTGCGGAGTATGCACATCCTCCCCGTGGGTGCGTGGGTTTCCTCCAGGTGCTCCGGTTTCCTCCTACAGTCCAAAGATTTTGCAGGTTAGGTGGATTGGCCATGATAAATTACCCTTAATGCCCAAAATTGCCCTTAATGTTGGGTGGGGTTACTGGGTTATAGGGATAGGGTGGAGGTGTGGGCTTGGGTAGGGTGCTCTTTCCAAGAGACGGTGCAGACTCGATTGGCCGAATGGCCTCCTTCTGCACTGTAAATTCTATGATACCTCTGAGCTGAGTGGCTACGACTGTCAAATCAAATGATGGCGTTCCTTCCTCAGAGATTGGGTACAGTTCCCTTTTCCTTTTTAAAAATTCATTTCTGGGATCTGGGTGTCGCTGGTTCGGCCAACATTTATTGGCCACCCCTAGTTTCCCTTCAGAAGGTGGTGGTGAGTTGCCTTCTTGAACTTCTGCAGTCCTTGAGGTGTAACTATACCAACTGTGCTGTTAACGAGGGAATTCTAGGATGTTGCTCCAGCGACAGTGAAGGAACGGTGATATATTCAAAGCCAGGGTGGGAAGTGACTTGACGGAGAACCTCCAAATGGTGGGGTTCCCAGGTATCTGCTGCTCTTGTTCTTTTAGATGGTAGTGATTGTGGGTTTTGAAGGTGCTGTCTAAGGAACCTTGGTGAGTTCCTGCAATGCATCTTACAGATAGTACACAGAGCTGCCACTGTGCGTCGGTGGTGGAGGGTTTTAATATTTGTGGAAGGGGGAGCAATCAAGTGGGCTTCTTTATCCTGGATGGTGGTTGAGCTTCTTGAGTGTTGTTGGAGCTGCACTCATCCAGGCAAGTGGAGAATATTCCATTACACTCCTGGCTTGTGCCTTGTAGATGGTGGAGAGGCTTTTGGGGGGGGGGGGGGGGGGGGGTGGTCAGGAGGTGAGTTACTCGCTGTAGGATTCCTGACCTTTGACCTGCCCTGGTAGCCACAGTATTAATGTGGCTAGTCCAGTTCAGTTTCTGATTAATGGTAGCCCTAAGATGTTAACTGTGGGGAATGAATTGATGATAATGCCATTGAACGTCAAGGGACGGTGGTTAGATCCTCTCTTGTAGGAGTTGGTCATTGCCTGGCACATAGGTGACGCAAATGTAACTTGCCACCTGTCAGCCCAAGCCTGGATATTGTCCAGGTCTTGCTGCATTTGGACATGGACTGCTTCATTATATGAGGAGTCCCGAATGGTGCTGAACATTATGCAGTCATCCATAAACATCCCCACTTCTGACTGTATGATGGAAAGGAAGTCATTGATGAAACAGCTGAAGATGGTTGGGTCTAGGACACTACCCTGAGGAACTCCTGCAGTGGTGTCCTGGAGCTGAGATGATTGACCTCCAACTACCACAGCCATCTTCATTTGTCCTAGGTATGACACCAACCAGCAGCGAGCTTTTCCCCTGATTCCCATTGACTCCCGTTTAGCTGGGGCTCCTTGATGCCATACTCGGTCAAATGCTGCCTTGATGTCACTCACACCTTATCTCTGGCATTCAGTTCTTTTGTCCATGTTTGAACAAAGGCTGAAATGAGGTCAGGAGCTGAGTGAGCCTTGTGGAACCCAAACTGAGCATCCGTGAGCAGGTTATTGCCGAGTAAGTACCACCTGTGTTGATGACTCCTTCCATACTTTGCTGATGATGGAGAGTAGACTGATAGGGTGGTGATTGGCTGGGTTGGAGTTGTCCTGATTCTTGTGTACAGGACACACCTGGACAATTTTCCACATTTCCGGGTAGATGCCAGTGTTGTAACTGTACTGGAACAGATTGGCTAGGGGTGCAGCAAGTTCTGGAGCACAAGTCTTCAGTACTATTATCGGGAAAGCATCATGACTTAAAGCCTTTGCAGTATTCAGTGCTTTCAGCCGCTTCTTGATATCACGTGGAGTGAATCGTATTGGCTGACATTTGTGATGCTGGGGAACTCCGGAGGAGACCGAGATGGATCATCCACTCGGCACTTCTGGCTGTAGATTGTTGCAAATGCCTCAGCCTTGCCTTTTGCACATCTGTGCTGGGCTCCTCCTTCATTGAGGATGGGGATATTTGTGGAGCCTCCTCCTCCAGTGAGTTGTTCAATTGACCTCCACCGTTCATGGCATCCTCATGGGGTTGTGCGGCATGAGTTCCTGAAAGTAGGAAATCAGGAGGGGAGGATTGGGATGGGGGAGGGAAGTGAAGCAATAAGTCCATGGTTACACCATCTGCAGCTTGTGTTATCCGTCAGATATCTGGATGAGGGGGAGTGAGAGTTAAGAAGAGGCAAAGGGCAATAACTTGCCACCATCTTGAATGCCTTCGGTGAGGACAGGCATTGTCGCGGCCACCCCAATGATGCTTGCGCAGCGCCACACCCTCCCTTAGGCTTCCCCACTGCTATCCCTCCGCACACCACCCCTCACACACACACCGGTATTTTCTGCTTTGCTCCTTATTGCAGGCAACCTTGTCCTTCAAAACAGAATTGGCGATTGTGGTGCGCAATGTTTGAGTGCAGAGTGTTGGGACGACTGATAGAAAGTGGTGGGGATGCAGTGCATTGAGCAGGGTCAGAGGTCAGTGGTGCAGGGAGCCTGAGGTATCCTTTGAAGATGCAGTCAGTGACCTTGACCACCCCTGTGAGGTCATTGGATTCCTTCCAGCATGGCTGCCAAATCCTCTGGGCCAGACTCCAACAAATATTTCACTCAAGATGTTAATATTGCCTGCATCGTGTGTGTCTTCTGATGTGCTGCAAATGTACAGGAAATTCTCAAATTTCAGCCTTTTGATTCCCAATTTTGCCCCGGTGTCCCGTATTTCACATTCTTCTATCCAAAATGCCTGCACTGATGCTTTGAGATGTGCCGATCCATTTTGCTGTTCTCTGTCCGGCTTCTCCTACCCAGAGTGTGCACAGAGCAACGTTAAATCCCCACTGTCGTTTAGTTTATATCGAGATCTTGTGCATGGACGTGAAGGGCAGAAATGAAACAGCTCAACACGGGTCATTGAGATTTACTTCAGATGTCTTTTGTATAGTGGGATGAAATATCGAAATATGAAATATGCCTGAGACATTGGAGGCTGGCAGTGTCGACAGGCCCAAAAGAGCTCCCTTCGGAATAATAAGAAGGATACCATTTGCTGTAAATCAGGTTGTGGTGTTATTAGCACCTACACTGGGTTGAGACCTTACGAACAGGCAAAATAGAAGCAGAAATAGGCCATTCTGCCCCTCGAACCTGCTCCACCATTCTATAAGATGATGGCTCTTCTGTTTTTGTTGAGTTCCACATTCCTCACCTTGTGGAGGATTCAACTCATCTGAATGGACACTTAATGTAGCTGACCGCTTCCCATTTGAGGTTCCTTTTTTTTTGCTTCTGAATTAGAATCAATGATTTGCATTTATAGAACACTTTTCATGTCGGCTGGACAGCGCAAAGGACTTTCCAGCCAATGAAGTACTTTTGAGGTGGAGTCCCTGTTGTCACGCAGGAAATGCAGCGGCCAATTTGCGCACGGCAAGACCCCACAAAGAGCAATGTGATCACACCAGGTGTCAACTTTTGACCTAAAGGGCCAACGCTGTCATGCCACGGCTGCAGATGAATTTCAGCCTAATCCTCAGTTGAATTGTATGAAATTTTATTCCAGATTTTATTACTGGATTAGGGTCAATCCTGTCTTTGCACTCAGGATAAAACTGCCATCAGCAAATCAGCTCCATTGATTTTTAAAAAACTTATCTTGCATTTACAAAGCACTTAAATGATCCCAACGATGCTCTCTGTTCAATCAGGAGCCGCCAACATAAACATGGAAGATAGATGGCGGGATTCTCTAATAATGGGGCTGTGTCACCACGCCGGCGTGAAATCCGACGCCAGTGACTCTGGCGTCAACGGCCCCCGAAAGTGAGGAATGCTCCCCTTCCAAGGAGGCTAGGTTGGCACCGGATTGGATCCCGCAGCTCCAGCCGGCACAGAACTGTCATGCGCCCCCTGGGATTCTCCGCCCGACGCCGGGTCGGAGAATCCCGGCCAGAAAGTTTGAACGGCCCGTGTATGCACATGCGCGGGAGTTCCCTTCTCCGTGCTGGTCCCTGGACAATATGGCAGAACCCTACGGGGGCCCGGCGTGGAGTAAAGTAGGCCCCCACGGAACCAGCCTGCCTGCCGATCGGTAGGCCCCGTCGTGGGCCAGACCACCATGGAGGCCCCTCCTGGGATTGGATCCCTCCACCCCCCCCCCCCCCCCCCTCCAGGATGTCCCCCGCACACTCACCTTCCAGGTCCTGCCGTGTGGGACCTGAAACCCACCCCAGCGGGACTCGTTGGCCACTTGGCCCATCGGGGGCCGGAGAATCGCGAGGGACATCGCTATCAACGGCCATGACCGGTGTGGCGGCGATCCCATGGGCACCCTAAAAACAGCGGCGGACAATGGGGAAGCCAGCGTTGGGGCGCGATTCTTGCCCCGGCCAGAAAGTTTGAAGTTACAGATGGAAGTGGCCATTTGGCGCATCAAGTTCAGTATCATCCTTTCGGGAGCACAGTCCTGTAGGTTTGAACACCCCGAGAACTGAATTTCCAAGTTTATTTACTTATTCATTCATTCATTCTTTCATTTATTTATTTATTAAATTTAGAGTACTCAATTATTTGTTTCCAATTAAGGAGCAATTTAGCGTGGTCAATCCACCTAACCTGCACATCTTTGGCTTGTGGGGGTGAAACCCACGTAGACTCGGGTGGGGAATGTGCAAACTCCACACGGACACTGACCCGGGGCCAGGATCGAACCTGGGGTCCTCAGTGCTGGAGGCAGCAGTGCTCACCACTGCGCCACCCTGCCGCCATCAAGTTCATTTTTTGAATGCACAATTTTTTATGCGTTTCATCCTCTGCCAGCATCTCAGGCAGTGAGTTCCTGAGCCCCACCAAATCTGGGGTGACATAAATCTACCCATCGTGTCTCGGGCACGGTGGATGCAGGAGCGCCAACTTGGACTTTTTAGATTTTTGGTAAACTTGTCAGAGAAAGAAACTCAGACGCTTCACTCTGATGTTAGCAAAGATCGACTTGGCCTGGCCTTGTGACGATCTTTACTGACTGGTTTGCTCAAGAGTAGATTTGCATTTATGGCTCCACCGTTGAGATGTACAATCCAGCCAGATATAAATCAAACAGCTAAACAAAGGTTGAAGCCATCTGCCCATCTGTTCGGTGCCCTTTCATTCTGGTGCACCACACTCCATGGTTCCAGTACAGAGAGAGCTTTACACACAGCAAGATAAAAAGACATTTACAGCAGGTGTTTCTTTCCCCCAGCATATCAATTAGTGCAGTGGAAAGTCTAATGAATAACCTTTACTGAAACCTGAAAGATCTAGGTACAGCTCGCGGTGAAATATTTTGCGGAATTCATGTCCCTGAATCACAGCGGGAGGGGAAATGGTTTTTGTAACGTTGACCGCTTGCAAGTTAATTCTCGAGTTTTTTTTTACAGCATTGATGGTCCTTTGAGCTTTGCTGTTTGTGATAACAGGAATCTAACTCTCGCTAATCAATTTGCTCGTCTGGAAAGCTATGAGTGTCATGGCTCAGGTTTTGCTGCCAAAATAGCAGCGGGGTCAATGCAAAAGGCACAGTAACGTCAGGCGAAGGGCAAATACCTGGTTACATGTGAAAATCGGAAAGTTACTGTCCGAGATGCGTCCCTCCACCATCGTGTCGAGAAAGTGACATCTCTTTCTCCGGTTAATCATTGAAATGCATTGTGTGGCCACAGAGTTGCAAACTCAGCTCGTCACAGAACATTAACTTGTTTAGATTCCAAAGATCCTTTTCGCAATGTGAATAATATTGGCCGGGATTCTCCGATCCTACGCCGGGTCGGAGAACCCTCGGGGTGAGGCGCAAATCCCGCCCATCCCATCTGACGGCGGCTTCCCTATTCTCCGGCGCCGTTTTTTGGGCGCCGGTGGGATTCCCGCCATGCCGGGGGGCCCCTGCGATTCTCCGGGCCCCGATGGGCCGAGTGGCCGACAGGTTTTGCCCAGTCCCGCCGGCGTGAATTACTCACCTCACACACGGCGGGACCTGGCAGGTAAGTCTGTGGGGGCCATCCTGGTGGGGGGGGGAGATCCAACGCCGGGGGTTGGGGCGGTCCCCACGGTGGCCTGGCCCGCGATCGGGGCCCACCGTTTGGTGGGGGGGGCCTGTTCCGTGGCGGCCTTCTTTCCTCTGCGCCAGGCCCCTGTAGGGCTCCGCCATATTGTCCGGGGGCCGGCGTGGAGAAGGGAAGCCCCGCGCATGCGCAGAAATACACCAGCCGGTCTGCGCATGTGCGGAAATATGCTACCCGTTCCGCGCATGTGCAAACCTGCGCCGGCCCTTCAGCGCCGGCTAGAGGAACCACTCCGACGTTTACCTAGCCTCGTGGAATGTGGAGAATTCCTCACTTTCGGAGACCGTTGATGCTGGAGTAGTTGGCGCCGGTTTTCACGCCGGCATAGGGACATAGCCCCATTATTGCAGAATTCCGCCCAATAACTGTCAACTCCCCAGACACGAAAAACTAACACAGGTCTCATTCTCTTGGGTGATAATTATTGTTGGAGATATTTTGTCAATTTTTTTTGATCTATTTTTCTCTCTCTCTCTCTTTATCTGATCTTTCTTTCCCTCTCTTTATTTCTCATTCTATGTCAGATTTGACATTCAATTCACCCACTCTCATTTATATTTCCTTTCAGGGTTTGTTCTGTTAATTTCCCAATCCATCAACCTGATCAACATAGAATATTAGAAGTATAGGAAAAAATAGGAGCAGGAGGAGGCCATTCGGCCCTCCAAGTCCACTCCGCCATTCATTATGATCATGGCCGATCACCCAACTCAATATCCTAATCCCGCTTTCCCCCCAAATCCTTTGATCTCCTTCACCTTAATTGCTTCTTGAAAGCACCATCTAACTGCTTCTTGAAACCATGCAATGCTTTGGACTCAACTACTTCCTGTGGTAATGAATTCCACAGGCTCACCACTCTCAGTGGAGAAATCTCTCCTTATCTCTGTCCTAAATGGTCTACCCCATATCCTCATACTGTGACCCCTGGTCTGGACACACCCACCATCAGGAACATCCCTCCTGCATCTACCATGTCCATTCCTGTTCGAAGCTTATAGGTTTCTATGAGATTCCCCCTTCATTCTTCTGAAGTCCAGTGAATACAATCCTAACCGATTCAACCTCTCCTCGTACGTCAGTCCTGCCATCCCAGGAAACAGTCTGGTAAATCTTCGCTGCACTCCCTCTATAACTAGAACATCCTTCCTCAGGTAAGGAGACCAAAAATGCACACACTATTCCAGGTGTGGCCTCACCAAGGTCCTGTATAATTGCAGCAAGACATCCCTGCTCCTGTACTCGAATCCTCTCGCAATGAAGGCCAGCATACCGTTTGCCTTCTATACTGCCTGCTGGACCTACTTTCTTACCTTCAGTAACTGGGCTAATGAAGACACCCAGGTCTTGTTGCATATTCCCCTCTCCTAATCTATGGCCATTCAGATAATAGTCTGTCTTCCTGTTTTTTGCAACTAAAGTGGATAACCTCGCATTTATCCAAAATATACTGCATCTGCCATTCATTTTCCCACTCACTCAACTTGTCCAAATCATGCTAAAGGATCTCTGGATCCTCCTCACAGCTCACCCTCCCACCCAACTTGGTGTCATCTGCAAATTTGGAGATATGACTCATCTAAATCATTACCCCAGATTGTGAATAGCTGGGGTTCTGGCACCGATCCATGTGGTATTCCCCGATGCCTGCCAATTTGAAAAAGACCCGTTAATTCCTACTCTTTCTTTCCTGTCTGCCATCCACTTTTCTATCCATCGCAGTACACTAATCCCATGCGCCTTAATCTTACACTCTAATCTTTTATGCAGGACTTTGTCAAAAGCCTTCTGAAAGTCCAAATACACCACATCCACGGACTCCCCTTCATCAATTCCAGTAATTACATCCCCAAAGAATTCCAGTAGATTTTTCAAGCATGATTTACCTTTCATAAATCCATGCAGACTCTGTCCGATCCTGCCACTGTAGTCTAAGTGCTCAGCTATAAAATCTTTGAGAATGGATTCTAGAATTTTCTCCACTGCTGGCATCAGGATTACTACTATTTAGGGGCTGGTTTAGCTCACTGAGCTAAATCACTGGCTTTGAAAGCAGACCAAGCAGGCCAGCAGCACAGTTCAATTCCTGTACCAGCCTCCCGCACAGGCGCCGGAATGTGGCGACTAGGGGCTTTTCACAGTAACTTCATTGAAGCCTACTCATGACAATAAGCGATTTTCATTTCATTTTTCATTTTCATTTCATTTCATTACTGGTCAAAAATTGCCTACTTTTCTCTACCTCCCTTTTTTAAATAGTAAAGTTACATTGGCCACTCTCCAATCTGCAGAAACTGTTCTTCCGTCTATTGAACCCTGGAAGATGCCCACCAGTGCATATATTATTTAGAGAGCCACCTCCTTCAGTACCCTGGGGTGTAGAGTATCAGGCCCTGGGGCTTTATCATCCTTTAATCCCATCTATTTCCCCTAACCATTTCTCTACTAATATTGTTCACCTTCTGTTCCTCCTTCTCATTAAACCCTGCATTCCCCAGAATTTCTGGTATCTTATTTGTGAAGTCAGAACAAAAGTATGTGCTCAATTGCTCCGCCATTTCTTTGTACCCTATTATACATTTCCTTGTTTCTGACTGTAAGGGACCTACATTTGGCTTCACCATTGTTTTTCCTTCACGTACCTATAAAAACGTCTACAGTCAGTTTTCATGTTCCCTGCATGCTTACTTTCATATTCTATTTTCCCCTTCTTAATCAATCCCTTGGACCTTCTTTGCTGAATTCTAAACAGCTTCCAATCCTCAGGCCTGTTGTGTTTCTTGGTCAATTTGTGTGCTAATTTCTTGGATTGAATACTATCCTTAATTTTCCTTGTAAGCCATAGATTGGCCACCTTTCCCATTTTACTTTTGTGCCAGACAGGAATAACTAATCATTGTAGCTCCATGCACTCTTTGAATGTTTGCTATTGCCTCTCCAGTGTTGTCCCTTTAAGTAACATTCCCCAATCGATCAGAGTCAACTCTCGCCTCATTTCATCCTGATTTTCTTTGTTAAGATTTAGGACCCTAATATCAGAATCAACTACTCCATTTTCCATCTTGATGAAAAATGCCATCATGTTATGGTCACTCATCCCCAAGGGGTCTTGCAAAACTAGATGCCAATGATTCCGTTCTCAATACACAGTACCCAGTCTAGGATGGCCTGTTCTCCAGTTGGCTCTTCAACATATTGATCCAGAAAACACTCCAGGAATGCCTTCTCTATGGTGTTGTAGCTAATTTGATTTTCCCAATTTATGTGCAGATTAGAATCACCCATAATTACAGC
Source organism: Scyliorhinus canicula (assembly GCF_902713615.1). Taxonomy (NCBI): domain Eukaryota; kingdom Metazoa; phylum Chordata; class Chondrichthyes; order Carcharhiniformes; family Scyliorhinidae; genus Scyliorhinus; species Scyliorhinus canicula. The sequence continues at coordinate 14,168,644 of NC_052155.1, read as the reverse complement.
TGTTCCTTTATCGCATGTGTCTCTAATATCCTGTTTAATGCCATTTCCAACAATATCACTGGGGTCTATATATGATGCCCACTAATGTTACTTGCCCCAGGCTATTTCTCAACTCCACCCAAACAGATTCCACATTGTCGGAGCTAATATCCTCCCTCACTATTGCATTGATTTCCTCCTTGGCCGGCGCTGCCACTCCACTGCCTTTTCCTTTTTGTCTATCTTTCCTAAATACTGATACCCCTGGACATTAGGGGCTGTTTAGCACAGGGCTAAATCGCTGGCTTTGAAAGCAGACCAAGGCAGGCCAGCAGCACGGTATGATTCCCGTACCAGCCTCCCCGAACAGGCGCCGGAATGTGGCAACTAGGGGCTTTTCACAGTAACTTCGTTTGAAGCCTACTCGTGACAATAAGCGATTTTCATTTCATTTCATCCAGTTCCCATCGTCGCGTTCCCCCCAGGGAAGGCATGGGAGGGATTTTCCCCGCCTCCCGCCGCGTGTTCCGCGTTGGGTCCACCATTGGCTGGCGGTGGGATTTTCGTATCCGCTGCCGCCAACAGGGTTTGCTGTCTTATGCGCCCCACGGAAAACCCAGGAAACCCGGAGCGGGGGTTCATCTTCAGCGGGGAGATCCTGTCAGCGGAACAGCTGGAAAATTCCGGCCTATGTCTTTCCTTAGGTAAGGAAACCAAATCTGCAGACAGTACTGCAGGTGTGGCCTCAGACCTTGGTGTTCTCAACTGGGAATCGATCACTGATCACAGCAATCAATGATCTTCGATCCCCTGTTTATTGGTGTCGGTATTCTTCCAACAACGGTACATTCCCTCTTGGGAATGTGTGGAGACATAAAATGATGTATATATGTTCAATTTTCATTAAGTACTGCAATTTGAAAAATGAAAATCACTTATTGTCACGAGTAGGCTTCAAATGAAGTTACTGTGAAAAGCCCCTAGTCGCCACATTCCGGCACCTGTTTGGGAAGGCTGTTACGGGAATCGAACCGTGCTGCTGGCCTGCTTGGTCTGCTTTCAAAGCCAGCGAGATAGTCCTCCATCTCCAGCAAGCCGCCCCTCTGCTGTGCCAGGAAGCGGTGGGTATAGCAGACCACCATAAAGCAGGCTATCCACTGGCAGGTGAGCTGAGTGCACCACCAGAGAGTTTGAGGCATTGGAACTGCATTTTGAGGAGTCCATGCACCACTCAATGACAGCCCGGGTGGTTAGGTGGGTCTCGGTATATCGGGTTTCCGTATCGGTCACCAGCCTCTGACTGGCATCATTAGCCAGGTCCTCAGCGGATACTCCTTATCCCCCAAGAGCTAACTGGACATCTTGGGGTGCTCCCCGAAGAGGCCAGGGTGCATGACTGCCCCAGGATGTAGCTGTCGTGCACACTCTCTGGGAAGGGGGCACACACGTGCATGATCCTCATGTGGCGGTCGCACACAAGTTGAATGTTCAGGGTGTGGAACCGCTTCCTGTTAATGTAGGGCATGCCCAGACAGCCCGGTGAGCGCAAGGCAACATGCATGCCATCCACTACCCCCTGGGCGTGACCCGGCGATGGCAGAGAATCCTGTTGGCCGGGCATCTTGTTGGGTTTGATCTATTTCAGCTTTATATAGTTAGTTGCCCGGGCAAACAGGGCACCAGTGTCCTTATGGACACAACTGTGGGCTGTAGCTTGTGAGATGCCACACTGGTCCCCAATCGAGCCCTGGAGTGTAGATGTCGATGTACAGGGCTGCAGTGATCCTGTCAGCCTTTCAACGCTGCTGCTGCCCCCTTCTTTGCCATCTGGTCGCCTGGCCTGTCAGCCGCACTAATCGGGCAAGTGCCACTGGCTCCAAAATAGCTTCCATCCCGTGTATTATCGGCAAAGAATTGGGAGAGGGTGTGAGACTGACAAACAGAGGTGTCTTCCACCCCGGGACTTTCCAGTCCCCCATTACTCCATGTCCTACCTCCCCACCCCGCAGGCAATTAGACCCCCCAGCCGAGCCCATGGGCAGGCATCCCCCCCCCCTTTGGTCCACGATCCCCATCCCCCCCCACCCCCCCCATGCCGGCCCACCCTGACTGAGACTGACCCCCCCCCCCCTCCCCCCAGTTGCTTCCCCATCTGCTCTGAGCACCGGGGCAGCAAACCCAATGCCCCCAGGTACTTTGCCTGTCAGCGACGATGGCCACTCACCCCTCCGCCAGTTTCACATTTTTAAAAAGGAATAATAATTGGCGCCCACATGACCACTTACTGGGGAGCCCGCTGGATCACAGGAGGCCGTTGGATAGGGGCTTGTTCCTGTTAATTATCTGGTGATTGGGCTGAAGTGGTGATTGTTGATTTCTGACCACGCTGAGGTGAGATGCGGATTTCACCAACGGGAGCGGGCCGGTTAGATTGGGAATGGATCAACACCCTGCGTGGTTCTTGTTTGTGGCCTCTCCCGCTGTTTCACGGCCATGTCGCCATGTCTTGGAAGCACAACATGGCCATTAAATCGGGCCTGACAGTACTCAGCGTCTAGCAATATCTTAATATCTCAAATATCTATTCGTCCAAAGAGGGGCATTCTGGTGAGTTTCTTTCCTCCATTGAAACAGGATACTCACAGGTGTCGAGCCAGAGATGTGTCAGGATAATCTATCCTCGTCACCAGACGTCAAGGTGGAACTTCACAGATTTCAGTACTGAGCACTAAAGGCATTTATTAGTAAGAATTGTTCCACAGCTGCCTGGCTGCAGCTAGCTCCCTACATACTGCCAGCCGAACAAGGCTACACCCCCTGGGATGATGACCCAATTGGTCATCCAATTGGTGACCCTTTTCTGCTGTGTTGCACTTAAAGGGATAATCCCCACGGAAAACTATAACCAAGTTTAGGTTATGTCCTTGACCAACAATTGTGAGCAAACGCGCACATTAATTAGGAGCAGAAGTAGGCCATTCAGCCCCTTTCTAGCCTGCTCCTCCATTTGATAAGATCACGCCTGAACTGATTGTGGCCTCAACTTCTCTATCCTGTCTCCGCCGATACCAGCCTTATCAATCAACAATCTGTCAAGCTCATCCGTAAAAATATTTCAATGCTCCCTGGGGAAGATAACTCCGCGGGCAAAAATCCCTTGAGGGAAAGAAAATATCCTCATTTTAACCTTAAATATGAGACATCTGTGCAGCACGGTGGCGCAGTAGGGTTGCACTGTGGCCTCATGGCGCTGAAATCCCAGGTTCGATCCTGGTTCGCACTGGCCAAGAAGATTGCACTGGTTGTGCTGATGGGTCGACTGGGGCCAGAAGGTACCTGGGGCATGACCTGGGGAGGGAGGCACCCTTACGATCCATAGTGCTAAGTTCATAGTTGGCAGTCAGCAGCCTTTGCAGCCGTGTAGTATTTTCCTGGCCATCCCAACTCCACCGCCCACCTCATGGCCACCCCCCCCACTGCTCCCCCCCCCCCCCCAAGACCCTGGCAGATGCCCCCCAATCAGTGGCACCACTGTCAGCACGTTATAGCGATGTTGGGCATTGTTTGTACTCCCTCCCTCCCGCTCAGCAACTACAGCACCTGTTTCCCGATTTTCAATACCACAAGTGAACCTCGCCATTGGCAATTCTTCCTGGCGGAGATGGAGTATAGCAGGAGGCGTGGAGATTGCTGGGTCGGGCCCATTAATGATATGCAAACAGCGTTTACTGTACAATTTGCATGCCCACGCCGGCGTACAGCATGGAACACATTCAGGCCGCTATCGAGGAGTCGGTGCGTGTTATTCCGTTTGCCGCTCTGCACTGGCCACGATTTACAGTTGACGCACGATTCTCTGCCCGATCGTGTTTCCCGATTCCGGCCTCAGCCTTCAGAAACCCCCGCCCTTTATTTTTAGATTACGTTCCCGTGTCGTGTCACCCACAAGAGGAAATATCTGCTCAGTATCCTCCCTGTCAAGTCCCCTCAGGATATACTCATACAGCACAGTGGAGGCCCTTCGGCCAATCGAGCCTGCACCGACAAAACTGCGAGCCTTATTAGGGTGCTCTTTCAGAGGGTCAGTGCAGACTCAATGGGCCAAATGGACTCCTTCTGCACTGTCGGGATATTATGGATTTTATGGAGATAGAGGCAGCAACCTTGGCGACCACAATAGAGACCCTGTGACAGGTCTAATAATCACTTATTGCCACAAGTAGGCTTCAATGAAGTTACTATGAAAAGCCCCTAGTCGCCACATTCCGGCGCCTGTTCGGGGAGGCCGGTACGGGTATTGAACCCACGCTGCTGGCCTTGTTCTTCATTACAAGCCAGCTGTTTAGCCCACTGTGCTAAGGTCTTTGCCACCCATGGCCTCCCCAGAATAATAGTGCCTGATAACGGCACCGCACTCACTGGAGAGGAGTTTCAATAATTTGTTGGAACGAAGGACATTCGCCAAAATAGACCTATCAGCCCCACCTCAAGTGAGTTAGCGAAGGGAGCAGTTCAGACATTTAAAACAGCAATGAAGAACCCAACAGATCACCATACCTTAGATTAGCCAACTTTCTTCTATCTTACAGCAGTAACCCCCCTCCCCCCCCACCCCGCCCCCCATGCCACCACATCTTGTTTAGTTGTATGAGAAGCCTCCAGAGTGTTGCCACAAGCCACCACCCCCTCTACTTCAGTCTATCTTTCTCTCTCTCTCTCTCTCTCCCAGGCTCCTCCTCCTCTCTCTCTCGCAGATCTTCAATGTTTCAATAAGATCACCTCTCAATGTTCTGATTTCCAATGGATACGGGCCCGAACTGATTGGATTTAATGGAACGTTCAAAAGAACATTAAGAAAACATTACAACTCATTTTGTGAATCAGTAGCTCAGTAAAGAAGGGAAGCAGTCATTGGATACTGTATTACTGCAGCACCCTCAGGGAGGCCCTGATAACCCTTGTGAACAGAATGTATCACTTGGAATCAATCACAGCGTCAACAATCACCACTAAATGAAATGAAATGGAAAAAATGAAATGAAAATCGCTTATTGTCACGAGTAGGCTTCAAATGAAGTTTCTGTGAAAAGCCCCTAGTCGCCACATTCCAGCACCTGTTCGGGGAGGCTGGTACCGGAATTGAACCGTGCTGCTGGCCTGCTTGGTCTGCTTTCAAAGCCAGCGATTTAGCCCAGTGCTAAACCAGCCCCGACAGTGCTAGTTAAGAGAAGGGAACCAAAGTCTGAAATGTGATTTCTCTAATCATGGGCCGGGATTCTCCCCTACCCGATGGGGCGGGGGCTCCCGACGGGATGGAGTGGCGTGAACAACTCTGGCGTCGGGTCACCCCAAAGGTGCGGAGGATTCTGCACCGCGAGGAGCCAAGCCCCCACCTTTAGGAGCTAGGCCCGCGCCAGAGTGGTTAGCACACCGCCGGCCAGGGGAAAAGGCCTTTGGCGCCACGCCAGACGGGGCTGAAGGGACTCCGTTGGCCGGCGGAAATCCGCGCATGCGTGGGAGCGTCAGCGGCTGCTGACGTCATCCCCGTGCAGCGCAGGTGGGGAAACCTCCGCGTCGGCCATCGCGGAGGCTGACACGGCTGACGCGGAGGAGAAAGAGTGCCCCCATGGCACAGGCCCGCCCGCAGATCGGTGGGCCCCGATCGCGGGGACACCCCCCGGGGCCAGACCGCCCCGCGCCCCCCCCCCCCCACGGCCCCGGAGCCCACCCGCCCCGCCAGTCCCACCGGTAAGGGAGGTGGTTTAATTCATGCCGGCGGGACAGTTATTACAGCAGCGGGACTTCGGCCCATCGCGGGCCGAGGAATCGCCGGGGGGGGGGGGGGCCGCCGACTGGCGCGATTCCCACCCCCGTCAAATCTCTGGTGCCAGAAGCTTCGGCGGCCGGCGGAGGCGGGGTTCACACCGCCCCCCCGGTGATTATCCGACCCGGCGGGGTGGGTGGGGGGGGGGGGGGTCGGAGGGGGTGGGGGGGGGGTTGGGGGGGGCGGGTCGGCAAATCCCGCCCCAGGTCAGTATGAACAATACTCTCTCTTGGGCAGTCCTCAGGGTGGAGGGTGACTTGCTTCCCCTCGGGGGAGGTGAGATCTGTGGTGACTGAATAGTCCGATCCCGGATCCGCAGATTCTGCCACAGGGTCGGCAGGCGGTGTTTGATGAGGTGGGTGAGTGGGACGGTCTGGTTTCTGCGATCTCCTTCCGCTGTTTACACTTGTTCTCTGCGTGCTCGACCGTAGGATCCTTGAAGTGATTGGCGCCTTCGCGGATGCTTTTTCTGCAGCTTTTGCATTGTGAGGTAAACAAGTCCCACGTGTTGATGGTGATGTTTCATTTATTTAGGGAGGCTTTCAGAGTGTCCTTGTAGCGATTCCTCTCTCCTTCTAGTGATCGTTTGCCATTGTGGAGCTTGGAGTAGAGCACTTGTTTGGAGAATCTTGTGTCGGGCATGCGGGCAATGTGGCCGACCCATCGCAGCTGGCCGAATGTGACCAGAGCCCCAATACTGGGGATATTGGCCTGGGAGAGGACGCTAGTATACTAGCCTGCCAGTGAATTTTCAGGATTTTACGGAGGCAATATTGGTGATATCTCTCCAAGGTTTTGAGGTGTCTGCTGTACATTGTCCATGTTTCTGATCCATACAGGAGGGTGGGGACCACGGCTGCTCTGTTGAGCATGAGCTTGGTTTGAGGTCTCGGTCATCGAACACTCTCTGTCCCTCAGGCATCCGAAGACTGCACTGAAGCATTGGAGTCGATGCTGGATTTTGTTGTCAATGTCTGCTCACGCCGAGAGGAGGCTCCAGAGGTATGGCAAATGATCCACATTGTTCAGGGGCTCACCGTGGATCTTGATGGTCGGGGGGGCAGTTTTGTGTGGCAGGAGTGGGCTGGTAGAGGAGCTTTTTTTCCCGGATGGTCTGAGGCCCATTCTCAGATCTGCCTCGGTGAATGCATCGATTCTTTAGCTCGGCCTCTGAGTGTGCCCACACACAGGTTTCTCTGCGTACTGCAGCTTGATGACAGAGGTTGGGACGGTCATGGTTCTGGTCTGGAGGTGTCAGAGGTTGAACAGTTTCCCTCTTGTCCGGTAGGTCAACTCCACTCTAGCGGGGGACGTCAGGGTGACGGGGTGGAGTGTTGCTGCGAGAAAGATGGCGAAGAGTGTTGGTGCAATGATGCAGCCCTGTTTAACTCCAGTTTGCACACGTATTGGGTCTGTGGTGGTTCCATTGGAGAGGATCACGGCTTGCATGTCATTGTGGAGCAGACTGAGAATGGTGACAATTTTTGCGGACAGCCGAATTTGAGGAGGACGTTCCACAATCCTTCACGGTTGACAGAGTTGAAGGCCTGTGCGAGATCGAAGAAGACCCTGGACAGAGATTGATGCTGTTCCATGCGCTTGTCCTGGAGTTGTCGCTGCTGAAAATCCATTGAGCCCCTTGATGGGCAGAAGCCGACTATGGCAAGGTCTGCAAGACATACGGGCTACAAGATGAAGGCATATAAAATCGCCGGCTCCAATGCACCCCTCCCTGATGAGCTCAACGCATTCTATGCACGCTTTGAACAAGAGGTCAGCGAGAGCGAGCCCGCCACCCCAGAAGCCTCGGATGAACTTGTATCTGAGATCACCATTGCAGACGACAGAGCAGCCTTCTCGAAGATCAACCCTCGGAAAGCCATTGGCCCGGATGGGGTACCCGGTCGGGCACTCAGGTCTTGAACAGATCAGCTGGCGGGGGTATTCGCAGACATCTTCAACCTCTCTTTACAACAATCTGAGGTCCCTATCTGCTTCAAGAAGACGACCATCCCTGCACCAAAACAAAGCCAAGCATCGTGCCTCAATGACTATCATCCAGTGGCTCTGACATCCATCATCATGAAGTGCTTTGAAAGGTTAGTCACGGCACGAATCAACTCCAGCCTCCCAGATTGCCTTTATCCACTACAATTCGCTACCGCTGCAACAGGTCCACAGCAGGCGCCACCTCCATGGCCCTGCACTCTACCCTGGAACACCTAGATAACAAATACACCTATGTCAGACTCCTATTTATCGACTACAGCTCAGCCTTCAACATCATCATTCCGACAAAACTCATCTCCAAACTCGGTGGCCTTGGCCTCGGCTCCTCCCTCTGTGACTGGATCCTGAACTTTCTAACCCACAGGCCACAATCAGTAAGGATAGGCAACAACACCTCCTCCACAATCATCCTCAACACCGGTTCCCCACAAAGCTGTGTACACTCTGTTTAGAACATAGAACAGTACAGGCCCTTCGGCCCTCGATGTTGTGCCGAACAATGATCACCCTACTTAAACCCATGTAACCCGTATACCCATAACCCAACAATTCCCCCATTAACCTTACACTACGGGCAATTTAGCATGGCCAATCCACCTAACCCGCACATCTTTGGACTGTGGGAGGAAACCGGAGCACCCGGAGGAAACCCACGCACACACGGGGAGGACGTGCAGACTCCACACAGACAGTGACCCAGCCGGGAATCGAACCTGGGACCCTGGAGCTGTGAAGCATTGATGCTAACCACCATGCTACCGTGAGGCCCCAAAGGTGTACAAGGTGTACTCCTTGTACACCTATGACTGTGTCGCCAAATTCCCCTCCAACTCGATTTTCAAATTTGCTGATGACACCACAGTAGTGGGTCAGATTTCAAACAATGACGAGACAGAGTACAGGAATGAGATAGAGAATCTGGTGAACTGGTGCGATGACAATAATCTCTCCCTCAATGTCAACAAAACGAAGGAGATTGTCATCGACTTCAGGAAACATAGTGGACAACATGCCCCTGTCTACATCAATGGGAACAAAGTAGAAAGGGTCGCGAGCTTCAAGTTTTTAGGTGTCCAGATCACCAACAACCTGTCCTGGTCCCCCCATGCTGACACTATAGTGAAGAAAGCCCACCAACGACTCAACTTTCTCAGAAGACTAAGGAAATTTGGCATGTCACCTACGACTCTCACCAACTTCTACAGATGCTCCATAGAAAGCATTCTTTCTGGTTGTATCACAGCTTGGTATGGAGCCTGCTCTACCCAAGACCGCAGGAAATTACAAAAGGTCATGAATGAAGCCCAGTCCATCACACAAACCAGCCTCCCATCCATTGACTCTGTCTATAATTCCCACTGCCTCGGAAAGACAGCCATAATTAAGGACCCCACGTACCCCGGACATACTCTCTTCCACCTCCTTCCGTCAGGAAAAAGATGCCAAAGTTTGAGGTCACGTACCAACCGACTCAAGAACAGCTTCTTCCCTACTGCCATCAGACTTTTGAATGGACCTACTTTGTATTAAAGTTGATCTTTTCTCTACACCTTGCTATAAGTGTAACATTATATTATGCAGTCTCTCCTTCCTTCCCTATGTACGGTATGCATTGTTTGTACAATGCAAGAAACAATATTTTCACTGTATACTAACACATGTGACAATAATAAATCAAATCAAAAAGCTCCACTGAGACTTAGGGAGAAGCTCTTCAGCCACCAGAGGAGGCAATTCAGGAGTATTCCCAATGGTGACCTTTCCTGTGGCGGAGTTCCACAGTCAGGCAACATTCAGCGTCATATTGATTCATGCTGGCAAGTAATGATGCAACAACATATTTGAAAAGTGCCTTCTTGGTAATCCATTAGGATCTTCAAAGTGCTTACTTTGATGCCATCTTTTGCTCCTTAACAATTGCATGTCCCCCTCTCCTAATTTATGGCCATTCAGATAATAATCTGCCTTCTTGTTTTTGCTTCCAAAGTGGATAACCTCGCATTTATCCAAATTGTACTGCATGTGCCATTCATTTTCCCACTCACTCAACTTGCTCAAATTCCACTGAAGCGTCTCTGCATCCTCCTCACAGCTCACCCTCCCTCCCAGCTTTGTGGCATCAGCAAATTTGGAGATATTGAGCGGGATTCTGCGGTCTTCTCAGCCGCGTTTTCCAGCGCGGTGCGCCACCCCCCGCCGCCAGTGAGATTCTCCTTTCCTGCAGCCGGCCAAAGGGGGTTTCCCATTGTGGCCACCCCCCGCCGTCAGTGAGATTCTCCTTTCCTGCAGCCGGCCAAAGGGGGTTTCCCATTGTGGCCACCCCCCCGCCGTCAGTGAGATTCTCCTTTCCTGCAGCCGGCCAAAGGGGGTTTCCCATTGTGGCCACCCCCCCGCCGTCAGTGAGATTCTCCTTTCCTGCAGCTGGCCAAAGGGGGTTTCCTATTGTGGCCACCCCCCGCCGTCAGTGAGATTCTCCTTTCCTGCAGCCGGCCAAAGGGGGTTTCCCATTGTGGCCACCCCCGCCGTCAGTGAGATTCTCCTTTCCTGCAGCCGGCCAAAGGGGGTTTCCCATTGTGGCCACCCCACGCCATCAGGAAATCCGGGAGCATGTGTGCGCTGCCGGAAGACTGGAGGATCCCGCCAACGGAGAATTGCGCTGATTATATTTCGCTCCTTCATCCAAATCATTAAAATATATTGTGAATATCTGGGGTCCCAGCATCGATCCCTGCGGTACCCCACTAGTCACTGCCTGTCATTTGGAAAAAGACCCATTAATTCCTATTCTTTGTTTTCTGTCTGCCGACCAGTTTTCTATTCATCTAAATACACATACCACCAATTCCACACGCTTTAGTCTTACATGCTAATCTCTTATGTGGTACTTTGTCGAAAGCCTTCTAAAAGTCCAAATATACCACATCCGCTAGCTTCCCCTCATCAAGTCGATGAGTTATATATTCAAAGAATTCCAGTAGATTTGTCAAGAACAAATTCCCTTTCATAAATCCATGCTGACACTGCCAAGTGCAGGCTTACATTACAGGCTTTCATCGATGATCTGGCACATATGCAGTAGCTGTGCTTCCTAAACGTTTGTCCTCATTTCCATTCTTATGTACTTCTCTGTTGAATCACAAATGGAGTGACTGTATTGTGAAGCCAGTGGCTCCTGCCGTCTCTCTTTAAAGCACCAGGAAAGACAATGCAATGGCTCCACTGGAACCTTCCCAAGGAAATCGTAATCTTTTCTATCAGCTCTGACCCCATTTCAATGTTTTGAGGGCAAGCAGGTTGAGGCCGCTCCATGGAATTGGCCCCCGAGAGCAGCCCTGGGCTCCTCGCATACTGACTACAACCCTCCCCCCCCTAACCTCACGGCCCAGACGTCACAGTATCATTACATTGCTCAGATAGGTGTGTTGAGATCTGATTATACGACCATCTTTGACCCTCCCTCTGTGAGTAATTAGCAAGCTTCGAATCTCCCTTGAACTCTACAGTGGGCGGGACGAGCTCACATCTCATAATTTTCCAGCCTCTCCCAGTAATCCTGCTTCTCGTGGTCATTGCTGTCTGTATTCTAACCCTCCCACCTGAATCCTGCTGATGCCCCCACTGTGAGTGTCACCCCTCCCCATTTCGAGGTGGTGTGCATGGTCACTTGCAGAAGAAAGATTTGAATTCCCCTTCCAACCCCTGAATCACCTCCCTCCCCTTTACAGGCTTCAGAAGCCTCCTCTACCCCTGACCATCCCTTCTGCCCTCCCTGGTACGAGAGCATGACGTGGTCTAGAAACCTGACAGGGCAAAGGGAGGACATCCAGCCCATCGACTCCACACCGACCCTCTGAAAGAGCATCCCACCTAGGCCCAATCCCCCACCCGCAACCCCACCTAGGGGCAATTTATCATGGCCAATCCACCTCACTTGCACATCTTTGGACTGTGGGAGGAAACCGGAGCACCCGAAGGAAACCCACGCAGACACGGGTAGAACGTGCAAACTCCACACAGTCACCGGTAGGAATCAAATGCGCTTCAATGGCGCTGTGAGGCAGCAATGCTAACCACTGTGCCACCATGCCACCCCCTTTGGGCATGCAGCCCTGCCTGAGCCTAGTAGAGGACATAGAACATAGAACATTACAGCGCAGTACGGGCCCTTCGGCCCTCGATGTTGCGCCGACCTGTGAAACCATCTGAAGCCTATCTGACCTACACTATTCCATTTCCATCCATATGTCTATCCAGTGACCACTTAAATGCCCTTAAAGTTGGCGAGTCTACTACTGTTGCAGGCAGGGCGTTTCACACCCCTACTACTCTCTGAGTAAAGAAACTGCCTCTGACATCTGTCCTATATCTACCACCCCTCAATTTAAAGCTATGTCCCCTCGTGTTGGTCATCACCATCCGAGGAAAAAGACTCTCACTGTCCACCCTATCTAACCCTCTGACTATCTTACATGTCTCTATTAAGTCACCTCTCAGCCTTCTCCTCTCTAACGAAAACAACTTCACGTCCCTGAGCCTTTCCTCGTAAGACCTTCCCTCCATACCAGGCAACATCCAGTAAATCTCCTCTGAACCTTTTCCAAAGCTTCCACATCCTTCCTATAATGTGGTGACCAGAACTGCACGCAGTACTCCAGGTGCGGCCGCACCAGAGTTATATACAGCTGCAGCATGACCTTGTGGTTCCGAAACTCAATCCCCCTGCTGATAAAGGCTAGCACACCATATGCCTTCTTAACAGCCCTATTAACCTGGGTGGCAACTTTCAGGGATTTATGTACCTGGATGCCGAGATCTCTCTGTTCATCTACACTACCAAGAATCTTGCCATTAGCCCAGTACTCTGCATTCCTGTTACTCCTTCCAAAGTGAACCACCTCAAACTTTTCCGCATTAAACTCCATCTGCCACCTCTCAGCCCAGCTCTGCAGCTTATCTATGTCCCTCTGTATCCTATAACATCCTTCAGCCTAATCCACAACTCCACCGACCTTCGTGTCATCTGCAAATTTACTAACCCATCCTTCTACACCCTCACAGGTCATTTATAAAAATGACAAACAGCAGTGGCCCCAAAACAGATCCTTGTGGTACACCACTAGTAACTAACTCCAGGATGAACATTTGGCATCAACCACCACCCTCTGTCTTCTTTCAGCTAGCCAATTACTGATCCAAACCGCTAAATCACCTTCAATCCCATACTTCCTTATTTTCTGCAATAGCCTACCGTGGGGAACCTTATCAAACGCTTTACTGAAATCCATATACACCACATCAACCGCTTTACCCTCATCCACCTGTTTGGTCACCTTCTCAAAAAACTCAATAAGGTTTGTGAGGCATGACCTACCCTTCACAAAACCGTGTTGACTATCGCTAATCAACTTGTTCTTTTCAAGATGATTATAAACCCTATCTCTTATAACCTTTTCCAACATTTTACCCACAACCGAAGTAAGGCTCACAGGTCTATAATTACCATGTTTGTCTCTACTCCCCTTCTTGAACAAGGGGACAACATTTGCTATCCTCCAGTCTTCCGGCACTATTCCTGTCGACAAAGATGACATAAAGATCATAGAACATAGAACATAGAACAGTACAGCACAGAACAGGCCCTTCGGCCCTCAATGTTGTGCCGAGCCATTGTCACCCTACTCAAGCCCACGTATCCACCCTATACCCGTAACCCAACAACCCTCCCTTAACCTTACTTTTATAGAACATAGAACATAGAACACTACAGCGCAGTACGGGCCCTTCGGCCCTCGATGTTGCGCCGACCTGTGAAACCATCTGAAGCCTATCTGACCTACACTATTCCATTTTCATCCATATGTCTATCCAGTGACCACTTAAATACCCTTAAAGTTGGCGAGTCTACTACTATTGCAGGCAGGGCGTTCCACACCCCTACTACTCTCTGAGTAAAGAAACTGCCTCTGACATCTGTCCTATATCTCTCACCCCTCAATTTAAAGCTATGTCCCCTCGTGTTGGTCATCACCATCCGAGGAAAAAGACTCTCACTGTCCACCCTATCTAACCCTCTGACTATCTTATATGTCTCTATTAAGTCACCTCTCAGCCTTCTCCTCTCTAACGAAAACAACCTCAATTCCCTGAGCCTTTCCTCGTAAGACCTTCCCTCCATACCAGGCAACATCCTAGTAAATCTCCTCTGAACCCTTTCCAAAGCTTCCACATCCTTCCTATAATGTGGTGACCAGAACTGCACGCAGTACTCCAGGTGTGGCCGCACCAGAGTTATGTACAGCTGCAGCATGACCTTGTGGTTCCGAAACTCAATCCCCCTGCTTATAAAGGCTAGCACACCATATGCCTTCTTAACAGCCCTATTAACCTGGGTGGCAACTTTCAGGGATTTATGTACCTGGATGCCGAGATCTCTCTGTTCATCTACACTACCAAGAATCTTGCCATTAGCCCAGTACTCTGCATTCCTGTTACTCCTTCCAAAGTGAACCACCTCACACTTTTCCGCATTAAACTCCATCTGCCACCTCTCAGCCCAGCTCTGCAGCTTATCTATGTCCCTCTGTATCCTATAACATCCTTCAGCACTATCCACAACTCCACCGACCTTCGTGTCATCTGCAAATTTACTAACCCATCCTTCTACACCCTCTTCCAGGTCATTTATAAAAATGACAAACAGCAGTGGCCCCAAAACAGATCCTTGCGGTACACCACTAGTAACTGAACTCCAGGATGAACATTTGCCATCAACCACCACCCTCTGTCTTCTTTCAGCTAGCCAATTACTGATCCAAACCGCTAAATCACCTTCAATTCCATACTTCCTTATTTTCTGCAATAGCCTACCGTGGGGAACCTTATCAAACGCCTTACTGAAATCCATATACACCACATCAACAGCTTTACCCTGATCCACCTGTTTGGTCACCTTCTCAAAAAACTCAATAAGGTTTGTGAGACATGACCTACCCTTCACAAAACCGTGTTGAGTATCGCTAATCAACTTGTTCTTTTCAAGATGATTATAAACCCTATCTCTTATAACCTTTTCCAACATTTTACCCACAACCGAAGTAAGGCTCACAGGTCTATAATTACCAGGGTTGTCTCTACTCCCCTTCTTGAACAAGGGGACAACATTTGCTATCCTCCAGTCTTCCGGCACTATTCCTGTCGACAAAGACGACATAAAGATCAAGGACAAAGGCTCAGCAATCTCCTCCCTGGCTTCCCAGAGAATCCAAGGATAAATCCCATCTGGCCCAGGGGACTTGTCTATTTTGACATTTTCTAAAATTGCTAACACCTCCTCCTTTTGAACCTCAATTCCATCTAGCCTGGTCGACTGAACCTGAGTGTTCTCCTCGACAACATTGTCTTTCTCCAGTGTAAACACTGACGAAAAATATCCATTTAATGCTTCCCCTATCTCCTCTGATTCCACACACAACTTTCCACTACTATCCTTGATTGGCCCTAATCTTACTCGAGTCATTCTTTTGTTCCTGATATACCTATAGAAAGCATAAGGGTTTTCCTTGATCCTATCCGCCAACGACTTTTCGTGTCCTCTCCTCGCTCTTCTTAACTCTCCCTTTAGGTCCTTCCTGGCTAACTTGTAACTCTCAAGTGCCCTAACTGAGCCTTCATGTCTCATCCTAACATAAGCCTTCTTCTTCCTCTTGACAAGTGCTTCAACTTCCTTAGTAAACCACGGCTCCCTTGCTCGACAACTTCCTCCCTGCCTGACAGGTACATACTTATCAAGGACACGCAGTAGCTGTTCCTTGAAAAAGCTCCACATTTCGATTGTACTCATCCCCTGCAGTTTCCTTCCCCATCCTATACCTCCTAAATCTTGCCGAATAGCATCATAATTGCCTTTCCCCCAGCTATAATTCTTGCCTTGCGGTATATACCTATCCCTGCCCATTGCTAAAGTAAACATAACCGAGTTGTGATCACTATCACCAAAGTGCTCACCTACATCTAAATCTAACACCTGGCCGGGTTCATTACCCAGTACCAAATCCAATGTGGCCTCGCCCCTTGTTGGCCTGTCTACATACTGTGTCAGAAAACCCTCCTGCACACACTGCACAAAAACTGACCCATCTATAGTACTCGAACTATAGTATTTCCAGTCAATATTTGGAAAGTTAAAGTCCCCCATAACAACTACCCTGTTACTCTCGCTCCTGTCAAGAATCATCTTTGCAATCCTTTCCTCTACATCTCTGGGACTATTCGGAGGTCTATAGACAACTCCCAACAGGGTGACCTCTCCTCTACTGTTCCTAACCTCGGCCCATACTGCCTCAGTAGACGAGTCCTCAAGCGTCCTTTCTACCGCCGTAATACTTTCCTTGATTAACAATGCCACACCCCCCCCTCTTTTACCATCTTCTCTGTTCTTACAGAAACATCTAAATCCTGGAACCTGCAACAACCATTCCTGTCCCTGCTCTACCCATGTCTCCGAAATCGCCACAACATCGAGATCCCAGGTACCAACCCATGCTGCAAGCTCACCCACCTTATTCCGGATGCTCCTGGCGTTGAAGTAGACACACTTCAAACCAGCGTCCTGCTTGCCGGTGCCCTCTTTCGAACTTTTAACCCTATCCCTGACCTCACTACTCTCAACATCCTGTACACTGGGTCTACAATTTAGGTTCCCATCCCCCTGCTGAATTAGTTTAAACCCCCCCGAAGAGCACTAGCAAATCTCCCTCCCAGGATATTGGTACCCCTCTGGTTCAGGTGAAGACCATCCTGTTTGTAGAGGTCCCACCTACCCCAGAATGAGCCCCAATTATCCAGGAAACCAAAACCCTCCCTCCTGCACCATCCCTGTAGCCACGTGTTCAACTCCTCTCTCTCCTTATTTCTTACTTCGCTAGCACGTGGCACGGGTAACAACCCAGAGATAACAACTCTGTTTGTTCTAGCTCTCAGCTTCCACCCTAGCTCCCTGAATTTCTGTCTCAAATCCCCATCTCTCTTCCTACCTATGTCGTTGGTACCTATGTGGACCACGACTTGGGGCTGCTCCCCCTCCCCCTTAAGGATCCCAAAAACACGATCAGAGACATCACGAACCCTGGCACCTGGGAGGCAACACACCAACCGTGAGTCTCTTTCGTTCCCACAGAACCTCCTGTCTGTTCCTCTAACTATGGAGTCCCCAATGACAAGTGCTCTGTTCCTCTTCTCCCTTCCCTTCTGAGCAACAGGGACAGACTCTGTGCCAGAGACCTGCGCCCTATTGCTTACCCCTGGTAAGTCGTCCCCCGCAACAGTATCCAAAACGGTATACTTGTTATAGAGGGGAACGACCACAGGGGATCCCTGCACTGCCTGCCGGTTCCCTCTGCCTCCCCTGACGGTAACCCATCTACTTTCTTCTTTTACCTGAGGTGTGACTACCTCCCTATAACTCCTCTCAATAACCTCCTCCGCCTCCCGAATGATCCGAAGTTCATCCAGCTCCAGCTCCAGGTCCCTAATGCGGCTCTCGAGGAGCTGGAGTTGGGTGCACTTCCCGCAGATGTAGTCAGAAGGGACACGAGAGGTGACCCTTTCCTCCCACATTCTGCAGGAGGAACATTCAACTGCCCTAGCCTCCATTCCCACTGAACTAACTTCCCAACTACTGAAAAATAAAAAAATAAAAAACTTGTTAGTTTAGCAATCCAACGGACAGAGCTTTTTTTTTGGTTAGAGGAGGAGGTTGGGTGGGAAACACTACGTAAGTAGTGTTTCGGGTAAAGCTGTCACTCGAGAACAGCCCCTTCACAAACCACCTTCAACTTACGCTGACCGCACTGCACGTATGCAAATCTCCCCGGAACAGCCAATCAGAAGCTCTGCTCTGCTGCCCTCTGCTGGATGCTCACCTTCCGTCGAACTCCTCGGGTCACTGATGCAGGTGCACCTTCAACTTACGCTGACCGCACTGCACGTATGCAAATCTCCCCGGAACAGCCAATCAGAAGCTCTGCTCTGCTGCCCTCTGCTGGATGCTCACCTTCCGTCGAACTCCTCGGGTCACTGATGCAGGTGCACCTTCAACTTACGCTGACCGCACTGCACGTATGCAAATCTCCCCGGAACAGCCAATCAGAAGCTCTGCTCTGCTGCCCTCTGCTGGATGCTCACCTTCCGTCGAACTCCTCGGGTCACTGATGCAGGTGCACCTTCAACTTACGCTGACCGCACTGCACGTATGCAAATCTCCCCGGAACAGCCAATCAGAAGCTCTGCTCTGCTGCCCTCTGCTGGATGCTCACCTTCCGTCGAACTCCTCGGGTCACTGATGCAGGTGCACCTTCAACTTACGCTGACCGCACTGCACGTATGCAAATCTCCCCGGAACAGCCAATCAGAAGCTCTGCTCTGCTGCCCTCTGCTGGATGCTCACCTTCCGTCGAACTCCTCGGGTCACTGATGCAGGTGCACCTTCAACTTACGCTGACCGCACTGCACGTATGCAAATCTCCCCGGAACAGCCAATCAGAAGCTCTGCTCTGCTGCCCTCTGCTGGATGCTCACCTTCCGTCGAACTCCTCGGGTCACTGATGCAGGTGCACCTTCAACTTACGCTGACCGCACTGCACGTATGCAAATCTCCCCGGAACAGCCAATCAGAAGCTCTGCTCTGCTGCCCTCTGCTGGATGCTCACCTTCCGTCGAACTCCTCGGGTCACTGATGCAGGTGCACCTTCAACTTACGCTGACCGCACTGCACGTATGCAAATCTCCCCGGAACAGCCAATCAGAAGCTCTGCTCTGCTGCCCTCTGCTGGATGCTCACCTTCCGTCGAACTCCTCGGGTCACTGATGCAGGTGCACCTTCAACTTACGCTGACCGCACTGCACGTATGCAAATCTCCCCGGAACAGCCAATCAGAAGCTCTGCTCTGCTGCCCTCTGCTGGATGCTCACCTTCCGTCGAACTCCTCGGGTCACTGATGCAGGTGCACCTTCAACTTACGCTGACCGCACTGCACGTATGCAAATCTCCCCGGAACAGCCAATCAGAAGCTCTGCTCTGCTGCCCTCTGCTGGATGCTCACCTTCCGTCGAACTCCTCGGGTCACTGATGCAGGTGCACCTTCAACTTACGCTGACCGCACTGCACGTATGCAAATCTCCCCGGAACAGCCAATCAGAAGCTCTGCTCTGCTGCCCTCTGCTGGATGCTCACCTTCCGTCGAACTCCTCGGGTCACTGATGCAGGTGCACCTTCAACTTACGCTGACCGCACTGCACGTATGCAAATCTCCCCGGAACAGCCAATCAGAAGCTCTGCTCTGCTGCCCTCTGCTGGATGCTCACCTTCCGTCGAACTCCGCGGGTCACTGATGCAGGTGCACCTTCAACTTACGCTGACCGCACTGCACGTATGCAAATCTCCCCGGAACAGCCAATCAGAAGCTCTGCTCTGCTGCCCTCTGCTGGATGCTCACCTTCCGTCGAACTCCTCGGGTCACTGATGCAGGTGCACCTTCAACTTACGCTGACCGCACTGCACGTATGCAAATCTCCCCGGAACAGCCAATCAGAAGCTCTGCTCTGCTGCCCTCTGCTGGATGCTCACCTTCCGTCGAACTCCTCGGGTCACTGATGCAGGTGCACCTTCAACTTACGCTGACCGCACTGCACGTATGCAAATCTCCCCGGAACAGCCAATCAGAAGCTCTGCTCTGCTGCCCTCTGCTGGATGCTCACCTTCCGTCGAACTCCTCGGGTCACTGATGCAGGTGCACCTTCAACTTACGCTGACCGCACTGCACGTATGCAAATCTCCCCGGAACAGCCAATCAGAAGCTCTGCTCTGCTGCCCTCTGCTGGATGCTCACCTTCCGTCGAACTCCTCGGGTCACTGATGCAGGTGCACCTTCAACTTACGCTGACCGCACTGCACGTATGCAAATCTCCCCGGAACAGCCAATCAGAAGCTCTGCTCTGCTGCCCTCTGCTGGATGCTCACCTTCCGTCGAACTCCTCGGGTCACTGATGCAGGTGCACCTTCAACTTACGCTGACCGCACTGCACGTATGCAAATCTCCCCGGAACAGCCAATCAGAAGCTCTGCTCTGCTGCCCTCTGCTGGATGCTCACCTTCCGTCGAACTCCTCGGGTCACTGATGCAGGTGCACCTTCAACTTACGCTGACCGCACTGCACGTATGCAAATCTCCCCGGAACAGCCAATCAGAAGCTCTGCTCTGCTGCCCTCTGCTGGATGCTCACCTTCCGTCGAACTCCTCGGGTCACTGATGCAGGTGCACCTTCAACTTACGCTGACCGCACTGCACGTATGCAAATCTCCCCGGAACAGCCAATCAGAAGCTCTGCTCTGCTGCCCTCTGCTGGATGCTCACCTTCCGTCGAACTCCTCGGGTCACTGATGCAGGTGCACCTTCAACTTTGGCTGACCGCACTGCACGTATGCAAATCTCCCCGGAACAGCCAATCAGAAGCTCTGCTCTGCTGCCCTCTGCTGGATGCTCACCTTCCGTCGAACTCCTCGGGTCACTGATGCAGGTGCACCTTCAACTTACGCTGACCGCACTGCACGTATGCAAATCTCCCCGGAACAGCCAATCAGAAGCTCTGCTCTGCTGCCCTCTGCTGGATGCTCACCTTCCGTCGAACTCCTCGGGTCACTGATGCAGGTGCACCTTCAACTTTCGCTGACCGCACTGCACGTATGCAAATCTCCCCGGAACAGCCAATCAGAAGCTCTGCTCTGCTGCCCTCTGCTGGATGCTCACCTTCCGTCGAACTCCTCGGGTCACTGATGCAGGTGCACCTTCAACTTTCGCTGACCGCACTGCACGTATGCAAATCTCCCCGGAACAGCCAATCAGAAGCTCTGCTCTGCTGCCCTCTGCTGGATGCTCACCTTCCGTCGAACTCCTCGGGTCACTGATGCAGGTGCACCTTCAACTTTCGCTGACCGCACTGCACGTATGCAAATCTCCCCGGAACAGCCAATCAGAAGCTCTGCTCTGCTGCCCTCTGCTGGATGCTCACCTTCCGTCGAACTCCTCGGGTCACTGATGCAGGTGCACCTTCAACTTACGCTGACCGCACTGCACGTATGCAAATCTCCCCGGAACAGCCAATCAGAAGCTCTGCTCTGCTGCCCTCTGCTGGATGCTCACCTTCCGTCGAACTCCTCGGGTCACTAATGCAGGTGCACCTTCAACTTACGCTGACCGCACTGCACGTATGCAAATCTCCCCGGAACAGCCAATCAGAAGCTCTGCTCTGCTGCCCTCTGCTGGATGCTCACCTTCCGTCGAACTCCTCGGGTCACTGATGCAGGTGCACCTTCAACTTACGCTGACCGCACTGCACGTATGCAAATCTCCCCGGAACAGCCAATCAGAAGCTCTGCTCTGCTGCCCTCTGCTGGATGCTCACCTTCCGTCGAACTCCTCGGGTCACTGATGCAGGTGCACCTTCAACTTACGCTGACCGCACTGCACGTATGCAAATCTCCCCGGAACAGCCAATCAGAAGCTCTGCTCTGCTGCCCTCTGCTGGATCATTAGGATTATTAGGACACTACGGGCAATTTAGCATGGCCAATCCACCTAACCCGCACATCTTTGGACTGTGGGAGGAAACCGGAGCACCCGGAGGAAACCCACACACACAGGGGACAAAGGCTCTGCAATCTCCTCCCTGGCTTCCCAGAGAATCCTAGGATAAATCCCATCTGGCCCAGGGGACTTATCTATTTTGACATTTTCCAAAATTGCTAACACCTCCTCCTTTTGAACCCCAATTCCATCTAGCCTGGTCGACTGAACCTGAGTATTCTCCTCGACAACATTGTCTTTCTCCAGTGTAAACACTGACGAAAAATATCCATTTAACGCTTCCCCTATCTCCTCTGATTCCACACACAACATAGAACATAGAACATAGAACGATACAGCGCAGTACAGGCCCTTCGGCCCTCGATGTTGCACCGACATGGAAAAAATCTAAAGGCCATCTAACCTACACTATGCCCTTATCATCCATATGCTTATCCAATAAATTTTTAAATGCCCTCAATGTTGGCGTGTTCACTACTGTTGCAGGTAGGGCAATCCACGGCCTCACCACTCTTTGCGTAAAAAACCCACCTCTGACCTCTGTCCTATATCTATTACCCCTCAATTTAAGGCTATGTCCCCTCGTGCTAGCCACCTCCATCCGCGGGGGAAGGCTCTCGCTGTCCACCCTATCTAACCCTCTGATCATTTTGTATGCCTCTATTAAGTCACCTCTTAACCTTCTTCTCTCTAACGAAAACAACCTCAAGTCCATCAGCCTTTCCTCATAAGATTTTCCCTCCATACCAGGCAACATCCTGGTAAATCTCCTCTGCACCCGTTCCAAAGCTTCCACGTCCTTCCTATAATGAGGCGACCAGAACTGTACGCAATACTCCAAATGCGGCCGTACTCGAGTTTTGTACAACTGCAACATGACCTCATGGCTCCGGAACTCAATCCCTCTACCAATAAAGGCCAACACACCATAGGCCTTCTTCACAACCCTATCAACCTGGGTGGCAACTTTCAGGGATCTATGTACATGGACACCGAGATCCCTCTGCTCATCCACACTACCAAGAATTTTATCACTAGCCAAATATTTCGCATTTCTGTTATTCTTTCCAAAGTGAATCACCTCACACTTCTCCACATTAAACTCCATTTGCCACCTCTCAGCCCAGCTCTGCAGCTTATCTATGTCCCTCTGTAACCTGCAACATCCTTCCGCACTGTCTACAACTCCACCGACTTTAGTGTCGTCTGCAAATTTACTCACCCATCCTTCTGCGCCCTCCTCTAGGTCATTTATAAAAATGACAAACAGCAACGGCCCCAGAACAGATCCTTGTGGTACGCCACTCGTAACTGAACTCCATTCTGAACATTTCCCATCAACTACCACTCTCTGTCTTCTTTCAACTAGCCAATTTCTGATCCACATCTCTAAATCACCCTCAATCCCCAGCCTCCGTATTTTCTGCAATAGCCGACCGTGGGGAACCTTATCAAACGCTTTACTGAAATCCATATACACCACATCAACTGCTCTACCCTCGTCTACCTGTTCAGTCACCTTCTCAAAGAACTCGATAAGGTTTGTGAGGCATGACCTACCCTTCTCAAAACCATGCTGACTGTCCCTAATCATATTATTCCTATCTAGATGATTATAAATCGTATCTTTTATAATCCTCTCCAAGACTTTACCCACCACAGACGTTAGGCTCACCGGCCTATAGTTACCGGGGTTATCTCTACTCCCCTTCTTGAACAAAGGGACCACATTTGCTATCCTCCAGTCCTCTGGCACTATTCCTGTAGCCAATGATGACCTAAAAATCAAAGCCAAAGGCTCAGCAATCTCTTCCCTGGCTTCCCAGAGAATCCTAGGATAAATCCCATCTGGCCCCGGGGACTTATCTATTTTCACCTTGTCCAGAATTGGATTGGATTGGATTGGATTTGTTTATTGTCACGTGTACCGAGGTACAGTGAAAAGTATTTTTCTGCAAGCAGCTCAACAGATCATTCAGTCCATGGGAAGAAAAGGGAATTGAACAGAATTCAAGAAAATACATGAGAATACATAATAGGGCAACACAAGATAAACAATGTAATTACATAAGCATTGGCATCGGATGAAGCAGACAGGGTGTAGTGTTAATGAGGACAGTCCATAAAAGGGTCATTTAGGAGTCTGGTGACAGTGGGGAAGAAGCTGTTTTTGAGTCTGTTCGTCCGTGTTCTCAGACTTCTGAATCTCCTGCCCGATGGAAGAAGTTGGAAAAGTGAGTAAGCCGGGTGGGAGGGATCCTTGATTATGCTGCCTGCTTTCCCCCGGCAGCGGGAGGTGTAGATGGAATCAATGGATGGGCGACAGGTTCGTGTGATGGACTGGGCGGTATTCACGACTCTCTGAAGTTCCTTGCGGTCCTGGGCCGAGCAGTTGCCATACCAGGCTGTGATGCAGCCCGAGAGGATGCTCTCTATAGTGCATCTGTAAAAGTTGGTAAGAGTTAATGTGGACATGCCAAATTTCCTTAGTTTCCTGAGGAAGTAAAGGCGCTGTTGTGCTTTCTTGGTGATAGCGTCGACATGAGTGGACCAGGATAGATTTTTGGTGATGTGCACCCCTAGGAATTTGAAACTGCTCACCATCTCTACCTCGGCTCCGTTGATGCTGACAGGGGTGTGTACAGTACTATGCTTCCTGAAGTCGATGACCAGCTCTTTAGTTTTGCTGGCATTAAGGGAGAGATTGTTGTCGTTGCACCACTCCACTAAGTTCTCTATCTCCCTCCTGTATTCAGACTCGTCGTTGTTCGAGATCCGACCCACTATGGTCGTATCGTCAGCAAACTTGTAGATGGAGTTGGAACCAAGTTTTGCCATGCAGTCGTGTGTGTACAGGGAGTAGAGTAGGGGGCTAAGTACGCAGCCTTGCGGGGCACCTGTGTTGAGGACTATTGTGGAGGAGGTGTTGGTGTTCATTCTTACTGACTGTGGTCTGTTGGTCAGAAAGTTAAGGATCCAGTTGCAGAGCGGAGAGCCAAGTCCTAGGTTTTGGAGCTTTGATATGAGCTTGGCTGGGATTATGGTGTTGAAGGCGGAGCTGTAGTCAATAAATAAGAGTCTGATGTTGGAGTCCTTGTTTTCGAGATGCTCTAGGGATGAGTGTAGGGCCAGGGAAATGGCGTCTGATGTGGACCGGTTGCGACGGTATGCGAATTGAAGTGGGTCAAGGCGTTCCGGGAGTATGGAGGTGATGCGCTTCATGATCAGCCTCTCAAAGCACTTCATTACAACTGACGTCAGGGCCACCGGGCGGTAGTCATTGAGGCACGTTGCCAACACTTCTTCCCTACACACCTCAATGCCATCTATTCTAATAGCCTGGGCCTCAGCATTCTCCTCCACAACTTTCCACTACTATTCTTGATTAGCCCTAATCTTACTCTAGTCATTCTTTTGTTCTTGATATACCTATAGAAAGCCTTAGGGTTTCTTAGGACACATTGCTGAACAATGGAGGAAGCCATTGAACAGAGCTACATTCCCAGCAGTGCCGTGTCGCATCTGCATTCGTGTGAACGTGGAGCGGCGCTGCGGCAGGCAAACTTTGAGTGTTGCACTCGCCTCGATGTACCAGGCAAAGCGAGAGGCAACAGCTGCATGCCACTTCTATCCAAACGTGTTTTTGACCGGTCTAATTTCCCACCGATGTGGCACTAGATTGGGAGGGGCTAATTGATTCTGGCGAGTAGCATATTTAATGAGCATTCATGACAGATTAATCCAATGCAAATGCCATTCCCAGCATAGATCAGCGGGAAATCGGTCCCTGTTATGAAAGCCTGGATGGGAAATCCCAAACCGCTTTCCCGCCGGCGTGAATTCAAATTTTGGCCTCTCTCCACATTTCCTGTTCCCGTCCATCACCAACCCTGTCACAGGCAGGAGGGGAAAATTCCGCCTGATGTTCTTGCCCGTTCATCGAGCGTGGCAGAATAAGTGAAGGGTTTTGCATCCCTTTGCCAGGGCTGGAATGTTTTTGGTGTTTGCAGCTCCGGGTTTAACAGCGATGGTGAAGGATCTCAGGCTAACTCTTGCTTGTTATATAAATGTACCTGTAACTGCAGATTCACAGTCAGTCCCCTCTACGATCAGGGAGCAGAAAAATTAGCCAAGATTCCCTGAACTTCATTAATTCCTGGCTCTGTTGAATGCCCACCTTCCTTCAATAATTATTTTGTTGAAGGTTGAAGCACATAATAACTGACTTAAATGTCAGAGGTTCCACACAATAATCACTCCCAAAATATCCAAAGGATAATAAAGTGTTAGGAAGAGAGTGTTGTTTGAAACTTGATGATTATACTTTGCAGTCTCAGTAATTAAGTTGCCATTCTAGAAAAGCAGGAAATGTTAAAAGGCTTTCGAAGACTTTTGTTGGTTACATTGGACCCTCTTCCAGCTTCTGATTAAAATGAATCTTTATTGTTATACGAGGCATTCTGTTAAACTCCATTGTGCAATTCACAGATTCATTAAAAGATGGCAGAAAGATAAGTTGAAGTGATTATTTGGCTGACAAATAGGTAATGAGGTTTTATTCTCTGCAATCTTGTCCTGGGCTGCAGTTACCTCCTTTGTCAGATTCTCTTACTTAGTTGCTGGTAAAATGATTGGAAAATTGTTGTTTACAGTGGGTAGAGTTTTCCTTTCCCAGGCATTGGTAAACGGGTGGGAGCTGCCTGATATTCCTCATCTGCTCTGACACAGAGGGAAATTTCTACAATGCGCTTCAGTCATATTTGAGGGTTCAGCATGGATTAGAAAGTCTCTGACGTAAGCATAGTAAATAATGTTTGAAGCAAGTTTGGTCTATTATACGACACAGAGTGGGTAGCACTGTTATTACTACTAGCACTATTATATTGCACGGTAGCACAGTGGGTAGCACTGCTGCTTCGCGGCCCCAGGGTCCCAGGTTCGACTCCCGGCTTGGGTCACTGTCTGTGCGGAGTCTGCACGTTCTCCCCGTGTCTGCGTGTGTTTCCTCCGGGGTGCTCCGGTTTCCTCCCACAGACCTCGAAAGACGTGCTGTCCCAGGAATCAGCCTGGCAAACATTTGCTGCACTCCCTCCGTAGCAAGAACATCCTTCCTCAGATAAGGACACCAAAACTTCACACAATACTCCAGGTGTGACCTCACCAATGCCCTGTACAATTACAGTGAAGCATCTCTATTCCTGTACTCAAATCCTCTCGCTATGAGTAAGTCACTCAGTTCAGGGATAGGCAGGGCAATTAGGGATGGGCAACAAACAGTCGCCTTGCCTGACACACCTACGTTGTATGAAAGAATAATAAAATTGCACAGACACACATGGAAATGAATTAATTGGGACTATTTAGATGAACTGTAGCCCTAATTCCGTATGCCGGTGTCATCCCCACATCCCATAATGCTCCTCTCTTTATGCTCACCTATCGAAAATGAAATGAAAATAGCTTATTGTCACAAGGAGGCTTCAAATGAAGTTATTGTGAAAAGCCCCTAGTCGCCACATTCCGGCACCTATTCGGGGAGGCTGGTACGGGAATGGGGCCAATGTATTCAACTTATTCTGAAATATTGACATGGGGCTAAATTCTCCCAGGCCCTTGGAGTTGAGGATGGAGATGCATGAGGAAAATTAATATTGAAATGAAGATATTGGGCCAACTTGTCGATGAGTTCCTAACTCCAGCTGTTTTCCTGAGGGGCAGTTTGGGCCCAATGCTGGCAACCCACACGTGTGCGATTGGAAGGCAATTGAGGTTGTGAGTTATGGCCTGTTGTGTTCTGTGTTATGACCGTGGTAATGATGTACAGAGAAAATCTAATTGTTTAACTGGAAAGATGATTTATTAACAAACACGTGGAAAGATATCTAACTATAATACAGACTGTGGCTACCAAATGAATTCAGTGAATCCTCATGGAGCTACTCTAAGTGCAACTACTCTCTTGTACGACCAACTGGCTGGTTTCTCAAGTCATGTGGTGGATCTCCAACGCCACTTGCTGGTCGGAGGTCGTACCGATAACTATACATATTGATGTGATCATGCATATCACCACATGGCCAACTTTTTTAATGTCTCTGTACTGCAACTGGTGAGAGCAACTGGCTGTTGATAAGTCATTGGTGGCATGAGACACCCAAAGGAGGAACGCTTTCACTGGTTTCCAGAATGGAATTGATGGGCCAAATTGCCTCCTTCTGTGCCAAAGGGATCTACAACCTCACAGCAACTGTGCCAGTGTTGGGTGGGTCTATGCTGTGCTGTGGGATGAGGTGTCTGCAGAGTGGGAGGTCGATGCAGGATGACAGCTGAAGGAGATGTTTCCAGCAGGAAGTGACACGGCTGCCCTCTGCCCATCTCACAGCCTGGCCATTGAGTGTGGAATCCGTGGCGATGCCTGACTCCAGTCACCATGGGCCTAGAGAGTTCTTACCCACTTTCCTGACGCTGATGGCAATCCCGTTCCTTCCCTGCTGATTTTCAGATACACTCCAAGACCAAAAGGGGGGCCAAACAAAAACTCGGTCAAAAGGCAGGCGATGTCCTAGCCTTTGCCTCTCTAATGACTGCCAAATCCTGCTTGGCTGGTGTTTGGCGGCACCAGCCTGCAGGCTGGCTGCCCGAATTCCTTCAACAGGAGAAGATCAAATTTGCCATCCGTGGGTCGGAATTGGGCTTCCACAGGACAAGGAAGGCACAGGCGAGCAATGGATCACCAAGGAAAGGGAAGGCGATAAGGGGGAAGGGATGTCATAGATGTCATAGAATTTACAGCGCAGAAGGAGGCCATTCGGCCCATCGAGTCTGCACCGGCCCCTACAAAGAGCAACCCACTGAAGCCCACGTATCTACCCTATCCCTGCAACCCAGCAGCCCCCAGTTCACCTTTTTGGACACTAAAGACAATTTAGCATGGCCAATCCACCTAACCTGCACATCTTTGGACTGTGGGAGGAAACCGGAGCACCCGGAGGAAACCCACGCACACACGTGGAGAACGTGCAAACTCCACACAGACAGTGACCCAGCCGGGAATCGAACCTGGGATCCTGGAGCTGTGAAGCAATTGTGCTAACCACTATGGGGAGCAATGGGGGACAAAAAACAGTTAAAGAGACAGCAGAACACATGTGATATAGCCCCAGGAAGCAGGCCCGAGGGCAAGCAGTACAGCATGCCGGACAAGACAATCTATCGGGCCAACACTGGGCAGTCCAGCTAAGACAGAGCGGCTAAAGGGGACCCACAGCCACTGAGGGTGGGGGAGTAGAAACACTTAAATACGTGTAATGGTCCTTGTTTGTTTGTGTCATTGTCGTTTTCTTCTTCTCGTTTTTCGTTGGCTTCTCTCTCACTTGTAATTTTTAATCTTTCTTCGGTTGCCTTGCTTAACATTATGCACGGTGATGAAACTTTTAAAGTTAAAATGTGAACTGGAATGAGTAACATAAAAAAGTGAAAACCAATAAAAACACTTTTAAAAATTTTTTACCGACGCTCAGAGAGGAGGCGGAGGAGTCGGGAGATTTAGGAAGGAAATCAGGAACTTTGGGTCGAGACTAAAACACATACTCAGTCTTTGGACGTTTACTCTTTAATATACCTGAGTGTTCACTTCTACACATTTGCAGGTTGTGGGTTCACGTCCCTCCTACTCCAGAGACGTGGCAACAAAATCCAGGCTGAGCCTCCAGCCCGGTACTGAGGGAGTGCTGCACTGTCCGACATGCCGTCTTTTGGATAGGGTGCCTGCCCTCTGAGGTAACGGCAGAAGATCCCGCGACACTATTTTGAAGAACGAGAGTGAGTTCTCCATGGTGCCTTGGCCCTCAACTGATGCCACTAAAACAGATGTTTTGGTCATTATCGCATTGTCATTTCTCGGATCTTGCTGTGTGCGTTCCCTCTAAAATAGCAATTAATTAATAGGCTGTGAAACACTTTTGAACATCCTGAGTTCAGAAAATGTTTTTTTCTTATTAATTCATGGGATGTGGGCGTCGCTCACGGGGCCTGCATTCATTGCCCATCCAAATTGCCCTTTAACGGAGCGGCTTGCTTGGCCATTCCAGTAGGGGGCAGCTAAGAGTCAACCACATTGCTGTGGGCCTGGAGACACATGTAGGCCAGACCGGGTAAGGACGGCAGATTTCCTTCCCTGAAGGACATGAGTGAACCCGGATGGATTTTTACAACAATCGACAATAGTTTAATGGTTGACTCTTTTTTAAAAAATAAATTTAGAGTACCCGATTTATTTTTTCCAATTAAGGTGCAATTTAGTGTGTTCAATCCACCTACCCTACACATCTTTTGGGTGTGGGGGTGAAACCCACGCAAACACAGGCAGAATGTGCAAACTCCACATGGACAGTGACCCAGAGCCAGGATTGAACCTGGGACCTTGAGCACCATGAGGCTGCAGGGCTAACCCACTGCGCCACCGTGCGGCCCAATCATTGACTCTTAATTCCAGAATATTTTAATGTTCAAATGTCAGCATTTACCATAGTGGGATTCGAACCCAGGCCCCCAGGCCATTAGTCTAGCTCTCTAGATTGCTAACCCAGCAACAGTACCACCAAACCATCGCCTACCCTATGCAAAGTCAAATACTTTCTTTCTTTTTACCTCTCACTTTGTCTACTCCTGATCTGGTGTCCTGCCAGTCTTTTTAGCTACTTCCCCCATGGGATTGGGTCCGGGAGGATCTGCACAATATGGCGTTGCTAAGAACTGAAACTGCTGCAATCAGCCTTCAGGCTGCACAAATAGATTTAATTTAGTGCTGCGGACTCAAAAGATTTGTGAAAGAGGCACCAGGGGAAATACTTCATTCAGCCACTGCAAAACGATCACAGCAGCCAATTCAAGGGTAAATGGGTGGGAAAAACGTGATGGGGTTTTTCTCTTACATGATGAATTGAGTCCCAGTTATGCAATGGTGATGGTTCCTCACCAGGATTTAGGAGAGTCATTCCATATGTATGGATAATGGCGAAGGGATTGCAATTGGATCTGGTCAATTTGAGCCCGGTTACATTGCAGCAACTTGCAGTGAAGAAAGAAATTTGAGTGTCCCAATTCATTTACGGAAACCTAATGGAAAGAGACTCCTGTGATAACCAAAACGCTCGGCGCACATATTAAAACCTGCGCTCTTATCTGTCCTTTGCCTCCACGGAAAGAGTAGAATGTTTCTTGCAGTCAATTGAATCAATCGGTCTGTCTGAATATAATGTAGTTCATCTCTGTCCAAACTCATTCCCTCAATTAATCTTTTGGAAAGTGTACGTTCTCCGTTTTATCAAACTGGCAGCAGGCAATGGTCAGTAAGACATTCCTAATGCATGACATTTTGCTGCAGTTAACAAGTTAATGGAGTTCCACTGCATTCTAAATACTTGTTGTAATTCAGCTCTGTCATTTTAAAGGGAATTGGACTTGCTCAGCTCGTTCATGTCTTGCGCTACTCCCAGGGAGAAAATAAATTGCACACAAATAATTTTCATGCAAGGACGGCCACCCCAAGCTGCCTGCGGATTTCCTCTGAACTGGTGACAATCAAGTCAGAGCTACAAAGTCTCTTCTCTTCACCTTGATCTTCTCTATCAATGTAACTTGTCAGTCAGTCACAATCAATTACAATGGCCTGAGGAGCTGAGAGAGTGATTTCCAGAGTGTTGTTTCTTCACCTTACTGGGACTAAGTTTCTCTCAATTTTTTTTTTTTGCCTCCCTCAGGAGTGAGCAACAATCTGGAATGAGAGTGGGTGTGCAAAGCGTTTTTTAAAAAATGTATTCATTTAAGGGATGTGGATATCGCTGGTTAGGCCAGCATTTATTGCCCATCCACTGATTGCCCTTCAGAAGATGGTGGTGAGCTGCCTTCTTGAACCGCTGCAGTCCCTGAGGTGTTGATACACCAACTGTGCTGTTAGGGAGGCAGTTCCAGGATTTTGACCCAGCGACAGTGAAGGAACGGCCGATATATTTCCAAGTCAGGGTGGTGAGTGACTTGGAGGGGAACCTCCAGGTGGTGGGGTTCCCAGGTATCTGCTGCCCTTTCCTTCTTGATGGTAGTGATCGTGGGTTTGGAAGGTGATGAGTTCCTGTAGTGCACCTTGTAGAGGGTACACACGGTTGCCACTGAGCATCTGCAAGACGAATAGTACAACAGTGGCTGCAACGATGCGGAAGAACCTGGGCCTGGGAGGATCCAGTGTCTGGGGCCTGTCCTCCAGACTTTCCTCCCAAAGATTCAACTCCAGTCTTCTGGCCAATTTCCTCCACAAGGTCTCCCGTTGGAATAAAGAGAGAAAGTGTAAATGAACAAGTCCGATTCAATTCTGAATTCTCCGCCTGCCCAGCCGTGTGATCCTCGGCACCGCCATCGCTGGCAGCGGCATTCTCCGTTCCCGCCGCTGGCCAATGGCATTTCCCATTGTGGGCACCCCACAGGCAGGGGTGCGCTGCCGGTGGAATGGAGAATACTGCCGGCGAAGAATTCACCCTGCGATTTCAAAAGGTGTCAAATCCTGGATCGTATCAAATTTGCGGCAACATAACTCGGACAAAATGTTGCCTTTGGTTGAGAAAAAACTGTAATCTGTGTTTTGTGCTCAGAATGGAGTACTGAGCATGATGCTTTGTAACGTCTTCGTTACTGACATGTCAGGCCCATGGTTTGCTTTCACATATTTGCATATGAATGGAACATTCTCACATTGCTGCTTGGCTTTCAAGTAGAGTAAATTTGCCCTTTTACCCCCATTTATCCATTTATGAGATGTGACCATTGCCGGAAAGGTCTTTGCCTGATGCCCAAGCCTAATGGCCCTTGAGAAGGTGGTACTGAGCCGTCTTCTTGAACTGCAGATGTCCATGTGGTGTTGGTACGGTCGCGTTTATGCTGGGCAGGGAGTACCAGGGTTTGGATTCAAGAACAATGAAGGAAGCATATCCAAGTCACGGAGGTGTGTGACAAGGAGGAGGGATGTTGCAGGTAGCAGTGTCTCATGCACCA
Source organism: Scyliorhinus canicula (assembly GCF_902713615.1). NCBI lineage: Eukaryota > Metazoa > Chordata > Chondrichthyes > Carcharhiniformes > Scyliorhinidae > Scyliorhinus > Scyliorhinus canicula. The sequence goes on along the minus strand of NC_052155.1, from coordinate 14,136,149 downwards.
GCTACCCTTCTCCTTCTAACTGGTGGAGGTTACTGGTTTTGGAGGATGCTGTCAAAGGAACTTTGGCCAGTTCCTGCAGCGCAGAAGACATAAGACATAGGAGTAGAATGATGCCACTCAGCCCATCGAGTCTGCTCCACCATTCAATCATGGCTGATGTTTTTCTCATCCCCATTCTCCTGCCTTCTCCCCATTACCCCTGATGAGCTTATTAATCAAGAACTTATCTATCTCTGCCTTAAAGGCACTCAGTGATTTGGCCTCCACAGCCTTCTGTGGCAAAAAGTTTCACAGATTCACCACTCTCTGGCTGAAGAAATTCCTCTTCATCTCTGTTTTAAAGGATCGTCCCTTTAGTCTGAGACTGTATCCTCCTCTTCTAGTTTTTCCTACAAGTGGAAACATCCTCTCCACGTCCACTCTATCCAGGACACGCAGTATCCTGGACGTTTCACTAAGATCCCCCCTCATCCTTCTAAACTCCGAGGAGTACAGGCCCAGAGTCCTCAACCGTTCCTCATACGACAAGCTCTTCATTCCACGGATCATTCTTGTGAACCTCCTCGGACCCTTACCAAGGCCAGCACATCCTTCCTTAGATACAGGGCCCAAAACTGCTCGCAATACTCCAAATGGGGTCTGACCAGAACCTTATATTGCCTCAGAAGTACATCCCTGCTCTTGTATTCTAGCCCTCTTGACATGAATGCTAACATTGCATTTGTCTTCCTAAGTGCCGACTGAACCTGCACGTTAACCTTACGAGAATCATGAACAAGGACTCCCAAGTCCCTTTGTACTTCTGACTTCCTAAGCATTTCCCCAGTTAAAAAATAGTCTATGCCTCTACTTCTCCTTCCAAAATGCATAACTCACACATTTCCACATTGTATTCCATCTGCCACTTCTTTGCCCACTCTCCTTAGCCTGTCCAAGTCTTTCTGAAGCCCGCCTGTTTCCTCAATACTACCTGCCCCTCTCCAGATCTTTATACCATCTGCAAACTTAGCAACAATGCCTTCAGTTCCTTCTTCCAGAACATTAATGTATATTGTGAAAATCCCCACTCACTAATTAAACAGGGGTGCTACATTAGCCACTTTCCAGTCCTCTGGGACCCTTCCTGCCTCCAGTGATTCCTGAAAGATCATCACCAATGCCTCCACAATATCCTCAGCTATCTCTTTTAGAACCCTGGGGTGTAGTCCATCCGGTCTGGGTGACTTATCCACGTTCAGACCTTTCAGTTTCCCCAGATCCTTTTCCTTAGTGATGGTCACTGCACTCACCTCTGCCCCCTGGTTCTCCTGGAGCTCTGGCATCCCACTGGTGTCTTCCACCATGAAGACTGATGCAAAGTAACTATTCAGTTTGTCTGCCATTTATTTGTTTCCTATTATTACTTCTCCAGCCACATTTTCCAGTGGTCCAATGTCTATTTTTGCCTCTCTCTCACCTTTTATATATTGAAAAAACTCTTCCTATCTTCCTTTATATTACAAGATGGCTTCCACTCATATTTCATCTTCTCCCTCCCTTATTGACTTTTTAGTTGTCTTCTGTTCGCTTTTAAAGGCTTCCCAATCCTCTGGCTTCTCACTAATCCTCGCCACTTTGTATGCTTTTTCTTTTGCTTTTATGCTGTTCTTGACATCCCTCATCAGCCATGGATGCTTTGTCCTCCCCTTAGCATGTTTCCGCCTCCTTGGGATGAATTTCTGTTGTGCCTCCCGAATAACCCCCCTGTGGTGAATGTCACTTAGTAATTTACACTGTATTTACCAATACTATTGTAAGCGCAGTAGCGTTATCTGACCACTAGGGGGAGTAGCTCTGGGAATGCTCAGGAGTTTGTACAGGGCTCCACCCTTGGCTCCGCCCACAACTCCTCCCTCTAGACTGCTGTATAAATAACCGTGTCCAGAGCCAGCCTGATTTCATCGAGAGTTCAACGGGTAACAGGCTGGCTTTGAAGTAAGTAGATTAAAACCACTATTCATATCTGAAAGCACGTGTCTCGTGAATTGATGGTTCCATCAATTTAATCTACTTAAGAACAGTCAGGATCGATCATGGAATCAGCCGTCAAGCCTGGATGCCTAGAACTCGACCCACAGGACGCAGAGGCAAAAGAAATCTTCTCCCACTGGCTGCGGTGCTTTAAGGCCTACCTGGCAGAAGCGAGTACAGCCGAAACAACAGAGGAACAGAAGTTAAGTCTACTGCACGCGAGGGTGAGCCACAGAATTTCTACGCAACTAAACTCGGCAGGTTCATAAACTGCAGCGCTATCGATACTCGATAAGATGTATGTAAGGCCCATTAACAAAGTTTACGCACGCCATTTGTTCACGACTCGCCGCCAGCGGTCTGCAGAATCACTCGCCGAATTTCTAAGAGAGCTCAAAAATTTATCAAATGACTGTAACTATCAAGCGGTTACCGCGGCTGAACATAGAGAACTTGCTGTACGCGACGTTTTTGTAGCGGGCATCAGGCTAATTATGTGCGCCAAAGACTGCTGGAAAAGGGGGCCCAAGACTTAGAAAGAACTGCAGAAATTGCTACCACGATGGAGGTCTCTTTCCACAGCCTCACCTCGTTCCCCGCGGACCCCGCGACCCAATCATGGGCCCCCGACCAGCGACTCCCCCAGGCCTGTGCCACGCGGCCGCCCAGCCACCATGCTGCCCCAGCCAGCCACTATGCTGCTCCAGCCAGCCACGATGCTACCCCAGCCTGCCATTTCTGCGGCCAGAATCAGCACTCGTGGCAGCACTGCCCGGCCCGCAACGCGACCTGCAGCAGCTGCGGGCGGAAAGGCCACGACGCGAGAGTGTGCCTCGCAAAAAGGGCCCCAGCTTCCAACTCCCCAGCGGCACAAAGTAATCGCTCCCCACACCCGCACGCCCGCGGGGCCCGAAACACTGCGGACTATGCCCCGACCCCACCCCCTCCCGCCACGTGCGATCCATGGGGGCCACCATCTTGGAAAACCTCCACCACGCGGCCGGCCATGTGCGACTCATGGGGGCCACCATCTTGGATGCCATCTTCCTCGCCACCCGCCACGTGCGATCCACGGGCCCGACCTGCATCTCCATGCTCGGACAACTCATCGGAAGAGTACGACTACGAACTCAGAGGGCAGTCATCACGGGGCCACTCCAGCACAGCTGATCGAGCCGCCAACTACCTGCAACTCAGCGCGGTCACCCTGGACCATTCGCGCCCGAAGCATCTGCGAAACTCGATGGCAGAGGTCCAAATCAACGGGTACAGCACGCCATACCTTTTCGTCTCCGGGAGTACTGAGAGCTTCATACACCCAGATCTGGTAAGACGCTGTTCGCTCCCCATTTTCCCCGTGTGGCAAACTATCTCTCTCGCTTCAGGCTCCCACTCTGTCCAGATCCAGGGGCGCACCGCCGCGACACTCAATCCGAGGCGCTAGCTATGCAAAATTTTAATTCTACGTCTTGCCCGAACTCTGCGCGCCACTCTTATTAGGCCTAGGTTTTCAATGTAATCTTAAGAGCCTCACCCTCAGCTTCGGCAGGCCCCTGCCCCCACTCACTATCTGCAGCCTCGCTACGCTGTGAATCTCCCCCCCTCCTCTCTTCGCCAATCTTACAAAGGTCTATAAACCCATAGCCACTCGTAGCAGGCGGTATAGCCTGCAGGATAGGATATTTATCAGATCAGAGGTCCGAAGGCTTCTCAGTGAGGGGATTAGAGAGGCCAGCAATAGTCCCTGGAGAGCTCAGGTGGTGGTCGTTAAGACCGGGGAAAAATTCTGCATGGTTGTCGACTATAGTCAGACCATAAATAGATTTAAGCTCCTCGACGCGTATCCCCTCCCCAGGATTGCAGACATGGTAAATCAGATCGCCCAGTATCGACTCTTTTCCACGGTGGATCTGAAGTCTGCCTACCACCAGCTCCCAATCCGCCCGGAGAACCGCCACTACACGGCATTCGAGGCCGATGGCCGGCTCTTCCATTTCCTCTGGGTCCCCTTCGGCGTCACTAATGGGGTCTCGGTGTTCCAACGAGCAATGGACTGAATGGTGGACCAGTACGGGCTGCGGGCCACGTTTCCGTACTTGGACAATGTCACCATCTGCGGCTATGACCAGCAGGACCACGACGCCAACCTCCATCGTTTTTTCCAGACGGCACAGAAATTAAACATCACCTACAACAAAGAGAAATGAGTTTTCCGCACAAACAGACTGGCCATCCTCGGCTACGTCGTGGAAAACGGACTCCTGGGCCCAGACCCGGACCGAACTCCCCCTCTCCCATTGCCCCAAGGCCCTCAAACGGTGCTTGGGCTTCTTCTCCTACTACGCCCAGTGGGTCCCTCAATATGCGGACAAAGCCCGCCCACTCTTTAAGGCCACACTATTTCCCCTGTCAGCTGAGGCTCACCAGGTCTTCAACTGCATCAAGGAGGACATCGCCAAAGCAGCCATGCGGGCGGTGGATGAATCCACCCCCTTTCAGGTTGAGAGAGACGCCTCAGAGGTAGCTCTAGCAGCCACACTAAATCAGGCAGGGAGACCAGTCGCATTTTTCTCCCGTACCCTCTCCGCTTCAGAACTCCGACACTCCTCAGTCGAGAAAGAAGCACAAGCCATTGTGGAGACTATTCGTTACTGGAGGCGCTACCTCGCAGGTAGGAGGTTCACCCTCATCACCGACCAACGATTGGTTGCCTTTCTGTTTGATAACTCGCAAAGGGGCAAAATAAAAAATGATAAAATTCTTCAGTGGAGGATCGAACTCTCCACCTATAATTACGATATTAAGTATCGACCCGGGAAGCTCAGCGAGCCTCCGGACGCCCTATCCCGCGGAACATGCGCCAGTGCGCAGATTGACCGACTGAAAGTCATCCACAACGACCTCTGCAACTCGGGTCACCCGGCTCGCCCACTCGATCAGAGCCCGAAACCTGCCTTTCTCCAACGAGGAGGTAAAAGCGGTCACCAGGGACTGCCCGATCTGTGCGGAGTGTAAACCGCACTTCTATAGACTAGACAGGGCCCACCTGGTCAAGGCTTCGAGACCCTTTGAACGCCTTGCGATTGATTTCAAAGGGCCACTCCCCTCAACTAACAAGAACGTTTACTTTCTAAACGTCGTAGACGAGTTCTCCCGTTTCCCATTTGCTATCCCGTGCCCCGACATGACCTCACACACAGTCATTAGGGCCCTGCATAGTATCTTCACCCTGTTTGGTTTCCCCAGCTACGTACACAGTGACCGGGGTTCGTCCTTCATGAGTGACGAGCTGCGTCAGTACCTGCTCGACAAGGGCATTGCCTCGAGCAGGACTACCAGCTACAACCCCAGGGGGAATGGGCAGGTGGAGATGGAGAATGCGACGGTCTGGAAGACCGTCCTACTGACCCTCCGGTCTAGAAAGCTCCAAGTCTCCCAGTGGCAGGATGTCCTCCCAGACGCGTTCCATGCTATTAGGTCCCTCCTATGCACAGCGACCAATCAGACCCATCACGAGACGCTCCTCATTTTTTCCAGGGGCACTACCACGGGGGTCTCACTCCCGGCATGGCTGAGGACACAGGGCCCGGTACTCCTGAGGAAACACGTCAGGGCTCACAAAACCGACCCCCTTGTTGAGAAGGTGCACCTGCTCCACTCCAACCCCCAGTACGCCTTCGTCGCGTTCCCTGACGGCCGCCAGGACACAGTATCCCTCCGGGATCTGGAACCCACCAGATCCAGTGCCCCCTCTACCCCCACGGAAGGATCCCTCACCCTACACCCCATGCTGCCGCCCCCTCGTGCCCCCGAGCCCACGAGCTTGCTCCACCAGTTCCGTGCACCTACGCCGGCCAGCCCCCAGCGCCCCCAGTCCCCGGTCGAACCAGAAGAGTATGAAGCTCGGACACAACTCTCCCTGGAGTCCGCCATTGTACCCCAACAGACAACACCCATCCAGCCACCGCAAGAGGCTGCAACCCCGGTGCTCCGCAGATCACAGCGGACAGTTCGACCACCGGACAGACTTACTTTGTAGGCCACCACCCCCGCCGGACTTAATTTTTTTGCAGGGGGTGAATGTGGTGACTGTCACTTAGTAATTCACACTGTATTTACCAATACTATTGTAAGCGCAGTAGCGTTATCCGACCACTAGGGGGAGTAGCTCTGGAAATGCTCAGGAGTTTGTACAGGACTCATCCCTTGGCTCCTCCCCCTAGACTGCTGTATAAATAACCGTGTCCAGAGCCAGCCTGAGCTCATCGAGAGTTCAACGGGTAACAGGCTGGCTCTGAAGAAAGTAGATTAAAACCACTGTTCGTATCTGAAAGCACGTGTCTTGTGAATTGATGGTTCCATCACCCCCAAAACCCCCCCATTGCTGTTCCTACTGGGCTCCTTTCCAATCAACTCTGGCCAGCTCCTCCCTCATGTTTTTGTAGTTACCCTTAATCAATTGTAATACTGTTACATCTGATTGCAGCTTCTCCCTCTCAAACTGCAGGGTAAATTTTATCATACTGTGGTCATTGCTCCCTGAGGGTTCCTTCACAGTAATTTCCCTAATCAGGTCTGCCTTATTACACATCACCAAATCCAGAAATGCCAGTTCCCTAGTAGGCTCAGTCACAAGCTGCTCCAAAAAAAATCTTAGACATTCCCCAAATTCCTTTTCTTTGGGATCCACTACCAACCTGATTTTTCCAGTCCACCTGCATATTGAAGTCCCCCATGATTATTGTAATAGTGCCTTTTTTACATGCCTTTTCTATCTCCTGATTTATTTTCTATTTAACTCCCATCAGGGTCTTTTTACCTTTGTGACTCCTCAACTCTGCCCACAGAGATTCTATGCCTTCTGATCCTATATCGCTCCTTTCCATCAATTTAACTTCATTCCTTACTATCATATGTTACATACAATATATATTGTTGCCACAATGACACCACAGTGGCATGGTAGCATAGTGGTTAGCACTATGGCTTAACAGTTCCAGGGTTACAGGTTCATTTCCCGGCTTGGGTCACTCTCTGTGCGGAGTCTGCACGTTCTCCCCGTGTGTGCGCGGGTTTCCTCCGGGTGCTCTGGTTTCCTCCCACAGTCCAAGGGTTAGGTGGATTGGCCATTCTAACTTGCCCTTAGTGTCCATAAAAGATTAGGTGGGGTTACTGGGAATAGGGTGGAGGTGTGAGCTTGCCAAGGGTCGGTGCAGACTCGATGGGCCGAATGGACTCCTTCTGCATTGTTAATTCTATGATTCTAAGTGTGCCAGCATTGGAGGGAGTTGTTGGATGGGGTAAAGAGTTCCACAGATTCACCATTTTTTCCCACTGGGGGCACCAGTTCTGGAGCAATACAGGACATGCTAATGGACCAGCACTCCACCGCATGAAACTAGTGCGATTCTCATTAACGCCTGCGCCGGATGTCCTGGGACAGGAATTTGCAATGACAGCTTGGCAAGCTGGAGCTGTTTTTCCGTACTCCACTCCCCACACACTCTCATTCTAGTCAAGAAGTTGGCATCACGGAGAGCAGATGCAGAGCTTGGACAAATGTTGAATGCAATAGACATAGAACATACAGTGCAGAAGGAGGCCATTCGGCCCATCGAGAGTCACTTAAGCCCTCTATTCCACCCTATCCCTGTAACCCAATAACCCCTCTTGACCGTTTTTGGTCACTAAGGGCAATTTATCATGGCCAATCCACCTAACCTGCACGTCTTTGGAGAGTGGGAGGAAACCGGAGCACCCGGAGGAAACCCACGCACACACGGGGAGGACGTGCAGACTCCGCACAGGCAGTGAGCCAAGCCGGGAATCGAACCTGGGACCCTGGCGCTGTGAAGCCACAGTGCTATCCACTTGTGCTACCGTGCTGCCCACAATGAAGGAGAGGTGGCTCATCCTCTTCCCCAGAGTGGGCAGGAGGCTGCTGCCTGCCGACATCAACCGGGCCTTGGTGGAGGTGGCAGAGGTGGCGAGCGCCCTGTACGCATACGCACCAGATGCACAGGTGTACAGAGCCGCATAAAGATGAACGACCTCCTTGGGTCAGCTCAGGTGAATCACCAACTCCATGCACCTGGCATCACTCCCGTCCCCTTCACACGCCCACTCCCTTCGAGGCCAATCAAACTCTATTTGCCTGTGCCCCTCTTACATCCTACCCTGCACCAAACCCCAACACCTGTGTTGTCCTCACTGGCCAGATGCCGTGCACACACAGACCACCATCTACTGAACCTCCGTGTCTCTCACAATGTCCATTATCTGTGTACAGTTCGCGTCACCCTATTATAGAAAGGATATTGTTAAACTAGAAAGAATGCAGAAGAGCTTTACGAGGATGCTACCAGGACTTGAGTTATAAGGAGAGGCTGGATAGGCTGGGCCGTTTTTCCGTGGATCGTAGGAGACTTCGGGGTGATCTTATAAAGGTCGATAAAATAATGAGGGGCATGGATAAGCTGGATAGTCAACATCCTTTCCCAAAGGTAGGGGAGTTTAAAACTAGAGGGCTTAGGTTTCAGGTGAGAGGGGAGAAATACAAAATGGTCTAGAGGGACAATTATTTAACACAGAAGGTGGTGAGTATCTGGAACGAGCTGCCAGGGGCAGTGGGCGGGGCGGGTGCAATTTTGTCTTTTCAAAAGCATTTAGACAGTTATATGGATAAGATAGGTAGAAGGGTTATGGGCCAAATGCCACTAAGCTAAATGAGATTGTGAGGGGCAGCTCATGCGCAGAGGTCTGCATAGGTCAATCATAGACTAGAATTTCCAGTGCAGAAGGAGGCCATTCAGCCCATCGAGTCTGCACCGGCTCTTGCAAAAAGCACCCTACCCGAGCCCACACCTCCACCCTATCCCAGTAACCCCTCCCAACACTAAGGGCAATTTTGGACACTGAGGGCAATTTTATCATTGCTAATCCACCTGACCCGCACGTCTTTGGACTGTGGGAGGAAACCGGAGCACCCGGAGGAAACCCACGCAGACACGGGGAGAACGTGACAATGACCCAGCGGGGAATTGAACCTGGGCGCTGTGAAGCCACAGTGCTGTCCACTTGTGCTACCGTGCTGATCATATTAGTGAGGAGGTTAATGGGGCACTTTCTGGTCCCCACATCACACCTGTGGCACGTCAGGCTGAGGTACGAACTCCCGAGGGAGTGGGTAGTCTGAGGGCTTCCCGATCCCAGGAATTAGCTGTAGTCCAGACATGTCTCACGCTTCTGGGAATACTTACTCCACCACTGGTGGAGATGCAGGTGCAGCCAGGGTCTATCGATAGGAGAGGTGGGGGAGGTCAGCAACTTTTCAGCAGGCTGCAGGTGCAGTTGGAGGAGTCCAACCACCTTCAGGTGCAGGAGATGGGGCCGAGAATTGGAAAATGTTGCAGTGGTATTATTACTGGATTAGTAATCCAGAGGCCCAGGATAAATCTCTGGGGACCTGAGTGGAAATCCCACCATGGCAGATGGTGAAATTTGAATTCAATGCATGTTACCCAAGCCAGCTTCGGGTGGGACGGTCACAGCCTTGGGTAAAGATGCCCAAGGCTTGGGGCACACTGTGTGGTCAATGGCTGAGATTCAGGACAGGGGAGCCCAGTCTCAGGCAGCCATGTACTGGGCCCCGCATGGGCATTGTCGCGGCACTCCAGAGCTTGGACCAGTCACAAAGGGTCATGGCTGAGGGTGTTGAGAACATTGACCGTGCGCTGGCTGGCCTGGGCCAGTCACAGAGGGACATGACCGAGGTGCTGAGGGACATGTCCGAGGTGCAAAGGCGGAGGTGATAGAGACCCTGATTCAGACACGAGGGGGCCTCCAGGACTGCAGACATGCAGGGATCACCCAGGCAGACAGTAGAATGTGATCCGGAAGGCAGGAGTCAGACCTCGTCAGACGATGAGGAGCATCGTCATCCCACATCTAGTCATCATCATCCTCCATCCCGTGGACAAGACCCGCTGGGACTGCCGGCCCAGCACCCAAACCCTATTGTGATGTTGATCGGACCCTAAGAGGGGGATGGGGCAACTGGGGCAATGGTCCCACGCTGGTTCCAGGTGCACCATAATCTGGCACAGATGTTGCATGGTCTCAGAGATTAGCCAAACACTTCAGTGACATGTTCAGTCCCTCAGGTTCCTCGAAGGACAGGTGCCAACGGTATAAACGTGGCATGATGCGGCGCCCCCTTCGCTCTTCGGCCTGTTGGATGGCTGACTCTCCAGCCTCACCAGCTGGCCCCTGATCTTCTGGGGCAGGCTCCTGTTGTGTAGGATCCTCCCCGAGCAGCACCTGTGCCTGCAGCCCCCATGCGTCTGCAACGGCAGCTGCGGAAAGGTAGATAGCGGGTATTCCAGGCTGTACTCCAAAATTCCTTCTTTGCAGGGTGAGACATGTTAGCGAGATAAATATTCCCTTGCCCACCCAGATCCAACAGGCTAAACAGTGACCCTGAGTTGCACACCAGCTCCAACCTCCACATGCACCTACCCCGCCAAACCCATCACTCAGCCATTCCCTGTCACCAGGGTTGTGCCACAACACATATCATCAATAGGGTCTGTGGCCCCTGTCCTGGCTCCCCAGTGAAGTCCCCTGTGTGTCTGCTCACTGAAAAAATGAAATGAAATGAAAATCGCTTATTGTCACAAGTCGGCTTCAAATGAAGTTACTGTGAAAAGCCCCTAGTCGCCACATTCTGGCGCCTGTTCGTGGAGGCTGGTGCGAGAATTGAACCGTGCTGCTGGCCTGCCTTGGTCTGCTTTCAAAGCCAGCAATTTAGTCCCCACTGGGTGGCCCATGTGTTCTCTCGCCAGCAGGGTGGCACTTGGTTACGCATTGGAGAGGGTCACGGTGTGCCACCAGTCACCTGCACGCTTAGAGGCTTGTGTGGCCAAGCCCTACAGATGGGGTTGAGCGAGGGGTGTCTGCTCGGGACTTAGCTGCAGCATGATGTGGGTCCTGGGTGTGGCGTACAGGTCATGACAACCTGTCCGGGGGCAGGATGGATGTGAGCAGGGGTGGGGTGGGCAGGCAGGGCTTGGAGACAGCTGGTGGTCCCGAGGGGTGGGCTAGCTGATAGTGTGACTGGTGAGGCCTCTGCCCTGAGAGGGGCAGTGTGCCAGGGAGGGTGCCAAAGGCCACGGTGCAAATGTCCATTGTTTGGGGTGCGCTCTGCTATTCCCCTGCTTCCCCTGCAGTGGGGCTGAGCTTCTGATGAGTGAACTGAGGAGTGGCAGCACCTGGTGGGCCACTGATTGAACTTGGCCACGCCCAAAACGGTGATGCGTCATCTAGGGTCTGAGGGTTTCCAGAGGGGCGGCCTGGGTGGGCTCCCAAATGACCCGAGGTTCTGTGAACATTGACAGGACACAGTGAGCAATCAGCAGAGTGAACAACCAGGGGACTGGAACTTGTACTGAATGGGTGCGTTTAAAACAAATACTGCAGCAATGGTGGTCTGAGGTAGGCCACGCCGATCCGGAGGGGGACACCCCAATCCATGGAGCTGTCAGCAAGTTGCTCCTCGCCACACCCCGCCCCCCTGGCAAGTGATACAATTTATACAATTTTTCCAAACTTTGCTGACTTTCTCTCTCTCCCTCAGCAGTCATGGCACCCAGTCCCCGCTTGTAAATACCTGTAGTAAACTGCGCCCACGTGACTTCCACCTGATGGAGCAGAGCATCGTGGAGGTGCAGAGTATACTGGGTCAAACCCGCTAATAAGAATATAAGAACATAAGAATTAGGAGCAGGAGTAGGCCATCTGGCCCCTCGAGCCTGCTCTGCCATTCAATGAGATCATGGCTGATCTTTTGTGGACTCAGCTCCACTTTCCGGCCCGAACACCATAATGAAATGAAAATGAAAATGAAAATCACTTATTGTCACGAGTAGGCTTCAATGAAGTTACTGTGAAAAGCCCCTAGTCGCCACATTCCGGTGCCTGCCTGGTACGGGAATCGAACCGTGCTGCTGGCCTGCTTTAAAAGCCAGCGATTTAGCTCAGTGAGCTAAACCAGACCCGTAATCCCTTTATTCTTCATAAAACTATCTATCTTTATCTTAAAAACATTTAATGAAGGAGCCTCTGTTGCTTCACTGGGCACGGAATTCCATAGATTCACAACCCTTTGGGTGAAGAAGTTCCTCCTAAACTCAGTCCTAAATCTACTTCCCCTTATTTTGAGGCTATGCCCCCTAGTTCTGCTTTCACCCGCCAGTGGAAACAACCTGCCCACATCTATCCTATCTATTCCCTTCATAATTTTATACATTTCTATAAGATCCCCCCTCATCCTTCTAAATTCAAACGAGTACAGTCCTAGTCTACTCAACCTCTCCTCGTAATCCAACCCCATCAACTCTGGGATTAACCTAGTGAATCTCCTCTGCACACCCTCCAGTGCCAGTACGTCCTTTCTCAAGTAAGGAGACCAAAACTGAACACAATACTCCAGGTGTGGCCTCACTAACACCTTATGCAATTGCAGCATAACCTCCTTAGTCTTGAACTCCATCCCTCTAGCAATGAAGGACAAACTCCATTTGCCTTCTTAATCACCTGTTGCACCTGTAAACCAACTTTTTGCGACTCATGCACTAGCACATCCAGGTCTCTCTGCACTGCAGCATGCTTTAATATTTTATCATGTAAATAATAATCCTGTTTGCTCTTAGTCCTACCAAAATGGATAACCTCACATTTGTCAACATTGTATTCCATCTGCCAGGCCCTAGCCCATTCACTTAACCTATCCAAATCCCTCTGCAGACTTCCAGTATCCTCTGCACTTTTCGCTTTACCTTAGTGTCATCTTAGTGTCATCTGCAAACTTGGGCACATTGCCCTTGGTCCCCAACTCCAAATCATCTATGTAAATTGTGAACAATTGTGGGCCCAACACTGATCCCTGAGGGACACCACTAGCGACTGATTGCCAACCAGAGAAACACCCATTAATCCCCACTCTTTGCTTTCTATTAATTAACCAATCCTCTATCCATGCTACTACTTTACCCTTAATACCATGCATCTTTATCTTATGCAGCAACCTTTTGTGTGGCACCTTGTCAAAGGCTTTCTGGAAATCCAGATATACCACATCCATTGGCTCCCCGTTATCTACTGCACTGGTAAAGTCCTCAAAAAATTCCACTAAATTAGTTAGGCACGACCTGCCCTTTATGAACCGATGCTGCGTCTGCCCAATGGGACAATTTCTATCCAGATGCCTCGCTATTTCTTCCTTGATGATAGATTCCAGCATCTTTCAAACTACTGAAGTTAAGCTCACTGGCCTATAATTACCCACTCTCTGCCGACCTCCTTTTTTAAACAGTTGTATCACGTTTGCTAATTTCGATATGTTAACACATGCAAATTCCGGTTTGGCATGCCACCGCTGGCGCAGGATGCAAAATTGCATTGCCGCCACCAGTTTGCACCCGGTGCATGGTTTTCGATTCGGCCCCGGGTTAGATAGATAGATAGAGAAATATAGCACAGAACAGGCCCTTCGGCCCACGATGTTGCACCGAACCTTTGTCCTAGGTTAATCATAGAATTTTGGACAATTTTTCATGGCCAATCCACCCAACCTGCACATCTTTGGACTGTGGGTGGAAACCGGAGCACCCGGAGGAAACCCACGCACACACGGGGAGGATGTGCAGACTCCACACAGACAGTGACCCAAGTCGAAATCGAACTTGGGACCCTGGAGCTGTGAAGCAATTGTGCTATCCACAATGCTACCGTGCTGTCCTTACGAAGTTAACCTACACTGCATTATTCTACCCTAATCCATGTACCTATTCAATAGCCGCTTGAAGGTCCCTAACGTTTCCGACTCAACTACTTCCACAGGCAGTGCATTCCATGCCCCCACTGCTCTCTGGGTAAAGAACCTACCTCTGACATCCCCTCTATATCTTATAAACCTCTATCAAGTCGCCCCTCATCCTTCTCCGTTCTAATGAGAAAAGGCCTAGCACCCTCAACCTTTCCTCGTATGACCTACTCTCCATTCCAGGCAACATCATGGTAAATCTCCTTTGCACCTTTTCCAAAGCTTCCACATCTTTCCTAAAATGAGGCGACCAGAACTGCAGACAGTACTCCAAATGTGGCCTTACCAAGGTTTTGTACAGCTGCATCATCACCTCACGGCTCTTAAATTCAATCCCTCTGCTAATGAACGCTAGCACACCATAGGCCTTCTTCACAGCTCTATCCACTTGAGTGGCAACTTTCAAAGATCTATGAACATAGACCCCAAGATCTCTCTGCTCCTCCACATTGCCAAGAATCCTACCGTTAACCCTGTATTCCGCATTCATATTTGTCCTTCCAAAATGGATAACCTCACACTTGTCAGGGTTAAACTCATCTGCCACTTCTCAGCCCAGCTCTGCATCCTATCTATGTCTCTTTGAAGCCGATAACAGCCCTCCTCACTATCCACAACTCCACCAATCTTCGTATCATCTGCAAATTTACTGACCCACCCTTCAACTCCCTCACCCAAGTCGTTAATGAAAATCACAAACAGCAGAGGACCCAGAACTGATCCCTGCGGTACGCCACTGATAACTGGGCTCCAGGCTGAATATTTGCCATCCACCACCACTCTCTGTCTTCTATCGGTTAGCCAATTTGTTATCCAACTGGCTAAATTTCCCACTATCCCATGCCTCCTTACTTTCTGCACAAGCCTACAATGGGGAACCTTATCAAATGCCTTACTAAAATCCATGTGTGGGTGTGAACCTTGATTTCAGACGGACACCCAGGGTGCGATTCTCCGCTCCCCACGCCGGGTGGGAGAATCGCGGGAGTGCCAGGCGACTCACAACACGGCCCCCTGGCACCCCCCTCGCGATTCTCCCACCCCCCGCTTGGATGAATCGCCGCTCGCCATTTTTCATGACGACCGAGGATTCTCTGGCCCGGATGGGCCGAGCGGCCTGACATTCCCGACTGGTTCACGACGGCGGCAACCACACCTGGTCGCTTCCATCGTGAACATGGGTGCCTAAAGCAGGGGCTGCTTAGCACAACGCTAAATTGCTGGCTTTGAAAGCAGACCAAGCAGGCCGGCAGCACGGTTCTATTCCCGTACCAGCGTCCCCGAACAGGCGCCAGAATGTGGCGACTAGGGGCTTTTCACAGTAACTTCATTTGAAGCCTACTTGTGACAATAAGCGTTTTTCATTTCATTTTTCATTTTCATTTGGGGCCTGTTGGGGGTGGAGAGGGGAGTGAGCATCACGGCCGTGCTCGGGAGGGGACTGGCCCGCGATCGGTGCCCACCGATCGTCGGGTCGGCGTCTCCAAGCGACGCACTCTTTCCCCTTACGCTGCCCCGCAAGATCAAGCCTCGACGTCTTGCGGGGCAGCGGAGGGGAAGACGGCAACCGCGCATGCGTGGGTTGGAGCTGTCAGCCGTCGTGACGTCAGCCGCGCATGCGCGGGTTGGAGCCGGCCAACCTGCGCATGCGCGGCTGACGTCACTTAGGCGCCGCCGTCACGTCATTCTCGGCGCGTCACCTTGATGCAAGCGTCAAGGCCCGGTGGCCGAGAGTTACGGAGCGCCGCTCCTAGCCCCCCGGGTGGTGGTGAATAAGGTGCGAGGAGCGGCCTCAGAGGCCGTCGTGAAACTCTGCCGAGTTTACGACGGCCTTCCCGATTTCGCGGGGGAGCGGCGAATTCCACCCCCGATTCTCCACCCGATCGCGATTCGTATTTCCAGCGTCGTGGGGCAGAGAATCCAGGCCCACGTGTGCGCGTAGAAATCCTGTGAGTTCCGAGATATCTTAAAGTACTGTTGTGAGATAAATCTGACAAAAAGATATAAGGCAAACCAGGGAGTGCATTCGATAGATGATGTTGGGGATGTGGTCGATTTTAAGCAAGTACTGAGGCTGGGGAGGGAAAGATCAAATGAAAGTTTGTGTGATAAAGTAGGCAGGAGTCATTAAATCGGGTGGTGATTATTGATGCTGGAAAATGGGAGGTGTTAATGGCATCAAAGAAAAGAAGATGGGACCAGAAGTGGTGTAGATGACTTTACGATGCCCAGCCAGTGTATTAGCCTTCCACATTATCACAGGTTTGCCGCATTTCAGCAGGATTTTCATCACCTTTAACTACAATTAAATGTAGTGGTTCTGCCACTGGAGCTCATACTTATTCTGTTCTTTGACTGACGATGTTTCCTCTATTTTCTGCGAGGGAGCTCTATCAGAGTTGACAGAAAATGCCTCAGGAATTCCTTAACATACTCTGTTCCTATTTCCAATTTGGAACTTGAAGATGAAGACACAACACAGGCAAGTTGATCAAAGCAGCGTCGTTTATCGCAAATGGTGTCGTGAAATTGGCTCTAAGCTTCTGCTATTTACATCAGCTTAGAATGTGGAAGGGAACTGCGGCACAGTCTCTCAAAGTCGTATTGTCCACTGTAAATTAGAGTGCTCAGATGAAATTATCTGAGCTAGTCAATAGCTTTGCTCTTTTTGAGATATATTGACAAGGAGAGGAAGGACAGTTCTGAAAGGAAATCTTTTGACACCAGTGATGTACCATCAATTGGACTCGAGTCGTGAAGAAGTTCCATATATCAGGCTTTAATCAACTAGTTGTGTGCCTGGCAGTCGGCTTACAGAGAAAGGCCGACTGCCAGGTCCTACGGATTCTTATACCCCGCCTCGTAGGCGGGACTGCTTGCTTCTCGGCCAATGGGAGAGCAGTTACATGACTAGCCTCAACCAATCAGCAGAGAGGCACATGACCGACCTGAGCCAATGGCAGATAGGTACCGTAAACCTCCTAGTTATGCCACCACATTCACCCCTTGTGGAGAAATAAGCCGGGGGAAGGGGGGGGGGCAGGAGTAAGAAGGGGGGGGGGCTGTTGGACTGGTGGTATGACTAGAGAGAACGAGTTGTACCGAGGTAAACGGCGGCTGCCCACTGGCTCGCGGCGACAAGATACAAGCTATCAACAGTACATAATTAGAAAAAAAACGAAAAACATGAGTAACTTATACAATGGAATTCTGAATGACACAAGGAGTCCGATAAAAGTCCAGTGGAACATCAGATTGACGCGATCAGTCTGCCGGGCGCCCTCGATGTTCTGCTGGACCGTCGCAGCGGTGCCGGTGACGTCGGGCCGGTGGCCGTCCTTAACTCCGGGAGCGGCGGTTGTGATCCTGTGTCCGTGCCCCTGGTCGGTGCTAGCAAAGCTCTGGCCGGGGGAGGGGCTTCCTGTGCGCTGGGTTGCGGGGGTGCCAAGGGGGGTGGGACTGGGCGGAGGGGGTTGATGTGAGGGGTTGGGGCCGACACCAGCGGGTGCCAGGTCTCGAAGGGAGACCGTGTCTTGCCGACCGTCGGGATACTCCACGTACGGGTACTGCGGGTTAGCGTGGAGTAACTGGACTCGTTCTACCAACGGGTCGGACTTGTGCACCCGCACGTGCTTCCAGAGCAGGATGGGCCCGGGTGAGGTCAGCCAAGTCGGGAGAGGGGATCCAGAGGACGACTTCCTAAGGAAAACAAGATGACGTCCGTGAGGTGTTTGGTTTGTGGCAGTGCAGAGGAGAGACCGAATTGAATGGAGGACGTTGGGGATGACCACTTGCCAGTGGGAGATAGGGAGATCTCTGGACTGTAGGACCAGTAGGACGGTCTTCCAGACTGTGCCATTCTCCCACTCGACCTGCCCGTTACCCCGAGGGTTATAACTGGTCATCTTGCTAGAGGCGATGCCCCTGCTGAGCAGGAATTGATGCAGCTTGTCGCTCATAAAGCAGGACTCCCCATCGCTGTGGAGGAACGCGGGGTAACCGAACAGGGAGAAAATAGAGAGGAGGGCCTTGATGACGGTTGTCGTGGTCATGTCGGGGCAGGGGATGGCAAAAGGGAAGCGGGAGTACTCGTCAATCACACTTAAGAAGTAGGTGTTGCGGTTGTTGGATGGGAGGGGACCCTTGAAGTTCATACTAAGACGTTCAAAAGGTCGGGACGCCTTTACCAGATGCGCTTGCTCGGGGCGGTAGAAGTGCAGTTTGCACTCTGCGCAAATGTGGCAATCCCTGGTCACGGTCCTGACCTCCTCAATGCAGTAGGGCAGGTTGCTGGTCTTGATAAAGTGATAGAAGCGGGCTACCCCTGGATGGCAGATGTCCGCGTGGAGGGTGCAGAGGCGGTCAATCTGCGCGCTGGCGCAGGTACCACGGGACAGGGCATCAGGAGGCTTGTTGAGCTTCCCAGGACGATACAAGATATCGTAGTTGTACGTGGACAACTCGATCCGCCATTGCAAGATTTGTCATTCTTGATCTTCCCCCTCTGTGCATTGTCAAACATGAAAGCTACTGACCGCTGGTCTGTGAGGAGGGTGAACCTCCTGCCGGCCAGATAGTGCCTCCAGTATCGCACAGCTTCAACTATGACCTGTGCCTCCTTTTCCACCGAGGAATGGCGGAGTTCGGAAGCGTGGAGGGTCCAGGAGAAGAAGGCCACGGGTCTGCCCGCTTGGTTGAGGGTGGCCGCCAGGGACTCGTCGATAGCACGCATCCTTGCCTTTGCGATATCCGCTTTGATGCAGCTAAAGGCCTGGCGGGCCTCCATCGACAGTGTAAAAATGTTGGATTGGATGAGGGGGCGGGCTTTGTTGGTGTAGTTCGGGACCCACAGGGCGTAATAAGAGAAGAAGCCCAGACAGCATTTAAGGGATTTGAGGGAGTTGGGGAGAGGGAGTTCCATCAGGGGGCGCATGCATTCGGGATCGGGGCCTATCACTCCGTTACGCACTACGTAGCCGAGGATGACTAGACGGTCGGTGCGAAACACGCACTTATCCTTATTATATGTAAGGTTAAGGCGTTTTGTGGTACGGAGGAATTTTTGTAGGTTGATGTCATGGTCCTGCTGGTCGTGGCCGCAGATGGTGACGTTATCAAGATACGGGAAGGTCGCCCGTAAACCGTATTGGTCAACCATTCGGTCCATCTCCCGTTAGAAGACCAAGACCCCATTTGTGACATCGAATAGAACCCTTAGAAAGTGATAGAGGCGCCCATCTGCTTCGAACGCAGTGTACTTGCGGTCACTCGCGCGGATGGGAAGCTGGTGATAGGCGGACTTAAGATCCACCGTGGAGAAGACTTTGTACTTCGCAATCCTGTTAACCAGGTCGGAAATATGAGGGAGAGGGTACACGTCAAGCTGCGTAAACCGGTTGATGGCCTGACTGTAGTCAATGACCATTCGGTTTTTCTCCCCAGTCCGAACTACCAGCACTTGGGCTCGCCATGGACTGTTGCTGGCCTCGATGACTCCTTCCTTTAATAGCCTCTGGACCTCGGACCTGATGAAGGTCCGGTCCTGGGCACTGTATCGTCTGCTCCTAGTGGCGATGGGTTTGCAATCCGGGGTGAGGTTCGCAAACAAAGAAGGGGGGACTCCACTTTGAGGGACGCGAGGCTGCAGACAGCAAGGGGTGGAATAGGGCTGCCGAATTTAAAGGTCAAGCTCTGCAGGTTGCACTGGAAATCCAGTCCTCAGAGTGCCGGTGCGCAGAGGCAGGGGAGGACGAGTTGTTTGTAATTTTTAAAAACCCTCCCCTGGATGTGAGGTCCGCTCCGCAGCACCCGGTGATGTGGACGGAGTGCGAACCTGAGGCTAGAGCTATCTTATGCTTGACCGGGTGAACGGGGAGCGCGCAGCGTCTTACCGTATCGGGGTGGACAAAACTCTCTGTGCTCCCGGAGTCTAGTAGGCAGCTCGTTTCGTGTCCATTGAGAAGGATCTGTGTCGTCGCCGTGGAGACCGTGCGTGGTCGCGACTGGTCGAGAGTCACTGCAGCGAGTCGTGGCAGGAGGTCTGGGCCGTCTTCGCTTGCGGAGTAGTCGCTGGTGGGGTCCTCTGTATTGGTCCAAAATGGCGGCGCCCGTTGGCTGCACATGGAGTCGGGGCCCCAAGATGGCGGCGCCCAGGACCCACACGTGGAGTCAGGGCCCCAAGATGGCGGCGCCTGTGGCCCGCACGTGGGGTTGGGGCCCCAAGGTGGCGGCGCCCGGGATCCACACGTGGCATCCGGGACCCAAAATGGCAGCGCCCGTGGGTCACTCGTGGTGGCTAGAGGCAGGGGCAAAGAGGTCCGTGGGTCGCCCGTGGTGGCCGGGAGCTGGGGCAGAGAGGCCTGTGCGCCACGTGGGGCCCTGGAGGAGCATGGGGGATGCGATCCGCGGACGCTGCGTGGAACAGCAGCGATCAACTTTGATTGACAGGCCACTGAATAGTGACCTTTCTTACCGCAGCTCTTACAGACTGCGGAGCGGGCAGGACAGCCGGACGGGGGTGCTTGGCCAGGCCACAGAAGTAACAGCGGGGCCCCATGAGTTTATCTGGGCGCTCCGCAGCGCAGGCCTGGGGGGGGGGTCGGAGTCGGTGGGGGACAGGGGTATTGCGTGTCATATTGCCCACGGGGCTACCGCACGTCCGGGGGCATATACGCGGGCGTTTCGGTCGGCAACCTCCAAAGAGGATGCGAGGGTCCATGCCTCAGTGAGGCTTAAAGTGTCATTTTCTAATAGTCGCTGGCGTATTGCAGAAGGTTGCATGCCTGCAATGAAGGCATCCCGAATGAACAGTTCCGTATGTTCTGCCGCAGTAACTTGCGGGCAGGCCCAGTTTCTCCCCAAGACAACAAGGGCCCGATAAAATTCATCAAGGGACTCACCGGGGAACTGCTGCCTTTTAGCCAGGAGATGCCGTGCGTAGACTTGGTGAACGGGCCTGAGAAAATGTCCTTTCAGAAGGTCCATGGCCGCATCATAGTCTTGTTCATCCTCAATCATCGAGTAGACGGCGGTGCCCACGCACGAGTGGAGGATGTGGAGTTTCTGCTCCTTGGTGGGTTGGCTGCCTGTGGTGGAGAGGTAGCTGTTGAAGCACGCCAGCCAATGTTGAAAAGTTGCTGATGCGTTTGTAGCATGCGGGCTGATGTGGAGGCAGTCTGGTTTGTTCCGAAGCTCCATTTCAAAATTCTAGTTGATTAAATTGATGTACCATCAATTGGACTCGAGTCGCGAAGAAGTTCCATATATCAGGCTTTAATCAGCTAGTTGTGTGCCCGGCAGTCGACTTACAGAGAAAGGCCGACTGCCGGGTCCTACGGGTTCTTATACCCCGCCTCGTAGGCGGGACTACTTGCCTCTCGCCCATGGGAGAGCAGTCACATGACTAGCCTCAACCAATCAGCAGAGAGGCACATGACCGACCTGAGCCAATGGCAGATAGGTACCGTAAACCTCTTCGTTATACCACCACAACCAGAAAGCTCCAAAAATAATATGCTGGTCAACAAAATATCAATCTCAATGGCAGGGCGAACACTGACTCCATCCCAGGATTGTTGGTTCATTACAGGAACTGAATTATCTAAACATCTTGGTGCTTAAATCCCGGGCCTAGGAGAAGGGATGCAGCCAATATTAATCACTGTGCCCTGGCCCTCCAGGGGACCCCTGGCATCCTCAGCTACATTGGGTGCTGGGTCGACAGGTGGAGGAGATGGGGATCTTAACTCAGGGTCCACAGCAACTTCCTCCTCCAATACAATCTCAGACTGCGCTTCCTCCCCAGCTGTCTCTGCTTATGGTTGCCTTTGACAAGGTACCGCATGGTAGGTTGTTGCAAAAGGTTAAATCTCACGGAATTCAGGGCAAGGTAGCCAGTTGGATACAAAATTGGCTTGGGTGGTTATGGAGGGTTGTTTTTCAAACTGGAGGCCTGTGACCAGCGGTGCCTCATGGATTGGTGTTGGGTCCACTATTATTTGTGATATATATGAATGTTTTGGATGTGAATGTAGGAGGCATGGTTAGTATGTTTGCAGATGACACCAAGATTGGTGGCATAGTGGATAGTGAAGAAGGTTATATAAGATTACAACAGGACCTTGACCAATTGGGCCATGGGGCCGATGAATGGCAGATGGAGTTTAATTTGGATAAATGTGAGGTGATGCATTTTGGTAGATCAAATCAGGGAGTTGGGGAGAGTTACAGAACAAAGAGATTTAGGGGTATAGGTTCATGGCTTCTTGAAGGTGGAGTCGCAGGTGGAATGGGTGGTGAAGAAGGCATTCAGCATGCTAGGATTTTATTGGTCAGAATATTGAATACAGGAGTTGGGACGTCTTGTTGAAGTTCATAGAATTATAGAAGGAGGCAATTCAGCCCATCGAGTCTGCACTGGCCCTCAGAAGGAGCACCCTACCTAAACCCACACCTCCCCTATCCTCATAACCCCATCTCACCCAACCTTTTTGGACACTAAGGGCAATTTATCATGGCCAATCCAATCTGCACATCTTTGGATGTGGGAGGAAACCGGAGCACCCGGAGGAAACCCACGCAGACACGGGGAGAACGTGCAAACTCCACACAGACAGTGACCCGAGGCCGGAACTAAACCCGGGGTCCTGGAGCTGTGAGGCAGCAGTGCTAACCACTGTGCCACCGTGATGGCTCCCAGCAGCAGGAAGCAAGGTGAGTGAGAGAACAGAATTGAGCAGGAGGCCAATAATCAGCTTCCTGAGGTGTCTAGAATTCCGGCGGGAAGAGGAGTGAGGGGCATTTGCATGCATCTGCTTGTCATGCGTGATGATTGAACGGGCAGCTCATCGCAATTCAGTTCACGCTGAGCAAGCAGGACCCGCCTTCAAATTTACAACTGCACAGAGGAAGCTCACAGCAGGCGAGGTAATCAGCTTTGTTTTGGTAAAAGAACTTCAAATGTAATTAATAATATGATTGATTACTTTGAAATCTCCTTGGGAGGATGTCATCAGGTGTGACAAAAAAAAAGTGTATTTCCTCTGTCTGCAAAAGTGTTATAAAACAGCTCCATAACTATCCAGCTGAAAACTATTAAAGAGCACTGCGATTCTAGGCCTTTGCAAGTTAAAATCTTAATATCTGGACTTTCATTTGAGAGGCAGGAGCGGATGTGAAAGTGATTTCCGCTCGGGGGTGCAATGGCTGGCCATGCGTGACCTTGAGTCATTAGATGAGCTTACATTAGGGTCTCGATGAATCGTGTGGCAGGGCAGACAGGAGGCCAACGTCACTTCCTCCTCAGCCTCAACATACTTTGCAGGAGTGCAGGCTTTGCGTGGAGTCAACATCATGTATGCTTGAGGTGATGTGTGAACAAATTATATTGATCCACGCAGACCCGTCTTGTCAGCATTTTCTTTGAAGCTGTCTCTCTGGCCCTGAGCATTTCAGCTTATAGTCTCAATCTCTTCCTGGCCTCCTCCACCCAACCATGGTGATGGCCATCTTGGAGGACCACAAATGCATTATTCTCTCGTTCATGTCTCCATGGACACAACAGTAAGGGGAGCCATGTCTGTGCACCCTCCCACTAGCCCTTCCTCCATCACTCCCACTCCCTTTGGTCAACTTCAGTTGAGATTCAGCGCAGACTTTCCGCAGCTCCCAAACTTGCTGTGTTCTCAATGTTAAGAGGCCTGTTAGTCATGGAGCAAGCCTGCTGCCCGGTGGGCTTCACCATAGAGAGAACACAATTAACCATGCTTCACCTGAAATATTAGAATGTCCCTTTAGTCGGCCAGTTGTGTTCACCTTTCATTCCCACCACCTGCAAAGACCCTCTTCCCACTTTGTGGATTCGCACACACACAGAGCATTGGTGTTTCGAGGCAGAGCCTTGTGAAAATTATCCACATAACTTTCCAGACACACGCCACCATCTTCTCCCTCCCCCATTACCTAACAACTTCCTCCTGCCATCTTGATCCGCCCATTAAAACCATTCCTCCCCCTCCCCCCTTTACCTTTCCACCTTTAAGCAGGCCTTCCCACGTGCCTTCTCTCAGCTCTGAACCTGCACCCAATAGCCCCCCAAACCCTGACTGTTCCCATTGACCACGCCACTGGTTATGCCCTTTTCTGTTGCCGCTCCACCAACCCCACGCAGAGACCATCCGCTACCCGACCATAATCCAGGTCCTGCCATCATCTCGCATACCACTCAACACCCCTCCCCCCCCCCCCCCCCCCCCCCCCCCAACCCCTCCCAACTCACTGCAATTGTTCCTTCCAATGCCCAGTTCAACTTCAGAACCCCATTGTGGGCAGAATTGACCCTGCCCCTCGAGGACCATCCCAGAAACCCCCCTCCATTGACAGGACCCTTACTTCCAACACACGGAGCCCTTCCTTCCCTTCCACACCCATGCCACGCTATGCTTTCCCTCCCTGGCTTTGTTCTGTGCTCAAGAATCCCTCCTTCCCTCTCCAACATTCCTGCCCCATTCCACTTAAAATTCCATCACCCAATCATCGCCTCATTTTTACAATGGCCCTGAAGGAGGAAAGAGAACTGAGGCTACTGGCTTGAACTCCAGCAAGCTGAATCCCTCTCCTGCTGTGAGCTTCCTCTGTGCAGTTGTAAATTTGAAGGCGAGTCCTGCTTGCTCAGCGTGAACTGAATTGCAGTGAGCTGGCCGTTCAATCATTGTGCATGACAAGCAGATGCCTACGAATGCCCCTCACCCCTCTTCCCGTCGGAATTCTAGACATCTCGGGAGGCTGATTATTGGCCCCCCTGCTCAATTAAGCTCTCCCACTAACCTTGCTTCCTGCTGCTGAAAGCAGTACAAGATTCTATCGTTAAATCCATACAGCACAGGTATAGGCAGAGGTACAGAGACATATTCAGGTATAGGCATAGACACAGGTACAGGCACAGACACAGGTACAGACATAGACACAGGTACAGGCACAGATACAGACATAGACACAGGTACAGGCACAGGTACAGGCACAGGTACAGACATAGACACAGGTACAGACATAGACACAGGTACAGGCACAGACACAGGTACAAGTACATACACAGGTACAGACACAGGTACAGACATAGACACAGGTACAGGCACAGGTAGAGACATAGACACAGGCACAGACATAGACACAGGTACAGGCACAGACACATGTGCAAGTACATACACAGATACAGGCACAGGTACAGACATAGACACAGGTACAGGCACAGGTACAGACATAGACACAGGTACAGGCACAGACACAGATACAAGTACATACACAGGTACAGACATAGACACAGATACAGACATAGACACAGGTACAGGCACATGTACAGACATAGACACAGGTACAGGCACAGGTACAGACAGACACAGGTACAGGCACAGGTACAGACAAAGGTGGAGGTACAGACAAAGACACAGCTACATACACAGGTACAGACACAGGCACAGGTACATACACGGATACAGGCACAGACACGGGTACAGGCACAGGCATGGGCACTGGTACAGGATAGATACAGGCACAGATACAGACACAAACAAAGGTATAGGCACAGGCACAACTACAGGCACAAGTACATGCACAGGCACAGACAAAGGTACAGGTACAAACAGAGGCATAAACACAGGTACAGCACAAGCACAAGCACAGGCAGCAGGTACAGGCACATACAGAGGTACAGACAAAGCACAATTACAGGTACAAGTGCAGACACAGGCACAGCTATAGGTTTAGACACAAGTATAGCCTCTCCTCCATGGCATCTCTGACAGTGCAGCACTCACTCAGTACTGACCCTCTGACAGGGCAGCACTCCCTCTGTACAAACCTCTCCGCGTCCTCAAACCGGGGTGCCACTCTCCGTGCTGCCATTTTGTTGACTGGGATGAGTGTATGTGGGGAGCACAGTGCTTATCTGCCACTGCAGCTTGTTAGCCTGACGGGTGTCAATCCCGTCTCCACTGTATTTGGCACCGATTTTCATTGGAATTGATCATGCTCCACGTGGTGCTGGCGCTGTCCCATTCACGACTGATGAATTGCTCCAGAACGGCACCAATTCAGGGTGTCATAGATGTCTACTGGTTCCGTCCCAGCATCAGCACTTACTCTCTAAAAAGGAGAATCCCACTCACAACGTTTTGGCCTCAACTATGTTCTGCGGTAGCTAATTCCGCAGGCCGACCACTCTCTGCAATTAAGCCTCATCTCTGTCCTTTTTGATTTACCCCGTAACCTCAGACTGTGACCCCTGGCTCTGAACACCCCCAATATCAGGAACATCCTTCCTCCATCTACCCTGTCTAGTCCTTTTCGAATTTTATACGTTTCTATTTGATTCCCTCCACCTTCATTCTTCTAAACTACAGTGAATATAATTGAAACCAACTCAATCACTCCTTGTACGTCCATCCTGCCATCGCAGGAATCAGTCTGGTAAACAATCTCTGCACTCCCTCGAGAGCAGGAACATCCATCCTGAGATAAGGAAACCAAAACTGCTGAAGTTAAAACTCACCACTATTCTTAGAATTCCCCCTATACCAAAAAAAGGTTGATATTCTAAATGGTGAACAGGGATTCTCACTCCCTGACTCCAGTGCAGGCTTCTGTGAGTGCTATTCAGGTCAAACTATCTTTTCAAGTTATCCCCCGGTATAACCCATACCTTCACCGAAGAATTTTACC